>NC_073624.1:103815000-104440000 GCF_029407905.1 Bubalus kerabau
TAAGGAATCTCCACACTGTTCTCCATAGTGGCTGTACTAGTTTGCATTCCCACCAACAGTGTAAGAGGGTTCCTTTTTCTCCACACCCTCTCCAGCATATATTGTTTGTAGACTTTTTCATGGCAGCTATTCTGACCAGCCTGAGATGGTACCTTGTTGTGGTTTTGATTTGCATTTCTCTGATAACGAGGGATGTTGAGCATCTTTTCATGTGTTTGTTAGCCATCTGTATGTTTTTGTAGAAATGTCTGTGTAGTTCTTTGGCCCACTTTTTGATTGGGTTGTTTATTTTTCTGGTATTGAGTGGCATGAGCTGCTTGTATATTTTGGGAATTAATTCTTGTCAGTTGTTTTGTTTATTATTATCTTCTCCCATTCTGACAGCTGCCTTTTCACCTTATAGTGAAAGCTCATTATTTTTAAAAGTAAATCATCTCTTTTAGGTAACAGCATTCTTCCCCAACGGGCTTAAATGTAAATCATCTCTAAGATCAATTTTGGAGAAGATAGGAAGTCTAGATTTCTTATGAACATGTCAGTTTTTCAAGCTGTAATTAATGGGTTGGCTGGAGGTAGGAAGGACAGGAGAGAAGAGGAGGTTCTTAGCAGAGTGTCTTTTGTGCCACTGTTTGGAGTAGCAATAAAGACATAGAAAGAAACTATGAAGATAATAAAGAAGAGAAGCTGTTTTTTTCTGATTTTAAGTCCCATTCTACTTGGAGTGAGCAATTATTTTCTCCCTTTTTCCAGGTTCTTTCCTTAGTGCTTTCTGTCTTCCACTAGCTTCTTTCCATGGAAGAAGGGGGAGACAAAGGAGAAGGAGAAGGAGAAGGAGGAGGAGACAGAAGAGTAAGTACTCATTGGCGAGAGTGGACCAAGAATCACAGGGTTTGCTTCACTCAGATTTCAGATTGGCTTTTGGGGATCTGCCTGTCCTCAGGCCTTCCTCATCTGCTCTGCTTCTATTCACCAGGTCAGAGCTCCTTGCCCTGCAGGGGCAGACTGGGATCTTCCTTGTGGTCATGTTGGTTATAGTGATACTCTGAAATGCTGTAGGTAGCCTCCTGGTCTGGATTTGAGAAAGGAAGTAGCAGCAGCAGTTTAACCCCACCCCCCATTGTGCTTTGGGCTTCCCTGGGGACTCAGACAGTAAAGAGTCTGCCTGCAGTGCGGGAGACCTGGGTTCGATCCCTGTGTTGGGAAGATCCTCTAGAGAAGGAAATGGCAACCCACTCCAGTATTCTTGCCTGGAGAATCCCATGGCCATGGGATCTCAAAGAGTCAGACACAACTGAGCAACTTCACGTTCCCTGGTGGCTCAGATGGTAAAGAATCTGCCTGCAGTGTGGGAGACCCTGGTTCAATCCCTGGGATGGGAAGATACCCTAGAGAAGGGAATGGCTACCCACTCCAGTACTCTTGCCTGCAGAATTCCATGGACAGAGGAGCCTGGCAGGCTACAGTCCATGGGGCTGCAAAGAGTCGGACATGACTGAATGACTAATACTTCAACACTTGTGCTGAACTTACTGGTCTAACTTTATAGGACTGCTCATTTATCTCTGGGTCCTGGTTCAAAATTCAGAAGAGTTGATTAGACGTTTCTAGATTCTGAAATGGCCTTTTTATTGATGCTATTACTACTAAGACAGCAGTATATTTGGTACCCCCAAAAGAGTAAGTTAATAAACTTTGGTTCCCTTAAAGACTCTAATACAATTTTAAGAAGGCTAAAAAAAATGTTATTTCAATTTTCTCCTGTGACTGCAATAACCAAATGGGAAGACTTCCAAGCCTCACTTTTGGGGACATATAAATCAAAGGCAGTAATAAAAAAAGTGGATAATTTCATAAGTTTTGCAGCTTGACAGTATTGCTTTAAAAACTGCAAATCTTTGACACATTATGGTTTAAGAATATGCTTTCACATGTCTAATTGCTAGCTGATAGAAAGACGTGAATGTGCTTTGAATGCAGAGTTTCCATCTGTCTAGCTGATTGCTTCAATGTGGATTTGCTAATAATGAATTTTATTTTAAAAAATGAACATTTAAAATGAAGATATTAAAGTATGTCTTTATTTTTTTTTTCTGAAGGCTATAATATGGTTGTATTTTCAAAACACCTAATCCCAGATTCCTCAGCCTAGATCAGTCTCCCTGGTCAGACACTCTCACAGCATCCTCTGCTCCTGGTTTGTAGCTGCTGTTGCAGGAGCAGTTAGGAAGTTACTGGTACAATCATGGTTGATAGACCACATCCCCTCCACAGGCTGTAGACTCTGTGTATAGAGGGATCACATTTGTTTTGTTCATCGTCATATTTCTGTTGTCCAGCATAGAGCCCAGTACATGACAAGTGGATTGACTTCAACCATATTATATTATATATTATTCAATATATAATCTTCAATATTATATATTGAACCAATATATTATATATGCAATGCACATGTTGATATTATTAATAGAACCAGCTGGGTTTAAGCCAGACATTAAGAAAATTTCAAGTTTGGAGAACTTAATCCATTTATACTTACATTATTGATAGGTAGGGATTTACTACTGCCATTTTGTTAACTGTTTTCTGACAGTTTCGTACATTCTTGTTCTTTGCTGCTTTTCTTGCTGTCTTCCTTTTTTGAGTTGATGACTTTCTGTGGCTGTGTGCTCTGATTTCTTTACCATAATTTTTTGTGTATCTACCACAAGGATTTTTCTGTGATCACTATGAAACTTACATAAAATATCTCCCAACATTCTATTTTAAACTGATAATAACTTTAGTGGCACTCAGAAACTTTTACTTCTCCTCACTCCCATGCATGCACACGTGCAAAATCGCTTCAGTCATGTTTGACTCTTTGTGATCCTATGGACTATAGCCTGCCAGGCTCTTCTGTCCATAGGATTCTCCAGGCAAGAATACTGGGGCAGGTTGCCATTTCCTTCTCCAGGCGATCTTCCCAACCCAGGAATTGAACCCTCATCTCTTATGTCTTCTGTATTGGCAGGCAGGGTTTTACCACTACCGCCACATGGAAAGCCCCCCTTCTCACACCCACACCTCACATTTTAGGTTATTGATGTTGTAATGTACACCTTTGTATATTTGTATCCAATAATACATTATTGTAGTGATGGCTATTTTAACACTTTTTTTTTAACTTTTAAACTAGAGCTGTGATTTACATGCTACTATTACAATATCAGAAAATCTGACTTTATATATTTATCTTTACCGAAGACTTTTACACATTCATTTTTTTCAAACTTTATCTATCTATTTATTATTTACTTTTGGCTGTGCTGGGTCTTCATTGCTGTGTGGGCTTTTCTCTAGTTGCAGAACACAGGCTTCTCTTTGCCATGGCGTCTCTTGTTGTGGAGCTCGGGCTCTAGGGCACGTGGACTCAGTAGTTACAATTCCTAGGCCCTAGATTACAGGCTCTATAGCTGTGGCACAGGGTCTGACACAACTGAGCATGCACACACATACACACACACACACACACACACACACACACACACACACACAGGCTTAGTCCCACTGGCATGTGGAATCTTTCCAGATCAGGGATCAAACCTATGTTTCTTGCATTACAGGTGGATTACTTACCACTGAGTCTCCAGAGAAGCCCTATGCTCACATTTTTATGATGCTAGTTAGAATCCTTTACTTCAACTGGCTATTGAGGTCTCTAGTCAGACATGGCTACTCCCCTTGCTCTGAGGTCACAGAGGAGGTGCCATGGCTGGACTCCTCAGCCAGACAGAGTGGCTGTCCAGACAGCAGAGCTGGGTGGACCCACAGGTTATGCTCCAGGGTTAGACGGGGTCACTGGCTGGACTCCTTGCCTGGGCAAGGCTGTAGACTGTGTTCAACAAATAAGAAGGCCATGTGCTGGGCTCTGCTGCTGGGTGGGCTGGTAGAAGGGGCTCCGTGGCTGGGCGGTACTGCAGGCTGGGCTGTGAGGTTGCTCATGGTCCCTGGTTATACAAGGCCAGAGACTATGCTCAACAGTAGGGCACGGTTGCTGGCTTGGCTCCCAGATCAAGTGGCCCTTAGGGTGTGCTCCACAACTCCTGGGCACTTGTGGCCCACACTTCCCAGAGGGCAGAACTGGAGGCTAAGCTCAGCATTTGAGTGGAAGTTCAACTTTACTCCCTAACTTGCACAGACAATGCTAGGGGGAATGTAAATTGATACAGCTGCTGTGGGAAACAGTATAGAGTTTCCAGAAAGGATAAAAAAATAGAACTACCATATGACCCAAGAATTCCACTTCTAAGTATACACCAAAGGAAATATCCTGAAGAGAGATCTGCATCCTTATGTTCATTGGAGTATTATTTACAACCGCCAAGACTTAGAAATAAACTTTGTGTCTGTAAATGGGTGAATGAATGAGGAAAATGTAGTATGTGAGTGTACATACACACAGGAATATCATTCAACCATGAGAAAGAAGGAAATCCTGCAGTTTGCAACAACATGAATCTTGAGAGCACTATGCTAAGTGAAATAAGTCAGACAGAGAAAATACCCTGTATGATCTTACTTATAATAAAAAATCTTAAAAACAAAACAAAACAAAACAAAGACCCAAACTAGTAGAAACAGAAATTAGATTACTGGGAGAAGGAGTGGGGGCAGTGGAGACGAATGCATAACAGTCAAGGGGTACAAACTTCCAGTTATAAGATAAATTCTGAGGATCTAATACAAAATATGGTGACTATAGTTACCACTACTGTATTGTATCCTTGAAAGCTGCTAAAAGGTCTCATCACAAAAAATAAACAATAGGTAACTATGTGAAGTAATGTATGTGTTGACTGACCCTTTTGTGGCAATCACTTCACAACCCACACACATATAAAATCATCACATTGTACACCTTCAACTTAAACAAAGTTATATGTCAATTATATTTCAATAAACTTGGGAAGAAAACAAATTTGCAAGAGTATAAAACATTCTTCTCACTACATTTTTACTTTTTTTTTGGATAACATGTTTACTTTTCATAGTAATAAATTATGCCAACCACAAAATATCCTAGTAAAGCTTGTAGCAAAGTGTCTGGAACATAGCAAGTGCTCAATTAATTACTTATTAGTATCATCATTAATAAAATTAGTACTATATGGCCATTGCATTTACAACACAAATGTGAAAACCTTCCATCTAAATAGTACTCAAAGCTTCATATTTTTCCAGTCTTACTCTAACCCTCTCTCCCATGCTACGCCACAGCCACAGAAAATTGAGATTCCTCTGAACGCCAAATCTATGTGACTTCCTCACCTTTGTGTATGACCTTTGCTCTGCCCGCAAGGCTCTCCTTTTCCAAGTCTCCTTAGCACACTCAGCTCCTACTTCAAAGTTTCCACCTCCGAGTTCATCTCAATCTCGTGGTGCTTTGTCCATAATACTTCTAGCACATTTTACTTCGTATTTTTATCTTAATGACTTTTACCCCTTCCAAGCCTCTACAAGTGCTTATTGTGACAATGTGTGAATGCAAATGAGAAGGCTGTTTGCTTTTAAATATAATATGGATTTTCATGTAGTGCTGTAAAGTCGTTTCAGTTTTCTTTTTCAGGATGGTAGGGCTTTATTTACTAAGAGTGATTACTGACATTGTTAAATATAGGGGTCCTATCACCTGCCAAACCTCACCAGGTGTAGTTGTGCCTTTATTTTTGTGTTTTCTAACATTTGCTGCTTCTCAAACACACAGAAAAGTTAATTGGAGCAGCTTTTCTCACAGACTGACCAGGACAAGAGGTCACTCTCTAGGTCCCCTGGCAGAAGGCTTTTATTGACTCTCAGTCCAAATTCCTAGAGAAGGTCACAGCCTTTAGGACCTAGCCTGTCTGCCTAGGAAAGATGAGGCTTGCTTTTATACAGTATGGTAGAGAAGGGGAAAAGTTCGGAAAGAATTAAATGGTGCATGTGGTATATTTCTTTCTTAGTGGTTATGAATTCCTTAATCTCAATTCAGGTTTACTGAGTCTTTCTTAGGCATAAAAGTTGAAGATATTGAAAGCCACAAAGTTGCTAAGTGTTATAATAGGATCCTAAGATAGAGTATATTGCTAGTCTTGCAAAGAGGGAGGTCTTATTTCTCTTCTTGGTAACATCTAGTTGAAATTGATATTGCAAGTAGAGGAGTAAGGGTACCAATTAGGCAATGTTTATGGTCTACATTACTATTAACAACTGTCCCAGTTTATCCAGAACTGAAGGATTTCCTGGATGTGTGACTGTCATTGCTAAAAACTGGAAAATTACTGGGCAAATTGGAAAGATTGGCCTTTCTTGCTGATTTGTTTATGTCATGTTTACAGAGTTTCAGCAATCAGGAGTACACTGTTTTATTCCTAATACACCTGAGTTCTATCATTGAAACAGAGTAAATGAGAAGCTATTGTTAAGAGCTGGGTTTTAATGAATAACTACACTTACATATACTTTGCTTCTTAAGAGATGCATAATGCTTAGTGGCCTTGATTATGAAACCAAATGCTGCATCTATCCCCCAGCTCTACCATTTATTTGTTGAGTACCCTTGGGTAATTTATTTAACCTCTCTGTGCTTCAGTTTCCTCATGTGTAAAGTTTCTAATTCTAGAACCAATATTATTGACTTGCTATTGAGGATTAAATTGGGTAACATATATCCTTTAAATAGTATTTATTATTGTTATTGCTGTTATCATTATAACTGCTATCACTACCATTGTTTTTCAGTTGCTATGTCATGTCTTTGCAATCCTGTGGATTGTAGCATGCCAGGCTTCCCTGTCCTTCACTATCCACTGAAATTTGCTCAAACTCATGTCCATTGACTCCATGATGCCATCCAACCATTTCATCCTCTGGCATCCCCTTCTCCTCTTGCTCCCCGTCCTTCCCAGCATGAGGCATTTTTGAATGAGTTGGCTCTTTACATCAGGTGGGCAAAGTATTGGGGCTTCAGCTTCAGCATTTTCTATTATTAATCAGCTATTAATTAGATATTTGATTTTTTGATTTCCTTATCTGTAAAGTGAAGCTAATATCTTGTATGGTTGATGTGAGGATTAAAAGGGAAGAGATAATATATGGAAAACACTTACCACAGTAGCAAAAGTTAAGCTCTCAAGATTTTACTTGGTGTCATTATTACTATTATCAAAGTGTTATTATTTTTATTATTGTTTGTCTGCCTTATTCTAGTTCCAAAGGTAGAACACAGCACTCCAAATCAAATGCTTTGGATTCTGGGGAAGCTTTCCATTCTCCAAATTTCTTGTCAGTTTTCCTTTATGTTTTGCCTTCAGCAACTAATAAACTATCTCATAATGATATCCTTCTCAGATGCTGATAGAGCTGGGACAAATTACTTGTCTTTCCCTCGGCTGACTTAGCATCAAGTCATCGGATTGCTGTTTTATTTCTAGTGTGTGGTGGTCAGGGTCCTGGAGAAATTTCGGGCAAGTGACCATCTAGGGCAGATAACTGCCCTGTTTCTGCCATGCTCCCCCCAAACTTTTAGTTTTTAACAAGTCAAGGAGTGCTTAGCCTTACTTTTCCTCCTAAACCTCAAAAAACATGTTAGAGTAGGAATGCATATACATAAAATGTTTATTGGGAGAGGAATGAGAAACTGGAAATATTTTCTTAAACCAAACATGTCTGACTATTAACCAGGGCACGTGACATATTTGAGTTGAGGAAGGAAGAAAGAGAAGGGAAAGGAGATGGCGATTGTAAACCAACTGAGAGAGCTTAGCTAAACCTTTAAGGCTCCCAGGAACACATTTTTAAACATACATTCCAAGCCTGTAATGTGACTATAGATTCTTTATGTCTCAGTATGGCATAACAGGTCCTAGGCTTTGTAGCTCAGGAGGGAAAAAATCACAAAGGGTTGGTTTAAGTATTTAAGTTATGACACCAGGGCTTACACAAATACAAATCAATCTTAAAACAAATTTGATATCTTCAGTTCTATGAACATGGTAAGCACATTCAGGTTTTAAAGTCTCCAAAAAGGCATGGTATTGAGTAAGGAATGTCTATCCTCACATGAACTCATTGTACAGTAGAAGGATTTAAAAGTAGTTCTATTTGTCAGAAAATGTGTGAACTTGCCAAAGGGAGATATCAAATACTTTCAGGTGGCCCAAGTCCTGATTCTGACAAATGTGTTTGGATGCTAAATTCATTGGCATCCTATGGTTAGATTTGGAGGGCTCTTGCGCAACACCAAAGGACTGCAGCCAATGTGTGCAATGGTATCTGTTTTATTCCATATCTGTCCATTTCTGTAATTCAGCCTTATACAGAGTGACCAAAAAAAAAAAAAAAAAAGGAAAGAAAGAAAAGAAAAAATAAAAGCCCTTGAAAGGCTTAGGTTTTCAGTTAAAGACATGGTTTTAAGCTCAGTTGTGCTATAGCTTGTGATGTGATAGGGAAGAGTCACCATGAGTGCAGACAGTGTGCCAAGTGAAAACCTTACACATCAGTGGCAGGGATGCTTCAGGCACACTTTCATAGAGAGATGGCATTAGCCTCTCTTAATGCCATGGAAGACAGAGAAGATTTTCAAAATCTAGAATGTAGGCAGACCCACTGCCTGAATGAGAAGTGGATATGCTTTAGGTGTTCACTGAAGTGTTTTATGAAAGTAATTTTATGAATAAAAGATGATTAGTGGAATTCACTGTGAGATAAGAGAGTCACTGTTTTTCAGGATGTGTTCAGGAAAAAAATGAAAAAGTGAAAGTCTCAGTTACTCAGTCCTGTCCAGCTTTTTGAGATCACATGGACTGTAGCCTGCCAGGTTCCTCTATCATCCATGGAATTTTCCAGGCAAGAATACTGGAGTGGGTTGCCATTTCCTTCTCCAGGGGATCTTCTGTCCAAGGATTCAAACCCAAGGCTCCTGAATTGCAGATTCTTTACCATATGAGTCACTAAAGCATGGTAAAATGAGTACATACACTAAGCAGGCACAGAAAACATGTGTTTCTGCTTCTGGGGTGCTGGGAGTATTTTCAAGGAGAGAAGCAACTTTTAGCCTTTCACCTTACACAGAACCCATGTGAGAACAGGTCAAGCTGTGCTGCCTCAGTGCCTCCTCCATTATATCACTTTCCAGTGTGCCTGTGCTTCCTTTTCTTTTGATTTCTCTGAGGCCTTACCATGTTCATGCATTACAGAACTCATGCTATTTTATAATAACTCAACTAGACCTACATAACAAAACATTTCTCAAGATTTATCTTGCTATGATTCACTAGATATGGCTGCTTGTAGTATTTTTCTAAGATCCTCAGATTAGTTTTTTTTTTTTTTCATAGTATGATTGGCCATGTTTAATGTCCCAGTGCATCACTATTTCACTCCTCCCAGAAGAAATGGAGTAGCCATCATAGTCAACAAAAGAGTCTGAAATACACTACTTGAATGCAATCTCAAAAATGACAGAATGATCTCTGTTCATTTCCAAGGCAAATGATTCAGTATCACGGTAATTCAAGTGTATGCCAGACCAGCAATGCTGAAGAAGCTGAAGTTGAATGGTTCTATGAAAACCTACAAGACCTTTTAGAACTAACACCCCAAAAAGATGTCCTTTTCATTATAGGAGACTGGAATACAAAAGTAGGAAGTCAAGAAACACCTAGAGTAACAGGCAAATTTGGCCTTGGAGTACACAATGAAGCAGGGAAAAGGCGAATACAGTTTTGCCAAAAGAATGCACCGGTCATAGCAAACACCCTCTTCCAACAACACAAGAGAACTCTACACATGGATGTCACCAGATGGCCAACACTGAAATCAGACTGATTATATTCTTTGCAGCCAAAGATGGAGAAGGTCTATACATACAGCAAAAGCAAGACCAGGAGCTGACTGTGGCTCAGATCATGAACTCCTTATTGCCAAATTCAGACTTAAATTGAAGAAAGTTGGAAAACCACTAGACCATTCAGGTATGATCTAAATCAAATCCCTTATGATTATACAGTGAAAGTGAGAAATAGATTCAAGGCACTAGATCTGATAGAGTGCCTGATGAACTATGGATGGAGTTTCATGACCTTGTACAGGAGACAGGGATTAAGACCATCCCCAAGAAATAGAAACGCAAAAAAGCAAAATGGCTGTCTTAAGAGGCCTTACAAATAGCTGTGAAAAGAATAGAAGCTAAAAGCAAAAGAGAAAAGGAAAGATATACCCATTTGAATGCAGAGTTCCAAAGAATAGCAAGGAGAGATAAGAGAGCCTTCCTCAGTGATCAGTGCAAAGAAATAGAGGAAAATAATAGAATGGGAAAGACTAGAGATCTCTTCAAGAAAATTAGAAATACCAAGGGAATACTTCATGCAAAGATGGGCTCAATAAAGGAAAGAAATGGTAGGGACGTAACAGAAGCAGAAGATATTAAGAAGAGGTGGCAGGAATACACAGAACTGTACAAAAAAGATCTTCACGACCCAGAAAATCACAATGGTGTGATCACTACCTAGGCCAGACATCCTGGAATGTGAAGTGAAGTGGGCCTTAGGAAGCATCACTACGAACAAAGCTAGTGGAGGTGATGGAATGCCAGTTGAGCTATTTCAAATCCTGAAAGATGATGCTGTGAAAGTGCTGCACTCAATATGCCAGCAAATTTGGAAAACTCAGCAATGGCCACAGGACTGGAAAAGGTCAGTTTTCATTCCAATCCCAAAGAAAGGCAATGCCAAAGAATGCTCAAACTACTGCACAATTGCGCTCATCTCACATACTAGCAAAGTAATGCTCAAAATTCCCCAAGCCAGGCTTCAGCAATACGTGAACTGTGAACTTCCAGATGTTCAAGCTGGTTTTAGAAAAGGCAAAGGAACCAGAGTTCAAATTGCCAGCATCTGCTGGATCATTGAAAAATCAAGAGAGTTCCAGAAAAACATTTATTTCTGCTTTATTGGCTATGCTAAAGCCTTTGACTGTGTGGATCACAATAAACTGTGGAAAATTCTGAAAGAGATGGGAATACCAGACCACCTGACCTGCCTCTTGAGAAATCTGTATGAAGGTCCAGAAGCAACAGTTAGAACTGGACATGGAACAACAGACGGGTTCCAAATAGGAAAAGGAGTATGTCAAGGCTGTATATTGTCTCCCTGCTTATTTAACTTATATGCAGAGTACATCATGAGAAACGCTGGGCTGGATGAAGCATAAGGTGGAACCAAGCTTGCTGGGAGAAATATCAATAACCTCAGATATGCAGATGATACCACCCTTATGGCAGACAGTGAAGAAGAACTAAAGAGCCTCTTGATGAAAGTGAGAGGAGAGTGCAAAAGCTGGCTTAAAGCTCAACATTCAGAAAACTAAAATCATGGCATCTGGTCCCATCACTTCATGGAAAATAGATGGGGAAACAATGGAAACAGTGAGAGACTTTATTTTGGGGGGCTCCAAACTCACTGCAGATGGTGATTGCAGCCACAAAATTAAAAGACACTTACTCCTTGGAAGGAAAGTTATGACCAACCTAGACAGCATATTAAAAAGCAGAGACATTACTTTGCCAACAAAGGTCCATTTAATCAAGGCTATGGTTTTTCCAGTAGTCATGTATGGATGTGAGAGTTGGACTATAAAGAAAGCTGAGCACTGAAGAATTGATGTTTTTGACCTGTGGTGTTGGAGAAGACTCTTGAGAGTCCCTTGGACTGCAAGGAGATGCAACCAGTCCATCCTAAAGGAGATCAGTCCTGAGTGTTCATTGGAAGGAGTGATGTTGAAGCTGAAACTCCAATACTTTGGCCACCTGACGTGAAGAGCTGACTCATTTTAAAAGTCCCTGATGCTGGGAAAGATTGAAGGCAGGAGGAGAAGGGGACAACAGAGGATTAGATGGTTGGATGGCATCACTGACTCAATGGACATGAGTTTGGCTAAACTCCGGGAGCTGGTGATGGACAGTGAGGCCTGGCATGCTGCAGTTCATGGAGTCACAAAGAGTCGGACACGACTGAGTGAGTGAACTGAACTGAACCAATGGACTAAATCAGGTGTTAAAACCTGGTCATGGGAACATCATCAAATAATATTTTAAAATTATTTCATGTCTTTTGTAATATACTCAATACTCACTGTTCATTTCACTGATCAATATTTATTATGTCCTTACCATATTCTCAGGCACTGATAGTGGCTAATTGCATTAAAAAAAAAAAAAAGTTGCATAGTCATGTCCAACTCTTTGTGACCCCATGAACTGTAACCCACAGGGTTCCTTCAGTTCATGGAATTCTCTAGGCAAGAATACTGGAGTGGGTTGCCCTTCTCTTCTCCAGGAGATCTTCCCGACCCAGAGGTCGAACCCACATCTCCTGCATTGCAGGTGAATTCTTTACCATCTGAGCCACCAGGGAAGTCACTCAGTCATGTCTAGCTAATTATATATTGATCTTTAAATTACTAAGCAATTTATTATATGTAATATTCCTTGAAGAAAAATAAATGATACATTTTTATTTCCTTTCATAAGTCAGGTATTATGCTAAGTGTTTTATGTACATTATTTCTAATCTTCTTAAAAATCTCTGCAGAGTAGGAATTTTTACCCCTTTTTTTTAATATAAAGAAAACGTTGAAACTCATAACCACTGAGTGACACAAATCTAAAGTCACAAATCTAGTTATCCCAGACCTAGACTGATGCCATTAGCTCACCTTTTTTTGTGGTTATGGGTTGTCTGCCAAATTGTACTGGAAAGTCTTCACAGTCAGAGAGACATACCTTGAAATTTCACTGCCTAATATGGAGTTTTCCATGATTTAAGCATTCAATATATTTTTACTCAGCTTTGATTAAATAAAGATTGTAGTTATTGATTTCAGGCAATAAATCAGCAAGGTTTGGACAAGGAATGGAGCCAGAAAAAAGCCACAGGAAAGAAGACGAACTGCAAATAAAATCTATGTGCAAAAGAAGATAAGATCTAGACACAGGTCATCACTGTGATTCTAGAATTTGAAAATTCTCATTAGCTAAGAAAATTTTCCAAGAAGAAATCAAACATTCATAAAGTGACTTAGATTCTTTCTTCCTCATGCTCTCCCTCCATTCTTTCTTTTCTTCCTTCCACATCAATTCATTACTGATATGCAAGGTTCTGTGTTAGATGCTGAGACTACAATGGTGGATCCTAAAAGACACACATGTAAGAAGACAATTATAAAATATAATCAATCCTTTACAAAGTCCTAAGAGAGCAAAAATCATAGTTGAAAATTGCCAAGGCAGAGAACAAAGCAAATTATGCATCTATATAAAAAATTTAATTATATGTATTTTATGTATATATATATATATATATGTATATAATGAAGATATACATACACAGTATTTGCCTTAAGAAAGAAAGTTTCTTGAGAGCATGGATGATGTATTATATTTAACATTTTAAAAATTTCCACTGAACTTGTCTTATCCTTGATAATTGATCCTTACTAAATACCTAAATCACTTTCTTTGGTGTATTCCTAGGCTGACATTTTCTTATTCCTTTCAACTTTATTCTGAGTTTTGAATTTTTTATTTATGCTGAAAGTCTACTCAAGATTTCTAGCAACCACAATACTTATACAATGCCTATTGTTTTTCAATTTTGAAAGTATTATCACATAAGTAACTTTTTCCCTTTGAATAGTCTGTATTCTCACTGTTCAGGTGACTAGATAGAGGTCATGGAAGGTTCTATGACTTCCTGATGGTCACTCGGCTGGGAAAGGGAAGTTTAAATCCTGGACTTACAAGTCCAGAGCCCATCACATTTCACTGACTCTACAAGAAAGAATTTAAAGTGAGACCCTCACATTTCATAAGTCCAAAAATTTTCTTTCCACAATAACAGAATAACGTAGCAGTGAGACAGGCTTTATAGATAGTCAGACCTGGAGCCACTATTTACCAACTGTGAGTCTTTGACTGATTTAGAATTATTCATACATTTCTCAGATTATTAATCTAAGTTTCAGGCTCTTCATATTTTTAAAAGTGAATAATAGCTACCTCTGAAATGTTGTTCCACAGAAGGCATGAGATCACAGGAGGGGCTAGCCCACACCAAGCCCCCCAAAATGGAAGGCATTACTATTATCAGAGCAGCAGCCCATGAGAGTTAAGGCAGTTCAAGAAGGAGGAATATTACATATTTAAATGGCTCAAGGAGGCATCAAGGAAAAGTTGGATATTAAATTGATATTTAGAGGAAAATAAGCTTTAGGTTGTGGGTTCCCAGGTGGCACTAGTGGTAAAAAAAAAACCCCTGCCTATTCAGGAGACTAAGAGACATGGGTTTGATCTCTGGGTTGGGAAGATCTCCTGGAGAAGAGCATGGCAACCCATTCCAGATTTCTTGCCTGGAGAATCCTATGGACAGAAGAGGCTGATGATAGCATCACAAAGAGTTGGACATGACTGAAATGACTTAGCATGCATGCAGATAAGCTTTAGGTTGATCAAAAAAGAGAATTCCAGGGGGAGGAGCCAAGATGGTGGAGGAGTAGGACGGGGAGAACACTTTCTCCCCCACAAATTCATCGAAAGAACATTTAAATGTCGAGTAAATTCCACAAAACAACTTCTGAATGCTGGCAGAGGACATCAGGCAGCCAGAAAATCAACCCAACTCTTCAAAAGGAGGTAATGCTGTGAACCTCTCTGAGTGACCCTCACAGTAAAGAAACTTTTCATCTTTAACGTAGATGTTTTATCAATGGTGCTGTATAGAAGGAGAAGTTTTGAAACTACTGTAAAAATAAGACCGATAACTGGAAGTAGGAGACTTAAGTCCAAACCCTGACTCCAAGGTATTCCTGACTCCAAGGAACATTAATTGACAGGAGCTCATCAAACGCCTCCATACCGATACTGAAACCAAGCACCACACAAGGGCTAACAAGTTCCAGGGCAAGACATACCAAGCAAATTCTCCAGCAACAAAGGAACACAGCCCTGAGCTTCAAGATACAGGCTGCCCAAAGTCACCCCAAATCCATAGACATCTCATAACTCATTACTGGACATTTCATTACACTCCAGAGAGAAGAAATACAGCTCCATCCACCAGAACATCAACACAAGCTTCCCTAACCAGGAAACCTTGACAAGCCACCTGTACAAACCCACACACAGTGAGGAAACGCCACAATAAAGAGAACTCCACAAACTGCCAGAATACAGAAAGGACACCCCAAACTCAGCAATTTAAACAAGATGAAGAGACAGAGGAATACCCAGCAGATAAAGGAACAGGATAAATGCCCACCAAACCAAACAAAAGAGGAAGAGATAGGGAATCTACCTGATAAAGAATTCCGAATAATGATAGTGAAATTGATCCAAAATCTTGACATTAAAATGGAATCACAGATAAATAGCCTGGAGGCAAGGATTGAGAAGATGCAAGAAAGGTTTAACAAGGACTTAGAAGAAATAAAAAAGAGTCACTATATAATGAATAATGCAATAAGTGAAATTAAAAACACTCTGGAGGCAACAAATAGTAGAATAACAGAGGCAGAAGATAGGATTAGTGAATTAGAAGATAGAATGGTAGAAATAAATGAATCAGAGAGGATAAAAGAAAAACGAATTAAAAGAAATGAGGACAATCTCAGAGACCTCCAGGACAATATTAAACGCTACAACATTCGAATCATAGGGGTCCCAGAAGAAGAAGACAAAAAGAAAGACCATGAGAAAATACTTGAGGAGATAAGAGTTGAAAACTTCCCTAAAATGGGGAAGGAAATAATCACCCAAGTCCAAGAAACCCAGAGAGTCCCAAACAGGATAAACCCAAGGCGAAACACCCCAGGACACATATTAATCAAATTAACAAAGATCAAACACAAAGAACAAATATTAAAAGCAGCAAGGGAAAAACAACAAATAACACACAAGGGAATACCCATAAGGATAACAGCTGATCTTTCAATAGAAACTCTTCAAGCCAGGAGGGAATGGCAAGACATACTTAAAATGAGGAAAGAAAATAACCTACAGCCCAGATTATTGTACCCAGCAAGGATCTCATTCAAGTATGAAGGAGAAATCAAAAGCTTTTCAGACAAGCAAAAGCTGAGAGAATTCAGCACCACCAAACCAGCTCTCCAACAAATACTAAAGGATATTCTCTAGACAGGAAACACAAAAACGGTGTATTAAATCAAACCCAAAACAATAAAGTAAATGGCAACGGGATCATACTTATCAGTAATTACCTTAAACGTAAATGGGTTGAATGTCCCAACCAAAAGACAAAGACTGGCTGAATGGATACAAAAACAAGACCCCTGCATATGTTGTCTACAAGAGACCCACCTCAAAACAGGGGACACATACAGACTGAAAGTGAAGGGCTGGAAAAAGATTTTCCATGCAAATAGGGACCAAAAGAAAGCAGGAGTAGCAATACTCATATCAGATAAAATAGACTTTAAAACAAAGACTGTGAAAAGAGACAAAGATGGTCACTACATAATGATCAAAGGATCAATCCAAGAAGAAGATATAACAATTATAAATATATATGCACCCAACACGGGAGCACCGCAGTATGTAAGACAAATGCTAACAAGTATGAAAGGAGAAATTAACAATAACACAATAATAGTGGGAGACTTTAATACCCCACTCACACCTATGGATAGATCAACTAAACAGAAAATTAACAAGGAAACACAAACTTTAAACGATACAATAGACCAGTTAGACCTAATTGATATCTATAGGACATTTCATCCCAAAACAATGAATTTCACCTTTTTCTCAAGCGCACAAGGAACCTTCTCCAGGATAGATCACATCCTGGGCCATAAAGCTAGCCTTGGTAAATTCAAAAAAATAGAAATCATTCCAAGCATCTTTTCTGACCACAATGCAGTAAGATTAGATCTCAGTTACAGGAGAAAAACTATTAAAAATTCCAACATATGGAGGCTGAACAACACGCTGCTGAATAACCAACAAATCACAGAAAAAATCAAAAAAGAAATCAAAATTTGCATAGAAACGAATGAAAATGAAAACACAACAACCCAAAACCTGTGGGACACGGTAAAAGCAGTCCTAAGGGGAAAGTTCATAGCAATACAGGCACACCTCAAGAAACAAGAAAAAAGTCAAATAAATAACCTAACTCTACACCTAAAGCAACTAGAAAAGGAAGAAATGAAGAACCCCAAGGTTAGTAGAAGGAAAGAAATCTTAAAAATTAGGGCAGAAATAAATGCAAAAGAAACAAAAGAGACCATAGCAAAAATCAACAAAACCAAAAGCTGGTTTTTTGAAAGGATAAATAAAATTGACAAACTATTAGCCAGACTCATCAAGAAACAAAGGGAGAAAAATCAAGTCAATAAAATTAGAAATGAAAATGGAGAGATCACAACAGACAACACAGAAATACAAAGGATCGTAAGAGAGTACTATCAACAATTATATGCCAATAAAATGGACAACGTGGAAGAAATGGACAAATTCTTAGAAAAGTACAACTTTCCAAAACTCGACCAGGAAGAAATAGAAAATCTTAACAGACCCATCACAAGCACGGAAATTGAAACTGTAATCAAAAATCTTCCAGCAAACAAAAGCCCAGGTCCAGACGGCTTCACAGCTGAATTCTACCAAAAATTTAGAGAAGAGCTAACACCTATCCTGCTCAAACTCTTCCAGAAAATTGCAGAGGATGGTAAACTTCCAAACTCATTCTATGAGGCCACCATCACCCTAATACCAAAACCTGACAAAGATCCCACAAAAAAAGAAAACTACAGGCCAATATCACTGATGAACATAGATGCAAAAATCCTTAACAAAATTCTAGCAATCAGAATCCAACAACACATTAAAAAGATCATACACCATGACCAAGTGGGCTTTATCCCAGGGATGCAAGGATTCTTCAATATCCGCAAATCAATCAATGTAATACACCACATTAACAAATTGAAAAATAAAAACCATATGATTATCTCAATAGATGCAGAGAAAGCCTTTGACAAAATTCAACATCCATTTATGATCAAAATTCTCCAGAAAGCAGGAATAGAAGGAACATACCTCAACATAATCAAAGCTATATATGACAAACCCACAGCAAACATTATCCTCAATGGTGAAAAATTGAAAGCATTTCCTCTAAAGTCAGGAACAAGACAAGGGTGCCCACTTTCACCATTACTATGCAACATAGTTTTGGAAGTTTTGGCCACAGCAATCAGAGCAGAAAAAGAAATAAAAGGAATCCAAATTGGAAAAGAAGAAGTAAAGCTCTCACTGTTTGCAGATGACATGATCCTCTACATAGAAAACCCTAAAGACTCCACCAGAAAATTACTAGAACTAATCAATGACTATAGTAAAGTTGCAGGATATAAAATCAACACACAGAAATCCCTTGCATTCCTATACACTAATAATGAGAAAACAGAAAGAGAAATTAAGGAAACAATTCCATTCACCATTGCAACAGAAAGAATAAAATACTTAGGAATATATCTACCTAAAGAAATTAAAGACCTATATATAGAAAACTATAAAACACTGGTGAAAGAAATCAAAGAGGACACTAACAGATGGAGAAATATACCATGTTCATGGATTGGAAGAATCAATATAGTGAAAATGAGTATACTACCCAAAGCAATCTATAGATTCAATGCAATCCCTATCAAGCTACCAACAGCATTCTTCACAGAGCTAGAACAAATAATTTCACAATTTGTATGGAAATACAAAAAACCTCGAATAGCCAAAGCAATCTTGAGAAAGAAGAATGGAACTGGAGGAATCAACCTGCCTGACTTCAGGCTCTACTACAAAGCCACAGTTATCAAGACAGTATGGTACTGGCACAAAGACAGAAATATAGATCAATGGAACAAAATAGAAAGCCCAGAGATAAATCCATGCACATATGGACACCTTATCTTTGACAAAGGAGGCAAGAATATACAATGGATTAAAGACAATCTCTTTAACAAGTGGTGCTGGGAACTCTGGTCAACCACTTGTAAAAGAATGAAACTAGAACACTTTCTAACACCATACACAAAAATAAACTCAAAATGGATTAAAGATCTCAACGTAAGACCAGAAACTATAAAACACCTAGAGGAGAACATAGGCAAAACACTCTCTGACATACATCACAGCAGGATCCTCTATGACCCACCTCCCAGAATATTGGAAATAAAAGCAAAAATAAACAAATGGGACCTAATTAACCTTAAAGGCTTCTGCACATCAAAGGAAACTATTAGCAAGGTGAAAAGACAGCCTTCAGAATGGGAGAAGATAATAGCAAATGAAGCGACTGACAAACAACTAATCTCGAGAATATACAAGCAACTCCTACAGCTCAACTCCGGAAAAATAAATGACCCAATCAAAAAATGGGCCAAAGAACTAAATAGACATTCTCCAAAGAAGACATACAGATGGCTAACAAACACATGAAAAGATGCTCAACATTACTCATTATCAGAGAAATGCAAATCAAAACCACTATGAGGTACCATTTCACTCCAGTCAGAATGGCTGCGATCCAAAAGTCTACAAGTAATAAATGCTGGAGAGGGTGTGGAGAAAAGTGAACCCTCTTACACTGTTGGTGGGAATGCAAACTAGTACAGCCACTATGGAGAACAGTGTGGAGATTCCTTAAAAAACTGGAAATAGAACTGCCTTATGATCCAGCAATCCCACTGCTGGGCATACACACTGAGGAAACCAGAAGGGAAAGAGACACGTGTACCCCAATGTTCATCACAGCACTGTTTCTAATAGCCAGGACATGGAAGCAACCTAGATGTCCACCAGCAGATGAATGGATAAGCAAGCTGTGGTACATATACACAATGGAGTATTACTCAGCCATTAAAAAGAATACATTTGAATCAGTTCTAATGAGGTGGATGAAACTGGAGCCTATTATACAGAGTGAAGTAAGCCAGAAAGAAAAACACCAATACAGTATACTAACGCATATATATGGAATTTAGAAAGATGGTAACAATAACCCTGTGTACGAGACAGCAAAAGAGACACTGATGTATAGAACAGTCTTATGGACTCTGTGAGAGAGGGAGAGGGTGGGAAGATTTGGGAGAATGGCATTGAAACTTGTAAAATATCATGTATGAAATGAGTTGCCAGTCCAGGTTCGATGCACGATACTAGATGCTTGGGGCTGGTGCACTGGGACGACTCAGAGGGATGGAATGGGGAAGGAGGAGGGAGGAGGGTTCAGGATGGAGAACACATGTATACCTGTGGCGGATTCATTTTGATATTTGGCAAAACTAATACAATTATGTAAAGTTTAAAAATAAAATAAAAAAAAATAAAACATTCTGAAAGATGTTCAAAAAAAAAAAAAAAAGAGAATTCCATACAGAGGGGTAGAACAAGGAGAGACAGGAAAGAGAATGCTGAAAATCACTGAAAAATTATATGACCAGTCTATCCAACGAATATTTATATTGAGGAATCAAGACATTAAAGAAAAACATAGAAAGAAAATTAATTGAAGGGGACTTGGATTCAGCATTGAGAAAATATGAGTTTTGATTTTCCTTCTACCAACTTCTGAAGCAGGGGCTAACACAATAGAAGTAATGTTTGTGGAAAACAGCTCTAAATCTTAGTGTATGTTGGATAGGAAGACTTTGAAATAGGAACTAGAACACAGATTATTGCAATCTCTAGTACAGATGTGAGATGATCAGTTTACTCAGTAAGAAAGCAGATAAAATGTCTTCTGGTGTGTCTTCTCAGGGGTCCCACAGAACTTCAAAATCAACATTTCCAAGCTGCCTCGAATATAACTTGCATTCTCTATTCTCTCTCCTCTATTCTCTCTCCACCAAGAATTTTGACACCCCAATCTAGAAATTACCCTTAAATTTGTATTATTCCATCATGTTAACCATTAGTCATAACATCCTTTAGTTCTGCTTTGTAAATCTCTCTTTGAACCTCATGGCCACTGCCAACGTTCACTGAGCATCTACTCTAAAATAGGCACCAGAATACAGTGGTGTACAATGGTTCACAGTCTAGCACAGATACTGAGAGGCAGATATTGAGCGGATATTGTGGGTTTGATCACCGCTACAATGAAGTACAAAGTTCTACTGTATATCACACAGCCATAAATCCTAAGCTAAAGGGTCAATAAAGCTTTTTGTAGAGAAGTGATATTGAAACTGAAACCTAAAGGATGAAAAGAAGTTAGGTGATAGAAGAACAGTGAAAATTCCAGAAAGAAAGAATAACATCTGCGGTGATTCTGAGTTAGTCAAGGCCATGGTGTGTGTGGAGAGAAGCAGGCAGTTTCATCAAACTAATAGGTGGCCTATTCTATGTGTCTTTTGCTGAACTATAAATCATTTTCTCTCTCTCTTTTTTTTTTTTTTTCACCTTCTCTCTTGGACTACTCCCATCAGAATTTCATCATGCTGCTAGTGTGACCTTTATAAAATGTAAAACTCATTATGCTACAAATTCCACAATTGTTCCCCACAGTCTACTTAGTAAAGGTCAAGAACCTGCTATGTTGATGGGATCCTTCCTTTGGCCTTCCACCGCCTGCAACCATAAGCAATAACGATACTATATATGTCAAGAAAACTCACACCTCTCTACTTCCTTATATCTTTGCCAAAGGCTATTATCCCAACCTAGAATACTTTTGTCTGCTTAGAAAACTCCTACTCATCCTTTAATGGAACTCATATGCCACATTTTCTAAACTACAGCTGATGAACCATAATCCAAGAGTCTATCAATCAATGGGTGACCCATGAGCTAAAACTGTTTTTCATAGTTTTATGAAACTGAAATAAGATGAGAAGAAGAATATTTTGTGACATGTGAAAATTATATCAAGTTCAAACATCAATGGCCACAGATGCAGTCTTGCTGGAACATAGCCATGCTCATTTGCTTCCACATTGTCTATGGCTGCTCAATAAGTAATTACTGATGAAACAAATGAATGAATGTGAATGGAGTCATGACCATGGAAAATGAGAATGAATGTGGATTGTATTGAGCACTAAACTGATATTTCATATTCACATCATCATAATGATGCACACATTTGTACTCAGTTCAGTTCAGTTCAATCACTCAGTTGTGTCTGACTCTTTGTGACCCCATGAACTGCAGCACACCAGGCTTCCCTGTCCATCACCAACTCCCAGAGCTTATTCCAACTCATGTCCATAGAGTCGGTGATGTTTCGCTGAATTTTAAAAATACAGTAAAACTAGTAATCATTTCCATTCAAATGCTAGAAAATATGAGATGTTTGACTACCCAGAAGGGGACTATATTAATATTAAGGTCTTAGAAACTCCAGTAAATAAGTCTGAACTTTTATTAACTTGAGGACCATTTCCTAATTTTTAAAAGAGCAATTCTGGGTAGTATATTCACATTTGCTAATGCCTTTGTATGCTCTTGGGCCAACTTTTCTTTTCATCTTTTCTTGCCATTGACTTATTTGCCTTCTGCAAATGAGGCTGTATTTAACTTGGTTGAAAAGCAAGAATAGATATTACCACAATATAATAAATTAAAAACCATTCCTGCACTTAAAAGAAACAAATACATAGACACACACATACACACAGGAGGCCACAGAGTATGCAGAGGGGATACTTTTCTCAACGTAATTGAGCAACATTATATTGTTAATACAATGGAAAGCCCAGCTTTCACCTAGGGATATGTTTATTTCTGAGATTTAGAACAGGTTGGTCATTTTCATTCAAATGTTGGAATGGGATCTTCAGAAATCTATATCCATGAAGGATTCGTGAAGCCCCCTGGGACTGAATTTATTCTGAGCAAAAAGACAGTCTAGGGAACAAGTTTAGTACAGTAGCAGAGTTTCAATGGTCATAGAGGAGAGGTGACTGAAAATAGCAAGGTCTTTGCTCTTTCTAATTGCCTAGCAGATCAGTCCCCTGGACTCTCGTCTAGCCCCTATGTTGTTGTTATTTAGTCATTTTGTCATGACAGGATTCTTTTGCGACCCCATGGACTGTAGTAGCCCTCCAGGCTCCTCTGTCCATGGGATTTCCCAGGAAGAATACTGGAGCAGGTTGCCATTTCCTTCTGCAAGGGAATCTCTCTGAACCAGGGATCGACCCTGGGTCTCCTGCATTGGTCTGCGGATTCTTTACACTGAGCCATCAGGGAAGCCCCAATACATGAATATTAAATGCAAAAGGACAGTTTTTTATAAGGACAGTATAACACTGACCCACAGCAGTGTTGCTTTAAGTCCTCTTCAACACAGTAGTGGGAGCAGGGGAAGGAGAAAGACCTTCTCTCTCACTTGGCAGCTGTGAGTTTAAAACAGATCCGTGCCTCAGTATCAGTGACAGAGGCACAAGCTGTGACCCAGACCACATATAGAGGTACCTGCAGCACAGTTCTGTGGGAAGAAAGCTCTGTCCCATACACGTGTCAGCAAAGATTCTACACTGGGTTCTATGGGAACACATATGAAGGGTGTCCAAACCGGGAAGGTCATAAGTTTCCTAGAGGATGACGTAGCTAACTGAGACCTAGACAAAGGAGTTGGAGGTGGAGGAAAATCTACTACAAAGGCTTGGCTGTGATGAAGATCATGGCCTATCTGGAGAACTGCAACTCATGTAATTCTAACCACAACCCTATGAAGTGGGTACAATTATCATTTCCATTCACAAATGAGAAACTGAGGCAGAGAGAGGTTAAGTAACTTGCCTTAAGTAAGAAAGTGGCAGATCTAGGCAGTCTGACTCCCAGGTGTGTCATCCTAACCTCCGCTGTATAATATTACTGAACTTAATTACATAACATTAATTGCACCATGTATCATGTCACACACCATAAGTACTTTCTATGTATTATCTAATCTAAGCATGTCCCAGTTACATCTTGCTTCCTACCACAACTTAGTGATGTACATCAGCAACAGTCACTTATTTTGCTTATGAATCCTCGATTTGGCCTGCATTCTCTGAGAAGGATTTATCTCTGCCTCTCCCAGTGTTAGCTCAACTGAGTTATGGAAAAATCTGTTTTCAGGATGGTGTACTGACATGCTGAGAAGTTAGAACTAGCCAAGGCTGAGGGCAGGAGCCCAGGGCTGCTTCACTGGGTGCCTCTGTGTGGCCTGGGCATCCTCAGAGCTCATGACAGGGTTTCAAGGTCAATAATTCCAAGACAGAGTCAAGTGGAAACTGCGTTACATTCTATGATTCACCTCAAGTCACATCGCATCATTTCCACCATTTTCCATAAAGAAATCATAAAAGTCTGTCCAAGTTCATATGGAGGGAAGTAGACTCCACCTCTGCATGGCAGGCTCTAGAAGTATTGGGTTAGCCACACAGTTTATTTGGGGTTTTCCATAACATCTAATGGAAAAACCTGAACAAACTTTTTGGCCAAGTGGATACACATAAGCTCAGGAATATTGTTCCAACCATTTGGGGAAAATAAATTAGTATGTAATATCTGATTTAATCTTCATAATACACCTGTAATGTGGCTCTTACCGTCTTAACTTTGAAGATGAGAACTGAGGCTCAGAGAGATTAAGTAACTGGACTACCACTACATAGCTGGTAAATGGTAGGAGAAAGCTTATTTCTGATTCAGAACTCCATGCATTGTCCCATCTTCAACTTTAGGTGTTACCTCTGAGATTTAGAACACACTGGTCATTTTCATTCAAATGCTGGAATGGGATCTTCAAAAATCTATATCCATGAAGGATTTGTGAAGCCCCCTGGGGATATCCTTGGGGCGATATCCTGGGGATACCCCCTTGTGACTCCCCTGGGATTCAATTTATTCTGAGCAAAAAGAGAGTCTAGGGAACAAGTTTAGCACAGTAGCAGAGTTTCACTGGTCATAGAGGAGAGGCGACTGAAAATAGCAAGGTCTTTGCTCTTTCTAATTGCCCCTGGACTCTCGTCTAGCCCCTATGTTGTTGTTGTTTAATCGTTTTGTCATGACAGGATTCTTCTGCGACCCCATGGACTGTAGCCCTCCAGGCTCCTCTGTCCATGGGATTTCCCAGGAAGAATACTGGAGCGGGTTGCCATTTCCTTCTGCAAGGGGATCTACCTGAACCAGGGATCAATACCAGGTCTCCTGCGCTGGTAAGCAGAACCTTTCCTAACCACTACTTTCTCAATAAAATTATTTCTTTTCTATAATGTTTTGAGATATTTTGCATGTATCTGCTATTTTATGCATCTCACTGATATATATGGAAAGCTAAGTTTTCAGAATATGCTATTAAAGCACATGAACTTCAGAGCCAGACTTGGATTCAAACCTCAGCCCTGACACTTCTCACTAGCTGTTGAACCACAGATGGTCACTTGGTTTCTCTGTTTTCTCATCTCCAAAATAAGGATAATAATAAAGCACCTTCCTACACAAGTTCTAAAGAATAAATGAGATAACTGTAAACTTCTTAGAACTGAGCCTGTTACATAGTAAATGCTATATAAGTGTTAACTATTATTCTGGATTTAATTATTTGACTGTGTGCTTCTTCTGTGAGATGGTCAGCTTTCAAGAGCAAGGCTCGGTCTTATTTTTCTTTTTACTCCAATGTTTAGTCCAGGAACTCAGTATGTACTAACTGTATTAGATAGAGAATTTTGAAGGGTTTTCCTGGTGGCTCAGATAGTAAAGAATCTGCCTGGAATTCAGGAGACCTGGGTTTGAAACCTGGGTTGGGAAGATACCCTGGAGAAGGGGATTGTTACCCACTCCAGCATTCTTGCCTGGAGAATTCCATGGACAGAGGAGCCTGGCGGGCTACAGTCCATGGGGTTGCAAAGAGTCGGATGTGACTGAGCAATTTTGCCATCTGACTTGTTCCATTCAATGAGTCCTTGAATCTGAATAAATGCTTTTTTCCCAAGCTTTTCTTTAGGATAAAGGCATATTTAGAAGAATTTGAATAACTGCTTTCTTCCAAACTCTTCCTTAGGACAAAGGCATCTATAGAAGTAAACCAAATGTTATTAAAACTTTAATCACAAAAGCATAGGTCCGCCATATATTTAAAATTATTCTTATATTCTGTATCTTAGGGCCTGCTCTGGTGGCTCAGTAGCAAAGAATCCTCTTGCCAAGCATGAGACTCAGGTTTGATCCCTGGGTTGGGAAGATCCCCTGGAGGAAGATATGGCAACTCACTCCAGTATCCTTGCCTGGAGAATCCCATGAACAGAGGAGCCTGGGGGGTACAGTCTACGGGATTGCAAAGAATCAGACACAACTTAGCAACAGACAGACTTTCTTTCACTTACATTTACTACTTTAGTCACAATTCTTTTTAATAACTGGAAGAGACAATAGAAATCATTACTGGCATCTCCCTTATTTTGTAAATAAAGAAGCTGAATGTCAGAGAGCTTAACTATTTTTTTCACTGATAGTTCAGTTCAGTCACTTAGTCGTGTCTGACTCTTTGCAACTCCATGGACTGTAGCACGCCAGGCTTCCCTGTCTATCACCAACTCCCGGAGCATACTCAAACTCATGTCCATCGAGTCGGTGATGCCATCCAACCATCTCATTCTCTGTTGTCCCTTTCTCCTCCCACCTTCAATCCCAGCATCAGGGTCTTTTCCAGTGAGTCAGTTCTTCACATCAGGTGAAGTATTGGAGTTTCAGCTTCAGCAACAGGCCTTCCAATGAATATTCAGGGCTGATTTCCTTTAGAGTTGACTGGTTTGATCTCCTTGCAGTCCATTTTCATTGATAAATTAGTGATAAATCTGAGACTAAATCCAGGACATCTAATATCCTTATTTGCTTCATTTCTTCCATTCCATTTACTCAAAGAGTAAAAGATATTAATGTAATGATTAAGAAACTCAATAACTCATTAGTTAATTAATCAAAATAGTTTTGAGTGCTCACTGTATGTAGGTGCCATGCTAGGTTCTGGCAATATGAAATGAGTGAGTCACGGTCATGGTTCTCAAAGATACACATGTTAAAGGAGACAGATGTGAGGACAAATAAACTCCAATATGCAGGAAAAGTCCATCCTAGCCCATGACTACTGATATGAATACAATGTACTACTGGAGAGAAAAAGTAAACCTAAATTCTAAGAGAGGGATCTGAGTAGTTACTTGAAAGAGGTAACATTTGAGCTGTGTCTTGAAAAATGAAGAGTCTGGGGAGGAGCCAAGATGGCGGAGGAGTAGGACGGGGAGAACACTTTCTCCCCCACAAATTCATCAAAAGAGCATTTAAACGTCGAGTAAATTCCACAAAACAACTTCTGAATGCCGGCAGAGGACATCAGGCACCCAGAAAAGCAACCCAACTCTTGGAAAGGAGAGAGAAGAAATACAGCTCCATCCACCAGAACATCGACACAAGCTTCCCTAACCAGGAAACCTTGACAAGCCACCTGTACAAACCCACACACAGTGAGGAAACGCCACAATAAAGAGAACTCCACAAACTGCCAGAATACAGAAAGGACACCCCAAACTCAGCAATTTAAACAAGATGAAGAGACAGAGGAATACCCAGCAGATAAAGGAACAGGATAAATGCCCACCAAACCAAACAAAAGAGGAAGAGATAGGGAATCTACCTGATAAAGAATTCCGAATAATGATAGTGAAATTGATCCAAAATCTTGACATTAAAATGGAATCACAGATAAATAGCCTGGAGGCAAGGATTGAGAAGATGCAAGAAAGGTTTAACAAGGACTTAGAAGAAATAAAAAAGAGTCACTATATAATGAATAATGCAATAAGTGAAATTAAAAACACTCTGGAGGCAACAAATAGTAGAATAACAGAGGCAGAAGATAGGATTAGTGAATTAGAAGATAGAATGGTAGAAATAAATGAATCAGAGAGGATAAAAGAAAAACGAATTAAAAGAAATGAGGACAATCTCAGAGACCTCCAGGACAATATTAAACGCTACAACATTCGAATCATAGGGGTCCCAGAAGAAGAAGACAAAAAGAAAGACCATGAGAAAATACTTGAGGAGATAAGAGTTGAAAACTTCCCTAAAATGGGGAAGGAAATAATCACCCAAGTCCAAGAAACCCAGAGAGTCCCAAACAGGATAAACCCAAGGCGAAACACCCCAGGACACATATTAATCAAATTAACAAAGATCAAACACAAAGAACAAATATTAAAAGCAGCAAGGGAAAAACAACAAATAACACACAAGGGAATACCCATAAGGATAACAGCTGATCTTTCAATAGAAACTCTTCAAGCCAGGAGGGAATGGCAAGACATACTTAAAATGAGGAAAGAAAATAACCTACAGCCCAGATTATTGTACCCAGCAAGGATCTCATTCAAGTATGAAGGAGAAATCAAAAGCTTTTCAGACAAGCAAAAGCTGAGAGAATTCAGCACCACCAAACCAGCTCTCCAACAAATACTAAAGGATATTCTCTAGACAGGAAACACAAAAACAGTGTATAAATTCAAACCCAAAACAATAAAGTAAATGGCAACGGGATCATACTTATCAGTAATTACCTTAAACGTAAATGGGTTGAATGCCCCAACCAAAAGACAAAGACTGGCTGAATGGATACAAAAACAAGACCCCTACATATGTTGTCTACAAGAGACCCACCTCAAAACAGGGGACACATACAGACTGAAAGTGAAGGGCTGGAAAAAGATTTTCCATGCAAATAGGGACCAAAAGAAAGCAGGAGTAGCAATACTCATATCAGATAAAATAGACTTTAAAACAAAGACTGTGAAAAGAGACAAAGATGGTCACTACATAATGATCAAAGGATCAATCCAAGAAGAAGATATAACAATTATAAATATATATGCACCCAACACGGGAGCACCGCAGTATGTAAGACAAATGCTAACAAGTATGAAAGGAGAAATTAACAATAACACAATAATAGTGGGAGACTTTAATACCCCACTCACACCTATGGATAGATCAACTAAACAGAAAATTAACAAGGAAACACAAACTTTAAACGATACAATAGACCAGTTAGACCTAATTGATATCTATAGGACATTTCATCCCCAAATAATGAATTTCACCTTTTTCTCAAGCGCACATGGAACCTTCTCCAGGATAGATCACATCCTGGGCCATAAAGCTAGCCTTGGTAAATTCAAAAAAATAGAAATCATTCCAAGCATCTTTTCTGACCACAATGCAGTAAGATTAGATCTCAATTACAAGAGAAAAACTATTAAAAATTCCAACATATGGAGGCTGAACAACATGCTGCTGAATAACCAGCAAATCACAGAAGAAATCAAAAAAGAAATCAAAATTTGCATAGAAACGAATGAAAATGAAAACACAACAACCCAAAACCTGTGGGACACGGTAAAAGCAGTCCTAAGGGGAAAGTTCATAGCAATACAGGCACACCTCAAGAAACAAGAAAAAAGTCAAATAAATAACCTAACTCTACACCTAAAGCAACTAGAAAAGGAAGAAATGAAGAACACCAGGGCTAGTAGAAGGAAAGAAATCTTAAAAATTAGGGCAGAAATAAATGCAAAAGAAACAAAAGAGACCATAGCAAAAATCAACAAAGCCAAAAGCTGGTTCTTTGAAAGGATAAATAAAATTGACAAACCATTAGCCAGACTCATCAAGAAACAAAGGGAGAAAAATCAAGTCAATAAAATTAGAAATGAAAATGGAGAGATCACAACAGACAACACAGAAATACAAAGGATCATAAGAAAGTATTATCAACAATTATATGCCAATAAAATGGACAATGTGGAAGAAATGGACAAATTCTTAGAAAAGTACAACTTTCCAAAACTTGACCAGGAAGAAATAGAAAATCTTAACAGACCCATCACAAGCACGGAAATTGAAACTGTAATCAAAAATCTTCCAGCAAACAAAAGCCCAGGTCCAGACGGCTTCACAGCTGAATTCTACCAAAAATTTAGAGAAGAGCTAACACCTATCCTGCTCAAACTCTTCCAGAAAATTACAGAGGATGGTAAACTTCCAAACTCATTCTATGAGGCCACCATCACCCTAATACCAAAACCTGACAAAGATCCCACAAAAAAAGAAAACTACAGGCCAATATCACTGATGAACATAGATGCAAAAATCCTTAACAAAATTCTAGCAATCAGAATCCAACAACACATTAAAAAGATCATACACCATGACCAAGTGGGCTTTATCCCAGGGATGCAAGGATTCTTCAATATCCGCAAATCAATCAATGTAATACACCACATTAACAAATTGAAAAATAAAAACCATATGATTATCTCAATAGATGCAGAGAAAGCCTTTGACAAAATTCAACATCCATTTATGATAAAACTCTCCAGAAAGCAGGAATAGAAGGAACATACCTCAACATAATAAAAGCTATATATGACAAACCCACAGCAAACATTATCCTCAATGGTGAAAAATTGAAAGCATTTCCTCTAAAGTCAGGAACAAGACAAGGGTGCCCACTTTCACCATTACTATGCAACATAGTTTTGGAAGTTTTGGCCACAGCAATCAGAGCAGAAAAAGAAATAAAAGGAATCCAAATTGGAAAAGAAGAAGTAAAGCTCTCACTGTTTGCAGATGACATGATCCTCTACATAGAAAACCCTAAAGACTCCACCAGAAAATTACTAGAACTAATCAATGACTATAGTAAAGTTGCAGGATATAAAATCAACACACAGAAATCCCTTGCATTCCTATACACTAATAATGAGAAAACAGAAAGAGAAATTAAGGAAACAATTCCATTCACCATTGCAACGGAAAGAATAAAATACTTAGGAATATATCTACCTAAAGAAACTAAAGACCTATATATAGAAAACTATAAAACACTGGTGAAAGAAATCAAAGAGGACACTAACAGATGGAGAAATATACCATGTTCATGGATTGGAAGAATCAATATAGTGAAAATGAGTATACTACCCAAAGCAATCTATAGATTCAATGCAATCCCTATCAAGCTACCAACAGCATTCTTCACAGAGCTAGAACAAACAATTTCACAATTTGTATGGAAATACAAAAAACCTCGAATAGCCAAAGCGATCTTGAGAAAGAAGAATGGAACTGGAAGAATCAACCTACCTGACTTCAGGCTCTACTACAAAGCCACAGTTATCAAGACAGTATGGTACTGGCACAAAGACAGAAATATAGATCAATGGAACAAAATAGAAAGCCCAGAGATAAATCCATGCACATATGGACACCTTATCTTTGACAAAGGAGGCAAGAATATACAATGGATTAAAGACAATCTCTTTAACAAGTGGTGCTGGGAACTCTGGTCAACCACTTGTAAAAGAATGAAACTAGAACACTTTCTAACACCATACACAAAAATAAACTCAAAATGGATTAAAGATCTCAACGTAAGACCAGAAACTATAAAACACCTAGAGGAGAACATAGGCAAAACACTCTCTGACATACATCACAGCAGGATCCTCTATGACCCACCTCCCAGAATATTGGAAATAAAAGCAAAAATAAACAAATGGGACCTAATTAACCTTAAAAGCTTCTGCACATCAAAGGAAACTATTAGCAAGGTGAAAAGACAGCCTTCAGAATGGGAGAAGATAATAGCAAATGAAGCGACTGACAAACAACTAATCTCGAGAATATACAAGCAACTCCTACAGCTCAACTCCAGAAAAATAAATGACCCAATCATAAAATGGGCCAAAGAACTAAATAGACATTTCTCCAAAGAAGACATACAGATGGCTAACAAACACATGAAAAGATGCTCAACATTACTCATTATCAGAGAAATGCAAATCAAAACCACTATGAGGTACCATTTCACACCAGTCAGAATGGCTGTGATCCAAATGTCTACAAATAATAAATGCTGGAGAGGGTGTGGAGAAAAGGGAACCCTCTTACACTGTTGGTGGGAATGCAAACTAGTACAGCCACTATGGAGAACAGTGTGGAGATTCCTTAAAAAACTGGAAATAGAACTGCCTTATGATCCAGCAATCCCACTGCTGGGCATACACACTGAGGAAACCAGAAGGGAAAGAGACACGTGTACCCCAATGTTCATCGCAGCACTGTTTATAATAGCCAGGACATGGAAGCAACCTAGATGTCCATCAGCAGATGAATGGATAAGAAAGCTGTGGTACATATACACAATGGAGTATGACTCAGCCATTAAAAAGAATACATTTGAATCAGTTCTAATGAGGTGGATGAAACTGGAGCCTATTATACAGAGTGAAGTAAGCCAGAAAGAAAAACACCAATACAGTATACTAACGCATATATATGGAATTTAGAAAGATGGTAACAATAACCCTGTGTACGAGACAGCAAAAGAGACACTGATGTATAGAACAGTCTTATGGACTCTGTGGGAGAGGGAGAGGGTGGGAAGATTTGGGAGAATGGCATTGAAACATGTAAAATATCATGTATGAAACGAGTTGCCAGTCCAGGTTTGATGCATGATACTGGATGCTTGGGGCTGGTGCACTGGGACGACCCAGAGGGATGGAATGGGGAGGGAGGAGGGAGGAGGGTTCAGGATGGGGAGCACATGTATACCTGTGGCGGATTCATTTTGATATTTGGCAAAACTAATACAATTATGTAAAGTTTAAAAATAAAATAAAATTGAAGAACAAAAAAAAAAAAAAAGAAAAATGAAGAGTCTTCCACTAGAGGGTGGAATTCTAGACAACAGAAACAACAGATCAATCATAAAACACTCATTTTATTTTTATTTTTTATTTATTTATTTTTTTAAATATAAATTTATTTATTTTAATTGGAGGTTAATTACTTTACAATTTTGTATTGGTTTTGAAACTGGAGCCTATTATACAGAGTGAAGTAAGCCAGAAAGAAAAACACCAATGCAGTATACTAACGCATATGTATGGAAGTTAGAAAGATGGTAACGAAAACACTCATTTTAAAACCACTGTGGGCCAAGACACATGCTGTGTACTAGAATGCAAGAGTGAGAAAAGCATAAGGTCTCTGCTTGTGTGCCTCCTCTATTCTATTGAGAATTCTAAGGGTTAGCTACAGGGGATTTGTCTTTTTAAAATACAATAAAAATAAAGTCTTTGTTAAGCGTATTTAATTTGGGTCTAGAGAGCATGAAAGAGGAACAGGGTTACTTCCTGAGGAAGTGAGACTGAAATTAAAGCCTAGAGGATGACAGGAGAATTAACTGCCCTAAGTGGATTATGGGGTAAGAAAAACATTAAGAGACAATACCACAGTCTGATGGCCCTGAGGCAATAATCAGCTGTGTATAAAGATGTAGGGTGGGGGTGGGTTTGGACATAAACAATAGGGATAGATGTAGCCTTAGATGGCTTGGATGTGGGGGACAGAGGTCAAGGAATGCCTGTAAGCAACAGTCAATGAAGCCATTGTAAGATCAAATTTGTAATCTTAAAAATGACTGACTCCATGGGCAAAGCCACAAGGTTGTGAAATACACAGCACCCTCAGGAATTAAAGATAATTTTATAAGGCTGGACTTTAGGGCCTGAGGTGGACCATCACAGGAACTGCAGGCTGGAGTCAGATCCTGGAGGAAGTTCCTTTTGTCTCAGGGTAGGACCTGTGCATTTTATCCAGCAGGGAATAGGGACGTCTTGATTTATATACAGGAGAATAAAACATTCAGACCATAAGAAGCATGCTGAAAAGACTCATAAGTATCCAGGATATTGCAGTTACTAATATAGATAGTGGATTGACAAGTTTTATAATTATTTTATTATATAAGATGGAAAGAAAAAATAACCAGTTAACCAGATAGCCTAGTTTCTACTTTCCAGTTATTTGAGGTTTGTTGAGGACATCAAACTTGGATTCTTTACCATCTAAACCACCAGGGAAGCCTTTGGGCATGGCAGAGAAGGGCAGCTAAGACCTTCTTATATAATGCCTTGTGTAATGGGCTTTCTGGTAAACTTTGTGTGAGCTCCCAAGGATACGCCTGGGCACATACCAGAACAGTGCCTGCCTATGTGATGAAAACTACCACTGCCTCTACTTGCTGCAATTTTACTTTGTGCCTCTGGGTGGTAATTACAGATTGTTTGATCTTAGTCAATAAAATACTATTCAATTTCCCCTAAAGACATCAGAGATGCATTTATTATAGTAAAACTGTTTTCCCATGCTCCTATTTGAATTTCAAGCATACATTTCTACTCATTTAGTTTCCAGCTACTTACACAGGCTCTTTAACATACAGACTAAGTGCAAATTTAAAAAACTATAAGAACATTACTCATATTTCTGGAGGTGTTCAGTAAATTACATCTACTCTCATGCTATTGATGAAACTCATGAAGATTAACTTCTTGATCCATCTACCCTGGCTGTCTCCTGTGACAGTCTATGTTCTAAAGTTTGGATTAAATAGATAATGCAAGAAACACCTACCTTTAGAATTTGGGAGATGTCTTTGAAAATTCAAAGAAACCTGAATGCAGTAATTCTCTCCATCATTTATGCTATAGATATCATGGTCCAAATTCTGACCCTCAGTTCATTATAACCCCTCAGAGTTTCTCTATAAAACTGGAAGAAATCCTTTTTCACACTTCCTGTGTTATCACAAAGAGGTGCCATTCTGTTTAACAATTTATGAGATTACTAGCTGTAAATGCACTTATAACAGTGGTAGACTTGGGAGGGAAACAACGATCTAATGTTTGTTCAATGATTAAATAATTAAAGCTCATCAATACATTCACAAGGAATAGGAAAGAAAATCACTGTCTGAACGCAGTGCCATTGCCACCTTGGAAATGTGAATCGGTTTATATCCTTGTTAATCTGGTGAAATATACAGCTCTAAATTTGAATAGCTTTCTGAAAATAAACAATGGTTTCTGTTTGCTTCATTACATTGTATTATATGACATGAAGTAGCAGGTTAAATAAATTTGCTTTTTAAATGTAAATGATATTATCATATGACCAGTTTAAAAAAAAAAATGTATTTGAAACAAGCTAAAGAACTCATGTTTTATGTTCAATGCCTTAAAATTACCAGAATCTATCAAGATTAAGATGATCCTAATAAGTTTGATAAGAGATATAATTGACATGTAGTAAAAGCAAATATTCTAAAAATGCATTAGCAATAGTGTTAAGATCTGAACTCATTTGCAGTATAAAAAGTACTCAGATGCTTTATTTATTTATGTTTGGTTTTTGAGAAATACAGACTGCATCAAATTGAGAAGTACAACAGTCCCACTTTGAAATGACATATAACCTTCATTTCAGTTCAGTTCAGTTCAGTTGCTCAGTCATGTCCGATTCTTTGCGACCCATGAATCGCAGCACGCCAGGCCTCCCTGTCCATCACCAACTCCCGGAGTTCACTCAGACTCACGTCCATCAAGTCAGTGATGCCATCCAGCCATCTCATCCTCTGTTGTCCCCTTCTCCTCCTGCCCCCAATCCCTCCCAGCATCAGAGTCTTTTCCAATGAGTCAACTCTTCCCATGAGGTGGCCAAAGTACTGGAGTTTCAGCTTTAGCATCATTCCTTCCAAAGAACACCCAGGACTGATCTCCTTTAGGATGGACTGGTTGGATCTCCTTGCAGTCCAAGGGACTCCCAAGAGTCTTCTCCAACACCACAGTTCAAATGCATCAATTCCGCGGCGCTCAGCCTTCTTCACAGTCCAACTCTCACATCCATACATGACCACTGGAAAAACAATAGCCTTGACTAGACGGACCTTTGTTGGCAAAGTAACGTCTCTGCTTTTCAATATGCTATCTAGGTTGGTCATAACTTTCCTTCCAAGGAGTAAGCGTCTTTTAATTTCATGGCTGCAGTCACCAACTGCAGTGATTTTGGAGCCTCAAAAAATAAAATCTGACACTGTTTCCACTGTTTCCCCATCTATTTCCCATGAAGTGGTGGGACCAGATGCCATGATCTTCGTTTTCTGAAATGTTGAGCTTTAAGCCAACTTTTTCACTCTCCACTTTCACTTTCATCAAGAGGCTTTTGAGTTCCTCTTCACTTTCTGCCACAAGGGTGGTGTCATCTGCATATCTGAGGTTATTGATATTTCTCCCAGCAAGCTTGATTCCAGCTTGTGCTTCTTCCAGCCCAGCGTTTCTCATGATGTACTCTGCATATAAGTTAAATAAGCAGGGAGACAATATACAGCCTTGACGAACTCCTTTTCCTATTTGGAACCAGTCTGTTGTTCCATGTCCAGTTCTAACTGTTGCTTCCTGACCTGCATATAGGTTTCTCAAGAGGCAGGTCAGGTGGTCTGGTATTCCCATCTCTTTCAGAATTTTCCACAGTTTATTGTGATCCACACAGTCAAAGGCTTTGGCATAGTCAATAAAGGAGAAATAGATGTTTTTCTGGAACTCTCTTGCTTTTTCCATGATCCAGTGGATGTTGGCAATTTGATCTCTGGTTCCTCTGCCTTTTCTAAAACCAATTTGAACATCTGGAAGTTCATGGTTCATGTATTGCTGAAGCCTGGCTTGGAGAATTTTGAGCATTACTTTACTAGCATGTGACATGAGTGCAATCGTGCAGTAGTTTGAGCATTCTTTGGCATTGCCTTTCTTTGGGATTGGAATGAAAACTGACCTTTTCCAGTCCTGTGGCCACTGCTGAGTTTTCCAAATTTGCTGGCATATTGAGTGCAGCACTTTCACAGCATCATCTTTCAGGATTTGCAATAGCTCAACTGGAATCCCATCACCTCCACTAGCTTTGTTTGTAGTGATGCTTCCTAAGGTCCACTTGACTTCACATTCCAGGATGTCTGGCTCTAGGTGAGTGATCACACCATCCTGATTATCTGGGTCATGAAGATCTTTTTTGTACAGTTCTTCTTTGTATTCCTGCAGCCTCTTCTGAATATCTTCTGCTTCTGTTAGGTCCATGCCATTTCTGTCCTTTATCGAGCCCATCTTTGTGTGAAATGTTCCCTTGGTATCTCTAATTTTCTTGAAGAAATCTCTAGTCTTTCCCATTCTGTTGTTTTCCTCTATTTCTTTGCATCGATCCTTAAGGAAGGCTTTCTTATCTCTTCCTGCTATTTTTTGGAACTCTGCATTCAGATGTTTATATCTTTCCTTTTCTCCTTTGCTTTTTGCTTCTCTTCTTTTCACAGCTATTTGTGAGTCTTCCTCAGACAGCCATTTTGGTTTTCTGCATTTCTTTTCCATGGGGATGGTCTTGATCCCTGTCTCCTATACAATGTCATGAACCTCCATCCATAGTTCATCAGGCACTCTATCTATCAGATCTAGTCCCTTAAATCTATTTCTCACTTCCACTATATAATCATAAGGGATTTGATTTAGGTCATACCTGAATGGTCTAGTGGTTTTCCCTACTTTCTTCAATTTAAGTCTGAATTTGGCAATAAGGAGTTCATGATCTGAGCCACAGTCAGCTCCTGGTCCTGTTTTTGCTGAGTGTATAGACCTTCTCCATCTTTGGCTGCAAAGAGTATAATCAATCTGATTTCGGTATTGACCATTTGGTGATGTCCATGTATAGAGTCTTCTCTTGTGTTGTTGGAAGAGGGTGTTTGTTATGACCAGTGCATTCCTTTGGCGTAACTCTATTCGCCTTTTCCCTGCTTCATTGTGTATTCCAAGGCCAAATTTGCCTGTTACTCCAGGTGTTTCTTGACTTCCTACTTTTGCATTCCAGTCCCCTATAATGAAAAGGACATCTTTTTTGGATGTTAGTTCTAAAAGGTCTTGTAGGTCTTCACAGAACCATTCAACTTAAGCTTCTTCAGCATTTCTGGTTGGAGCATAGACTTGGATTACTGTGATATTGAATGGTTTGCCTTGGAAATGAACAGAGATTATTCTGTCATTTTTGAGATTGCATCCAAGTACTGCATTTCGGACTCTTTTGTTGACCATGATGGCCACTCCATTTCTTCTAAGGGATTCCTGCTGCAGTAGTAGATATAATGGTCATCTGAGTTAAATTCACCCATTCCAGTCCATTTTAGTTTGCTGATTCCTAGAATGTCGACGTTCACTCTTGCCATCTCCTGTTTGACAATTCCAATTTGCCTTGATTTATGGACCTGACATTCCACGTTCCTATGCAATATTGCTCTTTACAGCATCAGACCTTGCTTCTATCACCAGTCACATCCACAACTGGGTATTGTTTTTGCTTTGGCTCCATCCCTTCATTCTTTCTGGAGTTATTTCTCCACTGATCTCCAGTAGCATATTGGCACCTACTGACCTGGGGAGTTTCTCTTTCAGTATCCTATCATTTTGCCTTTTCATACTGTTCATGGGGTTCTCAAGGCAAGAATACTGAAGTGGTTTGCCATTGCCTTCTCCAGTGGACCACATTCTATCAGCCCTCTCCACCATGGCCCACCCATCTTGGGTGGCCCCATGGGCATGGCTTAGTTTTGTTGAGTTAGACAAGACTGTGGTCCTAGTGTGATTAGATTGACTAGTTTTCTGTGACTATGGTTTCAGTGTGTCTGCCCTCTGATGCCCTCTTGCAACACTTACAGTCTTACTTGGGTTTCTCTTACCTTGGAGGTGGGGTATCTCTTCACAGCTGCTCCAGCAAAGCGCAGCTGCTGCTCCTTACCTTGGATGAGGGGTATCTTCTCTCAGCCGACCCTCCTGACTTTGAATGTGGAATAGCTCCTCTAGGCCCCCCTAAGCCCACGCAGCCACTGCTCCTTGGACATGGGGTAGCTCCCCTCAGCCGCACTATGTGCACCATCAAGTAAATTATGTACACACATAGTAAGTTAAACAGTAGAATTATTGAGTAGTTATAGAACATATAAGACCACAGAAAAATTGATATCATGATGTAAATGTGATTAAGATAGGAATCCCATTAGCATTAAATACAAAAATTTGGCTTAAAGCTCAACATTCAGAAAACGAAGATCATGGCATCCGGTCCCACCACTTCATGGGAAATAGATGGGGAAACAGTGGAAACAGTGTCAGACTTTATTTTTTTGGGCTCCAAAATCACTGCAGATGGTGACTGCAGCCATGAAATTAAAAGACACTTACTCCTTGGAAGAAAAGTTACGACCAACCTAGATAGCATGTTCAAAAGCAGAGACATTACTTTGCCAAAAAAGGTCCGTCTAGTCATGGCTATGGTTTTTCCTGTGGTCATATATGGATGTGCGAGTTGGACTGTGAAGAAGGCTGAGCGCCGAAGAATTGATGCTTTTGAACTGTGGTGTTGGAGAAGACTCTTGAGAGTCCCTTAGACTGCAAGGAGATCCAACCAGTCAATTCTGAAGGAGATCAGCTCTGGGATTTCTTTGGAGGGAATGATGCTGAAGCTGAAACTCCAGTACTTTGGCCACCTTATGCAAAGAGTTGACTCATTGGAAAAGACTCTGATGCTGGGAGGAATTGGGGGCAGGAGGAGAAGGGGACGACAGAGGATGAGATGGCTGGATGGCATCACTGACTCGATGGACGTGAGTCTGAGTGAACTCCGGGAGTTGGTGATGGACAGGGAGCCTGGCATGCTGCGATTCATGGGGTCGCAAAGAATCGGACACGACTGAGTGACTGAACTGAACCGAACCGAACATTAAGTCCTATGAGATTACATACTACAGAGTGTACTGTTGGTGTTGACAAGCAAACTTCATATGGAAGTTAGAAATTAACTAGCTTTAAAGCAGTAGTAGGAAATGGGCAGGTGGAGGAGCTAGGCAAAGGCTCTTAGGAAGGGAGAAGTGGAAAAAATGGATGTGAGCATGGAGTAAGGAACACAAGGGCATAGAGTAGAGGGGCATCCAGCATTAACATCAGGTAGTGACTAATTCAGTCTGGATACAGTCATCTGGATTCAAATATTTATGCAAGGGAATAGAGGGCAGTGGACTGAAATGTTAAACTGAAGAAAATATGGGACTTCTTCAGTCAAACTTTTATGGCAAATTTCCACTGAATAGTAGTCTTTCATTTCTCTTGACCTTTAGTGGTGTATGGACTTCTGGTAGATTGTGCTAGATATCTTTAATTTCCTGTTCAATCCATCGTTTCGTATTCAGAATCAAAATGTGGAGCTTGATACAGAACTGACTGTTGCAAATGAAGAGTGCAGATAACTATGACATTAATTTCTGGAATGTGTGTCTCAGATTATCTTTTAACTGTCTACTGGGCATTTATACATTGAAACCCTGTTCCTCCTTCCTCTAAACATGTCAAAAATGAATATTTTCTCCAATCTTGATGCACATCTTCCCTGTACTTGTCAGAGGTGCTGCAAGGCAGTTTTATCATTACAGCTGCCTGGGCTTTTCTCCCATATATAAAATGTTACTGTTATTAATCATCTACACAAAAGGGGTGCTATCAATAACTCCATGGGTACAACAAATATAAACAGGATGTTCCTGGGAAACCAGGATTAATGGTCACTCTATTTAATCTTTCTGTCATTAAATTCTGACAATTCTTTAACTCTCTTAATTTTTCTCCCTTTCTTTTCATTGTTTCTGCCCCATCCATACTCTGTGTTCGATAGCACCCTCCTCACTTTCTTGCTAGTGGTAAAGAATCTGCTTGCCAATGCAAGAGACATAAGAGACATGGGTTCGATCCCTGGGTCAGGAAGGTCCCCTGGAGGAGGGCACAGCAATACATTCCAGTCTTCTTGCCTGGAGAATCCCATGGAGAGAGGAGCCTGGCAGGCTACAGTTCATAGGGTCGCAAAGAATTGGGCATGGCTTAAGTGACTTAGCATGCACGCATACTTCCTTGCTCAGTTCTGATAAATATACCCAAAGTTGCCTTTCTTGAACCACTTCCTTGCTCAAGAACCTAGAGAATCTATAGCATTTCTCCCCAAAGAATAAATTACTCTTTTTAGTTTTTTAGGACCAGTTTGATCTGCATCTATCTACTTCCTGTTATCTCCTAAGCACAAAAATAGATTCCCCAGAAGTATCCTTCTCCTTTTTCTTTTTTTATGCTTTTGCAAATGTTACCTGGACATCCTAGAATGCGCACATCTAACCAGCATGTCTTTCTATGTTTTACTTCTAATCAAGTTGCTGTATAATCGTTAAGATTTGGATCAATCCTACTTCCTTTCTTAGAGCCTACTCTGATATGGAATACTCCCCCAAACTTCTTGATAACCTTGCATCTAAATCCTTGATAAACCACTAAGCTTTTGCACTCACACTCCTTTTTGCTACCACTGTTACAGATTTGAGTTCCTAAACAATTTTCTTTAGCTCAATTCTTAATTCCTTGACTGTACAGAATAGGGTGCCATGTTATTCACATAAAGTGTGTTTTCAAATATATGATACAAAATGTGTCTTTCCAGTGAAAATCACTCCTGGTTCCCCTGATGCCTGCTGTCCTTTTGGCCACTTTTAGAAAGCAAAGCAAGTTAAAAGGAAAAAAAAAGAAAAAGCAAAGCACCTGTTTATTATGTTGTAATTGTCTACCTGATAAAATCTAAAACATTTGTATCCTCTCCTTGGGCCTCCCTGGTAGCTCAGTTGGTACAGAATCTGCCTGCAATGTAGGAGACCCGGGTTCGATCCCTGGGTCAGGAAGATCCCCTGGAGAAGGGCATGGCAACCCACTCCAGAATTCTTGCCTGGAGAATTCCATGGACAGAGGATCCTGGCGGGCTGCAGTCCATGGGGTCTCAAAGTGTTGGATAAGACCAAATACAAGCGCAACTAACACTTGTACTTTCTTCCTCTCCTTACTAAACAAAATAAATAAATTCCAACAAAGGGAAATTTTAGTGTTTCTTATTTGTCTGTTTCTCTTAGGAAGACAAATAGTTTGCTTCATATATAACAATTTGCTGATGGAGATTATTCCTGGTGAAATTTAAACCTGGCATTGTTCCCCATGCTTTTATAGTATTCTACCTTTCAATCTGAATGCTTTACATAAACCTAGAGCTAGCAACAGAGTCTCTGCTGGGTCCTCCCTTTGACTCGCTGGCCTGCTGTTTACCCCCAGCTACTTTTGTCCAGTCACAGTGGCTCTTTTCCTTGTTGTTGTTATTGCTTTATTTTAATTGGAGAATAATTGCTTTACAATATTATGTTGGCTTCTGCCATACAGCAACATTAATCAGCCATAAGTACCCATATGTCTCCTCCCCCTGGAAACTCCCTCCCACTCCATACCCCATCACACCCCTCTAGGTGTCACACAGCACCGAGTTGTAATCCCTGTGTTGTAAAGCAACTTCCATTTAGCTCTCTGTTTTATATATGGTCATGTATATGTTTCACTGCTACTCTCTCAATTCGTGTCACACTCTCCTTCCCCTAGTGTGTCCAAAATCTCTTCTGTATATCTGTGTCTCTATTCCTGACCTGCAAATATCTTGAATCAATGTCTGTGATACACAGAATTGAAGGTGACTCAGAAACTCTAAACTTCAAGGAAATGGGAGTCACCTTGCCAGGTTACTATGAGGCCAACACCAGCATGGCTCCTTCCCAAAGTTTTCAAGTAGGGGAATAAGGAAGACCGCCTTGCCTTGCTCTTTCTTTCAACTTCTAGAATATGTCTTACTCTCTGAGTCCTATTCAGGAAAAGAGGAAACCTTGAAATCTCCTTGAAAGACATTTTACCCTATCTAAAACCATCATAAGACATTTGGTCCACACAAAAATATCCTTAAAATTTGGTCCTGTCCAAAACATCCATAAGAAATGTGGTCCAGGCCAAAAGATCTTTGAAATTTGGTCCCATTCAAAACATTCATGAGTGTATTTGGTCTATCTCAAATGGTTTTCAGTTCAGTTTAGTCTCTCAGTCGTGTCTGACTCTTTGCGACCCCATGGACTGCAGCACACCAGGCTTCTCTGTCCATCACCAACCCCCAGAGCCTACTCAAATTCATGTCCATCATGTCAGTGATGCCATCCAACCATCTAATCTTTCCCAAATGGTTTTAGGAAAAAAACAAATATCAAAGACCTTTTGACATGGGCCAAATGTCACATGGACACTTTATATAGGACCAAATATCTGTCAACCTTGATATTCTACTTCTGATTTTCATTTTCTTTTTCCTATTCCCTGGACATGAAAAGGGGATAATCTTCACCCCCTTCCTGATATCCTTCTTCTTCCTGATTTAAACAGAGGACTGGGCACTTTAAGAACTGGAGTCCCCATGTTTTGGCCCTTGGCATGTTAAAAGAGACAGCACATCCTCCCTACACAGAAAGTCAACCTTTCATCACTATTGTCTTACAAAGAAGCTAAGGCTCACTCTTGTGTTCTAAACCAGATGTTGCAGAGTTAATTAAAACCCATCACTTTAACATTTCACATTTAACAGTGAAGACACTGGTTTTTGAATTAAATTCTAATAGTGTATAGCTACAAAATTATATCTTACATTTTTAGTCGTATGTCATATGTGTGATTATAAAAATGGAAAGCTTAAGCGTCAATGTTCAATGCAGTTACCCTACATATGTTAAAAGAAGTTAAAAATACCAGCTTCCTATATATCATCATTTTAACTGTTGTTACTGTTAATTACTTATCTATTGCACCCTAATATTATTCACTCAGAACAATGACATTAATAATATACTGCTGGAATTTTAGGAAATGAAAGCAGCATGCTCACTCTTTCATTATTATTTCTTTTCCTTTTAATTCAAAGCTCATTCATTCAGCATTTCTTAAAAACCTACTTTTTTTATTAGTATTAATATTTTTATTAGCATCCAGGTGGGTAAAATATAAATACAGCATTCTAAATAAAGGTACAGATTGGAAATTTATCATAAATCAATAATTTCTTGCTTTTTAGCTTGGGTAATCTTACATAATGATCACTCATCCAGAAGATAAAGCTATAACATTGTGATAGGGAAAACACATATTTAAAAACCTACTTTGAATCAAACCCTTCATGGGGTGAAGCAATAGAGACAAAAGATAACAAACACAAATCAGAGGTGTTCACATATTTATTGCTTTTGCTACAATCCTCCTTACTTTTACTTAATTTCACAATATAATAGCTTCTCAAATATATAGCTGGTATTTCTCTATATGAGTACAAATGAATAGCAGAGGCTAATAGAAGTCATTACCGAGAGTAATGCTTCACACTTTATTCATAAGTTCCATTGTTCATTCAAATTTTTATGTGTTCATTTGTCTATTCATTCATTCAGAAAATGCTGTTAAGCAGTAACTGCGGGTTAACTGCCACAGTTGACTTCTGGGCATAAGCCATCTATGTTGGCCTTCAAAGTAATGTCAGTCTACTGACTTAGTGCACATGATAGCCCCATAATAAAGGAGTATGAATATGATGCAAAGAAGGGGGGGTGGTTGGGGTAAGGTAGGAATCCTTCACAGTGGCATGGATTATGAGAACTGATGTTGAAGGGATAGAAGACCATAAAACATTGAAGTGGGGAAGGGCAGTCTTGTTCAAGTGAAATGTATACACAGAGAAAGCATAACTTTCTTTAAGCCTGGAATGTAGAGTATGTCAAAGAGCCTAGTGCAATTTTGTTGAGTATAAAAATATGCCCAATGAAAGCATGGTATTTCCTAGTCTTCTCTTTGCAAATAAGGGTGAAGAATGGCAGTGCAGTCCAGGTCTGGTTAATGAGTGAGTTAAAAGTATTCCTTGTGGGGCAAGGCTCCAGGCAAACTCCTTAAAAGCAAAGTAGGCTCATCTGGGATGAGCCTTTTGCCCTTTTCCCTTCCTATTCTCCCTGCCTGGAATGCAAACATGATGCCCAGAGGAAGGAAGATGCCCTGTGACCACAAGGCAACCATCAAGTGCTGAGGATGGCTGAGCAGAAAGATACAGCCCTGAGACAAGACAGGACAGCTCTGTGGACCCTGCACAGTCTGTCACAGACTTCTCACCACCAGAGGGGAAATGCTTTAGGTAATTATAGTTACGCCACTGGTTTTCAGATTATTTTACTTGGGCAAATTGATGGTGTGAACATGAGTGAACTAAATGAAGCCAACACTAAGGAGCTCTGCATAGCTGTAGAGTTTGAACTGTGTTTGGCAGTGATTCTTTTCTTTTTTTTTTTTAATTTAAAAGAAGATCAGTTTATTAAAAGACTATAACCTCTTCAAATCACAACTGGGAAACCAGGTAGTTTGTGAGGGCTGAGCAGAGATGCCAACACACAGCATTTTTCCTCTGCCTGCTTCTAAATGTCAACCAATAAGTTATTTACCTGAACTCTTTGTGTTATTTTTTTGGCAGAGGTTCTTAAATTCCAGTAGATTTGAGAATCACTGACAGTATCTAATAAACACGCACATTTCTGAGCCATACCTGCACACATTCGGAGTCCAGCTGTCTAGGTGGCACACAGGAATTTCAACTTTAGTTTCTGATGCTGGTTCTAAGGCCACATTTAAACATACAGAACAAATCCCACAAATGACAAAAGAAATAAAAATCCTCTCAAATGTGTGGAAGTGGAGCAATTCATGCATTTGAGGCACAAGGAAGCCTTTTTGTCTTTCTCTTCCTTCCCATTTTCCTACTACTCATGGGGAGACAGAACAGCTACCTGCAGTTAACAAAATCCATATCTATGACATTTATGTTCAGGCATAAAATTGATGAAGAAGGATTTTGTTTCATTTGGCAAACCCTTAACTAGTGCTTATCATACCATAGGTACTCTTCTTAGAACTTAAGAAGTACTAACTCTTAATTTTTATAAAATTCTATGTGGTAGAAGCTACTATTGGGCTTCTGTGGTAGCTTAGCCGGTAAAGAATCCGCCTGCAATGCAGGAGACACTGGTTCAGTTCCTGGGTTGGGAAGATCCGCTGGAGGAGGGATAGGCTACCACTCCAGTATTCTTGGGCTTTCCTGGTGGTTAAGATGGTAAAGACTCCACCTCCATTCCAGGAGACATGGGTTCAATCCCTGGGTTGGGAAGATCCCCTGGAGGAGGGCATGGCAACCCACTCCAGCATTCCTGCCTGGAGAATCCCATGGACAGAGGAGCCTGGCAGGCTACAGTCCATGGGGTTACAAAGAGTCAGACACGACTGAGTGCCTAAGAACAGCACAGCATCGGAACTACTATTATCTCAGCTCATAGATGTGAAAACTGAGCTACACTGATGGTAAACAGCTAGGTCACACAGCTGTTCAGTGACTATGCTGCATCTCTAGTCCTTGACCATCACAGACTTACTATTTGCAGTTTCAAATACTTATGAGAGGCCACGGAATTCCCATGATTTATTCAAGTATAATGAGAATAAAGACATTACCACCATATGGCTCGTCTGAGACATAAACATCTGGAGAAACAAAGATCTTGTAATCAAAGCATCTAGCATAAGTTTGTATCTCATGGGCTGTGATGTTGTTTGTGATAAGCAGGTTAATTTGCTAGTCTAGCTAATCCCCAAACATCTGTTTCTTAGTTTCTTAATTTCTAGGTTTTATGAATTTGTAAATACTCAAAGATCTGGAGCTGTAACCAAAGTAAATATTATGGGTCTACGATAGCATTTCCACAAATATTTTTTCTCTTGAACATTTGTTCCCCAAGATGCTAGGTAACAGGCTTCTTATTTAAATAAATTTGGGAAATATTAGGCTGGGCAGAGTCTTTTTTATTGGAGTATAATTGCTTTGTAATGTTGTGTTTCTACTATACAATGAAATGAATCAGTTATATGTATACATATATTCCCTCCCTCTTGGACCTCCCTCCCACCCACCCTATTCCACCCATCTAGGTCATCATAGAGCACCAAGTTGATTTTGCTATGCTTTATAGCAGGCTCCCAACTAGCCATCTATTTTACACATGGTAGTGTATATATGTCAATCCGAACCTCCCAATTCATCCCACCTTGCCATTTCCCATCTGTGTCTACATGTCCCTTATCTACATCTGCATCTCCATCCTTGCCCTAGAAATAGGTTCGTCTGTACCGTTTTTCAAGATTCCATATATATGCATTAATATATGGGATTCCCTGGTAGCTCAGCTGGTAAAGAATTGCCTGCAATTCAGGAGACCCCAGTTCAATTCTTGGGTCAGGAAGATCCCCTGGAGAAGGGATAGGCTACCCACTTCAATATTCTTGGGCTTCCCTGGTGGCTCAGCTGGTAAAGAATCTGCCTGCAATGCAGAAGACCTGGTTTTGATCCTTGGATTAGAAAGATGCCCTGGAGAAGGGAACAGCTACCCACACCAGTATTTTGGCCTGGAGAATTCCATGGACTGTATAGTCCATGGGGTCGCAAAGATACACAAGAAAACCATAATTCAAAAGGACACATGCACCTCAATGTTCATTGCAGCATTATTTTCAATAGCCAGGACACGGAAACAACCTGAATGTCCAACAACCCATGAGTGGATAAAGGAGATGAGGTCCATATATACAATGGAATATACAAAGGCGTTACTACAGGAGTTATCAGAACCTTAATATGAAAAATCCCACTGTAAATCTGCAAGAGAGAAATACCGTACATAGCATTTGCCCAAACTGACCACAGAGGCCTTTTTTCCCCCTGAGTTTTTAGTCGTAGTGTTTTTTCACAGAACACAGTTCTGAAAATGATTCTTACTGTATATGAAAATTGAATATTTTTATCTTGTTCAGATAGAAGTAATGTTTTTGACAGAACTATTCATAATAGATTTTTTGCAAGCTGTGGGTATGTGTAATCATGTAGATCACAGAGTAGAGGAAGAATAAAAAGAGAGAGAAAATGAAACCTGCTAAATATAACTTTTCTCTCCTTACCAGGACAATGAAAACTGCTTAATTTCTAAATATTCATAGTGAAGTCACTCAGCCGTGTCCCACTCTCTGTGACTCCATGGACTGTAGCCCACCAGGCTTCTCCATCCATGGGGTTTTCCAGGCAAGAATACCGGAGTGGGTTGCCATTTCATATTAGTTTCTAAATTCTTTATAATCTATTTTAACATTTTGCCCTACAATTTTTCTATTCCGGCCTTTGAAGAGTTCTGTTGTTTCCCCTTTTCTAGTGTTGTATGTATTTCCCTGCTTGTTTTTCTTCCTCTAATCATAAACCTGTAACTGTGAATCACAGAAATGATAGATTCATCATCTTCATCCAGCCAGTAGACATCTTTTTTCATTATCTGAAGTAAGTACTCTGGAGAAGCAATCTTTATGTAAGCAGAATAAAAATCAAATCATATTTTTCTTAATGAGCCAAACAAGCTGAGAAATGCTTCTTATGGAGAAACTGTATGGTAAATAGTAAATAAATATGCCTAAACTTCTATGCTAAGGAAATGCTCCCATTAAAGTTGGTATTTTACTATTTTGATTTCATCGAACATGAAACACAATTTTAATAATTTGATTCTGTGAGTGAACTCAAGTCTCTGAAAGGATTTCTGGACTTAAGAAGGGGTGCTATAAAGCATTCATTTTGGATATTTTTCAATTAAATATTTCTGATTTTTTTCTTTAAAAAAAAACATGTCATTTAAAGGTAGTAAAAGACTGATTAAGTCAACTTGTTCAGTCTGGCTCATCTGTGAACTTATCATCAAATCATTTAGTTCTCACACAGTCTGATTAAAAATATTTCTCAACTGAATTCAGATTTTCTCTTCTCTTTGGATAATATGTTTTTTAGGGAATAAATATTCCCTAAAATATTTTGGTGTATTTTTCTTATGTTACTTACTCTTCTCTGTGTATGAGATAGTATATGTGTGTGTGTTCTTTCTTCCATTTTTATTATTAAAAGTCAGGGCATTTTTTTTTTAATATGTGAGTTTTATGTCCATTATTTTATTTTTTAAGAAAGGAGATGGCTATATATTATTAATATTAATTACTCATGTTCTTCACTCATTTTCAAATATATTGTGTAAAGAGGATACAAAGATGAATTAAAACACTCCAATTTACCCAAGGAAATGTTCTATCTTTTGCATAGATAAGCAATAAGAGAATTAAAAGTCTTTTCAATGAAATTATAAGGTATCCTGTAATAAAGCAGAGTGCTTACTTTTCCAATCTCCTTGAACAAATATTCCCAATCCTCTGTTTTATGATAGAAGAAGATTAAATTAAATCTCGATTTTGGCATATTCTTCATGTTTTCTGTTTTATTTCTGCCTCATACCTCTCTATAGATATCACCAAGCTGCGGTTTCCTAGCAAAAAAACGGTCATCTCATACAAATAACTAATCTCCTGACGTTTGTTGGTGCTCTATTGGAAATGTATCCAAGACCAGTAGGATGAGTTAGAGCATAATGCTAAAAGACCAAAGTCTTATAACCCCAACCAATCAAAGAACAACATATGAAATATCTACTGTGTACTTGTCATGATGGAATCAGTAATTGATGATCTAGGTTAATTTTTCATTGAGATAAATTAGTTACCATTTTGCTTGACCTTAGCTTGGACTTCCAATGAGAGCTAATTGCCTCATAAGTCCTCACTCAGAGAAATACAGGGAAAATTACTGTTTTTACCTGGATTTTTTTAAAGTTTAGATTCAGAATTTGTACTTTAGTCTTAAATCTATACAGTTATAACTAGAGCTTTGCCTTTCAATATGATGGACAGCTATTTTTGCACTCAAAATGTGGTTAAGTACAAAGTAAGATTTTGTAAATATAAAATATATACTAGATTTAGAAGACAATACTTTTTATTTGGTTAAATATTGGCAAAATAATATTTTTTATATATTGGGTCATAAATAAAATATACTGTTAAGATTAATGACTTATCTTTTTCTTTTGACTTCTGTTTTGTTTCTGTTTTACTGTCTTAATGAAGCTATCAGAAAATTTTAAGTACTTATGTGACTTGTATCGTGGCTCAAGTTATATTTCACTAATGAAAAAGCAAGAGAGTTCCAGAAAAACATCTATTTCTGCTTTATTGACTATGCCAAAGAATTTGACTGTGTGGATCACAACAAACTGGAAAATTCTTCAAGAGATGGGAATCCCAGACCACCTGACCTGCCTCCTGAGAAATCTGTATGCAGGTCAGGAAGCAACAGCTAGAACTGGACATGGAACAACAGATTGGTTCCAAATAGGAAAAGGAGTACATCAAGGCTGTATATTGTCACCCTACTTATTTAACTTATATGCAGAGTACATCACGAGAAATGCTGGGCTGGAGGAAGCACAAGCTGGGAGAAATATCAATAATCTCAGATATGCAGATGACACCACCCTTATGGCAGAAAGTGAAGAACTAAAGAGCCTCTTGATGAAAGTGAAAGAGGAAAGTGAAAAAGTTGCCTTAAAGCTCAACATTCAGAAAACTAAGATCATGGCATCTCCCATCACTTCATGGCAAATAGACGGGGAAACAGTAGAAACAGTGGCTGACTTTATTTTTGGGGGTTCCAAAATCACTGCAGATGGTGACTGCAGCCATGAAATTAAAAGACACTTACTCCTTGGAAGGAAAGTTATGACCAACCTAGACAACATATTAAAAGGCAGAGACATTACTTTGTCCACAAAGGTCTGTCTAGTCAAGGCTATGGTTTTTCCAGTAGTCATGTATGAATGTGAGAGTTGGACTATAAAGAAAGCTGAGCACTGAAGAATTGATGCTTTTGAACTGTGGTGTTGGAGAGGACTCTTGAGAGTCCCTTGGACTGCAAGGAGATCCAACCAGTCCATCCTAAAGGAGATTGGTCCTGAGTGTTCACTGGAATAACTGATGTTGAAGCTGAAACTCCAATACTTTGGCTACCTGATGCAAAGAACTGACTCATTTGAAAAGACCCTGATGCTGGGAAAGATTGAAGGCGAGAGGAGAAGGGGACAACAGAGGATGAGATGGTTGGATGGCATTACAGATTCAACGGACATTAGTTTGGGTAAACTCTGGGAGTTGGTGATGGACAGGGAGGCCTGGCGTGCTGGAGTGCATGGGGCTGCAAAGAATCGGACATGACTGACTGACTGAACTGAACTGAATACATTTAACTTACAAATATAGAGCTGTATATTTCACCAGCAGTGTTCTAGTGTGTGCTTTGTTTATAAGGTATTTGAAATAGTACTATTAATTAATACTTTTAAGAGGCTGCGAAGTATTGTATGCTGAGTAACTTTAAAGAGACAGTAAAAACTGAGAAATTTAAGTTACATTAGGCTAAAAGCCTTAATTTTTAATGAATTTAACAATTAACTTTGGATAGACTCTAAGAAAACTTTTTTTTTTGTTCAGCCACAGTCTACTTGTTTACAGAATAAAGATTTTGCCTCTAATTAGAATATATTAGTATCAAGGCACACTTTTTCTATCCTTTTATACATATCCAAATTTCTCAAATTACTGGACTCTATCTGGTGACAAAAAATCGTCAGGGAAACATCTACCAATATCAAAACTGCTTTGACAGAAATCAAATAAAGAATTGTATACACACTAACCAAACCACAAGGAAGGCTTTTGGTTGCTACATGACAGAATTACTACAATTATTTATTATTTATTTATTTTTTAAATTTTATTTTATTTTTAAACTTTACATAGTTGTATTAGTTTTGCCAAATATCAAAATGAATCCGCCACAGGTATACATGTGTTCCCCATCCTGAACCCGCCTCCCTCCTCCCTCCCCATTCCATCCCTCTGGGTCGTCCCAGTGCACCAGCCCCAAGCATCCACTATCGTGCATTGAACCTGGACTGGCAACTCGTTTCATACATGATATTTTACATGTTTCAATGCCATTCTCCCAAATCTTCCCACCCTCTCCCTCTCTCACAGAGTCCATAAGACTGTTCTATACATCAGTGTCTCTTTTGCTGTCTCATACACAGGGTTATTGTTACCATCTTTCTAAATTCCATATATATGCGTTAGTATTCTGTATTGGTGTTTTTCTTTCTGGCTTACTTCACTCTGTATAATAGGCTCCAGTTTCATCCACCTCATTAGAACTGATTCAAATGTATTCTTTTTAATGGCTGAGTCATACTCCATTGTGTATATGTACCACTGCTTTCTTATCCATTCATCTGCTGATGGACATCTAGGTTGCTTCCATGTCCTGGCTATTATAAACAGTGCTGCGATGAACACTGGGGTACACGTGTCTCTTTCCCTTCTGGCTTCCTCAGTGTGTATGCCCAGCAGTGGGATTGCTGGATCATAAGGCAGTTCTATTTCCAGTTTTTTAAGGAATCTCCACACTGTTCTCCATAGTGGCTGTACTAGTTTGCATTCCCACCAACAGTGTAAGAGGGTTCCCTTTTCTCCACACCCTCTCCAGCATTTATTACTTGTAGACTTTTGGATCGCAGCCATTCTGACTGGAGTGAAATGGTACCTCATAGTGGTTTTGATTTGCATTTCTCTGATAATGAGTGATGTTGAGCATCTTTTCATGTGTTTGTTAGCCATCTGTATGTCTTCTTTGGAGAAATGTCTATTTAGTTCTTTGGCCCATTTTTTGATTGGGTCATTTATTTTTCTGGAGTTGAGCTGTAGGAGTTGCTTGTATATTCTCGAGATTAGTTGTTTGTTACACCAAGAAAATATTTTATACTCAGAAACAATTTTTAAAAATAGCAAATTCAGACACTTGATGTAAAGTTCAGTTAATGTAACAAGTTTCAAAAACCCAAATACACATAGGATTGTTTTAGGTGGTGAAGATGTCTAGTTACAGAAATGGAAAAATGATATTAAAGTGCAAGATATAAAGCAGTGTTATAATATGATGCCGTTTACTAATGAGTTCAGAAAAACAGAAGCAACCTGAAGTTGTATCAGTCCAGCAACGGTTAACAATGGCTATCTCTGTATAGCAGAATTACAGTTTAAGCAATTTTTGTTTTATTTTGCTTTTGGTATTCTTTTTCATTGTTTATCTGTATTTTCTAGTTTTTCAAAAGCATATGTGTAATAAACATATGATTTTAAACAATAATATGAGCTGGAATAGGCCTTACAAGAAGAAAAGAACTAAGAGATTGTGAGGGGAGCCATGTACATGGGCAATGAGAGGAGAACCACGCACTGGTAAAAGGAACCTGAGTAAAAGAATGTTGTCATGGCAGCAACAGTATCCCCAGACATTTGGAGCCAAGTAGCCCTGTGTTCAAATATAAACCCTAAACTCTGATCATGGACAAGGCTCTTAACATCTCCAAGGCTGTCTGATCATAAATCTTACCTTGAAGGCATGTTGTGAAAATTACATGACATGGTTATGAAAAACAAGTAGGATCATGCTCCTCATTAGAATCAATGGAAACAAATGATGAGGAGCCTAATGTAACCTAGAGTGTGATGGATATTTTACTCTTCATCAAGGCCAGTGCCTTCCAGCGCTCAGTCTGAAGTTCTTGCCACCACTGCATAGTCAGGGCGGGAAGGAGCAATGGAAAAATTAAGAGGATACACCCTTCAACTCTAGATTCCCGTCCAAATGCAAAACTCCAACTAAGTGTCTAAGAATAATCCCTATATTTTACTCCTTGTTTACGTGAACTGTTTCTCCCTTTATTTTAGGAAACAACTCATCTAACTAACGAATACAGACTAGTTTTATGTCTGCTACTTTTATGGTGGGTCAGAAATGAACTGACAGTATGACAGAGGCCAACACAATATTGTGAAGTAAATAATTCTTCAATTAAAATTAAATAAATTTATTTTTTAAAAAAGAAATGAACTGATGGAGTCAATGAACACATTGACATTCTGAGTCCAAGCAGGAGTGGACAACTTGATGGGAAGGGAGCAAAATCTGAAGGTGTTCAAAATATCTTAGATGATTTTAAAAGAGAATTATTAATAATAAGGAGAAGGTAGGTCATTTGCCCCTGGAGTTTTTCTCAAATCTAAATATTTATACACCAAAAAATAAAAAAAAATGTATGATTCCATGATTATGTTGGTACGTGATTCAGGTTTTTAGACTTTACAAAGTTTTTATTCATTAACTATATATATGCTTAAAATGTTTTAGTCATGTTATTGCTTTTTGGTGTGTTTCTCTTTCATGGTGTGGTGTGCCTTTGCAAGTTTCCTTTCACATGCTTTCACAGCTGGTCAACTCCCATCTGCCTTACAGATTAATGTCTTTAGTCTGATTATGGTCAAATTTTGCAAATCTAGAAGAGACTTTTCTTTTTTAAAATATCTTTTCATATCCTCCTAATGTGGACCTAATTTCTTGATTCTAAACAAGCAATCTCATTTCCCTTACTTCCAAGTGCTCAAGGGACCAAGCCTGTAATACTGATTATTGATAAATTACTGAAGAACAAAGGATGGTCTGACTTTCACCTACTGTGCCATTGACTTTAAAGTTCAGATGCAAAGATGATTTATCTTTAATTTAGAATGTTCATATTTATAAACTAGGTTATGATATTTTCTTCCTTAGATGTGAATATGTAAGTAACAAACTAATATATTTATTAACAGTTTAATAAACTTGTCCACTTTTGACATTTGGAGTCTTAGACTTTATCTTTGAAGTATAAAATCTACCCTTTTAGAGCTAAAGCAGAGAGGAGAGTTTAATTTAGTAGTAAAATGCCAAAACATTATATAAAAATCAAATTAGAGATATTTCTAACCTTTCAACAGCAAATAGAGCCTCACCCTGAAGAAACCTTGGCAGATTTGTATGACAAGTCTACAATTAAGAAGGAAAAAATAGTAAATTCTGCCCTAGTTCACACACACACACGCACACACACACACACACACACATACACATTCCCTGTGCTTCCTCTGTCTTTTAAATGATTCAAATTTTCAAAAGGAAATGAAATGAGAGAAATGATGGATATAAAGTGGGAGAGCATATTTTCTTCAAAGGTACTAATGAAAGATCTGATAATAATTTCATTACTTTAACTCATAAAAGGACATAATTTTAAATACAGTTAAACTAGTGAGTGCTAGAATGACACAGCCCAAAGAGATAGCCCTCTAATTTGATTTAAGGAAGGAATTACCAGAACTTTTCTTTTATTTCTTTTTTTTTTTTTTTTTTTGGTAGATACTTTAGCCCTAAATGAACTCTTTGCTGATCCCAGATTATTTATAGCTTTACTATCCACCCGCTTCCTACCCCAGAGAGTCTGGACACTCTGAAGTCCCTGAAACATGTCATCATTGATACAAACAAGCCCCTTATCACTTTTAATTATTTTAGTCCCCCCTTTCTCTTCTAATCTCAGTATGTTTTCCTTCTTTCTTATTGCGTGCATGTTTGGTCCTAAGTTCTATCTTTTTGTAACCTCATGGACTGTAGCCTGCCAGGAGATTTCCCAGGCAAGAATACTAGAGTGGGTTGCCAATTCCTTCTCCAGGGGATCTTCCTGACTCAGGGATTGAACCCCTCGTTCTTATTGGCATCACCCTACAGTATCTGATATATGAACTTGGAGATACATGTAATATTGAAAAACATTCAGTCTATGAAAGTTTTGATGTTACAGATATTCTTTCTTCCTTAATCAACACCTTGTGTCCTGGATTTCCTCATGTGTGGTAGACTAAACACAGCAATAAGTTCTTGGACATTCCTCCCATCCAGAGAGGAGGTCATGTCCTAGCTTTGAATCTGGTGAGCTCTGTGAATGCTCTGGCTAATAACCCATGGCACAACTGTCTTAGCTTCAGAGCCTAGGCCTTAAGAGACTGACCACTTCTACTTCCTGCCTCTTAGACTACAAACCCTGAGATACCATGTAAGAAACCCACTACCCACTACATGCTGGATAAGCCACATGCAGGCACTCCAGCTGACAATCCCAGTTGAGACCAGTCTTACAGGCATCTTTCCCAAGTACCAGGCATCAGGCATGTGAACAAGTAGTCTAGGGTGCTGAAGACCATCCCTTCCTTCTCCTAAATATCAGTTGGTCACCCAGCCTAATGCCTTGTAAAGTAGAAGAATCAACCAGTTGAGTCTTGCCTAAATCCCTAACCCACAAAATAGTAAGATAATATTATAAATGGTTGTTTTAAGCCACTACATTTGGGATAGTTTGTTACTCAGCAATAGATAACCATTAACAACAAGCTTCTACAAGTACTACTACTTAATAATTTCTGACTGCAATGTAATGTAGTTTTATGTCTACTTTTATTCAGGAGTTCTTTCTAATTTTCATCAATATAGGTATTATATTATACTTAGTATTTTTTTTTACTCTGCCCTCTTCTTAAGATCCGTCCATGTTGCCATCTGAAAATCTAGTTCTTTGCTTTTCAGTGCTAAAATTGTAGCCATCACATAAGCTTCCATCTCTTTAGGACCCATAAACAATACTGTGATACATATACTAATACATGCTTATCTGTCAACCAAAGTGATAATTTCCCTGGGATACATTCCAAGGAGTAGGATTGCCAGATGACAAGGTATATACACATTTAATATTACTCAATACTGCTACATAGCTCTTCACTCTTCATTGTGATACCATAAATTTATACTTCTCATGAAAGAAAGTGAATGTGTTAGTCACCCAGTCATCTCCAACCCTTTGCTACCCAATGGACTGTAGCCTACCAGGCTCCTCTGTCCATGGAGATTCTCTAGGCAAGAATACTGGAGTGTGTTGCCATGCCCTTCTCCAGGGGATCTTCCTGATGCAAGGATCCAATCCAGGTCTCCCGCATTGCAAGCAGATTCTCTACCTTCTGAGCCACCAAGAAAGACCTAATATTTCTCAAATGTACTGTTATATCAAGGGTTGCTACACTTCTTCCATCTAATTTTGTGCTTTTTGTTTACATTTCTTTTCTCTTTTTCTGTCTTCTACTGGATTAATTTTTCTTCTGCTCATCTCAACATTTTATACTATTTGGTATTCTATGGGCAATTAACATATTAGTTGGGATTCAGTTACAAAGAACAAAATCCTCTTTAGCTAGTTTTCGCAGGGAAGTATTCTAGAGTTTTAATCCTTTATGGACTCACTAGGAGAGCTGAAAAAACACAAACTTTGTAAGTTTTAGAAACAATTCAGGGAAATTCTCAGTCATTATTTTTTCAAATATTTTTTCCCTTCTGGTTACACTTCTTTCTTCTTCTGTGACTCCTGATATTCAACTACTGATTTCTCTCTTGAGTTTTATATTTTCCATTTCTGTCATTCCTTAATGTCATTTAGATAGTTTCTTCCATCAGTTCTTGCACCCTGCCTATACATTCATTTTCAGCTATATATTTTTTATATACATTCTATATATGGAATTCTGGCTATCACATTTTTCAAAACCATATTTTCACCTTTAATTAAAAGAACCATATTGCCAATATCTGGCCTTACTCCTCAGAGGATATTAAAGCTTTTTTAAAATACTGTTCTGTCTGATCTATTAATCATTTATCTTCCGGCATGAGCTCTTTAGTTTGTTGATTTTCTTTTCTGCTGTGTGCCTCAGATTCTCCTTATTCTTTCCTGTGTGCTTATATTCCACGATGCATCGGATCTTACAATAGCAAGTGTGGTATGTAGTCTATGAGATGGTTGCCAGTGTTCCCTGCCTCTGGTGTTCTAATACTGTGAAATTTCCTCCTCAAGTCTGAGCTGGACCTTGCAACTCACACCTAATGAGAATATGGCATGGAATGTCATTTTAAAGATCAAATTGGAAAAACACTTGGGTTCTATCCTCTCCTGCTCTCTTACTTTCTTACTCTGATGAAAGTCAGACATCCAGTGATAAGCTACCATGGAGAAGCCATAGAACAAGAAATGGAGGGAGGCCTCTGGCCAATAGTTCATGAGACACTAAATTCTGCCAACAAACACAAAAGGAAATCAGTTGGGAAGGAGGTATTTCCCCAGCTGAACCTTGAGATAAGACCACAGCCCTTGGACTTTCCCCATGGTCCAGTGGTTAAGACTCTGTGCTTACAGGGCAAAGGGGCAAGAGTTTAATCCCTTTAGTCAGGGAAGTTTCACATGCCATGCAGTGTGGCCAAAGGTTAACAAAAAACAAAAAACAACCAAAGCCCTTGTTGACAATTTGATTGAATCCTCATGAGAAGTCTTGAGATAGAGGCATCCCAGCTAAGCCACACTCAAATTGACAACCCACAGAAATTGATAGAGGTATATTGTTTTAAGCCACTAAGTATTGGGGTTATTCATTATACAACAACAAATAAATATTTGGAGAAGGGAATGGCAAACCACTGCAGTATCCCTGCCTGGAGAATCTCAGGACAGAATCTCTGTCCTGGACAGAGGAACCTGGTGGGCTACAGTCCATGGGGTCATAAAGAGCCAGACACGATTGAGTGACTAACATGCACACAAACACACAAATAACTATTAGAGCAGGAAAAGAATATCTTGCAAGACAGTAAAAACATGGGTCCCATTTCCCCTTGGGTTGAAGAGGAACATGTTTCAAGAGAGACAGCCTCTGACATTAAAATATGGGCTCAATGCTCCACCTTGCCATTCCTCTATCAAGTTGCTTTCTCTTTAGGGATCCAGTCACCAATTTTGCCAGAATGTTTTCCCTTCCCCACTCCTTTTCAGATGCAATCACCTAAACGCTGGAGTATGGTAAACACTCAAGCATCTGTTATTTTTTAAATTAATTTATTAGTCTTTTGATTATTTTATTCATTTTTAGTTTTTGGCTGGGCCTCATGGCAAGTAGAAACTTAGTTCCCCAACCAGAGATTGAACCTATGCTCCCTGCATGGGAAGCGTGGAGTCTCAACTACTGGACCACCAGGGAAGTCCCAGAGCACCTGTTATTCATCTCTACCTGTCCTTCTTTTGCTTTCTCACCCACATGACAGAAGGGCAGGCACTGACCCACCCAAGGAAGTGTGGGCAGAGGAATCTACTTTTTTTCCCCTACACTGGAATGAAAGTTTGGCCTGTGTATAGCCCCTAAGTAATTTTTCTTCAGTATTTCACAGATGTTGTTTGCTGGCATCCTACCTCACAGCCGAGAAGTCAGATATCACTTTAGTTCTTTCTTCAGAATCATGGGGATATCTTTGGTATATCTTTTATTGTTTTGTTTTCTACCTTTTCTATTCTCTCCGTTAGAAACACTGATAGAACAGAAATGGACTTTTCTAAACCTATTCTTCATGTTTCTTAAACCACATAGACAGTATTACGTCAGAATCATTACTTATGTGAAAAAGTCATAATGAATTGCCATAAACTGTAAGGTGATATTTAGGCAGTAACTAATACAATTTAAAATAAGTTTACAGTTAGATCAAGAAATCACCCAAGAGAATTAGTATATAAGAATACAGGTATAAATACTGAAGCCTTTTTTTTTGCAATAACAAAACATGTTTGCCAGTACAAAAATGTTTGAAAAATATTATGGCATATGTATGCTATAGAATAGTATACAACTATTTACAAATTAGATTTAAATATTAATTAAAATGTTTTCTTTAATATTTGTGAGTATATCCAGTGATAATGTTATGACTTTCATTGTTTTTATGAGAAAACATTAAAGAAAAAAGGAAAGAAGGAAGGCGAGAAAAAAGGAAGAATGTTGAAGATAAAGATTAACTCACAAATCATACCAGGGTTTGAATATCTGGTGCTCTTACATTCCACTCTTGAAGGCACCCAGCACTTGCAAAGTTTCAGACTGTTTTGATAGAATTACACAGTTGGGAAAAATAAGCCCCTTCCAAATATTTATCAGCAATCCTATTTCTGTAATCTCCTCCAACAACCTATTCCATAGGTAATTATTTCCCTAAACTAGCAGTCCCTATTTTTCTAACAGCCAAGTCTAGAAATAAGTGCAAAAACACTAATACTTAGGTTTTTAAGAAGTGACAAGTTTAAAGTAATATTTAAATTTTATTATATTCCAAGGTGACTTGTTTTCAGTGCCATTTTCTATGACAACTTGCCAAAGTAGGCTCTGGTAATTCTTTAAGTTGGGGCTTAAAATGAGTTTAACAAAGGAAAAATAAGGCTTAACTTCAAAATGCCAATTCATTGATAGGAGCTAAGAAAGAGAAGTTTCTCATAAAAGGCATAAGAATGGAGTTTCAGGAACTCTTCAAACCATAAAATATTACTTTTACATTTTTAGAACTTTTTATATCAACTCAGACATAGTCAACATTCTGATATCAAAAGTAGGATGAGGAAAAATAATCAAGTTCAGGATTGTACAAATGGAGGAGGGACACTAAGTATTTGCAGGATGGAGGGGGTTCCTAAAATGGCAATGTTAGTAGTAAAGTTAACCTATGGGGGGGAAATTAATTTGAACAGGAACATTCCACTTACAAAAATGACCCATGGGGAAACAATCCTCCTGCTTAAAAATGAATTGAGGTAAGGCTCTGGAGGCACTGCCATCTACCCTGGCATTCAGGTCCATGGCAATATTTATTTCATCGGTTGGATACTTGGACTAAATGGAATTCACAAGATTGTTGAACTGTAGCCATATATCTAAATAAACAACTGGTACCTTGGCAGGACGATACAAACATTAAAACATTTTACATCCATCTTATTTGGGAGTTCCACCAAGACAAGAAGTTCTGTTTACATAATACCAAAAGCTCAGTAAGAATTCTTTGATAATAACCACTATGATAATAGCTTATATACCCTTATTTCTACCTTCCTTAATTTTCAGTTGTGAAGGAAAAACCAAAAGTTATCTTTTTCTAGAATCCATTTTTTCCTAAAGGCATAAACTGTAAAAACTCAGAGGAGAAAAAAAAACAGTAAAATTAAATTACTAAGATCAGGTCTCTATTCAGCATATTGCAAAAGAAGAACCTTGAACATTGGAAACACACCACTAGAAATTCAATGTAAGGAAAGATGTCTCATGCAGCACTGAATTGGGACATAATTGTTAGTGGATTGATTACTAAAATTGGTTTCATCCTCGGGTGTTGAGACTGTAGTATAACTAATCATAGGAAAAGTCTGCAGATTGCTGGACTTACGCCATCATTCTGAAGGGCAATGTTCCAGCTGTGAAATATATAATAAAGAAGACTAGAGCCAGATTTTGGAAAGGGACAACTGGGGAGCTAAGTTGTAGGATGAGGTTTTGAAGAAATACTTTTTCCTCAAGAGACAATGTGGGTAAGTATAGAAGCTAATTTTACAGGTCCCATCAAAAGGAGTGGTGTCTTAATAAGGTTTGTGCCAGTGAGTGGAGAAAGCAACATTAATTTCTTTTTCTCATAGAGAGAAAAACAGAAGAATCCAGGAAGCCAGAGCATCCCTGCCTAGACTCAGAAGAACCAGGGACTGATGGGGGGAAAAGGGTGATAGATTCCTGATTCTAATGGATCTCTGGCATTTTCAGCAGATCTGATCTGTTTTGTGAATAGGAACCTAGCCTTCATTAATTTCCACCTGAACCACATAGCAATAAGGAAAGTAAGGAGTCCTTTTTACAAGAGGATTCTCCTTTTATTTTGTCTGAAATGTAAGTGAATCCAATTAACTATAATCATAAACCAACTCAATTTTAATTATTATTAGCATTTTTCCTTCAGAAACAAATGTATCCATTGGCTGCCATAAGCAAAGCAAGTTTTCAGTGGGAACTTTCCTCTAAAATGATCAAATTATTCAATTATCTGTTAAACAAATATTTATTAAATTCCTACCATGTCCCACCACTTTATAACAAATGGGTGGGGAGAACAGTGGAAACAGTGACAGATTTTATTTTCTTGGGCTCCAAAAATGCTGTGGATGGTGACTGCAGCCACAAAATTAAAAGACACTTGTTTCTTGGAAGGAAAGCTATGACAAACCTAGATAGTGAATTAAAAAGCAGAGACATTACTTTGCCAACAAAGGTGTGCATAGTCAAAGCTATGATTTTTCCAGTAGTTATGTATAGATGTGAGAGTTGGACCGTATTGAAGGCTGAGCACCAAAGAATTGATGTTTTCATAATGTGGTGCTGGAGACGACCCTTGAGAGTCCCTTGGACAGCAAGGAGATAGAACCAGTCAATCCTAAAGGAAATTAACTCTGAATTCCAATTCATTGGAAGGACTGATGCTGAAGTTGAAACTCCAATACTTTGGCCACCTTATGTAAAGAGCCAGATCATTGGAAAAAACCCTGATTCTGGGAAAGATTGAGAGCAGAAGGAGAAGGGGGCAACAGAGGATGAGATGGTGGGATGGCATTACTGACTCAATGGACATGAGTTTGAACAAACTCCAGGAGATGGTGAAGATCAGGGAAGCCTGGCATGCTGCAGTCCATGGGATCACAAAGAGTCGGACACAACCCACTGACTGAACAATAATCACCACGTGCCAGGCATTATGATTTCAGTAAAAATTGTCCTTAAGGATTCTTGGAATATTGTACTCAGGACAGATGAGAAACTGGAGCAAGTTTCATCTTTGGGGGAAGTTACAGATCCCTCTGTGATATGAGAAAATCTATTGGTCCACTTTTTGGAACCATGCATATATGCTTTTAGTGAGTTGAATCGTGTTCCCCCAAATGACAGCCAAGTCCTAACTTCTAGTACCTGTGAATGTGACCATATTTGGAAACAGAGTCTTTGCTGATGTCATTAAGTAAAGAATACCAATATAAGGTCATCCTGGATTTAGAGAAACAGAAAAGGAGAAGACACAGAAACACTGAAAACAACAATAGGGGAAGACAGAAGTAGAGATTGAAAATATGCTACCATAAGCTAAGAAATGCCTGGGATTACTGGAAGCCACCACATGCTAGGAGAGAGGTGGGGAATGGATTCTCTCTCAGAGCCCCTAGAATCAACCTTGCTGATACTTCAGTTTTAGACTACTGGCTCCTCACACTATGAGAGAATAAATTTCTATTGTTTTTAGCTGCTTGATTTGTGATAATTAGTTATAGCAGCCCTCAGAAACTAATATGATCCTCTTACATACAACATTTCAGTCCCTATGCCTGGACTCCCTAAGGGTCCATGAAGCCTTAGTGCAGAACATCTACATTAGAAAATGTCCAGGGAACTATGACTGTGAGGGGACTGAGGGAAACTTACAACTGTATCATTTGTGATAAAAATCAACCAGGAACATGTAGCCTGCAGAGGAGATGAGTGATGAGAATTACTTTTGATGACTCTCCTTAATATTAAAAAAATTTTCAAATCCATGAGGCCTCATAGATGGGTGTGCATACAATTCATCATCCAAAATGAGGCATTTCTGAGAGTTAAAAGGAAAGAATATTACTAATTGTGCTGGGCCAACAGATTTATGTAAGCCAAGACTGCCCTGAGCCAAGTAGGGCATATGGTACCCCCTGCAAGTAAGATATAGCCAAGGTCAGAGTATGGGGTGGAGAAAGAGAGAGAGAGATATAATTTAGCTCAAGACAAGGATGAATTTCTCAAGAAAATAATCCTACATTTTATTAGATTTGTTCTATTAGAAACTAGGCAATCATTTGGCAAAGAATTTTAAAGGAGCAACATTTTGCTCTAAGGAGAGCTCTGAAGTTACTTTCAAGTTTTTGGCTTTTTTTTTTTCCCCCTGGCCATGAAGCCTGTGGGATTTTGGTCTTACTTCCCCAACCAGGGATTGAACCGGCACCCCCTGCAGTGAAAGCACTGAGTCTTAAGCACTAGACCACCAGGAAAGTCCCTGAAGTTACTTTCTAGTCTGAAGTTATATGTTCTCAGATCCTGGTCCAAATTTGAATTTTACCATTTTCAATACATACTCCTGGAATGACAACGTATCAGGAACTGATTTGGAATTCTGCCTGCTATTTTTCAGTTATAAGGTCTTAGCAAGTACATTTGACTATTTTGATCCAAAGTAATATTTATTTCAAAGAACAGTAGTGAGTTTAAATGAGAAAACATGTAAAATTCAGCACAGTGTCTGACATATAATAGGTAATCAATAAATAACATTCCTTTTACCTTGCTGCTGCTGCTGCTGCTAAGTCGCTTCAGTCGTGTCCAACTCTGTGCGACCCCATACACGGCAGCCCACCAGGCTCCCGCGTCCCTGGGATTCTCCAGGCAAGAACACTGGAGTGGGTTGCCGTTTCCTTCTCCAATGCGTGAAAAGTGAAAGTGAACTCAGTCCTGTCCGACTCTTAGTGACCCCATGGACTGCAGCCTACCAGGCTCCTCTGTCCATGGGAGTCTCCAGGCAAGAATACTGGAGTGGGGTGCCTTTTGCCTTAGCAAATTGTAAATATAAAACTACATACATATATTTAACTATGTATGTATAATGAACATATTTGTTATTTAGTTAATGACAGCCCTTGAGTTCTTGAAAAATCATTGTTGTTTATGCTTTTAGAGCTTTGGGGGGTGGCAGTGGTGGTTGAGTTGCCAAGTCATGTCCGATTCTTGCAAACCCATGGCCTGTAGCCCGCCAGGGTCCTCTGTCTATGGGATTCTCCAGGCAAGAATACTGGAGTGGGTTGCCATTTCCTTCTCAAGCTTTGGGGGGTAGAAAATGATGTTTTTCACATGTACTTGAGGGGAAGGAGGGAGGGAGGAGGGAAGGGAAGGAAGGAATGTAGGAACAAAAGGACAAATGAACGCACAAATGAATGAATGAGAAGAAAGGGAGAAAGAAGAAAGGGAGGGATGGAGAGTGGGAGGAAGTGAAAAAGAAAGAAAAGAAACAAAGAAAAAATTTCATAGTGATCCTTTTGTTACATGGAGAACAACTTCTCCATGCTGTTCTCCATGAAGATTTTAACTGGCATCAGAGGGATATAATCTGATCCAGAGTGAAGTGTATAACTAACATCCTTCAACCACCCATGACAATTCCTGTAATGTTCTGAATAGATTAGTGTGTGACTACCTCAGATATAGTGCAATGATTTGTTCTCAGCTGAAATAAGACATAAAAGCCTTGTGTGCAGTCCATTCTGGTTATCTGGAATATGTTTTTTAGCAACTTAAATGTCTATCAGCCAGTCTTTACTCAGCCCATTGCATTTAAGGGCCGTAATGAAGACAATAGTTAGGGGGCATAGATGATAACATTTGTCCTAGTTTTCAGGATCCCCACAAGGATTAAATGGGATAATGAGTGAAAAAGCTTTAAAACCTTAATTGCTATAGACTGGAACATTCTATTAATAATAATGAGAGTCAATAAAGACAACAATTCTGCTGGAAAAAGTCAAGTCTCCTTGGCAGCAGGGACAGGAACTGTACATTGCTGACCCAGGGGCATAAAGAGGCTCCAGCTCTGCCCTGAAAATGTAGGGCATTGGAGAGCACCTGGGATAACTCTGAAGAAGACTCCAAAGTGGAAAACTCAAAGCTCCATGGCTGTCAATTTGAAAGAGACAAAGGTGTCGGGGATTTGAAGTACATCAAATATAAAACTCCAAAACAGGTAGCTTTCAAGACACAGCAGGCCAAGCAGTGATAACCTGCACCAAGTCTGCTACAAGCTGAACAGAGGATGATGTCAAGCATTATGCAAATGACCACAAGTGGCCAGGGTCCCTGACACTTTTCCAACTTAGCTAACTGGGACTGACCTCATCCCCCTACTCCTTCCCATGGACCATGCCCTCAATGCAGGATAATGTTTTGGAAGGCTAAAGTGTATATGTTCTGTGTACATATCCCTCCCCACTCATTTCTAGCAGGCAGCTGGCTTTGTAATGGCCTCAAGGATTTGGGCAGAGTCAAAACAGAAGCAGCCAAACATTAATAACTTTTCCTGCTTTTATTTAAAACAAGATGTCTAGAAGGATTATGCCAGGGAAGAAGAAGAACGCAGAAAGGACATTTGGGAAAACTCTGAGCACTCCAGGATGGACTGAGGTGGGAACAGGGGTCTGAGAGGTCTTGCCCTGCAACCTTGGAGCATCCCAAACAGGGGAAAGATCCCAAAGGGAGTGTGGTAGCTTTTGAGCATTTAGAAAGCCATGATCTTATGGTCCTCAGTCTCCCTGAAGACAAAGATGCATATGTCCAAGCAGCAGAGCTGCCCAAGCTTAGGGGACCACGAACTTTGAAGAGGGAATGCCCTTGTGATACATGGCATGGACCAAATATCCAATAACCAGAGGATTCCCCATAGCCTTGCGCTATGTAAGATCCAAGAACTTTGCCCAGCAAAGAATGAAGAGTTTGGTGTTTGAATTCAGTTGGTTTAAATAAACAATTTTATGTGTGATCATTTTTGCCCACATAAGTGTATAGATTGAGCTCTGTCTCCTTATATTGACCTCTGACTTCTGAGCATGGCTTAGCTGGGGTGTTTCACTCAATCTTAGACTTCTCTGTTGGTTTATACCTTCACCCTTCCCTTTACTTTGAATCAGAACATAGGTGTCTCGCTGTCACAGGTTCCAGCATGGAGATAGTTGTCTAAGGGGTTTTACAATGAGGTGGGAATGCATGAACATAAGGTTGACATCTCTAGAATACTTGAATCTCTTACTTATGAAGAACATTTACTAGTTTTCAGGATGCATTTCAAATGTCCTATTCCAGTCTTCCTCGCTTTTCTAAGACCTAGTTAGGCATTCCTTGTTTCTTGTTCCCTGGAAACTTGTACCTATTCCTACCATGACACTTAACATTATAGGCAACTGCCAATTTGAGTCTCTGTTTCTCTGCTGCTTTACAGGATTGTGTGTGTTTTAAGGGCAGAGACTGAGAGTCTAAACACTAAAGCCTCCATGTAGAAACTCGACATAATAAAGTCTTTTACTGTAAATGAATATAACATTGTGAAGGGCACCTCTTACCTAAAGAGTCAATTGCACACGTCTGAGAGGAAATCAACAAATAGATTAGAGCTATGAGGAAAAATGACACTTTGCCAAATGGATTTAGATAGGAAATCATGTTATTAATGGCATCTCAAGTTGAGGAGATGGTACCTATCTTTTTGTCTAACTTGAAAACCAAAGCTAGACTTCAGAAATAGAAATTCATTAAGTTCAGTTCTTAAACATACACTAACCTCAGTAAATGTTCAAAGAAGGAGAGGAAGATGAAATAGGAAAAGAAGGAAGGGGAAAAAAATATGTACAATATTATGCCCAAATTTTGAACAAGTCAAGTTTCTACTGAATTTGAAAGTTTGGGATGTGGATTTCAAAATTTCAATGAAATTTAAAACAAGGAAAATATGAAGTCTGGTAATTAAATCTGAATAAAATGATTTTATAGGTCATATTTCCCAATGCTTATTTTCATTGAATTCTTAGTTCTTAAGTCAATATTATGGATATTTTAAACCTCTTTATTGGCATTCACGTGTTATATGGATAATTTTGCTTCCTTTCAACACTAGTGACTATAAAAAGGAAATCTCAGTCTCTTCAGCAACTGATTCTCACAGCACATTTGTTGCTATTGTTAAAGTTGTTCATTTTCACAGCATTATTAAAAAAAAATGTGATCCAGGATGAAACCTGGCTTGAAAAGTCACAACTTACAAGTGAATTTTAAACATAGTCTGGAAGATTCTATTCATCCCTTTGTAACATGCAATTCTATGAATCAAATATAAATGTGATAATTTTAGATCCCTTTTGCAATTGCATCACCAACAAATGGTTTGCTTAAAAATATAGTTGTAATTTTAAAAGCACACGTACTTCCATAATCTTTTAATACCCCTTGTGAGGTAGAGCAGAACAAAAAAAGCAGTTTTTTTTCACTTCTGAAAAATACATCCTCTATCAAAACCTTTCTGTTCTTAAACTTTAAACTTTTTCTTAAGCCAATAGCTTTCAGTCTTTTTTATGGCAATTGAAACCCCTTTTGAGTTTAGTCACTAAGTTGTATCTGACTCTTGTGACCCCATGGATTCCTCTGTCCATGGAATTCTCCAGGCAAGAATACTGGAGTGGTTGTCATTTCCTTCTCCAGGGGATCTTCCCAACCCGGGGATCAAATACAGGTCTCCTGCACTGCAGGCAGGTTCTTTACTGACTGAACTACCAGGGAAGCCCCAAAATTATATTAATTGAGTGAGTGAGTGCATGACTAATTACTTGAGTGAGTGAATGTCAGACTGTAACCCCATGGACCACCCCTTCCAGGCTCTTCTGTTCTTGGAATTCTCCAGTCAGGAATACTGGATTGGGTAGCCTTTCCCTTCTCCAGGGGATCTTTCCAACCCAGGGATTGAACCCAGGTCTCCCGTATTACAGGCAGATTCTTTACCGTGTGAGTCACTGGGGAAACCCTTTTAGAATTACGTTTTCTGCAGAATGGTAACCCACACAAAACAGAAGAAAGCAGAGTTACTCTGACTCAGAGTGAATTTGAAGACCTGCAACTGTAGCTGCCTCCATCCTCATCTGATTGCCTCTGAATGGAATAAAAGTGGTGCCTGGTTACTTCAGGGCATTCCCAGTTTCTGCCAGGTGTTTCAGCATAATTATTAATAGCCCCACCCCCTCCCTCACTCTTAAACTGTATGATCAGTAGACCTCAGAAACACTGCCATGGAACAGAAGAGCTGCATAGAAAACAGATGAAAACCATTTGCCTAGAGCTGATCTACAAGTCAAATGACAGAACTTCTCTTATTCTTTTTTTTAATTATGTTTTTTCTTTTTAAAAGATTTTATTATTTTGAATAGTTCTACAGTCATAGCAAAATAGAGAGGACAATACAGAGACACCCACGCAATCTCTGCCCCCACACAGGCATAGCCTCCCTCATTATCAACATCCCCACCAGAGTGGTCATTTGTTACAACTGATTAAACTGCATTGACCCACTACCACCCCACTTCATATGTCAGTGTTCACTCTTGGGGACATCTCTTTCCTTGAGGCATCTCCTCTCCTCATGCCTTGAGGTTACCTCAATTCAGCCATGCCATATTATATTCTAGATGATTTTGGCTGTCTAACAGTAAGCCAGAGTTGGTCCAAAATAAAAATCCAGCACTCTTCCTACTTATGTACTCAGTCTGTACTCAGTGCTTATTTAACTTCTATCCAGGGTACATCATGAGAAACGCTGGGCTGGAGGAAGCACAAACTGGAATCAAGATTGCTGAGAGAAATATCAATAACCTCAGATATGCAGATGACACCACCCTTATGGCATAAAGTGAAGAACTAAAGAGCCTCTTGATGAAAGTGAAAGAGGAGAATGAAAAAGTTGGCTCAAAGCTCAACATTCAGAAAACGAAGATCATGTTATCTGGTCCCATCACTTCATGGCAAATAGATGGGGAAACAGTGGAAACAGTGTCAGACTTTATTTTGGGGGGCTCCAAAATCACTGCAGATGGTGATTTCAGCCATGAAATTAAAAGACGCTTACTCCTTGGAAGGAAAGTTATGACCAACCTAGATAGCGTATTCAAAAGCAGAGACATAACTTTGCCAACAAAGGTCGGTCTAGTCAAGGTTATGGTTTTTTCAGTGGTCATGTATGGATGTGAGAGTTGGACTGTGAAGAAAGCTGAGCGCCGAAGAATTGATGCTTTTGAACCGTGATGTTGGAGAAGACTCTTGAGAGTCCCTTGGACTGCAAGGAGATCCAACCAGTCCATTCTAAAGGAGATCAGTCCTGGGTGTTCTTTGGGAGGAATGATGCTAAAGCTGAAGCTCCAGTACTTTGGCCACCTCATGCGAAGAGTTGACTCATTGGAAAAGACTCTGATGCTGGGAGGGATTGGGGGCAGGAGGAGAAGGGGACGACCGAGGATGAGATGGCTGGATGGCATCACTGGCTTGATGGACGTGAGTTTGAGTGAACTCCAGGAGTTGGTGATGTACAGGGAGGCCTGGCGTGCTGCGATTCATGGGGTCACAAAGAATCGGACACGACTGAGTGACTGAACTGAACTGAGTCATTAAAACCAACATTTCGTTAATTCTTACTTCTCCTCACTGCTTGTGCAAAAATCTACTTAGCTTTCAATTTCTATCAATCCTGTTCTCAAATATCTTTCTCCTGTGTGCTTTTTACCTCCATTGTCGCTGTTACTTCTCTAATGAAGGCCCATGTCTGCTCTTGCAACTTGAGGGGCAAGGCATAACGCCTCTTCACCTTTCAGTTCCAATTTCAAACATCTCATCAATTCCCTTCCTTGCAATTTGCCATCACCTCACAAACCTTTCCCAGTTCCTCTCAGTTTGAAGTAACCTCTCTCTCCTCTGAACGTCATTACAGCGTCACACATGCCTCACTTGTAACTCATGCAGATTTTTACTTTCAATTGTAAGTGTTGGCATGTCTTATTTCCTCTATTAGTTTATCAGTTCCTTGAGAGTGAGATTCATGACTCATCTTGGTGTTTCTGCATTTTAGAGGTCTTTTATGAATGTTTATCATATGGATGAACAAATACAGTGATATACATTGATTTTACTATATTCATTGCTCCAGCCTTCACAATCCGACTGGAATTTTGATATACTATTCACTACCTTCTCAATCGGGGCTTCCCTGGTGGCTCAGATGGTAAAGTGTCTGCCTGCAATGCCGGAGACCTGGGTTCGATTCCTGGGTCGGGAAGATCCCTTGGCGAAGGAAATGGCAATCCACTCCAGCACTCTTGCCTGGAAAATCCCATGGACAGAGGAGCCTGATAGGCTACAGTCCATGGGGTCGCAAAGAGTTGGACACGACTGAGCAACTTCACTTTCACTTTCACCTTCTCAATCAAACAGGATAGTCTACCTCATTTATCCCAAGCATAAGCTACCATCTATCATCGTTTTTACAAGTAACCTACATCCCTTTGCTTTCTGCTACTTCTATATGCCCTCCCGGTTTTCAAAACTCCTCAAGATTCTCTTCATCAATAGCCGAATTGGTGAGCCCCATTAAGCAATATCGTTACTTCATATCATTTAACCAACCTCTATTCCTTGGTATCACCAACTATTAATGATGCAAATAATACAAAACTAACTCAGTTGTCTATACCATGCATTTCTCCCAGACTTTTCTTATAGCTCACCATTTTTGAGTATTTACTATATACCAGGCCTTGTTCTAAGAGTTTCACTATAATAATCTATTAATTTTTGCTAGACTCTCCATAAAGCAGGTAATATTCTTTTACAAATTAGGAAACTGAGGCCAGAGAAACAAGAAAGTAGCAGAACTGGGCTACACATACAGGCAGCAAGGTGTCAGCTTCCACACTTGTAGCTACTACATGTCTCTGCTTCTCCAGGCTTTGCACACACCAACACCAGGCCTGAACATGTGGTGTAATAAAAACATGCAGAGTTAGGCAGACCAGGGTGCAAAGTCTACGTCTGCTACTCAATAGCTCTGAGACCTGAAACGTGATATGTAATTGAGTCTTCAGTTCTTATCTGTAATATTAGGAAAACTTTAGTGGTATGAGAACTGAATGAGTTAGGGTGTATTTCATCTAGAGGGCCCAGCAGAAGATTTAACATAGAGTCTGTGTTCAATGCACAAAGCAAATCAAAATGGAAATTTGTAACATGAAGATGATTCAAAAACAACCAAAGGGTCAATTGTCATACAGTCTTCACCCTGGCCATAACATCCCCAACCTTTCAACTAATGGAGAAAGGGTAAGAAAAGAGTTGAGAGCCTGGGCTCTGGAGTCAGTTTGTCTAGAAATAATCCCAGACTTACTATACACTAGTTCTGTGAAGTTAAGCACATTGTGAAGGGCCCACTCATTGGAAAAGACCCTGGTGCTGGCAAAGATTGAAGGCAAAAGGAGGAGGAAGCAGAGGATAAGACAGGTTAGATAGCATCACTGACTCAATGGACATGAATTTGAGTAACTCTGAGAGATAGTGAAGGATAGGGGAGTCTGGCGTGCTGCAGTATTTGGGGTCTTGAAGAGTCAGACATGACCTAGCAACTGAACAACAACCACCTAACCTTATTAAACTCCAGTATCTTCAACCGTCAATAAGAATAACCATAACACCTATATCAAAAGGATTTCATAAATACATGAGTTGAAACCATTAAAAAGCCTAGTGCACAATAAGCTGTTATTATTAACTAACTAGATCTTTAACCCCTAAGCTTAAATGGCTAAAAGGGCTCCTGAGTGGTCCTTATGCTTTAGGAACTTACCATCCTGTATAACATTGCCAGGATCTTTGTGCTAAACAGAATTCTAGATGGCTTCTGTGACCTTAGGTTCCTAGTGTTACTCTTGTAACATGGCAAAAGATTTTTGCAGATACAATCAAGGTAACTAAACAGTTGACCACAACATAGCAAGATTTTCCTAATGGGCCTAATCTAATTACATGGGCCCTTTAAAAGCTGAGTTATTTCTCAGACTGGTGGCAAAATAAAAATCAGAAAGACATGAAATGTGAGAAGGACTCAGTGTTCTGTTGCTACCCTTGAAGTTGGAGCAGGGGCCATGTGAGAAGAATATGGGTGGCTCCTAGGAACAGGGAGTAAAACCCAGATGACAGCCAGCAGGCAAATGGGATTGCAGTGCTACATCTTCAATGTACTGAATTCTGCCAACATCTTAAATGAGCTTGGAGGCATAGTCTTCCCCAGAGACTCCAGACAGGCACACAACCTGTCCAATACCTTAACATCAGCCTGGTGTGACACTGAGCAGAAAACCCAGTCATTCTACTGAACGTCTATCTTGCAAAACTGTGGGATAAAAAGTGGATATTGTTTAAGCAACCAAGTTAGTGGCAAATTGTTATGCAGCAATAGAAAACGAACACAATCATCTTTCTGGATGACTGATCCATCATTTTAATGATTCTAATTATTTTTCAATTATTTCTTGTTTTTTTTTTTAAATTTTTACAATGTTGTGTTGGTTTCATTTTAACCCACTGTAAGGACCTTCCAAAGTATTACACTAATCTAATCTTTTCAACTGTATCTCATTTTCACTAGTTGTTCACAAGTAATTGCTCCCATCAAGAGACACAATTAACTGACCTTCCATGTGGCTTTAATTTTCCAAACTTCTGCTCTTAGTAAGTGTTCTCACATTGGAGAGCCAGGGCACACCACCTCTCTCAATTCCTTTGTGGCTTCCATTCAGTGTGTCTGACTGGATCTTAAATCTCTATACAGAGGGGAATGGCATGGTCCATGGCTTATGCTAATATTTTATATTTCTGGTCCTTTCACGATGGATTTCCTGACTCCTAATGATGAAAAGGTTTGGTGATGAAGATATGGGTGATCATAATGATAAAAAAGGCTCTACCACCAACCATAGCAGCAATAGCAAAAATCATTTTGTTAAATACTTAGAATGTTGCAAGCTCGGTGTTAAATTCTCTCTTTTACTCCCTTTTGCCAGTCTTATAAGATAGCTTTTCAAAGTTCATATAATCAGAAATTTGAACTCAGGTGGTTTAAATAACCTAAGATTACATGGGTTGCAAAGGATACGCACCTAAATATATTTGAGTTAAAAGTCCCTAATTTTAACTAAATTTTAATCTTAGTCTAGTTCAAGTACTAGGAGATATCAGGGAATTTAGAAAAGATTATCATCCTATAGTACCTTGTAGAATGACACTGTTTTTAGTTGAATTTAGTTAACATTTATTTAAAATTTACTTATGCCAGCGACCATGCAAAATACCAGGAACTCAAAGGTGAATAAGCTGCTATTTCTTAAGAGGTTTACAATCAAGGTAGGATTACTTGGAAAAAAGAGCCCTTAGATTTGGACTTAAAGGATAAGTTAGACTGTCGAATGAGAGAAGTGTTCCACACAGAGGAAATAGAAGTTACAATGGTATAAAGGGGGAAAACAATAATTAGTTGAGTGAAGACTCAGACAGACGGCCGAGAGAGAGGCAAGAAGTTGGAGAGGCACACAGTGGTCAAAGTCAGAGGGCAGAGTGCACCAAACCCAGATTATACTCAGTGCAGAGGCTGTAGGGTATCTCTGTTGATTAGCTTTGAACAAGGTTAGCAATATTAATAAGAACAGATAGCATTCATTTCAGTCTTACTATGTTCCTGGCACTGCGATAAGTGCTTTACATACTTTATTTTCTAACTTTCATCATTACCTTGCATGCTGCAGGCTAAGTTGCTTCAGTTGTGTCCAACTCTTTGTGACCCCATGGACCATAGCCCGCCAGGCTCCTCTGTCCATCGAGTTCTCCAGGCCAGAATACTGGAGTGGGTTGCCATGCCCTCCTCTGGGGTATCTTCGTCACCCAGGGATTGAACCCAGGTCTCCTGCATTGCAGGTGGCTTCTTTACCAGCTGAGCCACCAGAGAAGCCCAAGAATACTGGAGTGGGCACCCTATCCCTTCTCCAGAGGATCGTTCTGACCCAGGAATCGAACCAGGGCCTCTTGTATTGCAAGCGGATTCTTTACTAGCTGAGCTATGCCTGGGAAACCAATGCCCAATTAAATAGCTTTGTTTACATATAATGTTATATTATTACCCTGCATTAATAGTAAGCATTTTCTCACCTAAAAGTTTGTTCTTACAATATACAGCAGTAAAGAGAGAGAAGGAGAGAGAACTTACTTTCCCTTTGGATTTAGACTGGATGAATTTGAAATTCCTAAATCTTTATACTTTCCTCTCATTTTGAATCATTTGGTTTAAAATATGGTTTTTTGATGCTTTTAAAGTGATTACTCTTAAAACCGCATTGTGTACTTAAATATGCATACTTGTAAAAAGTCCCCAGACTTTTAACTTTATGGGTTCTGAGTAAAATAAAAACTGAAATAGTTTATTATTTACTCTTTTTGATGATCTGAGAATAAAATGGTCCCATCTCGCTTAAACTATTTCATATGTTGCTTGCTTTCTTTATCAGGTAGAAGAGTTCAACTCATATCTCAAATATTATCTGTCTGAAAAAAACACAACTAGAGGCTTGATTAAGACATAATTCCTGCCTTTGATTTACTTAACACCCAGGTGGGATGATGCCACAGTCTCATAAAAAATAAAACCAAAATGTCATTCAGTGATCAACACATAACCAAATCATCAGCGATATTAGAATTGAAAGGAGGAAGATATTTGGAGCAATTGGTGAAGGGTAGAGAGTGAATACTTGGTCTGGGTCTTTAGAAACAACACAAGGGCTCCCATTCTCACCACTACTATTCAACATAGTTTTGGAAGTCCTATCCACAGCAATCAGAGAAAAAAAGAAATTTTAAAAAATCCAGATTAGAAAAGAAGTAAAACTCTCAGTTTGCAGATGCATGATCCTTCACATAGAAAACCCTAAAGATGCCAGCAGAAAATTACTAGAACTAATCAATGGATATAGTTAAGTTGCAGGATGTAAAATTTACATGGAAATCACTTGCATTCCTATACACTAACAATGAAAAATCAGAATGAGAAATTAAGGAAATAATCCCATTCACCATTTCAAAAAAAAAAAAAAAAAGAAAAGAATAAAATACGTGGAAATAAATTTACCTAAAGAAACAAAAGACCTGTATACAGAAAACTATAGAACAGGGATCAAAGAAATCAAAGATGACACAAATAGATGGAGAAATACACCACATTCTTAGATTGGAAGAATCTTTATATAGTGAAAATGAGTATACTATTCAAAGCAATCTACAGATTCAATGCATCCCTATCAAACTACCAAAGGTATTTTTCACAGAACTAGAACAAATAATTTCACAATTTGTATGGAAACAAAAAAGACCCCAAATGGCCAAAGCAATCTTGAGAAAGAAGAATGGAACTGGAGGAATCAACCTTCCTGACTTCAGACTATATTACAAATTTACAGTCACGACACTATGGTACTGGTGCAAAGACAGAAATATAGATCAATGGAACAAAATATAGTCCAGAGATAAATCCACACACCTACGCACACCTTATCTTTGACAAAGGAGGCAAAAATATACAATGGAGAAAAGACAGTCTCTGTAACAAGTCTCTGGAAAACTGGTCAACCACCTGTAAAAGAATGAAACTACAACACTTTCTAATACCACACACAAAAATAAACTCAAAATAGGTTAAAGACCTATATGTAAAGCCAGAAACTATAAAACTCTTAGGAAAACATAGGCAGAACACTCTTCGACATAAATCACAGCAAGATCCTCTATGATCCACCTCCCAGAGTAATGGAAAGAAAAACGAAAATAAACAAATGGGACCCAGTTAAACTTAAAAGCTTTTGCACAACAAAGGAACTATAAACGAGGTGAAAAGACAGTCCTCAGAATGGTAGGAAATAACAGCAAACAAAACAACTGACAAGGAATTAATCTCCAAAATATACACGCAGCTCATGCAGCTCAATACCAGAAAAACAAACAACCCAATCAAAAAGTGAGCAAAAGACCTAAATAGACATTTCTCCAAAGACGACATACAGATGGCTAATAAACACATGAAAAGATGCCCAGCTTCACTCATTATTAGAGAAATGCAAATCAAAACTGCAATGAGGTATCATCTCACACAGGTCAGAATGGCCATCATCAAAAAGTCTACAAACAATATATGCTGGAGAGGCTGTGGAGAAAAGGGAACTCGCTTACACTGTTGGTGAGAATGCAAACTGGTATAGCCACTATGGAGAACAATGTGGAGATTCCTCAAAAAGCTGGGAACAAAACTGCCATAAAACCCAGCAATCCCACTGCTGGGCATACACCCCAAGGAAATCAGAATTGAAAGAGACACATGTTATCCCAATGTTCATCACAGTACTATTTACAATAGCTAGGACGTGGACGCAACCTAGGTGTCCATTGGCAGATGAATGGATAAGGAAGGTGTGGTGCATATACACAGTGGAATATTATTCAGCTATAAAAAGGAACACATTTGCGTCAATTCTAATGAGGTCGATGAACCTGGAGCCTATTATACAGAGTGAAGTAAGTCAGAAAGAGAAAGACAAATACTGTATATCAACACACATATAGGGAATTTAGAAAGACAGTACCATTGATCCTACATGCAGAGAAGCAAAGAAGACACAGATGTAAAGAAGAGACTTTTGCACTCAGCGGGAGAAGGCAAGGGTGGGATGGTTTGAGAGAACAGCATTGAAACGTGTACATCACCATATGTAAAACAGATGACCAGTGGAAGTTCCATGCATGAAGCAGGGCACCCAAATCTGGTGCTCAGGGACAACCCAGAGGGCTAGGGTGGGGAGATAGGTGGGAGGGGGCTTCAGAATGGTGGGAGATGGTGGGATAAATGTGTACCCATGGCCGATTCATGTTGATGTATGGCAAAAACCATCATGATATTGTAAAGTAATTAACCTCCAATTAAAACAAATAAATTAATTAAAAAAAAAGAAGGATCACATTTCCTTTGAGAAAAGAAGATGAAAATGAAAGGAAGTGGGCACCACAAATAGCAAGGAGGTTGGGAAGCAATGTAATTTTTTCTAAGTAAATACAGGAGACTAATTGTCTAGAAATTAAAGTTTGCCTAGAAAAGTAGATTTTTATATTTGGGTGATACCTATATCTTTGAGACTGATGAAAGCTATATATGCACTTCATAAAAAATGTACAAATGCAAATACACTGTTACCCTCTCATACAGAAACAACCATTCTCACCATTTTAGTACATTCTAGACCTCCATCTCTGATCATAGACATATAGGTATATGTATATAAACTACTTATCAAAAATTTTTAAATAAATGTTCAAATATAAAATAAAACACAAGAAGACAGGAAGCATAAAAAATCTATTTTGTGTGTGTGTATATATTTATGTGTGTTTACGTATACATCTCTCCCTCTCCACCAAGACTGATATGTAAGTTTGGTCATTTGCAGCAATAGATTCAAGTGCAGATCAGATCAGATCAGTCGCTCAGTCGTGTCCGACTCTTTGCGACCCCATGAATCGCAGCACGCCAGGCCTCCCTGTCCATCACCAACTCCCGGAGTTCACTCAGACTCACGTCCATCAGGTCAGTGATGCCATCCAGACATCTCATCCTCTGTCGTCCCCTTCTCCTCTTGCCCGCAATCCCTCCCAGCATCAGAGTCTTTTCCAATGAGTCAACTCTTCGCATGAGGTGGCCAAAGTACTGGAGTTTCAGCTTTAGCATCATTCCTTCCAAAGAAATCCCAGGGCTGATCTCCTTCAGAATGGACTGGGTGGATCTCCTTGCAGTCCAAAGGGCTCTCAAGAGTCTTCTCCAACACCACAGTTCAAAAGCAGCAATTCTTCGGCACTCAGCCTTCTTCACAGTCCAACTCTCACATCCATACATGACCACAGGAAAAACCATAGCCTTGACTAGACGAACCTTTGTTGGCAAAGTAATGTCTCTGCTTTTGAATATGCTATCTAGGTTGGTCATAACTTTCTTTCCAAGGAGTAAGCGTCTTTTAATTTCATGGCTGCAGTCACCATCTGTAGTGATTTTGGAGCCCAGAAAAATAAAGTCTGACACTGTTTCCACTGTTTCCCCATCTATTTCCCATGAAGTGATGGGACCGGATACCATGATCTTCGTTTTCTGAATGTTGAGCTTTAAGCCAACTTTTTCACTCTCCACTTTCACTTTCATCAAGAAGCTTTTGAGTTCCTCTTCACTTTCTGCCATAAGGGTGGTGTCATCTGCATATCTGAGGTTATTGACATTTCTCCCAGCAATCTTGATTCCAGCTTGTGTTTCTTCCAGTCCAGCGTTTCTCATGATGTACTCTGCATAGAAGTTAAATAAGCAGGGTGACAATATACAGCCTTGACGAACTCCTTTTCCTATTTGGAACCAGTCTGTTGTTCCATGTCCAGTTCTAACTGTTGCTTCCTGACCTGCATACAAATTTCTCAAGAGGCAGATCTCAAGAGGTAGATTTTTCAGGTGCAGATACTGGTATTCATTTCTGAACCAGAAATACTATTATATTCAGAATTATTTTATTAGAGAAAATGTTTATTCCTTTGAATATTTTTGTCTTATCAAAATAAAAATAGCTCTTTTTCTTAATTATACCTAAGTAAAACTATGTGCTCATAGCAAAAATTTCAACGAATACACTAAAGTCTAAGAAAGAAAGTGAATATTCATGTAGAACCCTACCAACAATGGAGGGGCTGTTGAGCAATAGAACAACATAATTAATATAATTCTCTAATGGTTATTGCTATGTCAGATGAATTGGAAGAGAAAAAGCCTAGAAGCCAGGAAACCAGTTAGACAACCATGCTAAGATTGATAAATAGCTAAGGTTAAGAGGAAAGCTATCACCAGTAGTGACAACGGAAGTCAAGCTGTGTTGAGTTTCTAGCTTGAGCAAAGCACTGTGATGGATGCACTGAAGACAATTTTGAAAACATTCAACCTGTGCCCTCTAGGAGCTCAACTTAGTGGAACAGACTGGGTCACACACAATTGATGTTCACAAAATATGCCAGGGAATGTGTGTGAATAGAATTCTTTCCTAGTCTGTGTCCTTTTCCAGCTTGCTGCTGTGTTGGGAAACATTTCAAATACACAGTTTTAATTTAGGGTTAAGAGGTCAGTGGTAAGCAGTAGAGAGTTACCACATCAGGACTGAGGAGATAACCAAAGTTTAGTAAACCTTCAAATTGGCATAAATCACTTGATTTGAGATTGCAAAGAAAGACAAAGTTTGTTAGAAAAAAGAAGGGTTCCTGAATTCCAGAGAGGCTGGAGGGTGGAGGTAGTCTCCGCTTCATAAGACATTTATCTCTTGGTGTGTGTCTGACCAGCAGGGTCAAGTCAGGATGACATCTGTTAATGATTATTGAGTTGCTGTGGAATGTATCTAGAGCTAAGTTTCAAAGCAAAAGTAAGATACAAGGGTGACTAAGACTATAGCAACAATTACTTGGAAACAAAAGGGAAAAAAATGAAGGAGCAAATTAGAAAGCAAATGGTTCTCCAAGTAGCTGGAGTTTTTCTCCCCAAGAACATGGGTTTTAGTTTCCATTTGGAGTATTTTGCAATGAATACACCTCTTGCATAAACATAGGAAACTTAAAAAGCCTGTTTCTTTTGTTTTCCATGCATCTTTCTGACAAAAAAATTTACTGTAAAAATATGTCAAAAATAGCAGAGTTAGAAAAGAAGTTACATTTATAATATTAGTGTGATTTAACACAGTATTTTAACAAAATTTTCAAATGAAATTTCCTTTTTTTCACTATATAAGGGGGAGAATGTTGAAAATAGAGCTCTGAGAGTGCAGACACAATTAAATCATTTCATACTAAAATCTGAACCTGATTCTTCCATGATTTTGAGGCTAGAGTACTTTTTAATGTCTTATTACTCTGGTAATATGTAATAGTCAAAATTTTAAAGATATGCAAATAAATATTAAAGTATGACTGACATATGGAAGCTTATATGGATTTTTAAATTGAAATAGCACTCCATATTCCCCATTTTAATTTCACTAACATCAGACAAATCCTTTTAATAATCCAAACACAACTTCAAGGGTGGGAGGGGCTGCCATTCATATTTTGATTCAATTCCAAAGTTCCTTTCAGAGTAATAAAACACTTTCTGAGGAAACAAGGAAGCGGTGGGTGGAGGTGGTGGCAGGGTGGGGGAAGAGGGTTGGTGACCTTGCTTCATTATTTAAGCAGCTCAGTCTCTGTTATTTACCAAGCTCACAGGGTTGTTTTCAAGGACTTATTTTTTTCATAAATATTCTTAGAGGAGGAATGATGTTATCATGGAAGTTGTCAAGCATGATGTTTTCCCAAAGACACTGCTCTGTGCCAGATATTAAGAAGGAGGGGCCCAAAGACAGAAATCTCCAAAGACATATCTAGATTTAGGTCTAGATTCATATCTGTTCTTTTTTATGAAAAGACTATTTCAATCACTTTGAAAGTAATTCCAAGGACACGAACATATAGAAGCAGTTATAGGTATCTTTTAACAACAATAACAACAAAAATACTACGGTTACAAAGCACCGTAATCAATTCAGAAAAAAATGAAATTAGATGTTGTTAAATTATATTTCTTATTTAATTTTATGTAGTTTTATCTTCTGGTAAAGACAGATGGCTCATTAAATAATATGTTAAATATCTTAAAGTTATATTGAAAGTAAATGGTCATATGTTAGGAAGACTCCTAGAATATATACATATATAATTAATTTCTCCATCTTGTCCCAAGTTAACAGATTACATCATCCAAATTCTAGTTTAAATTTTTAAGAGTATAAGGCATTAAAGCAAGAGAAAGTGTTATAGCAAGAAAAAGCAAGAGAATTCCAGAAAAAACATCTACTTCTGCTTTATTGACTACACCAAAGCCTATGACTGTGTGGATCACAAAAAACTGGAAAATTCTTAAAGAGATGGGAATACCAGACTGCCTTACCTCTGTCCTGAGAAATCTGTGTGCAGGGGAAGAAGGAACAGTTAGAACCAGACATGGAACAAGTGACGGGTTCAAAATTGGGAAAGAAGTATCTCAAGACTGTATATTGTCACCCTCCTTATTTAACTTATATGCAGAGTACATCATGTGAAATGCTAGGCTGGATGAAGCACAAGCTGGAATCAAGATCACCTGGGAGAAATATCAACAAGCTCAGATATGCAGATGACACCACCCTTAAGGCAGAAAGCCAAGAGGAACTAAAGAGCCTCTTGATGAAAATGAAAGAGGAGAGTGAAAAAGCTGGCTTCAAACTCAACATTCAAAAACAAAGATCATGGCATCTGGTTCTATCACTTCATGGCAAATAGATGGGGAAACAATGGAAACAGTGACAGACTTTAGTTTCTTGGGCTCTAAAATCACTGCAGATGGTGACTGCATCCATGGAATTAAAAGACACTTGCTCCTTGGAAGAAAAGCTATGACCACACTATACAGATTATTAAAAAGCAGAGATATTACTTTGCCAACTAAGATCCATCTAGTCAAAGCTATGGTTTTTCCAGTAGTCATGTATGGATGTGAGAGCTGGACTATAAAGAAAGTTGAGCACTGAAGAAATGATTCGTTTGAACTGTGGTGTTGGAGAAGACTCCTGAGAGTCCCGTGGACAACAAGGAGATCAAACCAGTCAATCCAAAAGGAAATCAGTCCTGAATATTCATTGGAAGGACTGATGCTGAAGCTGAAGCTTTAATACTTTGGCCAACTGATACAAAGAACTGATTTATTAGAAAAGACCTTGATGCTGGACAAGACAGGAGAAGGGGATGACAGAGTATGAGATGGTTGGATGGCATCACCCACTCGATAGACATGAGTTTGAGCAAGATTCAGGATTTGGTGATGGACAGGGAATCCTGGCATGCTACAGTCTGTGGTGTCCCAAAGAGTTGGACACAACTGAGCTACTGAAGTGAACTGAACTGAAGGCATTATAGGTAAAGTGAAAAAAATGGAAGTATCAAAAGAGGCTTTTGCCATTCAATTAAAAAAAAAATGATCATGTAGCTGAGGTCTGTCTTCTACACAGTGTAACTGAATTATCTGGGTCCGTACCCTGTTGATTGAAACATTTAAGCTCCCCTAATGGCAACCCACTCCAGTACTCTTGCCTGGAGAATCCCATGGATGCAGGAGCCTGGTAGGCTGCAGTCCGTGGGGTTGCTAAGAGTCGGACACGACTGAGTGATTTTACTTTCACTTTTCACTTTCATGCATTGGAGAAGGAAATGGCAACCCACTCCAGTGTTCTTGCCTGGAGAATCCCAGGGATGGGGGAGCCTGGTGGGCTGCCGTCTGTGGGGTTGCACAGAGTCGGACACGACTGAAGCGACTTAGCAGTAGCAAATCCTGTTAATCATTATTTTTATTTTCAAGATTTATAGTAAGTAGTCCTCAGTCTTGTCTTCTTTTCTAAACCATTGCAAGACCGTTGATTATTTTTCTCACCTACTCATTCTAGTTGAAAAATTGCTCCTTCATTTATTTCTTCCCAAACCCACTCAACTTTAATCCACCCTCCTCACAATCTGTGATGTGATTTTCCTAAAGCCACGCCTTTCCTTGACTCTCTCTTGCCTTCAGCCCAGTGCACTGGCCCTTGATCTTCACCAGCAGACTTTACCTGACACTTCTAAGTCCTCACATACACCCCAAGTTGTTTTCCTCCAGAAAAACTTTTACACTAGTTCATTCTCTAAACGTTATCAGCTGTGTTAAGCTAAAAGGTCAATTATTTAGGTTTTAAAAACCAGTGACCATTTTAAAAAAAATAACCCTCACTGTCTACTGATATTTTCTTTATCAGTGCTCAGTCACTTCAGTCATGTCCGACTGTTTGCAACAATATCAACTGTAGCCCAGCAGGCTCTTCTGTCCATGGGATTTCCCAGGCTAGAATACTGGAGTGGGTTGCCATTTCCTTCTCCAGGGGATCTTCCCAACCCAGGAATTGAACCTGGGTCTCCTGCATTGGTAGGTGGATTTTTTTTTTTTTAACCACTGAGCCACCTGGGAAGCCCTTTTCTTTAGCAGTGTAAGATATTAAATACTACATCTCATTAAAAATATTAAATATTGTAAGCCTCATAAAAATCAATAAAATAACCCCTTCTTAATATACGTATTTTGTTTTAAAAATTAAAATATCTTAAAAACAATCTACACAGCAACAGTTGTTGAAGGGCCTTTTACTCTCCAACCTTTTCAAACTCACTAAAATTCAGAACTACATTCATTGCAAGCTCCGTGTCTTCACCAAGTAAAAACTAAGAGAGACAAAAAGTCAATCTGAGTTTGAAAAGGTCTTTATTTTTCAAAGTGCTTTAAGGTGGATCCTCAATTATGTCATGTTGAAAAGAATTTCATTCTACATGGTTAACAGAAGGACTTTTGTCAGTAAGACCAGCAAAATGTGCCTGGAAAATGTTCAGCTATTTTGAAAATAAATGTCAGGATGTCGGTTCCCTATTTCTCTTGCTGCAGGCTATCATTACTTAGCTATATAACACTCATTTGCACTGGCCCTATATATTAACCCCATCAGAGATGTGTAAACAAAATGCGACAGAGTTCCTGCTAACCAACTTCCCATTATTTAATGTTATGCATGTTCAAAAACAAACAAACAAACAAAAAACCTACTTTGGTTTCTTCCCTCAATGTTTTCAGATTTAGCAGTTTACAACAGATTTATATCTATAGTCATTAAAAAGGAACAGAAAAGTAACTATCATTTTTCAGCTGATAATGCTGCTCCATTAAATATGACAGAGACAGAAGAAAATGTAGACTTGATGGAGGAGAGACGAAGCTAGCATTAAGCCTTTATAATTACAAATCCAGTAGCTCTAACATTCTGTAAGACTCCATCATTTTACTTGCTCTCTTCGTTTTTCAGTATTCAAGTGTATCCATAGTAATTTCAAGGTAGTCATGGGACGTTCAAGAACAAGTCAGCATTAATCCATTTGTATTTCTAACTTAAATTATATCCTGCAGTAACATAAAATATACCCGCAAATCAGATAGTCAATAGCTATGTTATTTCCACTTGGGATTTCATCATCACTGCAGACTAAAATAACTAAACTTATTTTTTAAATTGCATAAGAAGTCATTTGAGGATGAACTGGATGCATATATGGAAAGAGGGAAAGAAACAGAAATAATAGAACTTCTAGCCATGAAGTTCCTTAACCTATTTATGCAGTTACATCGAAGCTCCATTTTCAAAATTTCCATATAGGGACATTTATCATGGCATTGCATACAACAGGAAAAAAGTCAAAACCTCTCGAGTGTCCTAAACTAAGAGATTTGTTGTTGTTCAGTCGCTGTCGTGTCTCTCTGCAACATCATGGACTGCAGCACACTAGGCTTCCCTGTCCTTCACTATCCCCCAGAGTTTGCTCAAACTCATGTCTACTGATCTGATGATGCCCTCCCACCATCTCATCCTCTGTTGCCCCCTTCTCCTCCTGCCCTCAATCTTTCCCAGCATCATGGTTTTTTCCAATGAGTCACATCAGGTGGCCAAAAAGTAAGAGATTAATTGATCAATTAAGATGTTGGCATAACAAAATGTTATATAGTCATTTAAAGATATTGAGATACCATTATAAGAAAATAAGTTCATAAAAAATTTTATAAGATAAGCATGTTTATATTATTGGGCTTAAATATGTATCTGTATTAAAATCTATATTTATATATTAGTGGGAGGCCATGTACAAAAATAAAAACAGTTTATGTAATAGGATTATGGATGATTATTAGTTTTCTCTTTTTCTTATATGCATTGTTATAATTCCTGTAGTAAATATGTTACAAATATTAATTTTCTAAAATATATTTTAAGATTGACATCCTTCAGGAAAAACTTTAAGATGTATTATGCTTACTATGAAAAAGTATATATGGCTCTGTATGTATGCATATGTATATATATAAAATACATTTATATATATGCATAATGCATATATAAATTCCCTATCTAATTTAAAATATATCACTTAAAATATTTTCTAACACAAAATTGCTTCTGATCCTGGATTAATAGGATTGCAAATATATGACTGACAAAATAATTTTCATTTCCACTTTGCATTCAAGCTTACCAAAAGCAAAAATAAGCTAATGCCTTAGAAGTCTGAGTTCCATAACCTTGCCCTAATCTTGCAGGCATTAAATCAAGGTTGGATATGTTTTCAATTTTCCTTTTAATCAGATCTATGAGCAAGAAACCAGGAAATGAGATCACAGCAGCTGAGGTACAGCTGTGGTCCCTTACCTCCAAACCTAGAGATAAGACATATCAGGAGTAAAAGGTCATTTAGCCAAAAACAAGGAAGAAAAAAAAAAAAACTACTACATAGTACATACACACACACGCATACAGGCACACACATGCACATACACACACACACATGCCCTCTTAGTGTTTCCTAAGATTTAGAATTCTTAGAAAATATTTTAGTATGTGAAATCATTTTGCTTCCACTTTTTAAAAAATCATGCAAATACACATTTTTAAAATGGAAAGCAAAAAGAGAAAAAAATTCCCCACAATCCCACTCTAATAAAATCACAAATGAAATTAGGAAAAATATTTTTGTGTAACTAAAATTATTAAAAAAAAATAAGCTCAATTATATGATCTTACCATCATTAACTCATCATCACAAATCTGAATATTCAAATGTACATAAGAGTTAAAATCCTTTGGGGTTTTCATGACTTTAAAATTGTTCTCTTGCAGCAAATAAGTTCATATCCCCTTATAATTTTCGTAGGCCCATATATTTTCCCATTAAAAAATGTAATACTTATACTCAATAAGATTGTAAGCAATTTGAGTACAAGGTCCACTCTAGGTTTTGCTCATTATGATACCCCCAGAACCTAGTTCAATGTTTGGACCAGAGTAAGGCTGTATCATACAATTACCAACAAATGAATGGAAGGTATGCAATGAATGACTGAAAAGCTTCTTCCCTGAATGAGCATCATTTGATTTACTTTGAAACTTGACTTTGAACCTTCTAACTACTTTTGAATTAAGTATCTCTTTTTACCTTTTGGTATTCTCTTTCCTTTTTGCTTTGAGAAATAATAATAGCTATTTTGTACAGTTATTTTAAAAAGTATGCATCTAGCAGAGTGCTTATTCATGAGTGCACAATATTTTCCATTGTCATATATTGGAAACACTGTACGTTTTGGAATAAAATTAACTTGGGTCCAAATATTTGCTCAAGTATGTACCTGTATGATTGGTTTAAGATATTTTCACTTCTTTGTGTTTCAGTGCATTTATACAATCAAAACATACACAACCTAACTAGCCAGGCTTGTAGTTGTAGATGAAAAGTAGCACTCATAAAGCACCTTGGATGCAGAAGGAATTTCCATAATAGTAGTCCCATTCCTGACAGACTTTAGTGTTGAATAGCAACCAATGGCTTTGGTTATCTGCTTTATGCAGGATTTCATGTCTCATACCCCATTTAGGAAATCATCACCCTGAATAAACAATCTGTGAAAATAATTCTATGAAATTGTCTCAGAATCATGGGCTGTCTTTACCAAAAAAAAAAAAGATAATTGGCTCCTGAAAGAGTTTCATTTGCAGCATAAGACTGCTAATGCAAAAAAAAAAAAAAAAAAGGCACCATCTCCAGGGAAAAAAGTGGAAGGTACAAAACAGCTATAGACACAATGAAAAATGATCAATTGTAGGAAAGATAATTTAGCAAAGTGACAAAATCCACACATTAATTAATGAGAATGTCTACAGTTTTCCATTCAAAGCAAATGGCCAAGATCTTAGAATTACCTTATAAGGAAAGTAACAACATGCTTGCCCATTTTCATGATAGTGTTCCCCCAGGTCTTTGATCTACTGGAAGAAAACATGATTTATTCAACAACATACTTCATGATATATCCAATTATTCTATCCAGAACAGGAGAGACTCATATTTCACAGGTATTCAACTGAAGTTAATTGGGGTCTCAGCATAAAAAATAACATTATAGGGCTTATACAGCAATTAGTGTTCCCTACTGTCATTGATGAAACTTTATTTTTAAAGTAACCTTTTCTTTTGTGCTGGGATAATAGGAAAGAGCATGTAAATAAATGAAATTCACACACAAGAATTTAAATACCTGAAACTTTGAACATCTTTTCCCACAACTGTAACAAAATAATAAAAGAATATTTATCAATCAACAATATCACTTTATAAGCATTAATTCATCTAAGATGTTCCACAACCCTGTGTTCTTGTTCGGGCATCAAGTCATGTCCAACTCTCTGCAACCACATGAACTACAGCATGCCAGGCTTCCTGGCCCTTCACTGTCTCCCCGAGTTTGCTTAAACTCATGTCCATTGAGTCAGTGATGCCATCCAACCATCTCATCCTCTGCCACCCCTTCTCCTCTTACCCTCAACCTTTCCCAGCATCAGGGCTTTTTCCAGTGAACTGACTTTTCACTTCAGGTGGCCAGTGCTTTGGAGCTCATGATCCTGTGAGCATTGTCCCATTATTAGCCCCAATTTACAGATGAGGAAAGCAGAGCTTACTGAAGTTGAGAAACTTACTCAAGTTACATAGTTAGTACTTGGCAAACTTCAATGAATGTATCATTTAACCACCTCCAAACCTGCTCTTAACTATTCTTACCTAGGAATTGACAAGAATTCATACTTAATGATGTGAAAATGTTTGCTTGTCATAGACAGCACATGGATAACCAACAAAATAACTAAAGAGCAGGCAATTGAAGGAAGACATCAGGACACTGCATAGATTATAGAAGAGAAGGTAGCTTTAGAGCTTGCTTTGCCCAATTGCTTCATCATCAAGTAGGCCAAGACAGGAAGATAGGGAAGAGTGAGCCCAGCCTGGCATCTTCCCATAATGTTATTGTATAAAAGCCTTAATAATATGTCTTCCTGACCAATTGAGAGAAGATTCTACCCTACTCCAGACCAATACCTTGATTTTTGTAAGAATTTAATAATATAGATAACATGCTGGCTTTTCATCTTATTGTTCTGAAATCAATTGCCACGTCAGCAAGACCTATGCTTTAGCAATCAGCTCTGAAGACAAGGAAATGAAAGATTCTTTGAATGGGGTAATTTTCATCTCTCATGAAATGGGAGAAATAAGTAGTTAGTGAACTAGTGATTAGCACACTTATAGAGTAATTTACATACTACTAAAAAATTCAATCCACTTGTGGCTTAAATCTACAGTTTAAGAACACAATTATACCCTGTGGAAATCATAACTGAAAAAAACACATGTACCCCAACGTTCATCACAGCACTATTTACAATATCTAGGATATGGACACAACTTAGATGATCATTGACAAATGAATGGATAAAGAAGTTGTGGTACATATATACAACAGAATAGCATTCAACTATAAAAAGGAATACATTTGAGTCAGTTCTAATGAGGTAGATGAATCTAGAGCCTATTATACAGAGTGAAGTAAGTCAGAAAGAGAAAAACAAATATCATATATTAATGCATATATATGGAATCTAGAAAGATGGAACTGGTGAACCTTTTTACAGGGCAATAAAGGAGACGCAGACATAAAGAATAATCTTGTGGACACAGTCGGAGAAGAAGAGGGTGGGACAAATGGAAAGAGTAGTATTGAAACATATATATTATCATATGTAAAATAGATGGCCAGTGGAAATTTGCTGTATGATGCAGAGAGCTCAAATCTGAAGGTCTGTGACAACCTAGAGGAGTGGGATAGGGTGGGAGGGAGGTTCACGAGGGAGGGGAACGTATGTATATCTGTGGCTGATTCATGTTGATGTATAACAGAAACCAACACAATATTGTAAAATAATTATCCTCCAATTAAAAATAAATATATTTTTTAAAAAGAATACAGTTGAACTGTGATCAATATTAGTTCCAAAACACCTAGCTGTATCAGAAAGGGAAACCTTGGATTAAAGGCTTGCTCCAGGAAGTATCTCCAGTTTCACTTATTCTAGTCTCTGTTTTACTCTTCGTACTCTCAGCATTTTGATGTTGAGTTTGTCTCACTTTGCATTCTCTCTGTTTTCTAAATAGATACTTTTCCTTTGGGTACATTTCATCTCAAACTATTATGCCTCATTGGCCAGCTATGCCTGTTCTTTCTTTAGGATAGCTTTGCTCCTTTAACCCTTGTGCAACAATTGGCATGATTAACATGTCATTCTAACCCAATTCAGAACAATTTAATATGTAGGGAACTCATTCATGCATTCATTCAATGAATATTTAATTCATGGCAGGTCCACGTTAAGAGCTGACCAATTGTGAACAAGTTCTCAGAGTTTAAAGTATTTAATAAAGAGCTATATGCAAGGTGCTATAGAAAAAAATCAGCCCAGTTTCGTTGTCACAGATTTTTTCTTCAAAGAAGTACTCCTGAACTGAGACTTGAAAAATCATTAAGAAATTTAGCCAGGTGAAGGTTTAGAAGGACATAGCATTCTAGCCAGAAAGACAAAGTAGGTGAAGAAAGCAGTACCAAAGTGCCAAAGGATCAGGAATGTATACCTGTAATGTATAAAACTAACAAAAGAGTGTCTTTCAGTTATTGTCTGCTAAAGTGAGCAATGGCAATGCTTTTCAGATCATAGCACTATCACATATTCCTTCTAAAACCTTGGTCTGTTCTCAGTTTCTTTATCTGTAAATGAGTATACGCTGCCTGAAACCACACAGAGTAGTTGTGATGGTTAAGTGAGGAAAGCCCATGTTGTATACTGAGCATAAAATGCCTTGCAAAAAGTGATTTATTGTTATTAATTTCCAGACTAGATCAGGTCATACTGGTGGATACTTGAAGCAATCTGCTTAAAGAAAAGACAGGAAGTCATTTAAATTTTAAAATATACTTAAATATGTAATTATTTGTGTTTTTATACACACACACACACACGTTGCTGTTCAGTCACTAAGTTTTGTCCAGTTCTTTGCAACCCCATGGACTGCAGCACACCAGGCTTCCCTGTTCATCACCAACTCCCCGAGCTTGCTCAAACTCATGTCCATTGAGTCAATGATGCCATTCGCCCTTCTGATCCTCTGTCGTCCCCGTCTCCTTCTGCCTTCAATCTTTCCTAGCATTAGAGTCTTTTCCAGTGAGTCAGTTCTTCACATCAGGTGGCCAAACTATTGGAGTTTCAGTTTCAGCATCACTCCTTCCAATGTATATTTAGGGTCGATTTCCTTTAGAATTGACTGGTTTGATCTCCTTGCTGCCCAAGGGACTCTCAGGAGTCTTCTCTAGCATGGCAGTTCCAAAAGCATCAATTGTTCACCACTCAGCCTTTCTGATCCAACTCTCACATCCATATATGACTACTGGAAAAACCATAGCTTTGACTATACAGACCTTGTTCGGCAAAGTGATTTCTTTGCTTTTTAATATGCTGTCTAGATTTGTCATAGATTTCCTTCTAAGGTGTAAGTGTCTTAATTTCATAGCTGCAGTCACCATCCACAGTGATTTTGGAACCCAAGAAAGTAAAGTCTGTCACTGCTTCACTTTTGCCCCTTATATTTGCAGTGAAGTGATGGGATCAGAGGCCATGATCTTAGTTTTTGAATGTTGAATTTTAAGTCAGCGTTTTCACTCTCCTCTTCTACCCTCATTGAGAGGCTCTTTAGTTCCTCTTTACTTTCTACCATTAGAATGGTATCATCTGCATATTTGAGTTTTATCTCCCTGAATAAAGCAGTTTAGGCTGGCATAAAAGAACAAATGAATAAAGCAAATTCACAGTGTTTGGAAGTTAAGATAGGTGAGGAGAGTGCTGAATGAAAAAATGCCACTCTTAAGTTGTGGGCCTTAACCTGAAATTGCCTTGGAACTTGCTGTCTTAAATGGAACTTGGTATTCGTTTCGTGCCCTCAGTTAAACCTTGGCACTCCTGTCATCCTTCTGAACACAAATGCATAGTTAATGAGTCTGAACTGAAAGGCAAGAGTCCCTGATTGATCTGTATTTTGTTTACTTTAATGATGCCCCTCTTCACTCAAATACATGAAATGTTTTAAGAAGTCACTTCCTGGGCATATATCTGGAGAAAAGCATGATCTGAAAAGAAATATGCACATCAATGTTCAATGAAGCACTGTTTACAACAGCTAATACATGGAAGCAACGTACATATCCATGGACAGAGGAATGGATAAAGAAGATGTGGTACATATATTCAATGGAATATTACTCAGTCATAAAAATAATGAAGTAATGCTATTTGCAGCAACATAGATGAATGTAGAGAGTGTCATAGTGAGTAAAGTAAGCCAGAGGAGAAATATCTTATGACATCCCTTATGCATGAAATCTAGAAAGAAATGATACAAATCAACTTGCTTACAAAACAGACTTACAGACTTTGAGAACAAGCTTATGGTTGCCAGGGTAGAAGGGAATGATGGGAGAAAGAGACAATTAGGAAGTTTGGGATGCGCATGTGCACACTGCTATATTTAAAATGGATAACCAACAAGGACCTACTCTATAGTACATGGAAATCTGCTCAATGTTATGTGCCAGCCTGGATGGAGGGGCTTTTGAGAGAGAATGGATACATGTATATGTATGGCTGAGTTCCTTCACTGTTCGCCTAAAACTATCACAACATTATTTGTTAATCAGCTATACCCCAATACAAAATAAAAAGTTAAAAAAAAAGAAAAAAAAAAGAAATCACTTTCACTGGTAAAGACTGATTTCTTCCCACTGCAAAAGGAGCTTTGATATTCCTTTCTGGAAATCTGAAGAGAAATGTTAATTATTTACTAGAGTACAAGGTAGCTTACTAACCTGTTTAATATTTACCAGAATCTCTCTCTGTCTTTTTTTTTTTAATAGACCCACTCTGCAATAGACCCAAATAGAGGATACTCAGTGTTTCTGTTGAATCTCATTCTTGTCTTAACTACTTATGGAAACAAATCTGGGTAAGGAAAGATAAATAAATAAAATGTTGACAGGTTAAAGTTGTTAACTTTATGCAAGCAAATATCTGCAATGCTTTTCCTTTATTTTTATGATAGCTGTGAGGTGACTGACTATTTACAGGGGCTACACGGTTCCTGTAAAGGGACCATGAACTCTTCTCTGAGTCCCTTGAGGAAAAGGCTGTCTTTTGTCACTGACTCCTCTGTGTCTAATACCAGGAATACCGATGAAGAATATTTGGATGGATAAAAGGATACATTGCCAAGAAAAACAAAAGCCTCTTCTTAGGAAAACAAGATATGAATACATGTAGAAACAAACATGAATTATGACAAAGTAGTACATAGCTATGTGTGAAAAAATAAGTAGGAAAGATATTATGTCTTTAGTTGGTAGGAAAATCCAAGTGGCTGCTGATACTGTGTGGACTTTCAAATAGTATTAACTTGAAATAAGAGTAATGTTTAAATTAAAGTAGTGCTCGATAGAATGGCTCTTTACATGAAGTAAACTTTAACACTGTTTCTATGAACAATTCATTACTTTTCTACTCTGACATTTAATTTAACAAACATTACTGACCAATAACATGTCACGTGACTGTTTCTTGCAGTGGCTGAAATTATTGCAATTTAATTCTAATATCTCAGACGTCCCAGAAATTCTGATTCACACATGTGACATAAATTTTAAAAATGGAAAATACTTCATTACCTGATAATGTCCAGACTTTTCTAAATGTGGGTTCCACAAAAGAAGGGAAAAGTAACATACAGCTAAAAAAATCAAGAATCACGTGTTAATCTAAAACATCACTCTCTAATGATGAGTTCTCTCTCTCTAAAAATCACTGCTTTTTCTGTTTATACTTAGTAATTCATACACATTAATTGGTCAAAATCCAGAATAATATTCAAAACATGTAAAATATAATTGTTTCCAAAAATGTAAAAAATATATACAGGCTTATTTTTTATTTGAAATTTAGAGAAGGGAATATTGTGGGAAGGCAAATTCCTCCATAAAACAGTAGAAAGGCCTAATTCTATAGCAAGAGCAATTTGGGGACCTGAGGGTCTCAAAAGGACTGTCTTATCCACCCATCAGCCAAGTTAGTAATCCAAAAAAAGAATTATTCCTTCATTTCATTTAATCTATAAATGCAAAATTAAAATTTAATTTTCTATTCTGTTAGATATAACCATCTGACTGGATTGCAGTAATTGGTAGGATTAGATGAACAAATGAGGTAAAGCAGCACAGGTACTGACATCCATGCTTGACTTTAGAGCCTATGATCTCGTTAACTCTACCCTTCCAAATACCCGATTCTGGCACTTGGGCCAAAGAGCAATTCTGTGCCATGAGAGGCAAGTCCAGCTGGAGACTCAAGGAGAGCACCACCACATAGCCACATAGCTTGCCGTAACCCTTTCTCTTTCTTTGACTATAGGGTTTGCCAGTTTTAACTTCAAGACTGATGCCTTCAAACAAGAAAACTCTAGAATGTACTGGAACAATTTGGCCAGGTTGCAATCATTCCTCTTACAACACAAGATTCATTGGCTCCCTTCTCCTCTGATAAAGGAGAGTGCTGACTGATCCATGACCCCAGCATCCTTTGGCTTAAGTATCTTTATCTTGATAGAGGGCACACTGTAACAATGTCTACTACCACTCTGTAACCCCCCCCCATTTTTATTTTTCAAACCTCAATTATTTGCTTCTAGTTATTCTCAAAAGTTTTCCATTTGGTTTTGTATCATCTAGAAGCATTTTTCTTTCATTCAACAAATGTTTACTTATTTAGGACCACCATATCCACAGCAGCATCTTCCCTGGTGGCTCAGAGGTTAAAGCGTCTGCCTCCAATGTGGGAGACTCGGGTTCGATCCCTGGGTCGGGAAGATCATCTGGAGAAGGAAATGGTAACCCACTCCAGTACTCTTGCCTGGAGAATCCCATGGACGGAGAAGCCTGGTAGGCTACAGTCCACGGGGTCGCAAAGAGTTGGACACGACTGAGCGACTTCACTTACTTACTTACATCCACAGCACAAGCAAGGGTGAGAGGGAAGATAGAGAGGAGAACCTAAACAGGAATGAGAAATAAATACTGATCATGTTCTTAAGATGCTTACAAACAAGCAGAGCCATGTGCATAAATAACTATAAGGTTTTTTAAAAGTGGCAATTACCGTAAGAAAACAACCAATGTCTAGAAAATTCTGAAGAAAAAGAAATAACGACCACTTGAAGAGATCTTGTTAGGTTTCCTGCAAATAAACCTATCATTAAAGGGCTTCTAGTAATTTATCATGGGTGTGATAAAGGGAAAAGGACTTCAAGGCAGACCGGAACACTGAGTAGCAAATTTCTGTTTAATTAAAACAAATGTTCCCTAATAGACAAGTAACCAAACTTGTAAGCAGAAAAGCTAAAACTTTTCATGTAAAAGGCAAACGTAGGGAAAACAATAACATCATTCATAGTACTTCAAAGTGTCTATGTACAAAATCTGTTAATTCTTTAAAATGAAAATGTGAAAAGCCCTCAAGAATCCCCTAAGATTTATGATTAGACCTAGTTGTTCAGTTCAGTCCTGTTCAGTCACTCAGTCGTGTCTGACTATTGCGACCCCATGGACGGCAGCACACCAGGCTTCCCTGTCCATCACCAGCTCCCAGAGCTTGCTCAAACTCATGCCCATTGAATCAGTGATGCCATCCAACTGTCTCATCCTCTGTTGTCCCCTTCTCCTCCTGCCTTCAGTCTTCAGTCCTTGTTGTAACCAGTGTAATAGGTCTTAAAGGACTACAAGGCATTAGGCATGGGTTTCTTGAGTGGGCAACCAACAGAGATGACTTAGGACAGGGGGCCATGATGTTATGGTCATGTACAGTGTTAAAGATAGTTGAGACAAGAGGTTCACCCTCTCAGAGTGATGTAAGGAACAGCAGAAAGGTGACTGTGCCCCCAAATGATCTCTCCCAGTAAAGGATGGGAGGGACTGAAACTCTAGAATTAACTATTAATTATGTCTTGGAGACATTTGTTCATTCAGCAGGCTGTCCTTCAGTACCTACCTACTTTCTGCCAGGCGTTGTGCTCTATCAATGATACAAAACTGGAGTAGATAAATCCAACACATAATGTTCTTTCCTCTGCCTGGAGTTGGCCCCACCCAAACCTTCCCCTCCTTCACATTCCACTGTTCTCCCACTGGCTCTTTCAAATCCTTCAGGCCTTAGGAGTAATTCACATAGTCCCTTTCCCTTCTTAGTCTAAAGATGGTTTCCCCTTTTATTGTCTTTTACAGAAGTTTGGGCTTCCCTGATGGCTCAGTTGGTAAAGAACCCACCTGCAATGCAGTAGACTACCTGCAGTGGAGGAGACCCAGGCTAGCATTGTGGAGAAGGCAACCACAGAAGATGTTTCTGGGCTTCCCAGGTGGTGCTAGTGGTAAAGAACCCACCTGCCAATGCCGGAGACATAAGAGATCCCAGGCAGGTTCGATCCCTGATTTGGGAAGATCCCCTAGACAACGGCATGGCAACCCACTCCAGTATTCTTGCCTGGAGAATCCCATGGACAGAGAAGCCTGGCAGGCTACAATCCATGGGGCTGAAGAAAGTCAGACATGACTGAGGCAATTTAGCACATAAAAGTTTACGTTTTTTCTTCAGCTTATTTCTCCCAACTTACAGTTATGTTCTTTTTAGTATGTTTATTTGTTTTCTCTCTCTTAGAATAGAATGGACTTTTCTCTGAGAGCAGAAACCCAATCTATTTTGTTTAACTTTATATCATCAATATCTTAAAGAAAAGTGCTGTTGTATTGTGGATGCTCCAAAATTTATGATGAACAAATTAATGAACATGTTAATTCTACTATTGAAGAGTGAAACCACAAACTGAACTGAGAATTCAGTACACGTTATGAACTATGGCCTCCTACACATTATAGTGTGAACAATAGTTCAGTTTGTCTGCAACAGAGGGGTTCCCCAGAGGAAAAATGGAGTTTTCATTACTAAAGCCAGGACAGTCCTGGGGACTAGAAGTGATGAGTCATCATTGCATGCGAGATGTGGTTTGTAAGACAATGGAGAGTGCAATGTGTGACCAAAAGAGCACTAATCATAACTTACACTTATGTCATATTTTTCCGTTTTAAAGAGAACATTCAACTACATCACCTGCCTGTTCCTTTGCACTTCTTTGAGACAGAGATGCAGGAGACTATCACCACTAGGTTATAGTTGAGGAACCTGAGACTTTGAGAGCTTCACAGATTACTCCAGAGTCATCTGCCTAGTAAATAAAGCCACGGTACAGGAGACCATGACATTGGAAAGGCAATTAATAGTCAACAAACCAGAAAAAGTCAAATAAGCTCTCTCATCATTTATATAACAAGTACAATAGTTCTGTGTCAGGAGTATTTTCCTTGAACTGATATTTTCTCAGGTCTCTGAAATATTTTTAGTTTCATGTTTCTAATTTCCAGTGTAATGTTGTTGAAGCTGTTTTTAATTGCTTTTTTTTTGCCACGATCTCATTATATGTGTGACTTGTGTCTGTTCTTTGAAGCTCACTATATCATCTCATGACCTCAGTGGACACATAAAGCTTTGCTAATGATAGGAATGTTTTCCTTTAACATCTTTCAGTTCTCACAGATTCCTAGGAAACAATCAACTGTAGGAAATTGTAAGCTACTGAAACTAAACATAAGAAAACATAACAATAACAACCAAAAAAGCAGAAGGCAAATAAATTTATCTTAGGGCAAGGATCTAAAAGGGTGGTTTTTAAACAGTTAGGGTATAACAAACATAAGGAAAACTAGTCAATTTTTAAAATACAGATTTTTCCAAAAAATAATAACTTCCTTTGTGACCATTAGGAAAATCATCCTGCTATAATTATCTTCTGGCTAAGACTAGTATGGCAAGAGAGACTAAAGGTCAAAATAAAAATCTATGTCCCAGAAAAAGATGAAATATTAGAATGAGTCAATGCTCTCTCATCATCATGTTTAACCTCTGGTTCACTTGAAGAAGCTTCTTATAGTGAAACCCATTAAAAATTAAACCAAAGCAGAGTATGTACAGAAAAGAAAATCTTCCATAAATAAATTGGTTAGAGAAGATCTATAGCATTTTTTCTTCTGATTTAGTTGGGAAAAGGAGAGACAGAAAATTATTGATTTGGACTCAGAAATTACATTACTGTTGATCTCAAATCTGAAAAGAAGAAAGCTCCTTGGATAACTACAACCTGGGAATAAGGAAAACAGAAAGTCTCTTTCAATATTCAGCATGATTGCAGCTATTGCTGACAAATGTAATAAAGATTTTTCAGCCATGAGCCTCTGCCCTTAGCCACATTTTCTGTTTCATGCAGACCTCAAGGAGTGATCCACATTTGGAAAGCAGATGGGGTATAAGGAGCAGTTAACTCCCGTTCTAATCCTCTTGTTTGTCTAGGGCACCTCTCTCCCTTCCTGCATGCTTACTTACTCTTTTTTCAAAGGACTGAGTGTTCTTTAGCTTCCAAAATGATCATTTTTCATCGATGTGTGAAAAGAAAACAGCAAGAATTCTTGTCATTAAGGCTATTCTATTTCAAGACTGAGAATACAATACTCAAAAGAACCAAAGTTCTTCTATTAGTGAGTGATTTTAATTTAACAGTTTCCACCCAACAGTAATCTTATAATTAATCAAAATCAAAAAGAAAACTACTGAAAGGAAAACAGTTGGGAAAGTGCTGAAATTGGGGTAATGGCCTAGATATATTCAGATAAGGTGTGTTTAATAACACAGCATGAGAAAGTCAGGGGAAATATTTAATAAGCTTGCACTCATGGTAGCATTTTTATTCTTTAGTGAATAATGAGTTATTTTATGCCAGGAGAAAATTCATTAAAATAAAAGAAAAGTAGTTCTAGTATAATTTAGAAGGACGATCATAAATATGCAAAAAAAAAAAAAAAAAGCAGTTAACAATTAAACTCTTCATATAAAGTGAAAATAATGTTACTAACATTATCCAAAGCCAAACATATGGTAGAAAATCTTAAAGTAAGGTCATCATTTAAAAAAAAAATGCTTATTTATTAATTTGGCTGCACTGTGTCTCAGTTACAGCTCTCTCAAGATCTTCAGCACACAGGATCTTTAGCTGTGACATGAGAACTCTTAACAGCAGCATGTGGGATCTAGTTCCCTGACCAGGGATTGAACCTGGCCCCCTGCATGCAGCACAGAGTCTTACCCACTGGACCACCAGGGAAGTCCCACGTAAGGTCATTCTTGATTGATAAAAGCCATTATCTAAACTAAACCACAACAGATCCACTATTATAGGTGAATAATACAGTGTCAGGGCTTCCTAGATGGCTCAGTGGCAAAGAATCTGTCAATGCAGGAGATGGAGGTTCAATCCCTGGGTCAGGAAGATATCCCCCAGAGAAGGAAATGGCAACCAGCTTCAGTATTCTTACCTGGGAAATCCCACGGACAGCGGAGCCTGGCAGGCTATAATCCAAGGGGTTGCAAAGAGTTGGACCAATTTAGCATCTAAACAACAACAATGTGGTATTAAAATACATCAAAAAAACACTACTAGAAATAAAAAAAAAAAGAGTAATATAGATAAGGACTATAGTAATATAAGATTTAACAATTCATTGTCAAAATACCTAAAGGAAATAAAAAACATAAATCAGGATATAAATAATAGCTGTGTTACTGTTAATAAAATGAAATTGTTATATTTTCAAACATGCTACTTAGCAATAAAAAATATATGCTTGCAGGTCAAGTATCTATGGAACAATTAAATACTGTTCAAATACTTGGTAGCAAAAAGTTATATATTTTAGAAAATAGAAATTTTACATAAATATGACTACATTTTTAAATCAAATTGTTTAGATATTTAAAAGCTCAAAATATTTTGTCAATAACACCAACTTTGAGAATAATAAAGATAAAATTGCCAAATATCATTTAAGAAACACAATAAACTACAGATATAATTAATTTCATGGCCTTAAATACCTTATTAATAGAGTAAATGAATAAATAGTACTTATGAATAATTTGTATTCTTAAATGCTTGTTATTTTAAAATAGAAAAAAATAAATGAAAATAATATCCAATTTGGAAATTTGAAGAGAATAAAAGGCCCAAGGAAAGGAGGCAGAATGAAGTAATTTATATAAAAAAATTATAAACAGGAAATAAAACAGGTATTTAGAAAAACAGCTATAGTATTGAGCAACTTTTCAGAACTCTAATATAGAAAAATTTTAAAATAAAATTGGAACTACGGAAAAAGCTGAAAAGAAAATTTTAAATGTTTCAGAGAATATTGGCTACATATGCTTACAAATAAACATAAAACCTTATGAAATGGATGGCTTTTCTTGGGAAAAAGATCAAAATTGACTGATGATGATGTATGAAGCCTGCCTAGGTTGTTCACACAGGGACAAAACGAGGAAAGATTGACCTGCCAGCCAAACTTTAGAGCAAGTACTAATATTCATAAATAATCTCACACTTCGAAGAAAGAGATGATTTCCATCCTAGCTAATTCTTTCCAGAATAGTACAGAGAAGAGACAGAGTTCCCTTCTGAATAGGCAACATAGTTATGACACAGGCCAATGGCCTCTTACTAACCAGTGCATTTTTTCACTGTACAGAAACAGTCATTCTCTAGGATGGCAAAGCAAAAATATATTTATTTTTCTTTTTTAAACCCATTTTACTGGGGGAAACAAAATAATTTATTTTGTTATAAAGTGAAGTAAATAATTTCCCCCAGGTCACCCAGCAGAGGAATCTCATCAGTCTGTTCTAAGGCTCATACCCTTTCCACTTCAGGGCACAATGCTTGGGCGCCCAGCCATCAACCTGCAACCAGCAGCCTACACCCTGACAGTAACTCTGCAATTACTCTCCCCACCGTCTACACTCATTCGTTTTCTATAACCACACTTGGCTCTCAAGCCTTGACTCTGTTTGATAGCCTACACTTGAATTTCTTTAAAACCAAACAACTCAGTTACTTCCACTTTAAACTGGATTTCTTTAGGGGAACTACTCAGTCACTTCAGAATTCTTCTCAGAATTCTTTCCCCCCTTCCCTTTTCTTTTTTATCTGTGATGAAGCTCTGGAGGTTCTGGGCTGTGAGTGAGGTTTGGTCCATGCTAACTTCTCTGCTGGTGGACGTGGATCCAGTTCCTCAACTCTTCCATTGGCTTAGGCAAGGCTGAAGCGTCACGATCGTCATGGCCCATCTCAGGTGGACTTCTGCTCATCCTCTGCTACAGTACCTCCTTACCTGGCATCTCTGGGACCACCATCAGGCATGCCAGCTCTCATCGTTAGGCTCCTTTTTTGCTCTACTCATTGGATTTCTTCATTACCAGAGAGAGAAACGGTTTCTACTCACGGACTACTGTTCCATATTGAGATGCTCAACTAAGAGTCCCTCTGCCCTCAGCAGTTCTGCACAAGAGGCAGGACCTCTACCTTCAGGAGTTTTACTAGCTTTTGTCTCTCAGGCAGGGCTGATTAATAAATACTTCTCAGAAACCCAGTGAATTGAATACTAATACCTGCATGTTTAATCTCCTTTCTCTAACCGTCTAAACTGGTTACAACTTCTATCCTAGCCCAGAAAATCATGGTGCCTGAGGTGTAGTAGGAACATACCCCAAGAACCCTAGAGAATTCTCTGGTGTAGGAGAGTTCACCTCAACAGACACAATGTTTAGTTTAGGCAACTTTAATGCGATTCCAAATCTTTAACTTTCATTCTCCAAACAAATTCACAGTCCACAATTAGGGAAGATAGACTCATTTTTTCTTTTATTCCCAGATTACATAATCATCATTTCAGAATGAATAAGCAAAAGATTAAGTAAGGAAAAAAATATTTATTAACTGAATTGGCAGTTTTCAAAAAGTTCCTTTGATCAACATAATAACATGTTTTCTTTCCACTTTCACAGCATTATTGTATGATGCCCAATCACTAAAGCAACCAAAGATGTACAGAAGATATACACCCAGCAACTTTGCAATTTTAAAAGTAAGTGAAATTTTTAGTGACAAGAGTTAATTGGAATCATCCCTTGGCTAATTTATTTATTTAGTTCAGGCATTGAAACCGTTTATTGGCATCTGAACTACTCTACTTCTATAGAAAATACAATTCAGAAAAATAAAAAAAGATATGCACAGTTACATGTTTTTTCACTTAACATTTTAATGACAAATAGGCTAATCAGAAGGGTATATGTAGCTGATTCAATCATATCACACAGACATGCTCTTTACACAAAACCTACAAACCACAAGAAGCTCCCAGAAACTTAAAACACTATTTTTCTTTCAGCCTCCCCAACCTATCCATTTACCAAATACTGTCAGTTTTGCTACTTTAATCTTTCTTTTTATTCCAGCAGTCAATGATTTAGTTTAAGATTTATCATTTCGTGACATTTACGACACTGGCTTCATACTTTCTTACTCTTCCTGCCTTCACCTCCAATTCAATTGCCACACCTGCCAGAGCATTTCTGATCTGACCTGTCAAGAGTTCTTTTTGCAGCTTCCTATCACCTTGGAGGAGAAAATGGCAACCCACTCCAGTGTTCTTGCCTGGAAAGTCCCATGGACAGAGGAGCCTGGCGGGCTACAGTCCATGGCGTCACAAATGGACACAACTGAGCACCTGAGCGTAAACACACACACTCATTGCCTTCAGAATAAAAAGTCCAGACAGGAGAACAGACTTCCCAAAGTTCCACAGCCTCATGCCTGCTATTTTCCCTGCCTCACCTCTCCATCCATCTCTTCATTTTATTCTGCGAGTTGCACTTGCAGCTCCTAGTAATCGTCAAGCTTTCTTTCATCTCCAGCCTTCGAGCTCGCTTGTTGCCCCTCTTTCTGGAATATCTTCTCTCTCTCTTCCCCCTCTTCACTCAGCTAGTTTTTACTCATCTTCCAACATGCAGTTTAAACAGCATCTTCCTTCCACCTCCACACTCCTCCCGTGTGTGAAATGGAGCACTGCTCTCCATGAACTCCCATAGGTCCTTGTGAATATCTCCTTTACTCGAGTTCACATCTCCTGCGTCTCCTGCATTGCAGGCAGATTCTTTACTGCTGAGCCATCAGGGAAGCCTACTCAGCACCATAGTAACGTTGCCTACTTTGTTTCTCCTAAGGCAGTCAATCGCCACAAGACGGTGACTGTGTCTTTGCCATCTTCATAAACCTTGGACCCAGCACAATGTCAGTTATAGTAATCGTTTAAAAAGTATTTGTTGGCTGAGTCAGTCAATAAAATAGGGTTAGTTACTTGGTGGCTGTGTAATCTTGAGCAAAGAACCTAACTGCTTCAGTTTCTTCATCTATAAAATTGGTATAATGTTACACTTATCTCCTAGGATTTGTAAAAATCTTAAGGGAGAGATTCTTTGCTCAAGAAATGTCTGACAAATCTCTGTTTATATTCCTATTCTCTTTTATTGGCAGTGTGACTTACTTGCACTGCATTACCTAGAGCACATTTAATGATCTTTCCAAGCTTTATCTTGCTCATTTATTAAGATTTTAATGTCACTGCTTCCCAATGATTAATGGCATATGCGCATAAAAGATGTAGCAGAGCTTTGTGGTCAGTTGTTACTTAATATAAATTTGCTGTGATTATTATTAATGTTAATATTTGGTCTAATAATACTTATTGTTAATGACACTTTGTTATAAACAAAGTGATTATGACTCTAGGAATCAGCATTATGAAGACAGTTCAAGACTTTCATTAGACTTGTAAAGAAATAAATTAGTTGTTAGAACTGACTCAAATGCGTTCCTTTTTATAGATGAGTAATATTCTATGGTGTATATGTACCACAACTTCCTTATCCGCTCATCTGCCAATGGACATCTAGGTTGCTTCCATGTCCTAGCTATTGTAAATAGTGTTGCAATGAACATTGGGGAACATGTGTCTTTTTTAATTCTGGATGCCTCAGGTATATGACCAGTAGTGGGATTGCTGAGGTACTCAAAGCCGGTGCTCCGACAACCTGGAAGGACAGAGTAGAGGGACGTGAGAGGGGGGGATTCATGATGGAGGGGATACATGTATGCCTATGGCCAATTCATACTGATGTATGGCAAAAACCATCACAATATTTAAAGTAATTATCTTCCAATGAAAATAAATCAACTAATTTTTTAAAAGAAATAAATTTCCTAAGACAAAAAATTTGACACTTTTGGAAAGACAACATAAGTAATAAAAATGAAGTGATTATTGTTATAACGTATGGGATTCATTTGAAACTGATAACAATAAATTATTCTCAAGATTTATATCAGATTTCTTTCTACAATTGAAAGGACTTTGATGACAGACAAAATAATAATTAGCAATGTACATATCTAGGGCAATATATTTTGACATTCTTCAACTACTTTGGAACATTAAACATCAAGGGAAGCAGAAATAGCACAGAGAAAAAGGAAAAGAAATTAAGAATGACTTTAAAGAAAGCAAAGGAAGCATGATTTTCATTTGACCTACATTTGGAAAGGGAAGTTCTATAGCACAGAAATAATGAGGAGATGTTGGACACACTGAATATCTAATACTTAAATTCAATTTTTGCTAGACATTAGGAAAATGATTAGATTTTTAAACTTCTAATTTGTTGACAGTATTTAAAGATCAATAATGTCTCTTGCACAAGCAAATGTTAAAGATTTGGTTATTCCAAAAGGGAAATTTGTCTTAAACTGTTGCTTATGATCAGTTTTGACAGAGAACAAGTCTTTTAACTGTCACAATCAGTCTGAGGATCCATTATTTCCTATTTATTTAACATTACAGATGTCAGTATTGCATCAAATGTAGACAGCTTGGTGCCTGCCCTAAGGGTAGAGAAAATTTCAAAATGGGAGGAGTACACAGCCTTAATAAGCACGTTATATTTAACTTTTTACTTTGGCTGTACTTGGCAGCTCCACAATACAAATGATATTTTCTCTGTTATATTTACCAAAATACTGCAGAAAGGTTAGTAGCATTACTTTCAAAAGAAATTAAACAGGCTGTGCTGATAAAGCTGCTTTCATTGTTCTCCATTTACCTAAGAAACTTATAACCTTTTTTGGAAGAAGCCAGGGAATGAAATATAAACATTTTCCTTAAGCAAAGCACATTCTTTTCAGAGCAGCACTGGTTATAATGGAATTCAACTTATCTAGATACTAGTTTGAGGTGCTTAGATCATGGTGAGAGGGGCAGTGCAGATATGTTTTAAATATTTCTTTTTTGTGATAAGATTAGAGAACCAAAAATGGTAAACCATTGGCAGAAGTCTTGGTTTGAAATTAAAACATGCCCAACATAGTGAATGAGCCTCTAAGTTCTATGATCAGAATCAGAGAAGTACTGATCATTCCATAAACACAATCAGGAGCATGTGTGTCTATGTGTGCATGTATTGGTGTTTGGGGGCAGGAGGAACGGGGGAAAGGATATGAGAACTAAGCATAGGCTTAGGGGTTCTGTACAAAGACAAATCCTGGACAGGAGAAGGCAACCGCGCTGAAGAAAATATCATGAACAAGATGTTCAGCTCCCACCCCCCAAATAGGTCTTCATGCAATTGCTCAAGAAGTAGGGAAATACAATTTTTGTAATGTTTGCATCTCACAATGAGTTTCTCAGTGAGTTTTGACAAAAACAATGCTACTTAGCAACCTCTTGCAAGGTTTGTACTTTATACATTTAAATACAGTCCTTTCTTATATTTCGGAAAATATTTTACTGTCTATAAACTTTTGAGTCTACCACAGCTAAGTGTGAAGCTCAGAAAGCAAATTATTTTTGTAGTTAAGTAGTTCTGTCTCCTAATATTTCATCAATTTTTTTGGTGTGAAAGGTTACTAATATCTTTCCTTAGCATTTAACTTTTTATCTGCTAGTCTTATATTCCTAACTAGATTGCAAATCCTTTTTTTAAAAAAATATTTATTTATTTGGCTGTGCCAGATCTTAGTTGTAGCACACAGGATCTTTGATTTTCATTGTGGCACGTGGAATCTTTAGTTGTGGCATGAGGGATCTAGTTCCCTGAACAGGGATCGAACCTGGGCCCTCTGCATTGGGAGTGCAGAGTCTTAGCCACTGGACCACCAAGGAAGTCCCTAAATTTCAAATCCTTGTGTCTGATTTTCCTTGTGTCTTCCATAGGACTAACTCAGTGTCTTTTATGTAGACAAAAATTCGTTTTCATTTTATTTCATTAGAAACAATATTAGGATGGAAATCAGGAATAAAAGCTTTATTTTAAAGTTAATATAGACCATCTAAAAGGAAAATGAGGAATAATACTAGAAATAGATGGAAAAACAGCACTCAATCATTTACTCATTCAAAAACATTAGAATATTCATGTGCTGAATACTGTTTTAGGCTTTTGGGACATGTTGGTGCACAAAACAGACAAAAATACTTGCCCTGGATTAATAATATAAATGGTATGGGGAGAAACAGGATAAGGGGAGTGCCAGGGGCAGAAATGTGGGGGGAATGGGATGGATTTTTAATAGAGTGTCAAGGAAGCCCCCACTCAGAAAGTGATATCTGAACAAGACCCAGTGGAAACAGGGAATGAGCCAGGGGAGTATTTGGAAGAAGAATACTCCAAGCAGGGAGAACAAAGTCAAAAGGCCTTGAGGGTGAAATAGGTTATGTGTGCTCAGAAAGCAGGGAGGCAGCCTGTCTGGGCCAAACATTGTGAGAGACCAGAGTGCTGCAGGAGATGAACTCAGAGACAGTAAGCTTGAGGAAAGGTACAGATTACGTAAGGCCTTACAGGACTTCTTCTTACTTACATAAGGACTTTTTCTATTTGGGGGAGGGGAGTGGACAGTGAGATATAAATTCAGAAGATGCTAACAAGAGAAGTGCCATGATCTGACTTACACTCTAATTTCTCCTTTAGGATCACTCTGTTTCCTTTATTGAAACCGTGCTATACCAGTGAGAGTTTGCTGTAGATGCAGGGAGCTCAGACCTGGTGCTCTGTGACAACACAAAAGGGTGGGGTGGGAGGTGGGAGGGAGGTTCAAGAGGGAAGGGACATATGTATACCTATGGCTGATTCATGCTGATATGTGGCAGAAACCAACACAATATTGTAAAGCAATTATCCTCCAATTAAAAATAAATACATTTTTAAAAAAAGTAAACTATGCTATAAAAGTGTAAGGGAAACCAGTTGGGAGAACTGTCAACAGTCTTGTAAAGAAATGTGGATGGTTTGGCCCAGAATGATAGCAGTAACTGTGAGAAGTGAGAAGTGATACGGTTATGATTATATACTGAAGTTAAGGTCAATGAGATTTGATGATGTAAAGTGTGAAAATTAGACAGAAATCATGGATGACTAAAGGTGTTAAGAAATATTATCTAAAACTTGGAAGTAAGACAAAGGGATGACTGCACATCCTTTTTATATAGACCGTTGTCTCACAGGCCTGGGCAAGGATTATTGAATTCTCCAGGGCATATACCCATGTTGATTTGCTATTTACTATTGTGAAATAACTTCATTACTGTGAAGTTACATGTTCCCTTGCAAACTTGTGCACTAGAGAGGCAAATATTTTCCATCCATTAGAGAGGGTAACCTTAGCAATAGTATTGTCCTGAAGATTATTAACCACCTTTGTCTCCAATTCAGCAAAATTATTTTGCTTGCCTTCCTGACTGACTACACAACATCTGTTTCTCCTTTCAATCAGCTTTACCTCTTTTGAGTCTTTGTTTCTTTTTGAATCAGCTTTACCACCCTGCCAGTTCTCTAATACATGAGCTAAGAAATTTTTGACACATGTTCACTGTATATTTGTATACAAGCCCCATGTATTTATCTTTTAAAAAATTATACTTTGACATGGGTGCTGGGTGTGAGCAAGGGGAAGAATAAACCTACCACTTACTGAAATGGGGGAGATTGTTGGAGGTACAAGATTTAGGGGGAAGATTGAGAGTTTGGCTTTGGACAGGTGATGTATAAGGTGCTTATTCAAGTGGAGATGTTGAATAAGAAGTTGGATGGAAGAGTTTGAATAAGTGAAGAGAGGTATATTCAGGGTATGAAATTGGGGGCTATCAGTGTTAGACACAGCTTAAAAGTCTAGAGATAGGGTAAAATCTCTAAGGGAGTCCAGCTAGAAAAACAGTCTAAAGATTGACTCCTGAGGCCTGTAAACAACTAAAGTTTAGGGAAATAGGATGAATGAGAAAAAAAATAAAATAAAGTGGCTAGGAAATCCAGGTGTTTATGCTGTCTTGGAAGCTAATTTTCTGTTGATAAGTGGGACTGTGCTCCCTCCCTGTTGTTTGACCTGAGGCCAAACTATGGTGGAGGTAATGAAGATAATGGAAACCTCCTTCAAAAGGTCCCCTGCACGCACTGCCGTACTCAGGACTTGCAACCCTGCAGCAGGCCATCTCCAACCCATGCCTCCGCTGGAGACTCCTGGACACTCACGGGCAAGTCGGGGTCAGTCTCTTGTGAGGTCAGTGCTCCTTTCTCCTGGGTCCTGGTGCACACAAGAGTCTGTTTCCCAGGTCCTGAGTAAATTCTTGTAGCTCTATGGTGGACTTAATGGCAACCTTCACCAAGAGGGCACCAAGTCTGCTGCACCCAGAGCCCCTGCCCTGGCAGCAGGCCACAGCTGACCCTTACCTCCACAGAAGACACTCAAACACTCAAAGGCAGATCTGGCTCAGCCTCTGTAGGGTATCCTATTGTGCACAAGGTTTTTTTGAATGGTTCTATGAAGACCTACGAGACCTTCTAGAACTAACACCCAAAAAAAGATGTCCTTTTCATCATAGGGGACTGGAATGCAAAAGTAGGAAGTCAAGAGATACAGGGTTCAGGCAAATATGGCCTTAGAGTACAAAATAAAGCAGGGCCAAAGCTAACAGGGTTTGGTCAAGAGAACACACTGATCATTGCAAACACCCTCTTCCAACAAAACAAGAGAAGACTCTACACATGAACATCACCAGATGGTCAACACCGAACTCAGATTGATTATATTCTTTGCAGCCAAAGATGGAGATGCTCTATACAGTCAGCAAAAACAAGATTGGGAGCTGACTGTGGCTCAGATCATGAACTCCTTATTGCCAAAATCAGACTTAAATTGAAGTAAGTAAGGAAAACAACTAGACCATTCATGTATCACCTACAACAAATCCCTTATGATTATCCAGTGGAAGTAACAAATAGATTCAAGGGATTAGATCTGACAGACAGAGTACCTGAAGAACTACGGATGGAGATTCATGACATTGTACAGCAGACAGGGATCAAGACCATCCCCAAGAAAAACAAATACAAAAAGGCAAAATGGTTGTCTGAGGAGGCCTTACAAATCACTGAGAAAGAAGAGAAGCTAAAGGCAAAGGAGAAAAGGAAAGATATACCCGTTTGAATGCAGAGTTCCGAAGAATACCAAGGAGAGATAAGAAAGCCTTCCTCAGCAATCAATGCAAATAGAGGAAAAAAACAGAATGGGAAAGTCTAGAGATCTCTTCAGAAAATTAGAGATACCAAGGGAATATTTCATGCAAAGATGGGCACAATAAAGGACAGAAATGATATGGACCTAACAGAAGCAGAAGATATTAAGAAGAGGTGGCAAGAATACACAGAAGAACTGTACAAAAAAGATCTTCATGACCCAGATAACCATGATGGTGTGATCATTCACCTAGAGCCAGACATACTGGAATGTGAAGTCCAGTGGGCCGTAGGAAGCATGACTATGAACAAAGCTAGAGGAGGTGATGGAATTCCAGTTGAGCTCTTTCAAATCCTAAAACATGATGCTGGGAAAGTGTTGCACTCAATATACCAGAAAATTAGAAAAACTCAGCAGTGGCCACAAGACTGGAAAAGGTCAGTTTTCATTCCAATCCCAAAGAAAGGCAATGCCAAAGAATGCCCAAATCACCACATAATTGCACTCATCTCCCATGCTAGCGCAGAGAAGGCGAGGGCACCCCACTCCAGTACTCTTGCCTAGAAAATCCCATGGATGGAGGGGCCTGGTGGGCTGCAGTCCATGGGGTCGCTAGGAGTCGGACACGACTGAGCGACTTCACTTTATTTTTTCACTTTCATGCATTGGAGAAGGAAATGGCAACCCACTCCAGTGTTCTTTTCTGGAGAATCCCAGGGATGGGGAGCCTGGTGGGCTGCCATCTATGGGGTCGCACAGAGTCGGACACGACTGAAGCGACTTAGCAGCAGCAGTAGCAGCACATGCTGGCAAAGTAGCATTCAAATTTCTCCAAGCCAGGTTTCAACAGACTGGTTCCAAATAGGAAAAGGAGTACGTCAAGGCTGTATATTTTCACCCTGCTTATTTAACTTATATGCAGAGTACATTATGAGAAACGCTGGGCTGTAGTAAGCACAAGCTGGAATCAAGATTGCTGGGAGAAATATCAATAACCTCAGATATGCAGATGACACCACCCTTATGGCAGAAAGTAAAGAAGAACTAAAGAGCCTCTTGATGAAAGTGAAAGAGGAGAGTGAAAAAGTTGGTTTAAAGCTCAACATTCAGAAAACGAAGATCATGGCATCTGGTCCCATCACTTCATGGGAAATAGATGGGGAAACAGTGGAAACAGTGTCAGACTTTATTTTGGGGGGCTCCAAAATCACTGCAGATGGTGATTGCAGCCATGAAATTAAAAGATGCTTACTCCTTGGAAGGAAAGTTATGACCAACCTCAAAACTATATTAAAAAGCAGAGACATTAGTTTGACAACAAAGGTCCGGCTAGTCAAGGCTATGGTTTTTCCAGTAGTCATGTATGGATGTGAGAGTTGGAATATAAAGAAAGCTGAGCACTGAAGAATTGATGGTTTTGAACTGTGGTGTTGGAGAAGACTCTTGCGAGTCCCTGGGACTACAAGGAGATCCACCTAGTCCATCCTAAAGGAGATCAGTCATGGGTGTTCATTGGAAGGCCTGATATTGAAGCTGAAACTCCAATATTTTGGCCACCTGATGTGAAGAGCTGACGCATTTGAAAAGACCCTAATATTGGGAAAGATTTAAGGCAGGAGGAGAAGGGGATGACAGAGGATGAGATGGTTAGATGGCATCACCAACTCAATGGATATGAGTTTGGGTAAACTCCGGGAGTTGGGGATGGACAGGGAGGCCTGGCGTGCCATGGTTCATGGGGTCACAAAGAGTCAGACATGACTGAGCAACTGAACTGAACTGAAGTGAACCATAAACTTCCAGATGTTCAAGCTGGATTTAACAAAGGCAGAGGAACCAGAGATCAAACTGCCAACATCCACTGGATCATGAAAAAAGCAAGAGAGTTCCAGAAAAACATCTACTTCTGCTTTATTGACTATGACAAAGCCTTTGACTCTGTGAATCACAACAAACCGTGAAAACTTCTTCAAGAGATGGCAATACCAGACCACCTGACCTGCCTCGTGAGGAATCTGTATGCAGGTCAAGAAGTGACAGTTCAAACTGGACATGGAACAAGAGCCTGGTTCCAAATTGGGAAAGGAGTATATCAAGGCTGTATACTGTCACCCTCCTTATTTAACTTATATGCAGTGTACATCACGCGAAATGCCAGGCTGGATGAAGCACAAGCTGGAATCAAAATTGCCAAGAGAAATATCAGTAACCTCAGATATGCAGATGACACCACCCTTATGGCAGAAAGTGAAGAGGAACTAAAAAGTCTCTTGATGAAAGTGAAAGAGGAGAGTGAAAATGTTGGCTTAAAACTCAACATTCAGAAAACTGAGATCATGGCATCTGGTCCCATCACTTCATGGCAAATAGAGGAGGAAACAATGGAAACAGTGAGAGACGTTATTTTTGGGGGGGTCAAAAATCACTGCAGGTGGTGACTGCAGCCATGAAATTAAGACGCTTGCTCCTTGGAAGAAAAACTATGACAGTTGGATGGCATCACTGACTCAATGGACATGAGTTGTGTAAGCTCCAGGAATTGGTGATGGACAGGGGAGCCTGGCGTGCTGCAGTCCAAGGGGTTGCAAAGAGTTGGACATGACTAATGACTGAACTGAACTGATGACCAAGCTAGACAGCATATTAAAAAGCAGAGACATTACTTTACCAACAAAGGTCTGTCTAGTCAAGGCTATGGTTTTCCAGTAGTCATGTATGGAAGTGAGAGTTGGACTCTGAAGAATGCTGAGCACTGAAGAATTGATGCTTTTCACTGTGGTGTTGGAGAAGACTCTTGAGAGTCACTTGGACTGCAAGGAAATAAAACCATTCAATCCTAAATGAAATCAGCCCTGAACATTCATTGGAAGGACTGATACTGAAGCTGAAGATGCAATACTTTGGTCACCTGATGCAAAGAACTGACTCATTGGAAAAAAATCCTGACGCTGGGAAAGATTGAAGGCAGAAGGAGAAGGGGATGACAGAGGATGATGAGATAGTTGGATGGCATCACCACTCAATGGACAAGAATTTGAGCAAGTTCCGGGAGTTAGTGATGGACAGGGAAGCCTGGCATGCTGCAGTCCATGGGTCACAAAAAGTCGGACATGTCTGAGCAACTGAACTGAACTGAACTGGAAGCTAATTGAAGAAGATGTTTCAAGTAGGAAATAGAAAACTATTCTGTCAATGCCTCTGAGTACTCAAGCTAGATAAAGACTGAGAATTGACATTGAATTTAGAAACATTTGTGTCCTTAACCAAATCACTTTTGTTGCAGTTATGAGGTTAAAGCTTAATTGGAAAAAATTTCAAAAGACAATGAAGATGAAATCATTGAAGTCAGAGAATACAGATGATTCTTCTGAGAAGTTTTGCTGTGTTTTTTAGTAGGGTTTGTTCATGCACAGTAGGAGGACAATAGGCCAAGTCTATGGGCACAGATTCAGGCCCAGGTTCACAGCTACGCGTGTGAAGTGAGACCAGTCAGCCTGACTCTGTGCTCTTCTTAAGTCATACTCTGCTCTGAGGGTGCAAGTATAGGTGGCCTAAAAGTTTGATGGAACAGCAGCTGAGATTTTTCAGGTGATCATGATAGAGCAAGAGATGTTCAAAGGACTTGAGGTTGTACAGAGAAATGAGTATAGTCATGGGCTACAGAATTTAGCTGGAGAAGGAGTAAAAGGCACATGAGATAGTAAACAAATTGTGAAACAGAGGAACAGAGGCTCTTACAAACTTAATGTTGAAGTCAGAGAACTCCAGAAGTAAGTTATAAAGTCAGAGAACTCTAGGGAGGTGGAATTGGTAATTCTGATAATTCACACTATAGATGGTTACTTATAAGGTCTAGATCGTTTCTGTCTTACTTAGTAGCTTTTCCATTATGGTTTATCAAAGGATCTTGAATATAGTTCCCTGTGCTATACATTAGGACCTTGTTGCTTATCCATTTTAAATGTAATAGTTTTATCTACCACTTCCAAACTCCCAGTCCAAAGTATAAAAAAAGGCATTTACATAGTGTATAACTGCGTCACTTTGAAGCAGAGATTGGCACAACACTGCAAATCAACTAGACTTCAATAAAAAATGAGTTTAATGGCTAAAATAGGTGAAGATTCAAGGTCAGGACCACGATAAAGGAAGAAGCAGAGGCATAGAACACCCTCGGAAGTGAATAGGCACATGGCGTGGACTCCCAAGGAGCAGTTACCCAGCTTAGAAGTGGTGCTGTGGAGTGAGGCTCCCAACAAGTCTGGGTATTGAGACTGTACTAATACCTTATCACACCATACAATTGTTCAGCTTGTTTGTAAAGTAAGTTGTATTGCTTTTCACAACCTTAAGTCAGAGAAATAGGAATCATCATAGAAACATTTACTTTGTATACTGGAGCGGATGGTCTTATAAATAATGCTTTAAAATATCCATCTTTTCTACTTCCCAAAATAGCAATGTGTAAGTGAACAACAACTCATCTCTTGTTCCTTTTCACCAAAAACACAAGCAGAAAGCAAAGTAGGCAGTATAGAAGGCTAGGCAACAGTAAAACTGGTGGCTGACACATGAGAAGAGGAATATAAAATGAATCAAGTGGTGGATGCAAAAAGAAGGGAAAAAAAGTTTAAGAATAAAAGAAGGGAGAAAAATTAGGTTCCAGAGAATGAGAAAACAAGCTTTCAAGGCTTTGCATAGGGATCAGAAAAGCCTATATATAGTAATAATAACGAGTAAGCTATGGAAAGAATTACTCAAGAACGTATATTGCAGGAGATTTCTGATGAAACAATAAAACCAAGGTATACCAGTAATTTCTGGTTGATAAACTACAACAGGTATCTTAGGACTGGGGAAGATTTGGGGTGTTTAAAATTACTCACATTGACATCATAATGCTCAATAAAACAGTCTATTTGCAATCATCTACATCAAAATTCACAAATGATGGTTTTTATTGCTTATTTAAAACACAACTACTACTAGTATTAGTTATGCTTGAATCCAAATGACACTTAGATGCATGAAAGAGTAAACAAAGTGTTCAGGTAACAGTGGAGGCTCTCGAGTCGGTTGTGTTGGTACCTTCTTTATGCAAGGTGAAGTAACAGATTTAATATTTAAATATGTTCGGTTATACAATCACCCCTCTTTCGATATAAACAAAAGTGTTCATTCAAGAGATTGACTTGACTTTTTTTTTAATAGAGCATTAAAAAGATAGCAATCTCAAGTAGATTATTATCGTGTAAATTGCTCACTTTGATGACAGAAGCAGTAGGAAACTCTAATAAAAACAAAAAGAATGGCTTTGATTTCTATTGCATCTGTTTGTGAAGTCTCAAGTAATCCCTTAAAGACTTGTCCACACCCTCATTATGTAAAGGCGATCCTGTCACTTTTTTATGATTTTAAAGGAAAATTAGTTTGAGAACAAATGTTGACTGCATACTGCCAGTTTTATAATAAAGATAAAAAGACTTGGGATTGGAATGGTGTTACTTAATTTAATTAAGAAATGATCTCTATCCGTCCTTAGTACAGCAAACATGATTGAACATATACACATTTGTTCTGTTCACTTAACTGGCAGGAAACATTGTTCCTTAATTCCAGCTTACACATTTCTACTCATTTTCATAACAACTCTGAGAAAAACCAAACAGAACATTTCTAGGGGATTATGGCACTTCTCAGATAGTCCTAATCACTTGAACAGCATTACTAGGTGCAAGGCTTAATGCCAAAATATTCTAATTATGCACAAAGGCACTGCCTATCTTTAAGGAATGCATCTGAACAAGATGGGACAGTATCTCTACATATGTCTGATCCTATAAGGATTTAAAGGATTTATGGTCCTCAAATAACTTGAAATTTTAGAAAGTATTTTTGGTCACTTGTAGAAAAGGCTGTAGTCAAATTACAGTTTCATGACAACAATACCAGAAAATTTTAGAATTTTCCCTACCCTTTTACCATCAAAAATGTAGTTCCACTGTTTATTTTGATAAATAATAATTTTCATTTTGGATGGGTTAATTCCCTGCACTGTCCATGCACACACACACACACACACACACACACACACACACCATTTGTTGCATATCATGTACTTAGTGCATCTATTGTTAATGTTTGACTGGACTTATCTGTAAATTCCCCAAATCTTGATAAGTTTGTGAGAAGTTCTTTCTCCTGGTGATAGTAATCTCTGCAAGTCAGTGTATTCCAGAGGCAACTGAGAATCTTGGTCTCTTTCACAAGTCTTAGAATGTGTCTAAGGGTTAGGTTTGCCCCCTGAATTATAAAGCATCTCAGGATTTCCAGACAGCAAATGCTTGTCACTAACCTGATTTATGTTTGTTATGTCTGTCAAATGTTTCAGATGCTCCAAATTGCTCCATCTCTATTATTTCTCTTCAATTAACTTTGAGAAAACAAGGGAAGGGACTGCAAATGTCTGTTGGGTTCTCTTTGTGTTCATGTCCTGGTCTCACAAAATCTCAAGGGTTTTTTTACTTGATACTCAGAATGCTCACAATTAAAAGTGAAAGATGAGATATGAATCCATGTTCAAACAACAAAGTGTGTATAAAGTGAGAAGGGAGTTAGTTGGCTAAAGGAATCTGAGCATTAACTTCAGAGTAGTCTCCACACAAGAGAATCTTAAGTTATATCACCAATGCTCAATTCCTCTTAATCTCTGAACTCTGCTTTCCTCCCATGTCTTCTCTATGCTTAGGCTGTCTTAGCTCTTAGTTTCCAGAAGCTCTATACCATATTTCATGGACCTAATCATCACTGATTATAAGAAAAAAAATTAACTTTTTGTACCAGCAAGAAAAAAAAAAAAAACTGTTGACCTTTAAATAATAGCACAAGTTTCTTATGACACAGAATGTAAAATGCACCCCAATCTCAGAGATATTAAAATATAAGTGAAAATGGGGCATCCTAAAGTCAATGAGGGGCTTTCCTGGTGGCTCAATGGTAAAGAACCCACTTGGCAATGCAGGAGATGTGGATTTGATCCCTGGGACAGGAAGATCCCCCAGGAGAAGGAAATGGCAATCCATTCCAGTATTCATGCTTGGAAAATCCCATGGACACAGGAGCCTGGCACGGGTCACGAAAGAGTTGGACGCAACTGAGCAACTAAACAACAACAACAAAAATCAATGAGCTATAATTGGCCATTTTCTCATCAACTCCAAGGTCATGATAGTTTATAACATTTATCAGGAATAGTTAAACTTAAATAAGATCACACCTATCTCTGAATGAATTAGAGTGGCTGGCCAGAAAACCAGTATATGTTGATCAATTTCATTCAAGCCCCTTGGGCCAACAGTAGGGAAGGGATGGTTTCCATGAAGAAAGTTAAGATCTCTTCCAGAATAGGAGGAAATAAATTCTGGAAAGACAACATAATGATAAATGCCCAATATTATAAACCCACATAAGAATTAAACCATAGGATGCCTGACTCGCATTAAATAATTTTAAGTGCCTTCACTGAATATTTGATCTCCATTGCAAAAAGATTTAAAACTCAAGATCAATTAATAAAGAAAGAAGAATAACATTTGGGGGGCTGAACAGTATCTGAAAATGCTTCACTTCTCTTTCAAAAGATCATTTCTCTTTTTATCCTCTATCTCTTGCTTCAAATCTGTTCACAATATGGAAATCACCTACTGTTAGTCCTGAGGCATATAGCATCAAGGCTACAACTATTTTTAGTCAATGAAACATTTTGATAGTATTCTTCCAGTAATATGTTTGTTTGGACAGTACCCAAACTGTGAGCTAATTTCATCCTATGTTTTAGTAATGATGCAATTTATACAATAACTCAGAATTAGTTGAACACCCTATGCAGCACTTTCCAAAGGGAACAGACAATAAACAATGAAAAGCTCCTCTATAGATCCTCATAACATAATAAGACTAGCTGGTTATTTTTAATTCAAATTATAGGCAAAACTAAGAAGTACCATAAAGAGGAAACTTGAGATTTTTAGTTGTTAGGTTTTTTCTGCCAATGGGTAGCACTGATGCCCCTTTGCTAGCAGCTCAGACCCTTTTTAACTTCAAGAGATGCAGTAGAAGATGCCCTCTAGACCGGCCATCCAGGGTTAGGAAGCACATCAGTCTCTAATCCACCAGAGTGCAGCTACTCTGCAATCCTCAGTGGGGCGGTGACCCAGGGGATCTTCGAGTGACAGGCAGCAGAATCAGAAGTGGTTGCAGAATTGAAGAGCTATTTAAGATTCAGTCATTATGCATGAGTCTCTACTCTGTAGACACTAAGATGCTTTTTCTTTTATTACCATTTTGAAAGTAGAATGTAATTCAGCAACTAAAGCAGCCAGGGCAGCAAGAGCAGCCAAATAATGAAAGAGAAGCAGACAGGACATCAGGAGACAGGTGGCCCCAAAGAGCTCCAGTGAAAGAACTGTGAGAATAAGAGACAGATTCTATAAAGATTGAAAGAGAGGGTAGCGAAGCCCTACCAGAAACATTAAAAAACTGAGCACTCAGCCTCTCCTAAGAGTATGTTTTGTGCACTTAGTCACTCAGTCATATCGGACTCTTTATGACCGTTTGGACTGTAGCCTTCCAGGCTCCTCTGTCCATGGGATTTTACAGGCAAGAATACTGGAGTGGGTTAACATTTCTTCCTCCAGGGGATCTTCCTGACCCAGGGATCAAACCTGTATCTCTTGTGTCTCCTGCATAGCAGGTGGACTTTTTACCTGCTGAGCCATCAGGGAAGATTACTCCTAAGAGGGTGGAGATTAAATCTTTGGTAACCCATGCCAAAAGATAATTAGGAGGCTGAAAATGAGGGAACATAGTTAAAGCAGCTTTTGTATGTATGCCATAAACTATTCATTAAGACACAATTTCATTTAAACTCTACAACAACTTTAGGAGGTAGATGTTCTATGTTACAAATGAAAACACTTAAGCCAAGAGAAAGAGGAATTAAACAATTTCTCTAAGGAAACATAGTAGAAAACTGAGGAAAGCAGTACTATATACTAGGCATTCATTCATAAATTCAACAAATATTTGTGGGCACCTTCTCTGTGCCAGGTACTTACTTAGTTAAGTCAAAGTCCATGATATATTTTTAAATAAGAATTCTAAAATTAGTAAAGCTATAAAAGAAAGAATCTAAAACATAAAAAATAATAATATGAAGAAAGAATAAACCGATTTTGAAAATAACTAAATAGAACTTTAGAAATGAAAAATAAGGTCCTTGAGATTTTTTTTTTTTTTTTTTATGCTCATAAAATAACTGACACTTTCTGGGCACTTAGCATGAACCACATACTGTCCTGAGCATCCACTTATTTTGTCCTTACAATCCAGGTTTGAGGTAGGTATTGTTAGTATCCACCTGATGCAGAGACACGAAAATGAGGGGGAACTTGCCCAGAGTCGCATGGCCAATTCTAGATGCCAGGATTTGAATCTGATATTGCAGAGTCTTTAGTCTTTTTTTTTTTTAAGCTGAAAATAGATACAAAAATAGGGATGTAATTCATATGCCATACAATTCACTCCTTTGAAGTATACAATTCAATAGTTTCTAGTAAGTCCACAGAGTTGTGCAATCATCACTGCAATCTAATTTTAGACATTTTCATCACTCACAAAACAAAACCCATGCCCTTCCCTGCTCCCCATTTCCAGGCAACCATTAAACTACTTTCTTTAGCTTTGTCTAGTCTGGATATTTCATACAAATTAAATCATACAATAATACAATATGTGTCTTTTGTGACTGACTGCCCTCACTTAGCATAATGTTTAAAAGGTTCAACTATAGTATCAGTTCAGTTCAGTTCAGTCACTCAGTCGTGTCCGACTCTTTGCGACCCCATGAATCACAGCATGCCAGGCCTCTCTGTCCATCACCAACTCCTGGAGTTCACCCAAACTCACGTCCATCGAGTTGGTGATGCCATCCAGCCATCTCATCCTCTGTCGTCCCCTTCTCCTCCTGCCCCCAATCCCTCCCAGCATCAGAGTCTTTTCCAATGAGTCAACTCTTCACATGAGGTGGCCAAAGTACTGGAGTTTCAGCTTTAGCATCATTCCTTCCAAAGAACACCCAGGGCTGATGTCCTTCAGAATGGACTGGTTGGATCTCCTTGCAGTCCAAGGGACTCTCAAGAGTCTTCTCCAACACCACAGTTCAAAAGCATCAATTCTTTGGTGCTCAGCTTTCTTCACAGTCCATCTATAATATAGCATGCATCAATAGTTTATTCTCCTTTTTATTGTCAAATAATACCCTATTGTATGAGTAGACTACATTTAACTTATCCATTAATTCGCTGATGGATGCTGAAGTTGTTTCCACACCTTGTTATAAGTTGAATAATTCTATAAGAATAATGCAGCCAGAATGTTCCCGTATAAGTTTTGTGTGGATATGTTCTCTTCCCTCTAAGGCATACAGGTAAGAGTGGAATTACTGGGTGATATATAACTTAGTGTTTACATTTTGAAGAACTACCAAACTGCTTCCCAAAGTAACTATATCACAATACATTCATTTTACATTCTAGCTGCTTTGAAGTGATATCATATTGTGGTATTTATTTGCATTTCCGTATTGACTAAGGATGTTGAATATTTTTTCATGTGCTTAGTGGTCATTTCTGTATCTCTTTTGGAGAAATGCCTATTGAGGCCTTTTGCTCCCATATTCTGAATACATACTATTTATGGTGCCTTTAACCTAGTTCTTAGCAAGAAGTCTGTGACTAGGGTAGCAGGATAAAATAGGAGAAGGGAGGTCATTATCTAAATGAAGAAACCATAAAGCCTGTGATATGAAGTCCTTTACTGTGAGACTCGCCAAGCCCAGAACACTGAATCTGATGGAAACATCACCCTAGAGAAGACAAGATAAATGATTGTATAAAAGGTTTTAAGACAGACAGACAAAACTGAAGATTCAGACTATGCCAGATCACTCTCCTCCCCTTCCACAAATAATTCTTTAACAAATAACTTGCCTCATTCAAACATACACAGTAGTAATAAAGGGTCAGATGGATGAAAATGTGCATATAATTGGCATTCCTATAAGAGAGAATTTATATAATATCAAAATTGTTTAAACATTTAATAGAAGGAATATTTATTTAATAAATAAAATACACTTGGCTCAGAAAACAAAGAAATATAAATACAAAGATGTGTCAGTATTAATAAAATTACTAAGCATTAAGCATAAAAGAGAAAAATATATCCCTTCAGAAGGGAAAAGAGGATGTTCAATAAGTGTCCACTATCTTGGTTTCAGACATTTCTAAACACTCCATATCTGAGGACAGTGATGATGCCCATACATTACTGAGGGAAAGAAAGTGATGCAACAATTTTATCCCAGCAAAGTGGCCTACTGCATGCAAGAGCCAGAAAGAATGCAGCACATGTGAGCCATTCTTGTAAAATTACTGGCCAATGAAACCAGCCAACTGACAGATGACTCAAAATAATGACCTCAGGGAAGAAGCCATGGGAAATAAACTAATAAAGAACTCTGAATCTATTTAATTGTAGAATTCAATAGGACACATTTGGTTGTAGGCAGAATTCAAATATTATAAGCTTTGACAACATATGATTAATAAAATAATATTTCAAAAATTAATGGTCAAGAGAAGGGAAGACGGCAATCTCTAAATGCATTTTAATACAATTTAAATGTCTCAGAGAAATTGCAGATCAGTTCAGACCACCATAATAAAGTGAATATCACAATAGAGAGAGTCACACAAAATTTTTGGTTTCCCAGTGCATATAAGAGCTATGTTTACACTACCCTCTAGTCTATTAAGTGTATAATAGCATTATGTTTAGAAAACAATATATATACTGTAATAGAAAGAATATTTTATTGCTAAAAATGCTAACCATCATTTAAGCCTCCAGAAAGAGTTGTAATCTTTCTGCAAGAGTAATATCTAAGATCACTGATCACAGATCACCATAACAAATATAGCAAAAATGAAAAAGTTTGAATTATCGCAAGAATTACTGAAATGTGACCAGAGACACAAAATAAGCAAATGTTTGAAAAGTGCTGGCGATAGACTTGCCTGACACTGGGTTGCCACAGAACTCCAATTTGTAATAATCAAAATATCCACAAAGCACAATAAGGTGAAGGGCAACAAAATGTGTTATGACCACAGGTTTTTCTTAACTAGCAATTTTAAAAATAAATTTAAAAATTTTAAGAGAGATTCTTCATTTTAATGGCAATTATGACTGAATTTCATCAAGTGGTATGATGTGTTCTTTTGGACTTGAGTAAATATTACATTTAACTGGATGATGTGTATCACTATTTTGAGACAAAATTATGTATGGTATGGCCCAATAAGCATATGCTTGTTAGGTGCACATTGATACAATAAATTTTTTCACCTTTAATTAATTGCATTAGTAGATTTCTTGATTTTAGATGTCTTTACACTCCTGGAGTAAATTCAGCTTGAATCATGGTATATTCTTTGATAAACTGCTCAATTTTTTTGAGTAACAATTATTTACAATTTTAGATTTAAGTTCTTAAATATATGTATGGTGGGAAGTTGTACTAGCTTATTAAATAAACACCAGACTCATAAACCTTAGAGATTTCTGTGGTTATGTGTGATGGTTTAAATAATAGTATACTTATCTAATTTTTAAACATTATCCTTTTAATGGCATGTCTTACATTAGCTTCCAAATCTCTTCCACAGGTATTATCTGCTCAGATTTTCTATCTTTACTTCAGTTAGTTTTGTTACTCAAAAATCACCCAGTTCCTTTTGGCTAGAAAATCATTCAACTCCTTTTGGTTTTCAAATGTATTGCCATAGAATTGCAGGTAATATTCTCTCATAGCTCTCTTAATCTCTTCCAAATCTTTTGTTATATTTCCTTTCTTCCATCCAAACCCATTTAGATGGAATCTTTAAAATTTCTTTTACTGTCCCACTCCACACACACACACACACACACACACACACACACACACGATTTCTAGAACACTATTCCTTAATCCTAGGGTCTTGCTAATCTATAAAAGGGGTACAGTTTGTTCAGTTTAGATTTTTAAGTCATAAAATTGCACACAGGTACAATTATCCTTGATTACCCTTGACCACAAGATGAAGTCTTTGTCTTGATTTTACAAGCCATGCTGTTTAAATAATATATATCTTTAAATACTAGAGTCATTCAACAACCAAGACATACACTGTCAGAAGTGTGTGGGAAATGCTACTGAGGGAAGAAATCTTCCATTTCACATTTATTCAGGGGTATCTGCTTATTAAATGAAATTAAGGATGAAATTAGCAGCAGAATTTAAATCTCTCTCTGTTTTTCCCTCCTATTCTCCCTCTCCCTGCTCCCACACCAAATAACTTAGCTCAAGGCAATTATTGGGTTTTCCATAGCAGAATAAATATATCATCTATTTCAAATTTAAGACTTAAAAATACATAGTCACGACATCATCTTAAATTTACTATGTATCATTTTTTCTTCTTGATATGTTAAGCTCTTCTTTGATTTTTTCTTTAGCTAGGACACTGATTTGAGTATATTTTTCAGACAGAGGATAAAGTGGTATACTCTCTGATCTCTTGAATTTGGGGAAATTTGTCTTTCCATTAGCTGGTTAGACAGATGATATCTTGGCTGAATATATGATTCTTGAACTGTAATCTCTCAGTAATCTATTAAACTAATCCCACTGTTTTCTTGTATCCAGTATTGCAAATGATATGCCCAATACCACAAAGTTGTGATGTTCTTTCCAGGCTATCTAATGAAAAGCCACTAAGATAGGCCTTGGTGTATGACTTTGTAAATTAATTCTTTCTTGGTTCACAGGAGGATTTTCCAATGAGCAGACTCAAATCCATTTGTAGCCCAGTCAATTTTTCTTAATGATGAAATTATTACCACTCTATTTCTTCATTTTTCTCCCTACAGATCTCCTGGTGTTTATATGTATGTTTTTAGAATATTTTCTAAGTTTATTCAGTTCAGTTCAGTTTAGTCGCTCAGTCGTTTCCGACTCTTTGCGACCCCATGAATCGCAGCATGCCAGGCCTCCCTGTTACCTTTTATTTAATAATATTCATCACTGTGTAATTTTACTCTGTATTGTTAGAATTTTCCACCATTTAAACTTCAGGAAAAAAAAAATGTGTTTCTCATCAGTGACCACAGGAAGGTTTTTCTGCCATGTGATCTGAACCATAACTACTGATTTATTAAAATTATCTTTTCATTCTCCCACTGACTTGGCCACAAAGGGAGCCATTTATTCTTCCCTCAGTAACTGGGTCTCCTTGTTATTATTCTTTGCTGAAAGATTTATGTCCCAATGGCACTTGTACAGTGATGATATCTTTATCATTGTTCTTTACTAATTGGAGCCACAGTCGAGAGATGGGCAGAAAGCACACATTTGATATTTGATGGCTGATTTGCAGAGTCACCTCAAGAAATGGGCTTCGGCCTTCTTGTAGCTCAGTTTCTCTAAAAATAAAATGAATATAAAATGACATTTATACAGGCTTTTGATCTTATAAAAGTATAAAGTGTCATTAATTAGCATTCTTTAATGCTAGCTTTTGTGACTGTTAAAAATATAATAATACTCTGAACTCCTTTAGTACCTTTCATCTGAGAATGTTAAAGTGTTTCGTAAACTTTTACTAATTAATCAAGCACCATTGTAAGGGAGGGACAGTATTATTATCTCTACTTAATGGATTGGAAACAGGAGTTCAATAGATTATAGACTAAAGGACAGACTCCAGACAGGACAATTGCAGAAGAAGAGCAAAAGTATCTTTGTCTGGACTTTGTTCTTAAGGACACCCATCCCATTGAAGGGCTTCTCTCTTCATGACAAATAATTATACACTATAAAATTTTTATTTTGCCTTTGAGGCAGAAGAAAATACTTCCCACTCATTCTTCCCCTCTCTTGGATATAACCTTAACCCAAGGGAGAGTAGTAGACATGCTCCTCAGCTCTCTGCATCTCAGGGATACAAATTTCTCCAAAGCAGATGGACAGACCATAGACAAGATGCTCACAAATTTCTTCAGCAGTTTTTATAGACACATCTCATGTAATAGTTCATTGTAAAGCAACATATATTAATAACATATCATTGTTTAATAATTAAAATGTTTTCATACATTCATTGAGTCAATAAATGTTTATTAAGCATCTCCTACGTGTCACACACTATTCTCGACAATGGGGATACAGCAGTAAATAAAACAGTTGTTACTCCCAAAACACCTTACATTTCACAGGAAATGGAGGTGAAAAGAAATAGTAAACAAAGAACTACATATATTGTAGGAAAATATAAGGAGAAAAGTGGACACTTTCCTGATGGTCCAGTGGCTAAGACTCTGCACTCCCAGTGCAGGGGACCCAGGTTTGATCCCTAGTGAGGGAACGAGATCCCACCTGCAACAACTAAAGAATCCTGCATGCTGCAACGAAGACTGAAGATCCCACGTGCCACAACTAAAACCCAGCACAGCCAAATAAATAAATATTTTTTAAAAAAGAAAGAAAAGTCAAGTTCCAACATATTTATTGTCTTCTCAGTTGCTAATAAAAGATGTTTTTAAAAGAAGAAGAATAAAAGCGAATTACAGTAGGGAAATGAAGAAAAAGGGAGAGGCCATGCTATTCTCTATAGATGCCAGGGAGCTGGCATTTAAACAGAGACATAAAGGAAGTAGAGGGGCCAGTCCATGAATAAATGAGGGGAGATTTTTCTGGCAAAAGAAACAAGGGCAAAGGTCCTGAGGAAAGAGTATGTTTGGCACATTCCAAGATCAACAAGAAAGCCAGTGTGGTTGGAGAAAAGCAAACAAGATGAAGAGTGAGATGAGATTAGAGAGCTGGGGGCAAAGTGGTGCTCAGAACAGGCAAAGCCTTATTGGCCATGGGAAGGATTTCCATTTTATTCCAAGTGATCAGTGAAGCAATTGAATGGTTTGGAGCAAAGAAGTGACATGATCTGACCTATGTGTTTAAAGAGTCACTCTAGCTGCCATATGGAGAAAAGACCACAAGGATGGAAGCAAGATTTTGTTGCAGTACTCTAGACTTGAATCAGACTGTGGCAATGAGACCCCAGAGGAAATATTAAGTAGCTGGATACATGAGTCTTGAATGCAGAGAGGATGGCCAGGTTGGGCACATATATGTGGGCTGGATGAGATCACCAAGCAAACGAAGGTAGCAGGGAGGAAAAGGAGGGCCAGGCTGAGCCTCAGGATGTCACTGTGCATAAGTGGGAGATCAAGGGAGATCCCATAAAGAAGACTCAAGAGTGAGCAGGGAGATAGAAGATGAACCAAGAGAGTGATATCCTGGAGGTCAAGTGGAAAAAAAAAATATGTGTGTGTATATATATATATATATATATATATATATTTCAAAGAAGAGAGAATCACTAACTGTATGAAATGGTGTTGAGTAAAATAAGGTCTGAAAACTGACCATTAAATAGTGAAATACTGGTCTCATTAAAGACCTTTAAAAGAAAAATTTCAAGAGAATAATGAGAAGTCAGATGGTAGTAGAATAAGTTTTCTTTACAGAAATCTCTCATATCCTTCTTTCTGACTGAATTCTGAACTGCTTAGGTCTCTTTCTTATCAGAGGAATTTTCTCCAACCCTGAGCAGCTCTGACTTATATTTTGTGTTTTCTTGGTGTTTTTTGTTTTTGTTTTTCTATTGGTTAGTAAAATATTATTTTCTATTTAAGTCATCATTCATTCAACAAATATTTATTCAATATCTGAAAAACACTTCTTTGGAAAGCTGCAAAGATTTTCACAGATAGTATTTTAAAATCGCTGGGAGATAATCAGTAATCAAGAAAAATCTTATTGTTTTGGTAATATTATTTTTCTGGTGAGATATTTACTCCCATTACATATCTAAACTGCTGTAAGCACAATATGTTGCAATGAAGTGGCTACAGAATACTCGGGTTAACCAAAATTTGGATAGCAGAAAATCCAGCTATGCTACAAACCTTTTCCCTTTATATGAAGCTCAATATAGGCTTGCATGTTATAAAAAGTGTGCTAGATTTTCCAGAAAATGGTCTGGATAAAAGAGAGGCAGAGATGAAACTGACACATTTTCTAATAGTACTGGGAATTAGATACTGAGACTAGCCCTTCTGATGAATAAAGTATTTTTAAAGTTTTTCAAAATATATTTTAGCATGCTGGCAAGAAATCAAGGATTCTCTAGGGACCAAATGGAAAGCAAAAGCAAGAACCTGAAAAGGTAAATGGATTTCCACCCTGTCTTAGCTCAGATTCCCTAGAAGCAGAACCTGAGGCCAGAACTTATATACTTGGATATAGTCTCATCTATAGTCTAGACTTAGTCTGATGCAGGGAGCAGAGATGGCAAGAAACTTGCGGCATAAATTTCGCCACATTATTGTTCCTCCCGAGGCAAGCGAACCACATATTTGAACCCCTGTATTAGTCAAAGTAACAGTTAGAACAGGACATGGAACAACAGACTGGCTCCAAACTGGGAAAGGAGTACATCAAGGCTATATATTGTCACCCTGCTTATTTAACTTATGCAGAGCACCTCATGTAAAATGCTGGGCTGGATGAAGCACAAGCTGGAACCAAGATTTCTGGGAGAAATATAAATAACCTCAGATATGCAGATGACATCACCCTTATGGCAGAAAGCAAAGAGGAACTAAAGAGCCTCTTGATGAAAGTGAAAGAAGAGAGTGAAAATGCTGGCTTAAAACTTAACATTCAAAAAACTAAGATCGATGCAGCTCTGGAGCTGAGGTGTAGGGCAGCCATTTCTCTCTATGAATTGTGGTCTAAAGTCCTGGGTGAGAGACTCATGGATGCAGCACCCTATGAGCAGGTGAAACTGAACTAATGGCAAAGGAGAAAAAGGGTAATAGAACTAAGTTTAGGGGTGTATAGCATTGCCTTCAGATAGAATTACATTTACCAACAGGCCTGTGATTCACGGAAATATAAGAGTGCTATCATATTGCTGTCTAACATGGTTGACAAGATTAAAGAGTCCATCTTAAAGAGATCAAGCCGTGAGCCTTTGGAGTGGGAGCACTGACCCCAAGACCCTAGACTACCAGAGAACTAACCCTACTGCTGCTGCTGTTGCTAAGTCGCTTCAGTCGTGTCTGACTCTGTGCAACCCCAGAGGGAGTATCAAACAGTGAGAACTCACACAAAGGAAACCACTTGAATACAAGACCTGGCATCACCCAACCACCAGTAGCACCCTGTGCAGGATACCTCATCTAAACAACAAACAAAACAAAAATACAAACCCAATCATCAGCAGACAGGATTACCACCTCACACAGCCTTGCCCATCAGAGGAAAAACAAACAAACAAACAAAAACTCAGCACAAATCTCACCTTAAACCAAACTTACATAAACCACTGGACCAACCTTAGGAGGGAAGAAAGCAAAAGGAAGGAAGAATTCAACCTTGAAACCTGGGAAAAGGAGACCTCAAACACAACAAGTTAAAAAAAAAAATAATGAAAAGGAAGAGAAATACTACACAAATGAAGGAACAAACTAGAAGCACAGAAGTCCAAATAAATGAAGAGGAAATAGGCAAACTACCTGAAAAAGAATTCAGAATAATGATAGTAAAGATTATCAAAAACCTTGAAAAGAAAATGGAGAAAATGCAAGAATCAATTGGCAAAGACCTAGAAGAATTAAAGAATAAACATACAGAGACAAACAACCCAATTACTGAAATTAAAAATACTCTAGACATAATCAATGGATGTAAGAGTTATATATAAAGAACTGAGCACCGAAGAATTGATGCTTTTGAACTGTGGTGTTGGAGAAGACTCTTGAGAGTCCCTTGGACTGAAAGGAGATCAAATCAGTCCATCCTAAAGGTGATCAGTCCTGAGTGTTCATTGGAAGGACTGATTTTGAAGCTGAAACTCCAATACTTTGGCCACCTGATGTGAAGAGCTGACTCATTTGAAAAGACCCTGGTGCTGGGAAAGATAGAGGACAGGAGGAGAAGGGCATGAGTGAGGATGAGATGGTTGGATGGCATCACTGACTTGAGTTTGGGTAAACTCTGGGAGTTGGTGATAGACAGGGAGGCCTGGCATGCTGCAGTCCATGGGTTTGTAAAGAGTCAGACATGACTGAGTGACTGACCTGAACTGAACTGAATCAATAGCAGAATATCTGAAGCAGAAGGACGAATCAATGAGCTGGAAGATAAAATGGTGGAAATAACTTCTGAAGAGTAGAATAAAGTAGAAAGAAAGAAAAGAACTGAGGATAGTCTCAGAGACCTCTGGGACAACATGAAGAACACCAACATTCGAATTATAGGGATCCCAGAAGAAGAGAAAAAGAAAGGGTATGAGAAAATTTTTGAAGAGATTATAGTTGACAATTTCCCCAACATGGACAAGGAAATAGTCAATCAAAAAACTAAGATTATGACATCCAGTTCCATTACTTCATGGCAAATAGATGGAGAAACAATGGAAACAGTGAGAGACTTCATTTTCTTGGGCTCCAAAATCACTGCAGATGGTGACTGCGGCCTTGAAATTACAAGATGTTTGCTTCTTGGAAGAAACGCTATGACAGACCTAGACAGCATATTAAAAAGCAGAGACATTATTCTATTGACAAAGTCCATCTAGTCAAAGCTATGGCTTTTCCAGTAGTTATGTATGGATGTGAGACTTAGACCATAAAGAAAGCTGAGCACTGAAGAATTGATGCTTTTGAACTGTGATGTTGGAGAAGATTCTTGAGAGTCCCTTGGACAAGTAGATCAAACAAGTCAATCCTAAAGGAAATCAACACTGAATATTAATTGGAAGGACTGATGCTGAATCTGAAGCTCCACTACTTTGGCCATCTTGTATGAAAAGCCGACTCATTAGAAAAGACCATGATGCTGGGAAAGACTGAAGGTAGGAGGAGAAGGGGATGACGACAGAGGATGAGATGGCTGGATGGCGTCACTGACTCAATGGACATGAGTTTGAGCACACTCTGGGAGATGGTGAATGACAAGGAATCCTGGTGTGCTGCAATCCATGAGGTGGCAGAGAGTTGGACACAACTGAGCAATGGAACAGAACAGAATTAGTCAGTTATTATCTATGGGCTGATAGAGTCAACTCATGTGGGAGTCAGCCCCCATCAGCCCTAACTGGAACAGCTCAGTTCAGTTCACTCAGTCACGTCCAATTCTTTGCAACCCTGTGGAGTGCAGCACGTCAGTCTTCCCTGTCCATCACCAACTCCTGGAGCTTGCTCAAACTCATGTCCATTGAGTCGGTGATACCATCCAACCATCTCATCCTCTGTTGTCCCCTTCTCCTCTTGCCTTCAATCTTTCCCAGCATCAGGGTCTTTTCCAATGAGTCAGTTCTTTGCATCAGTTGGCCAAAGTATTGGAGTTTCAGCTTCAGCATCAGTACTTCCAATGAATATTCAGGACTGATTTCCTTTAGGATGGACTGGTTGGACCTCCTTGCAGTCCAAAAGACGCTCAAGAGTTTCTCCAATATCACAGTTCAAAACCATCAGTTCTTTTGTGCTCAGCCTTCTTTATGGTCCAGCTCTCATGTCCACACATGACTACTGGAAAAACAGTAGCTTTTACTCCATAGACCTTTGTCAGCAAAGTAATGTCTCTCCTTTTTATATGCTGTCTAGGTTGGTCATAGCTTTTCTTCCAAGGAACAAGTGTTTTTTAATTTCATGTCTGCACTCACTATCTGCAATGATTTTGGAGCCCAAGAAAATAAAGTCTGTCACTGTTTCCATTGTTTCCCCATCTATTTGCCATGAAATGATGGGACCAGATGCCATGAATGTTGAATTTTAAGCCAACTTTTTCACTCTCCTCTTTCACTTTCTTCAAGAGGCTCTTCAGTTCCTCTTCACTTTCTGCCATAAAGGTGGTGTCATCTGCATATCTGAGGTTATTGATATTTCTCCTGGCAATCTTGGTCCAGCTTGTGCTTCATCCAGCCTGGCATTTTGCATGATGTACTCTGCATTATAAGTTAAATAAGCAGGGTGGCAATATACAGCCTTGATGTACTCCTTTCCCAATTTTGAACCAGTCCATTGTTTCATCAGAGAAGGCAATGGCCAACCCACTCCAGTGTTCTTGCCTGAAGAATCCCAGGGACGGGAGAGCCTGGTGGGCTGCCATCTATGGGGTCGCACAGAGTTGGACACGACTGAAGCAACTTAGCAGCAACAGCAGCAGCATTGTTTCATGTGCACTTCTAACTGTTGCTTCTTGACCTGCATACAGATTTCTCAGGAGGCAGATAAGGTAGTCAGGTATTCCCTTCTCTTGAAGTATTTTCCACATTTTGTTGTGATCCACACAGCCAAAGGCATTGGCATAATCAATAAAGCAGAAGTAAATGTTTTTCTCGAATTCTTTAACTGGGACCATTTCTCAGAAAAGAGAGAGAGCTTGAACTTTTAGCAGCCAACCCACATTAGCTATGGAATGGAAGTACCTACCCAGTAAAAGGTCTGAGGAGGGAACTCTGAATCACCACAATACTATTACAGCCCACTGCTTGCACCAGTGAGATGCATTTTCTTCTCACATCAAGTTCACTCCAGCTAGTTACAGTGTCTCCAGGGTACTATGATGTTAATTCCTATGAAAATTTAGGAGTGAAATATTGTTGGAATGAATAGATTCCCCACTGTGGCAGTTGATCTCTGAGAGAAAACTGATGCTTGTCTTCTAACTTTCCATCAGACCAGGATAGCACTTCTAATAAGTTGCCTAGTGGAGTGACCCAGATTCTCATCCCTGAGGGGTTGACCTCATCAGACCACGACTGCTTTACATGTGCATATACAACTAAAATGGGGCACAAAGATACCTCAAAATACCCCAGTTCACCATTGTACTACACACATCCTACCAGCCACAACACCTAAGAGCAGTCATATCTTTTCATGAATATTAGGATCAATTACACCTGCTGGTACATCTCCCTTTATGTCTGCCCTTCTGCATGCAAGGAGAACTCTTGTCAGCTGCATCTTTAAATGTATGCAGTCTCTTAACTCTATGCCTTGGGTACTACTATCCCCACTACTAGCCACAACCTCTGGACCCACTGAACCTAAATTTGTGACAAGAAACATAACTTCCCTCTAAGTAGTTCGCTGTAAGGTAGAGTACAAAGGTAGAAGTGGTAGGGACCACTTCTGCTTTGACCCCTTGATTTCTCAACGTATTTATTCTATCTACTGGAGAGTGTGCTCAGTCACTTAGTCATGTCTGACTCTTTGCAGCTCCATAGACTGTAGCCCATCAGGCTCCTCTGTCCATGGGGTTCTCTAGGCAAGAATACACTTCCTACTCCAGGAAATCTTCCCACCCTAGGGATCAAACCCACATCTCTTGCGTCTCCTGCGTTGGCAGGTGGATTCTTTACCACTAGCCCAGTAAATAGTAGTTGTTAGTTTAAGGAATGCACTGCATCTTAAGGTATACCCCTACAGTGGATGTCTTGGTGCCCCAGCCAGATCTTACCTAATAAAAATTCACACTGGCCCCATCACTAGAAAATAGCCCTCAGCCAACAGGAGCCACCTGGCCCAGGAGGCTACATTCTCCTCCATTCTGGAAAGGAGGAAAGTCAGCCAATGAGTGACTGATACAAGGTACAAAAGGTCATCACCCTTGCTCAATATAGAACTAAATCTATGATACAATGCGTGCCCCAAATCTTCCTAGTGGGATCAGATCAGATCACTCACTCAGTCGTGTCCGACTCTTTGCGACCCCATGCATCGCAGCACGCCAGGCCTTCCTGTCCATCACCAACTCCCGGAATTCACCCAGACTCACGTCCATAGAGTCAGTGATGCCATCCAGCCATCTCATCCTCTGTCGTCCCCTTCTCCTCCTGCCCCCAATCCCTCCCAGCATCAGAGTCTTTTCCAATAAGGCAACTCTTCGCATGAGGTGGCCGAAGTACTGGAGTTTCAGCTTCAGCATCATTCCTTCCAAAGAAATCCCAAGGCTGATCTCCTTCAGAATGGACTGGTTGGATATCCTTGCAGTCCAAGGGACTCTCAAGAGTCTTCTCCAACACCACAGTTCAAAAGCATCAATTCTTCGGCGCTCAGCCTTCTTCACAGTCCAACTCTCACATCCATACATGACCACAGGAAAAACCATAGCCTTGACTAGACGAACCTTTGTTGGCCAAGTAATGTCTCTGCTTTTGAATATGCCATCTAGGTTGGTCATAACTTTCCTTCCAAGGAGTAAGCGTCTTTTAATTTCATGGCTGCAGTGACCATCTGCAGTGATTTTGGAGCCCCCCAAAATAAAGTCTGACACTGTTTCCACTGTTTCCCCATCTATTTCCCATGAAGTGGTGGGACTGGATGCCATGATCTTCGTTTTCTGAATGTTGAGTTTTAAGCCAACTTTTTCACTCTCCTCTTTCACTTTCATCAAGAGGCTTTTTAGTTCCTCTTCACTTTCTGCCATAAGGGTGGTGTCATCTGCATATCTGAGGTCATTGATATTTCTCCTGGCAATCTTGATTCCAGTTTGTGTTTCTTCCAGTCCAGCGTTTCTCATAATGTACTCTGCATATAAGTTAAATAAACAGGGTGACAATATACAGCCTTGACAAACTCCTTTTCCTATTTGGAACCAGTCTGTTGTTCCATGTCCAGTTCTAACTGTTGCTTCCTGACCTGCATACAAATTTCTCAAGAGGCAGATCAGGTGGTCTGGTATTCCCATCTCTTTGAGAATTTTCCACAGTTTATTGTGATCCACACAGTCAAAGGCTTTGGCATAGTCAATGAAGCAGAAATAGATGTTTTTCTGGAACTCTCTTGCTTTTTCCACGATCTAGCAGATGTTGGCAATTTGATCTCTGGTTCCTCTGCCTTTGAACCTAATCTCCAGCTGAAACCAGTGTCATACTTTCCCTTTGGCCCTGTCCAGTTTCAACTGGGGCCTTTCTTCTGAGAATACTTCCCTTATAAATCACTTGACCTAGGGTTTTTTTTTTTTTTTTTTTTTAATGCTTTTCATCTAGGGAACTGGACCAAAGCTAGCACTTCACCCTTGCAAATCAGCATTTCTATGCATTCAGTAGATGTGAATTAAGAAGCCAAACCACCATCTAAACATCACTGAAGAACATCACTGCCATGAAGAACTATGGAAATAAGAAACAGGTGGGTAATTATACAAGATTACTTTTTCTTTTTAAAAACTATTTAAAAGATAACTAAGATAAAAAATAATAATGCATTTGGGGGCTCGAAATGTATGTAGAAGTAAATATACCACAGCAATATCCCAAAGCATAGTACTAGGGTTAGTCACTCAGTCCCAAAGCGTAGAGGAAATGTAATTGGAATTATACTGTTGTAAGGTTCTTACATTACATATGGTGTAATAATATTAACTCAAACAGACTTTTATAAGTTAAAAATATATCTTATAATCTCTAAAGAAACCACTAAAAAATAATACCATGAGCTATAGCTAGAAAACTATTAGAAGAACTAGAATGAAATCCTAGAAAGAAAAGTATAGAGTAATTGTCAGACTAGTCGAAAGCCTAAGACTCATTTGATGTTGTTTGAAAAAGATGCATTGAAATATAAAGACACACAGAAGTTGAAAGTAAAAGGATGTAAATAAACATATTATCCAATCCCTAAGTACAAGTAATTCAATGTGACTAGATTATTTCCACACAAGAAGTATTACCAGAGATGGGGGTTATTTTATAATGATGAAAAGATTTATTCATCAGGAAGACATAATTCTAAATGTGTGCTCATTTAAGTACAGAGCTTAAAAGTGAATGAGGCATAAAAGAACAGAAGTAATGGGAAAATAGACAAACTCAATTAATTCCCCTCTCAAAATAATTGATAGAATAACTAGCCAAAACTATTAGTAAGGATATAAAAGACCTGGCAGAATTGCTAGAAGGTACATCAATATATATCCTGCAGACATTAAATCATAATAGATAGATATTATGAGCATCTTTATGCCAATAAATTTAATAGCTTCAATATATCAAAACATTGCCTGAATAATAAAACTTTCTAAAACTGACACAAGTAAAAGTGAAAAATATGAATAGCCCTATATCTATTTTTAAAATTGATGTAATTAAACAACTTCTGAAAAAGAAAATTCCAGGTTTAGATGACCTCACTGTTGATGTCTATCAAACATCTAAGGAAAAGATATCAATCTTCATAAAATCTTTTAAAAAACAAAGGAGGTAGATGCTTCCCAATTTGTTTTATGAGAACTACCAAACCTGACAAAAACGTTACCATTAAAAAATGGAGACTAATATATCTCATAAATGTAGACATACACACATACACAACTTACAAATTATCAGCAAATTAAATCTACTAGTACTTAAAAAGGAGTAGATATCATGACCAAGTAGAATTGATTCCAGGAAATTTGAGAAAAATTTTACATGATTATTTCTATAAACATGGAAAGTCATTTGATATAATACAGCAGTCATTTATGCTAAAAACCCTTGCAAGCTAGGAAGAAAAGGGGATTTCTTCAACTTGATAAAGAGGATCTCTGATCAGTGCAGATGGTGATTGCAGCCATGAAATTAAAAGATGCTTACTCCTTGGAAGGAAAGTTATGACCAATCTAGACAGCATATTAAAAAGCAGAGACATTACTTTGCCAACAAAGGTCCATCTAGTCAAGGCTTCCCTTTCATTTTTCGCTTTCATGCATTGGAGAAGGAAATGGCAACCCACTCCAGTATTCTTGTCTGGAGAATCCCAGGGACAGAGGAGCCTAGTGGGCTGCCGTCTATGGGGTCTCAAAGAGTCGGACATGACTGAAGCGACTTAGCAGCAGCAGCAGCATGGTTTTTCCAGTAGTCATGTATAGAGGAGGAAAAGGGGACGACAGAGGATGAGATGGCTGGATGGCATCACCGACCCGATGGACGTGGGTTTGAGTGAACTCAGGGAGTTAGTGATGGACAGGGAGGCCTGGTGTGCTGCAATTCATGGGGTCACAAAGAGGCGGACACGACTGAGCGACTGAACTGAACTGAACTGACTGAATATCATATTTAATAGTGATTATTCCCCCTGAGATTGGGAAAGGCTTAGATATTTGAACTCAGCACTTCTATTTATTAATAACACTCTACTGACGATCTTTGCCAATGATAAACCAAAAAGAAGAAGAAAAAGGAAAAGCATCCAAGATTGCAAAGGAAGATATATAACTATTTTTAGACATCATTGTTCATGGAGATTTTTACCAAAGATTTACTAAGAAATTTACCAAAGATTCTTTAGAGTTAACAAAGTAAATTTTGTTAAGTCACAGTATACAACATATTGAAAAATACAGAAGATCAGGTGGAAAAAAACAATGTAAAATATGTTTTACAATAACAACAACAACAAAAAAACCATAAAATAGTTGGAAATATATCAAATGAAAGATGTGCAAGTTCTCTACATTAAAAAGGCAAAACATGGAGAAGGAAATAGCAAGCCACTCCAGTATTCTTGCTTGGGAAATCCCACAGAGGAGCCTGCTGGGATAGGGTCACAAAAAGAGTCAGACTAGACTGACTAGACTGACGAAACAACACAGAGAGACAGAGACTGGCAGCAGATGGGGGCGAGGGCCATGTATGCAGGCACCCCCGGATCACAGGGGGCACCCCCGTCCTGGATCTGCACTGACCTCCTGCAGCCTGAGGGCTGAGGGGCCTTAGAGGGCCACTGGCGGGGGTCTGCTGCTGAGCTCAGAAGCATACCTGGCATCACACCAGTGAGGGGGTCCACAGGAGGTGATCCTGGATCTCCCCCACCCCCAGTGCCTTCCCAGGACCAGGTGCTGGTTTCCCACTGTCGCAGTGAACCACTCAAGTGGGGGGGAAAAAAAGGCAAAACATTCCTGGGAGAACGTCAAGAAGATTCAGATAAATGGAGAGTTATACTATGTTCTGGAGAAGGCAATGGCACCCCACTCCAGTACTCTTGCCTGGAAAATCCCATGGACAGAGGAGCCTGGTAGGCTGCAGATCATGGGGTCATGAAGAGTCGGACATGACTGAGCGACTTCACTTTCACTTTTCACTTTCATGCATTGGAGAAGGAAATGGCAACCCACTCCAGTGTTCTTGCCTGGAGAATCCCAGGGACTGGGGAGCCTGGTGGGCCGCCGTCTACGGAGTCGCACAGAGTTGCACACGACTGAAGCGACTTAGCAGCAGCAGCATACTATGTTCATGGGCCAGAATGCTGTTGCTGCTAAGTCGCTTCAGTCGTGTCCGACTCTGTGCAACCCCATAGACGGCAGCCTACCAGGCTCCCCCGTCCCTGGGATTCTCCAGGCAAGAACACTGGAGTGGGTTGCCATTTCCTTGGAATGCTGTTAAGAAGTCCATTATCCTTGAAGGAATGAAAAGGTAGAATGAAATACCAATTAAAATTCCCTCAGTATTTTTAGATAAATCAGCAAGCTGATTCTACAATAATTAGGAGGATATGAAGCACTTAAATTATTGCTCATTTTCAAAAAAACATCCAAAATTTTCTGATAAAGAGTTACAAAACTGGAGGACCTATACTACCTCATTTCAAAGTATATTATAAGTTGTATTTGTCAAGAAAATGTGGTAGCAGTGTAAAAACAGACAAATAGATAAAAGAAAGAATAGAGTCCAAAAACAGACAAACATTTATATGGTCAACTGATCTTTTCTACAAAGTAGCAAGGTAATTCAATGGAAGAACAATAATTTCTTTAGCATATTATGCTGGAAAAATTGAAATACATAGAAAAGAAACCAAAACTCAACTTCTGCCTAAATATAAAGCTAACACTATAAAATTTCCAGAATAAAACATAGAATAACTCTACAATATTCAGGTGAGCAAAGATTTCTTAGGACATAAAAAGCTCTAACCATAAGAAAAACAATAAATTATACTCAATCAAAATTAAACTAGTGTTTCTAAAAAAATATCATTTAAGACAATAAAAAGGCTGAAGTAATAATTAACTCTATATATTCAGATTTTATTTGTAAAATATTTTATAAGATGTTTATATTATAAAATATATTCAGAATATATTTTGTATATTCAATTAGATAAGGAACCCGTTCAACTCAGTAATAAAAGTTCAAACCAATAAAAAAAGTGATAGACTTGACCAGACACTTAAAAAGTATAGGAATTTCCAAAACATAAATGAAGATACTCAAGATTATTACTTTTTAAGAAACTTCAAATTAGAACCATAATAAGATATTACTTCACACTAATTAGAATGACTGAAATTAAAATTCATAATACCAAGTGTTGAGGAGGTGGAATAAATGTATCTCTCATACACTGATGGTGGAAGTCTAAAATGTAATGGCCACTTTAGAAAAATAGTTTTCATTTTCTTATAAATTTAAGCAGACATATATCCTATCTCCCAGGAATCCTATTTCTAGGCATTTACCCCAAATAAATGAAAAGATATATTTACAAAAAGACGTGTACAAGAAAGTTTGAGGAATTTTATTGCTGGTAGCAAAATACTGATTAAATATGAAACAATCTATTGGCCCGTCAACCTGTGATTGTAATATTTTAAGAACATGGAATCCTTAGCAATAGGAAGGATCAAACTACTGATACATACAACAAAGATGAATTTCAAAACATCATATGGAGTGGAAAAAGCCGGACACAAAAGAGTACATTCTGTATGATTCCTTGCATATAAAGTTCTCGAACAGACAAAATAAAGCTGTGGTTATAGAAATCAGATTGTTTCTTGGGATAAGGGCGGGGGGTGAAAGATTGCAAAGCATACCAGGGAATTTTCTGGGACAGTGGAGATAAGCTACACATTAATTGGAATGCTGATTACACAGGTGTAGTCATGAGTCAAAAACTATTGAGCTACAGCTCAATACGTTTAATTTTAATAAACTTAAAATGTGTGCATTTTGTTATATGTAAAGAACTCAGTATAGTTTAAAAACAATTTCAAATTAAGAATGACACTGTTCCACCCGTTTTCTCTAACAATGGCAACAGCAACAATAATAAAACCAAGGTTTATTGAGCAGCTGCTCTTTCTGAGGCACTATGATAAATTCTTCACACATGTTAACTGATTTGACTTCCTAAGAATTTTTAATACTTCATACCATAGATGTGATTAACTCCTATCTCTATTGTATACACCACAAAGTGGACCCATAGGTCACTACATCAAAATGCTCAGTGATTAACAAGAAGAAACTGATGGAATCAGTGTATTAATCTAGGCATTCTAAACCAAAGTCTAATCTGTTAATCACCCCATTGCGCTCTCTAATTTCTGTGCTGTACTTAGTCGCTCAGTTGTGTCCAACTCTTTGCAACCCAATGGACTGTAGCCCACTATGCCCCTCTGTCCATGGGATTCTCCAGGCAAGAACACTGGAGTGGATTGCCATGCCCTCCTCCAGGGGATCTTTCCAATCCAGGGATCAAACCCAGGTCTCCCGCATTGCAGATGGATTCTTTACCATCTGAGCTACCATAAGAATAATGGAGTGGGTAGCCTATCCCTTCTCCAGGGGAACTTCCCGACCCAGGAATGGAACTGAGGTCTCCTGCATTGCAGGAGGATTTTTTACCAGCTGAGCTACCCTATAGTTATTATTGATTGATTGAAAGATAAAGAGTTAATTTTTTAGCAACATTAGATTTCACATGGCTGGAAATTCCCAAGAACTTTGACACTAGGAACCAGGTAAGCATGTGTAAATCAAAATTAACATAATTAACCAGAGTTCTGTTTATGAAACATGGAACTACAAAAGGTAGATGTCCATCATTTCTCCAGATGTTGGAGACAGGCTGCCAGTTCCTCAAAGCTGGCAACGTTACCAGCAGCTGGTCAATCAGGTTTGAGCAGCATCACTGTGTGGCCCACTAGAATACTTTGGATGTTTCCTCTTCTCCTTTCCATTCTTGGGCTTCACTAAAGGGTCTCCAGGTGCTTTCAGAAAGGGCCCACTATCATCTTCCCCTTTAACAACCCATGAACTGAACCAAAAGAAAAAAGGGTGTAGGATTGTGTTAGGTTTCTCAGTGGAGGGCATATCAAGATTTACAATAGAACAGGAGGCATTTTGCCATCTCTGCATGGAGTATATGCTTACTTGACAGCCAACAAGCTGGAACACACAACAAAATCTTACTTACAAAACTAATCTACACTAAAATCTATCGGTTTGTATTCACCAAGACACTTAAGAATTGGATTTCATATCATATAATCAGGTTTTATGAAATTTTTTTTACTCCTTTGTAATCAAACCAATGGAATTAATTTCCTTTTCCATTACATGTTTGTGCATAGTTCTCAAAGCTACGATAGGAAGGCAAGGTAATTGTACTTCCTTTTAAACCATTTTTTAAAGAATAATTTATTGTTCAGTTTATGACAATCTGGAGTAAGAGAACTCATCAACTAGACCTCGAAAATATCGTGCAAAGAAAGGTGTTTAACACTCGTATGTTATCTTTGTTCCAGAATTAAATTAGGACTAAAGGCCAGAATTAAAAAGGCCAGTGTTTCTCTAAATGACCTCCTTCATCAGGGTCAACTGAGTGCTCACTTGTAAAAGAGAGTCCTGGGTTCCATTTCCATGCCCACAATATCAGTGTCTCAGCTGAGGATCCCAGGTCAACATTTTAGTAAAATTCCAGATGGTTCTTATTTATCCTTAAATTTGGCAACTTCTGCTCTAGGCCTGACAGAGAGGGGGAAAAATAGCCATCAAAGATTTGTATTTGTAAGAGGCAATTCCTAAAGTGAATGGAGAATTAAACCACAGCCAGCAAAAGAAACGTTTCACACCAGCACAGCGGCTTCTCTCTGTAAAGGGCTGCTTGCAAGCTTAAAAACAGGATCTGTAAAATCTACAGCACACGATGCCATTATCTACAACCTCACAAAGAGGGTTTTAGATCTGCTACATGAAAGATGTAATAAACCACACAGATGGTACATTGAACTAAAGCAAATGCAAGGGGAGAATTTAATACCTACAGATATAAAACCTCAGTTTGTTTTTAAAGATCCTTTTCATCTCAGGAAGAAAGACAGATTTAATCAGTTCTTTCGCAGACGTTATCCCATGTCAGACTTGTGCCTGCCTTACTTGAGTTCAAAGGGGACAAAGGTGGTTTCTTTTTCTAAGCCAGGTTGGGAAGGGGCAGGGACTAAAATAAATGAGCAGCCACCTTTATGCCCATGGCTCAAATGATGTGTAACATAAGAGGTATTCCTATTCTGAGGAAAATGAAGAACATGGTTCTATAGAAGCTTAAATGTAGCTGAGCTATGGTTTCTTTTCTTGTTGTTTGTTTTTTCACTTTTTTATTAAAATGGAAATGAATGAATGAGTGAACAAACGAACTAACAAGTACTTTCAAATAATGTGATTGAGTATGCTTTATGTATTTCCTGTTCTTTGCAAGATTTTTCACCTGTGACTGGAGACTGCCTCCGCATTACAAATGGGCTTCCTCATGAACCGAGACTGGCCTCAGTAAACCTGACAAGTTCAAGAGCAAGGAAACGGTCTTTGGAAACCGATGGCTCCAGGCCAGACTTTGTCCTTTCAAAGCAACTCAACTCCTAGCTTCTGTAAAAAGCAGGATGTCAGCGTGCTACTTCTCTGTCCAGGCTGCTGTCATCACTGCTACATAGCAGGCTTTGCACCAGCTTCTTGTCTTATTCTTTGTTCCTCTGAACTCAGCCGGGAAGTAGTCCTCAAATTAGTTCTACAGAACTATGATGCAAGACCAGGAAAGAGGCAAACTAATTCTCATTACCAAAGCAGCACCTTCATTGAAAACCTATTAAATGAAATGTCCATTTGGTACAAAATGCAAGTGCTTAGAAGAAAAGAACAGGTTTTGAAGGCCATATCATGAAGCACAGAATGGCACTGATGTTTTTTCTAACATATTCTAAATAAAATGGCCACCTCAAAGGCTAACCACTTAATATTTGGAGATCAGGTTTGGATGGTTAAAAGAAGTATGGTAGAAAATAAATAGGCTTTTTAGAGGGATACCAATAGAAATTAGAGAAGCAATTCTGGATCCTTCACTTCACTGGCAAGGATTTTCAAATCTGCTCTTGTCAATATTATTCAGTTCCTCTTCTGGCACACCTGGCACAATTTCAGTTCTCTATCATTAGAATTTTTCTATTTATTATATTGACCACTCAGCAATCACTGGCATTTGCTATTATTTTAAAATGATTGTCCATTAATTGTCCTCTAAACTTGACATACAGAGTTTACATGGATCAGTCTTTTTCTAATCTAATATCTCTGCTTTATGAGGGGAAATAGAGTATTTGGTGCCAAGATGTTGAAGAAAGCCCCACACCACATGGAACCTTAGCAATGCTTAAGGAAAGGTATTTTATGTCATAAGAATTGGAGACTTACATAGAAAAATGAGTGTTTCTAGGACTAGCTGATAATGAAAGTCACATTTGCTTCTTACATCTTTCTTGTCAATGCCTGTGATGGTGATGGGGGTGGAGAATTACTGTAAAAGATTCAAATCTGTTGTAATCAGAGAAAAGATGTATAACTTATAAGGCTCATCAAATGTCCTTCCTTGAGCTGATTTTAGAGCTATCAAAAGTCATAACCCCATGATTCTGGGAGGTATGATGGCATTTACAAAATTCTCTTATAATTTGGACATATTAACTACAATCTCTACCCTCTTTTTTCATGGGACTTGACAGGACTACAGATGGTAAAAGAAGTGAGATCAGGCAGTAACCTGGTAGACTTAAGTCACTAATATCACATTAATATACATAGTGGGGGAGCACAGATTCAACGATGGTCTAAAATAGATGGACGCATACCTTCTTAATTTAAATGCTGTGGGGATAAATATACACAGAGCATACTGTTCCTGCCTTCAAGAAGTTTAGATACAAGAAGCATATTGTGATATTGCATTATTTCTTCTACAATTCTATGGATAATCACCTCCCTTCTTGGTAAGAACTTAACTTGAATGCATCATTTGCACACACTGATCTGTAGGAATTCCGCCCAAGAATGAAGGCAAAGAGTTCATCTGATTCCCTATGGCTTGTCTGTTCCGAATTTGTTTCACAGATCATCAAAAGCTTATACATTTGAATACACATACAAAAAAACATATTCTTACCTGTGCACTGGTAAGAATTCTAAAGGAAATAGATCAGCTGAATATTTGGATTCTCTACTTTCAGCATATTTTATTTGAAATATGAAATTATAATTAAAGACAGTTTTCACCAGATATAAATTTGAGATTTAAATTATTTTAGCAAAATTGGATAAACCATGCTGAATATTTTTTTGTCTCAGTTAGCTTTATGTTCTGATAAAATTTGCCAGAGAAGTCCCACTGACCTTTGCTATATACATATAAATTCACTAAGATGTTCCAATGATCAGTGTTTGCGTTTTATTACCTAACTAGTCAAGTTATGCTTCATGAATCTCATAATTAACAAAATGTGTATATCTTTTAATTAATATAAATATGTACATGTTTACATTTCAGCTGACACATTCTTACTGACAACCCCTCTATTACTCTCTCACTCTTCCTCTCAATACTTCAGAGAGATTGGGTTGCATGTTTACTCTCTGGGCACTCAGATCACTATTTATATACTACTGTATACAATTAATCTGATTACCCTTTAATCGTTTTCCCTCTCATTTTGTTTATCCAAGTTCTATAAGGACAGAGGCTTTGTTTCATTGTTTTTATTATCCCTCAGGTTTAGCACACAATTTGTCACAGGATAAGTATTCAATAAATAATCACTGAATAATTAAATGATACCTCCCCTTGAAAAGATCAAAATTTAGTAGTGCTGGAATATATGCATGTAACTAATTGTAATGCAAAGCAAAATAATATGACAAAAGAGTTATTAATACTAGATAGATGTATTTGCTTTATTTATAGAAGATCAAATTATTTTTGCAAATACATTATAATCATTAAATAAAATATTTCCTTGCAGAATTTCATATAGATAATTGCACAGCACTTTTTCCCTAAGTGTGCTATTTCCCTGATATTTATTTTTTCCCTTAGAAAATAAACAATGTTTGAATTTTTAAATATTAACTTTCTATTTTATGATAATTTCTGGCATAATTATAATGAACTTAAAGAAATTGAAGAGTTGAGTTTTCTTTTTTTTTTTTACTCTCTTTTTTGAAAAGTTATCTTCTGTTTTCTCTCTGTCTTTGGGTATATGTGGGGGAAAAAAAGTGTTAAGTAAACTTGACTATAAGTAAAACTGAATTATGTCATTTATTTCCAAAGGAATAAAGAAAGGGAAAGAAGGAAAAGGAAAATAAAAAGGAAAGGGGAAAGAAAGGAAGGAAGGAAAGAGATAAGAATGGAAAATTTTTTTCAGAGTCATGGAAAGTTAACCTCACTGTATAGAATGAGAACCATAGTCAAATATTTGCCAGATATTTGTACTTAAGCTCTTCACAATGATACCTGGCATTTGTTCACTATGAAAAAAAATAAATACAAGTGATTAGTGCCAGTCTTTTTTTTTTTTCAGTATTGATTAAAGATTGCTATATTTACAAAGCACAGTAGAATCTTCAGAAGCTTTTTTAAAAATCTTGAAAACCTTCCTTATATTTCTGCTTCTGTTACAGTGATTACACAATCTCATCTGGTTAATTTTAAACCAGCTAAAAAAGCCAAGTATTTCACTATTCCACAAATATGAGTTTAATCCTGAATTTGTTAGGTTTTAACAAGTTGGCTCTGATTTTACGGAAAATAAAAACTTCCTCCTTGTAAAACAAACCAGAAATAAGATTCTTCTCCAAAGGAATGTATCACTTGATCATTTCAACCTACTGGACTCAAGCCTTCTTTCTTAGGAAAAGTAACTGTGCAGGTGGTGGATGACTTATGTGACTGCCATGCCTCAAGTTCCATTCGTCCTTTTGGAGAATTCTTTATAATGACAACTATTGTCTGTGGTCAAAATTCAATTACTTTTTAAAGGAAATAAAACCTTTATTTCTATTTATCATGAAACTTTCAACAACACAAACCAATACCAATGAAGGCTCTAAACAAGTGAAATATAAAAATAGTACTTATATTTTCAAGGATATACATACATATTCTAGTGGGGGGCTGATATTTTTAAAGAATTTGTAATTTGAGGGAACTTTCTGCTGAGTGATAGTTAGGAGGTTTGGCTTCCATCTTGACTCCAATAATTATTAGTTATGGAACCTCAGTAAAGGGACTTAACTATTTTTAAACCTTAGTATCTTCATCTATGGGCTTTCCAGGTAGTACTAGCAGTAAAGAACCTACCTGCCAACCCAGGAGACATGAGAGATGCAGGTTTGATGCCTAGGTTGGCAAGATCTCTTGGAGGAGGGAATGGTAACCCACTCCAGTATTCTGGCCTGGAGAACCGCATGGACAGAGGAGCCTGGCAAGCTACAGTGCATAGGTTTACAAAGAGATGCAAAACTGAAATGACTTGGCACCCACAGCATTTTCATCTATAAAACAGGCATGATAGTACAATTACTTCATAAGGAGAAATGTTGGGAAAATACCATTAAAATGTAAAAATATTTAGACTCATTGCTACATGATTGCCTAACAAGCATTCAATGAAACAGCAGTAATTTTTTATCAGGAGCCAACTCATTGGAAAAGACCTGGATGAAAGATTGAAGGCAAAAGGAGAAGAGGGCAGCAGAGGATGAGATGGTTAGACAGCATCACTGACTCAATGGACATGAATTTGAGCAAACTCCGGAAGGCAGTGAAGGACAGGGAAGCCTGCAGTGGTACAGTCAAAGGGTCACAAAGGGTCAGACATGACTTAGCAAGTGAACAACAACAACAATTTTTATCAACATTATTATTATTATTTCCAATTGATGGCTTCATATTTGAACGCTATGGGCTTCCCTGGTGGGTCAGATGGTAAAGAATCTTACTACAATGCAGGAGACCTGGGTTTGATCCCTGGGTCTGGAAAGTCCCCTGGAGAAGGAAATGGCAACCCACTCCCGGATTCTTGCCTGGGAAATCCCATGGACAGAGGAGCCTGCTAGGCTATAGTTCATGGGGTCACAAAGAGTCGGACATGACTGAGCAACTAATACTACTTTCTTGCCTTTATATATACATAAATATTATCATGTAAGTTCCAGTTATGAACCACTATCTTAGGGTGGTTTCCTAAAAGTAGACCCTAGGGCAAGACTTTTAGTGTAAGGAGTTTATTTGGGTGGTGATTTCAGGAAGCCTTAGTAGGAGCGAGGGAAACTCAGAAAATGAAAACTTTACAGAAAAATTTTAAAGGGGAGAAAGAGGAGGGATCTTGGAAATATTAACCAAAGCACATATGATCTTTCATTTGTAAACCCTGAGACAGTCTTCAAGTTCCTTAGCATATATTTACAAGGTCCTGTCTATGATTTTAAGCTGCAGCCTAATAGACTAACCAAATGACTGAGAGGAACAAGTTTCTCTCTTCTTCAGAGATACTATTCTAGATTAGATCTCTGCTTAAAACCTTACTTAAGGGTGCTTCCCTGGTTGCTCAGTGGTAAAGAATTCAGCTGCCAATGTGGTGGACCTGGGTTCTAGTCCCTGGTCTGGCAATATCCCAGAAGGCATGGAACAACTAAGCCCATGCACCATTGACTATTGAGCCTGTGCTCTGGAGCCCAGGAGCCACAATTACTGAGCCCAGGCACCGCAACTGCTGAAGCGCCTGTGCCTAGAGCCTGTGCTCCTCAAGAGGGGAAATCTTTTCAATGAGAAGCCTATGCACTGCGACTAGAGAGTAGCCCCCACTCACCGCAACTAGAAAGAGCCTGTGTGCAGTAACGAAGATCCACCACAACCACAAATACATAAAAACGATTCTTTCAAAAGAAAAAAGAACACATACCTAAGGAGCAGTGTCTCAGAAAACAATTTAACAATAGCATCTACTAATCACACATGTGTCACAATTTCCATTCTCGTTTAATCATTGTTTAGTATACAGGAAACATCAGGATGCTCTTACTGAAAGGCTGTTTAAATCTGGAAGCACATGTACACCCATGGCTGATTCATGTCAACGTATGGCAAAAACCACTACAATAATGTAAAGTAATTAGCTTCCAATTAAAATAAATAAATTAAAAAATATATGGAAGCTGACCCTCATAACCAGCTACTTGTCACACTAAAGCTTAAGAAACGTGTCACTCTTGTGCTCTCTTATTCATATGCAAAATATAAGTTTTACTGTCATAATTATCACCTTCCTTATTGGAAAACCTGTAACTCTGTGAATAGCAAACTGTATCAATTTTGTCAGTTTTCTATAAATATAATAATAATTATTATTATTAAAATGGGTGGTTCAACTTTGAAAATAGCTGATGATAATAAATAGGGATGCCATTTACATGCCAAAAATGCAAAGGGAGAAAGTATACAATAAAAAGGCTATAATCATGATCTCTTTGTTGAACCAGCCCATAATTTTCACCATCAGAATTCTATATCCATATGGTTCATGATAACACACACTTGGTTAAGTTGTATGTGTTAAAAAACCAACCCCTCCTCAGAGAAAACTCTAGCATAACTTAATGAATAGGCACAGGTCTGAAATGATGGAATTCAAATTATTTCTTCTATTTAAGGGAGTAACACTTAGGCTAAACTATGAGATAGTGCTTTTGCAATGTTGATAGCTTTCTCTTTAAAAAAATATCTGAAAGAATTTCATAACTCCAGAAATTTATAACACTTTTGAATCTGGAAACATGGATTTTATTGTTGGTCCCACCATCAATTTAATAACAGCAGTCTAGACACATGTTTCCTCTCTCTCTTATCTATCCTATTTTAGAGTTTTTGGTAAAAGCAAAGTATGGGTAAACCTACTCATCAATCTCATTTTTAATAAATAAAAATTCAATAACTAAGTTAACTTTCACATTGAAGTATATTGAATGAATACTGAAGTTAATGTCCACCTAAACAATTTTTTTCAGGCTTACTGATTTATGATTTTTAAAACTGACACAAACAGGCTATGGCTTGGTATTACTATTTTCTGTGTGGAACTTTTCACTGACTACTATTCATCCTTGTGCTGTGCTTAGTCTCTCAGCTGTGTCTGACTCTTTGTGACCCCATGGACTGTAGCCTGCCAGGCTCCTCTGTCCATGGGGATTCTCCAGGCAAGAATACTGGAGCGGGTTGCCATACCCTCCTCCAGGGGATCTTCCCAACCCAAGGATCAAACCCAGGTCTCCTGCATTGCAGGCAGATTCTTTACCATCTGAGCCACCAGGGAAGCCCAAGAATACTGGAGTGGGTAGCCTATCCATTCTCCAGGGGATCTTCCTGACCCAGGAAGAGAACTGGGGTCTCCTGCACTGCAGGTAGATTCTTTACCAGCTGAGAGGTATACCAGGGAAGTCCATCATTCACCCTTAGGTTTCTGCTATTATTTATTCACCAAATACATTTTAACATATGCTATGAGTTTCCCTTGGAGAAGGCAATGGCACCCCACTCCAGTACTCTTGCCTGGAAAATCCCACGGATGGAGAAGCCTGGTAGGCTGCAGTCCATGGGGTCGCTAAGAGTCGGACACGACTGAGCGACTTTACTTTCACTTTTCACTTTCATGCATTGGAGAAGGAAATGGCAACCCACTCCAGTGTTCTTGCCTGGAGAATCCCAGGGATGGGGGAACCTGGTGGGCTGCCGTCTATGGGGTCGCACAGAGTCGGACATGACTGAAGCGATTTAGCAGCAGCAGTAGCAGCCTGGGTTTCCCTGGTGACTCAGCAGTAAAGAATCTGCTTGCCAATGCAGGAAACAAGATGTAGGTTCAATCCCTGGGCTGGGAAGATCCCCTGGAGAAGGCAATGGCAAGCCTCTCCAGTATTCTTGCCTGGGAAATCCCATGGACAGAGGAGCCTGGTGGGGTAATGTCCATAGGGTAGCAAAACAGTCCGACATGACTTAGCAACTAAACAACAATAATACATCAGGTACTGCTACAGCTGCTAGGAATACAGGAGTAAATAAAATCTACACAGTAAAAGTAAATAAAATCATTCCTCCCAGAGCTTATAGGTTGGTTCAATCCTCCAAAATTCCAGTAAGTTCCAAGTTAGTGTTCAATTAATTTCATCAGGAATAGTAAATTCTTTGACTTGCAGATGACAAAGAATAAACTTGAGTATTTTGGAAAGAAAGGTAATTTATAAAGTGAAGAAACCACATTTCTTGATTATGCTGCTTGTATTGAAAATCCAGGAATGAGGATCACATTTAACCTCATGTTGTAGGTAACTCAAAAATTAGTACACATACAAAAATCATCCACTCTTTCATTATCAATATTTCTTTACTCTTTCCCCTTATCATATAAATATGCTCAGATTTTTCCAGTGTTTTTAAAAATAAAACTCACATGGTTTGCCTCCCTTTCAATCTACTTCCCCTCTTTTAAGCACATTTGGAAAAGAAACTTCCCACTTATTTTCAATCCTCACCTCTTATGGCTCTTCACTTTGTTGTAATCCTCCCTAGTTCATAACTCCTGATGTAAAAGCAAGTATAATTTTAATCTTGTCTTCCATGGGTAACTAAAATTAATTCAGGGCATATTCCCCTGTTGTGGAGAAAACCCAGACCAATCCCAAGGTTTCTCTGCCTCAGTCAGTCAGTGGATCAGTTCAGTCTCTCAGTCGTTTCCGACTCTTTGAGACCCCACGGACTGCAGCATGCCAGGCTTTCTGGTCCTTCATCAACTCTGGGACTCACATCCATCACGTTGGTGATGCCATCCAACTATCTCATTCTCTGTCATCCCCTTCTCCTTCCACCTTCAATCTTTCCCAGCATCAGGGTCTTCAAATAAGTCAGTTCTTCACATCAGGCGGCCAAAGTATTGGAGTTTCAGTTTCGGCATCAGTCGTTCCAATGAACATTCAGGACTGATTTCCTTTAAGATGGACTGGTTGCATCTCCTTTCAGTCTAAGAGAGTCTCAAGAGTCTTCTCCAACACCACAATTCAAAAGCATCAATTCTTCAGCACTCAGCTTTCTGTGTGGTCCAGCTTTCACATCCATACATGACTACTGGAAAAACTATAGCTTTGACTAGACAGACCTTTGTTGGCAAACTAATGTTTCTGCTTTTTAATATGCTGTGTAGGTTGGTTATAGCTTTTCTTCCAAGGAACAAGCGTTTTTTAATTTCATGGCTGCAGTCACCATCTGCAGTGATTTTGGAGCCCCCCAAAATAGTCTGTCACTGTTTCCATTGTTTCCCCATCTATTTGCCATGAAGTGAGGGGATCAGATGCCATGATCTTAGTTTTCTGAATGTTGAGTGTTAAGCCAACTTTTTCACTCTCCTCTTTCACTTTCATCAAGAGGCTTTTTAGTTCTTCTTCACTTTCTTCCATAAGGGTGGTGTCATCTGCATATCTAAGGTTATTGATATTTCTCCCTACAATCTTGATTCCAGCTTCTGCTTCTTCCAGCCCGGCATTTCACATGATGTACTCTGCATATAAGTTAAATAAGCAGGGTGACAATATACAGCCTTGACATACTCCTTTCCCAATTTGGAACCAGCCTCTTGTTCCATGTCCAGTTCTAACTGTTGCTTCTTGACCTGCATACAGATATCTCAGGAGACAGGTCAGGTGGTCTGGTATTCTCATTTCTTGAAGAATTTTCCACAGTTTGTTGTGATCCACACAGTCAAAGGCTCTGTCATAGTTAATAAAGCAAAAGTAGATGTTTTCCTGGAACTTTCTTGCTTTTTCAATGATCCAATGGATGTTAGCAATTTGATCTCTGGTTCCTCTGCCTTTTCTAAATCCAGCTTGAACATCTGGAAGTTCACAGTTCATGTACTGTTGAAGCCTGGTTTGGAGAATTTTGAGCATTAGTTTGTAGTGTGTGAGATGAGTGCAATTGTGCAGTAGTTTGAACATTCTTTGGCATTGCCTTTCTTTGGGATTGGAATGAAAACTGATCTTTTCCAGTCCTGTGGCCACGGCTGAGTTTTCCAGATTTTCTGGCATGTTGAGTGCAGGACTTCCACAGCATCATATTTTAGGATTTGAAACAGCTCAACTGGAATTCCATCACCTCCATTAGCTGTGTTCATAGTGATGCTTCTTAAGGCCCACTTGACTTTGCATTCCAGGATGTCTGGCTCTAGGTGAGTGATCACACCATTGTGGTTATCTGGGTCATGGAGATCTTCTTTGTATAGTTCTGTGTATTCTTGCCACCTCTTAATATCTTCTGCTTCTGTCAGGTCCATACCATTTCTCTCCTTTATTGTGCTCAATTTTGCATGAAATGCCAATATTTGCTTCATATTAAGTAATAGATGGCCCTGCTGTCGGTTTGTATCTCATATCATCTGTTAGTTAATCAGTTGTGTCCAACTATTTGCTCAACATGCTCCTCTGTCCATGGGCTTCTCCAAGGAAGAATACTGGAGTGGGTTGCCATGTCCTTCTCCAGGGAATCTTTCTGACCCAGGGATTAGACCTAGGTCTCCTGCATTGCAGGCAGAATCTTTACTCAATTCAATAATTAGAATGTTTTTACCAATATATTAATCAAAACTCCAAATTTGATTATAGCATAAAACATTCCCTCCCCTAGCTAGGGCCTCCTTCAGGCCCTCTTCTTGTCTGTTTTGTGCATGAATGGAAGGAGGGAGGAGTTGATAGGAAAGAGGAAAGAAGATGACAAGACAAGTTTAAACAAAAGTGCAGAAGATCAACTTTAGGGAAATTATAAATGTTTAAAATGCACCCAGATATTTCCTTGGAGATCATGTCCCTGACCCCTTCCAAAATTTAAATTGGTTGTCCCTGTTATTGCTTCTTATATCAATATAACCCAGTTCTTCTCCTTCATATTAATTATCACAATTTATAAGATTACATGTTTTAATTACTTGGTATGCTGCTGCTAAGTCACTTCAGTCGTGTCCGACTCTGTGCCACCCCATAGACGGCAGCCCACCAGGCTCCCCTGTCCCTGGATTCTCCAGGCAAGAACACTGGAGTGGGTTGCCATTTCCTTCTCCAGTGCATGAAAGTGAAAAGTGAAAGTGAAGTCGCTCAGTCGTGTCCGACTCTTTGCGAGCCCATGGACTGCAGCCTACCAGGCTCCTCCGTCCGTGGGATTTTCCAGGCAAGAGTACTGGAGTGGGGTGCCATTGCCTTCTCCGATGTTTTTTTTTTTTTTCCTCATGTCTGTTTTTCTCACCCAAATTGATCTGATGTCAAGGCATGTCCACTGTGTTTCCCAATGTTTACTCAGGGCCCAGCACAGTGTATAGCATAATCATAACTGTTCAGTGTATATTAATTGAATATGTGAAGACACAAAGCAACATGGATAGAATTCATTTTTTAGATGAATTAGAATTCTGCTTAGAAACTGTCAGTACCTCCGCATCATCCTAGTAGACAGCAGTCATTACACTATTAACATCAAGTTCTACAATGCAAACTTTGTTCTCAGTTTTAGTATTATCCACAGAACACTAAAATGCTTATTATTCATTTGAATTTTAATTCTCTTTTTATTATTCAAACTTCTTTCCTTTTCTGCTGTGTTAATCATAATACACATACTTTACTTGCCACATGTCTCAAATCAGTTTTCAGAAGGAGGCAGGAAGGAACAGTTGAGAAAGGAAAAGAAGAGAATGGATTATTACTGATTATAGCAAAAGTATGAAACTGTACCATTCTTAAAGGTTGAGAATGGCTCACCAAGAGAGTTGCCATGAATCTAAATGGTAGTTATAAACCTAATAAAAGATATTTGTTTAATGTTTTACAATATATAATGTACTTTCATCATATATATTCTCTCACCTATAGTTCACAACAGCCCCCAGGGGCAGTTAGCACATGGATTTCGGTCCAAAATTCAAATACTGATCAATTTAGGCTCAGAGAAATTGCATGACTTGTTCAAGTTCTCACAGCTATTAGGTTGGTCAAGCTATGACTCAGATACAGGTCAGCTTTGCCAAGTTCATTGCTTTTTATAAAATACCACTGCACTTCCTGCAAAAGTGAAATTTCTCTGTGTAATTGAAAAAACAGAACCAAAGGATGGAGCTTTACTTAGGATTTCTTTTAGGAGCACAAGTAGTAGGACTTCTTTATCACATCAAATGCCAAGAGGAGTGGATTTACCTACACCCATACCTTTGAGCTTATTCAGTCCATTGAGATACCGAAACAAATTCTGCCAGGCGTTTCTGAAATAAATTGATGAAGTTTTTGAATTCTGCATTTTATCAGACACAGATGCAATATTTTATATACTGCTTGTCAAGAGAGAATGTCTAAAGCAGACCATAATTTAATTACAATGAAAACTGAAGTAAACAACATGAGTGATTTCTGAAGATCTAACCACTGAATACCACACCCTTGGCAACTCTCCTAAGACCTACAAGAAGACAATAGGGTAGATTGTGTTAAGAGTTCTGTGCCAAGACACAGCAAAAGATAGAGTCTTGATGAAAACTAGTGAATAAAACTGCCTAAACGTATTTAAGGGACACTTCTTTGTTTATTGTTTCACTTTTTGGTGTGTCTTAACCAACATTCTCCTGTGTTATATGACTACCATGTGAAAGGTACTGTTCTAAACAGAAAAGAGCTTTTGATTAAGTCCATAAAATATTTGTTAAAAGCATAAACTTGAAGTCAAATAAATGTGAATTTGAATCCCACCTGCTAGTTATTACTATCATGACTAGTTATTACTGTTATCTATGAGAATGAAGCAGCCTACTTATACTTTTTGATAACAGGACATAAAGGACTACTGTCAGGATTAAACAAGATGTCATATTCATCTACCCATTGCTTCATTCAGAAACTACTTAGCACCAGGCACTGTACAAAGCACTCAAGATACAGTGGTGAACAAAACACAAAGTCTAGTAGGCCTGAAATAAGAAAGTGCATACCACAATGCATGAAACATAATTGGGACATAAGAAACACTGACTTTCTTTTTCAGTTCCTTACATCACACTACCAAAATCCTTGGTTCTTTGTTAACAGTAATTGCATGGATTAAACCAGCAATACTTAAACAGTACTGGCAGTAGTTACTCTGAAAATAGAATAAAGGGTCTATTAAAAATAATAGTGGACAAAGTGTGTTTAAGATAAGTCCTACACAGCCAAGTAACTACTTGTTCCTTGTATTTGCTGAATGGAAAACAAGAAATCAAAACAAAACAAATAAGAAAAAGCCCTGGATATATGTATATGTATAACTGGTTCACTTTGCTTTACACTTGAAGCTAACATAACATTGTAAATCAACTATATGCTGTGTGTGCTAAGTGACTTCAGTCGTGTCTGACTCTGTGCAACCCTAGGGACCGTAGCCCTCCAGGCTCCTCTGTCCATGGGATTCTCCAGGCAAGAATACTGGAGTGTGTTGCCATGCCCTTCTCCAGGGAATCTTCCCAACCCAGGGATCGAACCCATGTCTCTTATGTCTCCTGCACTGGCAGGTGGGTTCTTTACCCCTAGTGGCACCTGGGAAGCCTAAGTCTACTATACATCAAAAGAAATTTTTAAAACATTAAGAAATTTCCCACAGAATGACTAGATCAATCACCCAGGTGTGAGCAGCCTGGTCATCTACATGAACTAAGGGACCACACTTGAAGAGAATAAAGGTTAGTCCATAACTGTCATAATTTCATCCATTTACACTTTTATATGAATATGAATCAGGCTATTTCCAGGAGTCAATTACCCAACGTACTTATCCACATGTTGCTGAGGGAAGGAAAGAAAAACAAAAGAGAAGTCGCTATAGATGTTATAGAGAAGGAAGAGTCAGATTTGGCAGCTACCTGAAGACATAAAAAAAAAGACAAAGAAAAAAATCACATAAAATTCGAGAATCTTGTCTTTTATCTATGGATGGGTTTATTTTTATGCTCTTACAGGGAAATTCAGAGGCAAGGAAAAGGACTCTGGTAACCTTAGTATTGAATGAGTGGCCGCATCAAGTGTCACTGAAAAAGGACAAGGAAATCTACAAGTTCCACTGCAAAAATGTGAAAACAAAAGGAAAATGTCTTCCATTAACATAAAGCCAGCAATCAAAGCATGAGGAACAAAATCTGTGGTGAGTGGGTTACTACCATTACCCAAATTAAAGTAGGATGGGCCCAGGAGTCCTCTTAAAGACTGATTTCAGTTGTTGCAATTGAATTGATACACACTGAGTTATTAAACATTTGAAATGTCTCAAAACTTACATCAATATTATTTTGGCTGATTTGATTGTATACTCCTGATGTAAATCCAGAAAGTAAGTAAAAGGAAGATGTGGGATTAAGGAAATAGTATAGAATAAGGAAAGAGGCAATTAGAATATGCAGGATGATGGGGAAACATCCCAGGATGGAAGTTTGGTAGCAAAGAGTACCATTCATCTGTTTTGAGCTGGAGGATAGAGGCTCCAAGAGAGATGTATCTAAGAAGAATGCATTGTTAAAATACCTGATCTGTTTATTAGTTTGAATGAGCTGGGGAGGGCATGTAGCAAGAGATACAAGGGAAAGTAAACAATCTGAAGTGAAATAATGATTAAATCCACAGAAAATAAAAGTTTAAACAATATGAAAATATATTTTTAAAAATTAAAACCAGAAATAAAAGACAAAAGCACTTTAAAGACTTTATCACTATTGCTGTAGAGCTTATCAGGATAAAGTCAAAAATGTGAATCTAACATAACCTGGTGAGTGTAGCATTTAAAAATGAGGTGATAAGAACATCGTTGTTCGAAGTATTCTCACACTTTCCTGAGATGCTTCTCTACCGAATTTTAAGCAATGCTATTAGATCATGAAAGTCTATAACGTAAGCCGACTGTCTAGCCCTAAAATAGCACACAGTGATAAGTACACATGTCATTTTGTGATGCACGTTCTTACTTTAGGATAAATACTGAGAAAGAAAAGAAACAGCATGAGGAAAAGTTTACTGTATTGGAACTAACAAAGAGATTGAGTATCTCCATTCTACCTTTCACTTAAGTTGTCCACTGTCCCCAGACTATAAATGAGTCTAATCCATAAGCTGTGTTGTTCTCTCACTCCCCCAAGCCTGGAAAAGCACCAGACCTACCCCACCAGATATTCCTACAAATTTGTACATTCACACACAAATTTGCCCAAAAGAAGACACTTCTGTTATGTACAAATGTAGATGATCTTCCTGAGATGAGACGGAGAGACATGAAAATGGATAGATATTCACTGTACCAGTATCTGTTTATGAACTATCTGCGTATCTTTGACATCAACAGACACTAAAAACTGACTAGTAACAACAGGATTGAACGATTATTCTGCATAACTATATGTAAAAAGAAGTAACTTTAAAAACCAATAAAACCTTCTGTTACTATAGTCTGTGGTGATAATCAGTAATGTAACAACTCAGGTGATTTTTTTTATAATGAGAGAAAACCACACTTTAATTTGTATTCAGAGTGGTAATAATACCCCTAAAACATTTTATTCTGCAAGCATATATATTTATTTTCAATTATCTCTACCATCTCATTGCACAGATCTATAAATTTACATAAGCATGAAAAGTCTAAAAAAAAGTTATAAACTTGGAAAGTTTTAACTGGTTTTACAGCAATTTGGTACTTTTAAAAATCAATGAGGCCAAATGTCTTATTCTTTGAAATTCAATTTTTAGTTTCTCACCTTTTAAATAGCTGTGATAGTTTTTATTCTTAACTGAGATTGTGTTTTTCATGGAAAGATTACAATCACAGAAACTGAAGTGGCACAAAGATATTTATTAAGGTTACATATGAAAGAAAGTGTTTATATCTGAGGTAACATTTTTAAAATAATTTAATAATGTAGCTATTCATCCATCTCCCCAACTAATAAAATGATGATGCGAATGCTCCTCTCAAATGGCATTCAAAAAAAAAGTCTGATAATACAATGAAATTCTCTAGATTTAGCCTTCATAAAAGTGAAAAATATTCATTCATTCCTAGTTTCTTTGTCAAAAGTACTTATTGTCTTTCTTCTCAGCTTACAAAACACAGTGAGTATTTTGAAATTAGTTTCTGACCTCCAGATCAATGGAACTGTCCCCTCTCCTATCTTTGGAGACCTGGTTGTTCAATCTTTCTTAATAAAAAAAGAAAAATTATTTGGCTGTGCCTAGTCTTAGTTGTGGCACCAGGGATCTTTGACTGAGGTGCATGGAATCTTTAGTTGTGGCCTGGGGGATCTTGTTCCCTGATCAAGAATTGAACCTGGGCCCTCTGTATTGGGGTGTGAAGTCTGAGTCACTGGACCACTAGGGAAGTCCCTCAATCTTTCTTATCTTCTCTCCCTCTCCTCTCCCCTGACTTCCTCTCTCTCTCAGTCCCACATTTTCTCTTTCTCTTTCTCTGCCTAAATTCTACAAGTCAGTAGCATTTTTATAATCCAAGAACCTTGCTTTGTGCTCCAGGATTCTACTTACAACATTTCATAAATGTTTTCTTATTCAATTTGATAGTTTATTGAGCATAGTCTTAAAAATCATCTTAATGGGCATAGGAAACGTCCCTGTGTTGACAGAGTGCAAATATTCAAATATTTTCTAAATGTTGACTTTTTATTGTTTTGTTTACTGTTTCTGTTTTTTCCTTTAGATTATATGACACTAAAGAGGAGACTTATTTTTATAACTTCTTCTCTTTGATGACCTCTATGCAGGGACTAATCTTTCATCCTTATAACTTTCATCTTTATAGTGTCCAGCTCAGCCTCTCTGATTACCACCTGACCTTGAACAATTTCCCCTTAAAGTTTTGAGATTTAAGGCTTTTGTCCTGCTTCCAGATGCCCTTGTATCAATGTGGCTACTTCCAGCACAGTTAGCTTCTTAAGGAATAATACAGTGGGACAGGAGTTAGGGCACAGTGGGTTGTATATGGGGAGGCCTGGAAGCGGAACAGGAATAAGCCAGTAAGCAAAAGATAACCAGCACTAGCACATTTCTTTCTTCAGGGAAAGAAATGCAAAATAGTGAGAGAAAGTTGACCAAAAAACAGTTTGAGAAAAATAGTGGTGAGGACAAGGAATCTACTGACGGCAATACAGAGAGACATTTTATTTCTTCCAAATCAAATTTGGATCATATCAACGTGCAAAAACATGAATAGGTTACAACATGGCCAGCATTTATTTTTAGTTCGTTAAGTATTAGTTCATTTCTCTGAATGTCTATTTGGCTGTGATGATTTGGATCAATCAGAGAGACAGTTAATCTTTAAGCAATATTACAGTTCAGTTCAGCCAGCACATAAAGACATAATCCTCATCTTTCATGTTTTAGTTCCTTTCATTTAAACCACTATAAATTTTTCCGCAAATTTTCAAAGACAAGTTTCTAAAGGAAATATGCCTTTGGAGATCAATCAATGACAAAATATAACTTGCTTCAGTAGATTCTCTTTACTGTAGCTACTGCTATATTATCTGTAGATATTTAAAAAGGCAAACAGAGTGACTTTTAAATTAAGCTACTTTAATCATATATGGGAAAACAGGGAAGATTGGTTGAATGTGGCTTACGGTTCATACTCTTTCACATAATTAAGATTTATTCAGATAGTATGGAAAGACACTTTATTATAAATTACTGATAAGAGTCTTCACTCTTAGGAGAAACGAGGTCTATAGGGAAAGCATCCATGGATAATGAAATGTACCTGAAGCTACCTTCCTGTCATAAGATCAGAGTTGGTCTTTCTGAAACTACTCATTAAACTGCTGACTCCCTTCCCACAGTCCCACAATTCTATTCATCTTTGCTTTTAGATTGCCTGAGGGTCAGACACGACTGAGCGACTTCACTTTCACTTTTCGCTTTCATGCATTGGAGAAGGAAATGGCAACCCACTCCAGTGTTCTTGCCTGGATAATCCCAGGGACGGGGAGCCTGGTGGGCTGCCCTCTATGGGGTCGCACAGAGCCGGACACGACTAAAGCGACTTAGCAGCAGCAGCAGCAACAAATCTACTTTCTTGGGCAAATCTACTTTTATGGGAAATAACATAAAACAGTAAAGCATATATGTAAGACCTGGCTCTAAAATCTATAGGTACCTACACAATTTTGTAAATTGCTTCAACTCTCTGAACATCAGTTCATTCATCTATGAAATGGAGCACTAACGTCTATCAATTAGGGTTGTTATTAGGACTAGATGAAATAAATTAGCAAATAAGTACTCTATAAATAATCATTCTCTTCCTGTCTCCCTAAGAAAATAAAGTTTGTTTAAGCCAACAAGAAAGGTCAGGCAAACTTCTAAAACATGGATGGCTAACTTTATACACAGAGACTCAGATAGTCAGTATTGGACCATAGAGTACTACAACTACTTACTTCTGCAGTTATAGTATGAAAGTGGACATTACCAATATGTAAACCAATGAGTGTTGCTGTGTTCCAATAAAACTTTATTTATGGGGCTGAAATTTCAGGTTTATACAAATGTCACAAACATGAACCATTATTATTCTCCACTCTTGAGACCTACAAAAATATGTGGCATGCTTCATATGGCTGTACACTATATATGGGCTTCCCAGTGGTAAAGAATCCACCTGCCAATGTCAGAGACACAAGAGACGTGGGTTTGATCCCTGGGTCGGGAAGATCCCCTGGAGGAGGAAATGGCAACCCACTCCAGTATTCTTGTCTGGAAAAATCCCACAGAAAGAGGAGCCTGGTGGGCTACAGTCCACAGGATCACAGAGAGGTGGACACGAGTGAGTGACTGACCAACCAACAACCATGCTTCATATGGCCTGTGGATCACAGTTTGTCAATATCTGTTCTAGGGAATAAACAACAAGTGAATGAGAAAATTGTTCAGAGTCAAAAAAGATACAGTTAAAGTAAGAATGGTTAGGCCTGTGGCAAAACAGCATTGCTTAGCATCTCCTCTGTACTTCCATGCTTGGTTTGGATACATCCGTTCCTTTTTTTTTTTTAATATAAATTTATTTATTTTAATTCGAGGCTAATTACTTTACAATATTGTATTGGTTTTGCCATACATGGACATGAATCCGTCCCAGGTGTACATGTGTTCCCCATCCTGAACCCCCCACCCACCTCCCTCCCCGTACCATTCCTCTGGGTCATCCCAGTGCACAAGCCCTGAGCATCCTGTATCATGCATCAAACCTGGACTGGCGATTCATTTCACATATGATAATATACAAGTTTCAATGCCATTCTCCCAAATCATCCCACCCTTTCCCTCTCCCACAGAGTTCAAAAGACTGTTCTATACATCTGTATCTCTTTTGCTGTCTCGCATACAGGGTTATCGTTACCATCTTTCTAAATTCCATATATATGCATTATTATACTGTATTGGTGTTTTTCTTTCTGGCTTACTTCAGTCCGTATAATAGGCTCCTGACTTCCCATAGAACTCATGTTCTCTGTTTTCACACTAAGGGAATATTTGTTTGCATGATAACAAAGCCCAATATTCCCATGTATGAGGAGAGATATCCCAGATAAAAAGAACTTAGTTAAGATGGGCCCATTTATTTTTATCCTAAACTCTTCTCTAGCTATACTCAGGAGGTTTTTATATTTAGTTTTAATATAGAAATGGGAAGCTGTTTTAATACTACCTATATCCCTACATTCTGTCTTTTTTGTTGTTGTTGTTCTATTGCTGCTTTACTTTCAAACCTCTTAGCTTCTCATGAAGATGACAAGGACATTAAAAAAAGGAGCCATGCCATGAAATTATTTTGGAAATTTTACCATGAAATTGTATCAAAGAATTTAGAAATACTTAGGAAATTGTTGGACACATTTAAACAAGTTTGTGTTTCAAACTAGTACAGCCACTATGGAGAACAGTGTGGAGATTCCTTAAAAAACTGGAAATAGACCTACCTAATGATCCAGCAATCCCACTGCTGGGCATACACACTGAGGAAACCAGAAGGGAAAGAGACACGTGTACCCCAATGTTCATCGCAGCACTGTTTATAATAGCCAGGACATGGAAGCAACCTAGATGTCCATCAGCAGATGAATGGATAAGCAAGCTGTGGTACATATACACAATGGAGTATTATTCAGCCATTAAAAAGAATACATTTGAATCAGTTCTAATGAGGTGGATGAAACTGGAGCCTATTATACAGAGTGAAGTAAGCCAGAAAGAAAAACACCAATACAGTATACTAACGCATATATATGGAATTTAGAAAGATGGTAACAATAACCCTGTGTACGAGACAGCAAAAGAGACACTGATGTATAGAACAGTCTTATGGACTCTGTTGGAGAGGGAGAGGGTGGGAAGATTTGGGAGAATGGCATTGAAACATGTAAAATATCATGTATGAAACGAGTTGCCAGTCCAGGTTCGATGCACGATACTGGATGCTTGGGGCTGGTGCACTGGGACGACCCAGAGGGATGGAATGGGGAGGGAGGAGGGAGGGGGGTTCGGGATGGGGAACACATGTATACCTGTGGCGGATTCATTTTGATATTTGGCAAAACTAATACAGTTACGTAAAGTTTAAAAATAAAATAAAATGAAAAAAAAAAAAAGTTTGTGTTTCATCAAAACTTCCCAGTAAAATAATTTGTGCAATCAGAAGTTACTAACTTTTAAGTGACCTTAGAAATACATGTTTCACATTGTTTTTCCTAAACTTGTAGGATTGCAAAGATCATCCAAATTTATCTCTTTTTTTAATGACCAATAGCACATATTATGATTCAGCTGGCTGGAACACAGAACTATAAAACCGAGTATGTTGTAGCATTTTATTTTTGCTTTTTTATCTAATTTTTGTGTGAAACATGTTGGCTAACAGAGAAATCAAATGCAATGATGTAATGTGGACTTGCTAACAACACAGCCTAAGCCACTGGTCTCACAAGGTGAAGTGAATACTTACATCAGAGGCTGCCGAAATGACTGAAGGAGAGGGAAAAGAATTACAATTTCTATTTATACTTACTTTAAACTGAAACAATTAAGAGGACGTCAAGGTTAACTAATATTTAATAAGCGCTTGAACTAGCGTCATCACTTGTATCTTTGTCATGTCTTGTAACTGGATATCAAGACCATAGGCAAGGCATCCTGTGAAAGAACGGAAGGAAATTCTGATACAGAGCCCCTCATTCACTCGTTAGCTTCAAGTTTATGACTGTTAAGTAGGCTCATTGTAGTCACAAATTAAATTATTTAGACTGAATAATGCAACAGACTGGTTCCAAATAGGAAAAAGAGTACGTCAAGGCTGTATGTTGTCACCCTGCTTCTTTAACTTCTATGCAGAGTACATCATGAGAAACGCTGGGCTGCAAGAAGCACAAGCTGGAATCAAGATTGCCAGGAGAAATATCAGTAACCTCAGATATGCAGATGACACCACCCTTATGGCAGAAAGTGAAGAAGAACTAAAGAGCCTCTTGAGGAAAGTGAAAGAGGAGAGTGAAAAAGTTGGCTTAAAGCTCAACATTCAGAAAACAAAGATCATGGCATCTGGTCCCATCACTTCATGGCAAATAGATGGGGAAACAGTGGAAACAGTGTCAGACTTTATTTTGGGGGGCTCCAAAATCACTGTAGATGGTGACTGCAGCCATGAAATTAAAAGACGCTTACTCCTTGGAAGGAAATTTATGACCAACCTAGATAGCATATTCAAAAGCAGAGACATTACTTTGTCAACAAAGGTCCATCTAGTCAAGACTATGGTTTTTCCAGTGGTCATGTATGGATGTGAGTTGGACTGTGAAGAAAGCTGAATGCCAAAGAATTGATGCTTTTGAATTGTGGTGTTGGAAAAGACTCTTGAGAGTCCCTTGGACTGCAAGGAAATCCAACCAGTCCATTCTAAAGGAGATCAGTCCTGGGTGTTCATTGGAAGGACTGATGCTAAAGCTGAAACTCCAATACTTTGGCCACCTCATGCGAAGAGTTGACTCATTGGAAAAGACCCTGATGCTGGGAGGGATTGGGGGCAGGAGGAGAAGGGGACGACAGAGGATGAGATGGCTGGATGGCATCACCTACTCGATGGACATGAGTTAGGGTGGACTCCAGGAGTTGGTGATGGACAGGGAGGCCTGGCGTGCTGCGATTCATGGGGTCACAAAGAGTCGGACACGACTGAGGGACTGAACTGAACTGATACCTAACTTTACAAAAGGACAAGTGGTGTAAAAAGACTCCAGTGAACAGATTACAAGTTGAGGATACTGATACAAATACAAGCACAGCAAACCAAAGAAAATAGAGTCAATGCATCTCATACTCCTAGAACAGGTTGTTCATCATTTATAATATAATATTAAAGACAAGGACACCCTAATCCCATCTGTTAGCCAAATAAGTTAGCCAAAGAAATTCAAATAACCAAGATAATTTAAACAGTGGATTTATATCCACTATCGTTAATGAAGAAACTTGTTCTACATGAATTTCATGCTTGAAAAAATTAGCTAATGATAACATAAAGCCATCACTTCTAATAATACATTTTAAAATGTGGTTCACTCTTTATTTTGACCTTTTCAAATGTCTGTGCTTTATATCATTTGTATAATAAATTAGTGAAAAATTTTTCTGTATATAATTTATAAATAAACTTTCCAAGATACATATATAAGGATGTGTGCAAAAGATTTTACTAATAGAAGGGGGTACACAATCAAAAAGTTTATAAAAATTTTTTTGACATAAGGGTGGTATGTTTATTAGATAACCATAAAGCAGTCAGGCTTATATATGATATTCAAGTGTATCATGGTACTGGAAACTTGCAAACTATTTGGCTTTTGATAAATATAAGAGTAACCCATTATCAACAGATATTTGGGGAGCATTTTTTAATGCCTGTACACTCAGTTGCTCAGTCATGTCTGACTCATTGTGATCCCATGGACTGTAGCCCGCCAGGCTCCTCTGGGAGTGGCAACATAATCAGTCACTAGGGAAATGCACATTAAAACTACAGAAAGATACCACCACATACCTGTAAGATTGGCTAATACTAAAAAAAACCTGACCACACCAAGGGTTGGTGACAATGTAGGGAAACTGGAATTCTCATACACTGTTGGGAATATAGAATGGTACAACTACTTTAGAGAACAATTTGTTGTCGCTGTTCCCTCACTGAGTCATGTCTGACTCTGCAACTGCAACCCTCCAGGCTTCCCTGTCTCTCCTTCCTCACTCTCTCTTTCACTGTCTTCACTTGCTCAAACTCATGTCCACTGAGTCAGCGATGCCATCCAGTCATCTCATCCTCTGTTGCCCCCTTCTCCTCTTGCCCTCAATCTTTCCTAGCATCAGGGTCTTTTCCAGTGAATCTGCTCTTCGCATCAGGTGGCCAAACTATTGGAGCTTCAGTTTCAGTTTTGGAAGATGGAAAAGTTCAGGAGATTGGTTGCACAACAATGTATGTTTAACATTACTGAATTATACACTTAAAATAGTTAAGAAAGTAAATTTTATGTTGTGTGTGTTTTAGTATAATTATAATGTATATATTTTTATATATTTTATATTTTTTATTTTTTATATTTTTATATTTTATATATTTATATATATATATTATACTAAAACATTATTTATTATACATATATTTGTATACATACATACATTATATATTAAATGTACATCTACTATTAAAAAAAAAAACAATACTGGAGTGGGTTGCCATTTCCTACTCCAGGGAATCCTCCCGACCCAGGGATTGAACCCACATCTCTTGCAACTCCTGCATTGGCGGGCAGATTCTTTACCACTGCACCACATGGAAAGCCATGTCATCATTAATCATTTTATTGCTTTTCTAGATATGAAGAGATGCAAGAATTGGGCTTATAAAATCTCCTGAAAATATCTAACTATCTGAAGACCTATTCTGCCAGTTTCTCCCAGAGCATAAAGTGCTCAATTCCTGCCCCCCATCCTTAACTCCTTTCATAGGCTGCTGAAGGTCAGCAGCTGCAGCAGCTCATGATTTAATCCTTGTAGAGGGAGAAGGCAAGTGCCAATTTTTAGTTGGCACAGACAGAATACTTACTTTCTGGTTGTGGGTTTGAAACCTCAGGAGCTCACTAAGTGAAATGTGAAATTGGCCCCTGTACAAGGAGGACAAGGAGAGACCAAAGAAACAGGCAGACCACTCCAGATAGGTAGGTGGCAGGTTTAATAAACAAGGGAACTTACATGTGAGGCTTATCTTGAGCACCATAAGATGAATAGCTCTCTGCACCCACCTGCCAGAATCCTAAAAGCTTACATAGAGGCTTTGATTTCAGTCACTAATACCATAAAGAAAGTTCAACAGCACATTGCTTTCTCAACACTGTGCCATTAAAAACAGCTCTCACTGTGGGCAAAATGTACATTCCAAGGACAGGGGAAGAAGTGGGGAGCCTCGAATTACCTGGGCACAGCTTGTGAGTCAACCCTCCATCTTGTCTTCTTGATGACTTCCTGCAACATTAGTTTTCTCATTTGTTATCTGCTTCTCTCTATAGACTATAATTTCCACAAGAAGATGAACCATATCCTTTTTATTAACTGTGTATGCAAGGCATATTGTACTTTGTCTGGCTCAAGGAAGGCATTCAGTAAACACAACTTGAATAGATAAATGCATGAATGAGTAAATGAGTAGTCATTTCCATTCCATTGCCTCTTGCACATCCAGTTTTCTTAACTAAATCCATAATCAATAAGACTTTAATTTCCTTATTCTTGAACTCAATCCATTATAAAATAAATAAAATTCAAATGTCTTCTGGGAATCATTGGCCTCAGATTTAGACAGAACCTCTTGAAAACAATTCATTGGCCTCAGATTTAGACAGACTCGCTTGAAAACAATTCATAGGCAAAACAATACACAGTTCAGACCTGTCCTAAGGTCTGTTGGAGGTTTAGAAGTCTAAAAGGTAGATAGACATTTGCTTTCATAGAGCCTGAATTCCAGCCCCAGAGTCCCAGCTGGTTTCACATTGAATGTGCAGGAAGTCTAATCCACACACTTCTGCCTTGTATGAGCGATACTTCTCAGTGGAAATCAAGCATAGCATGCTCTGACCCATGTCACGAGTCAGAAGTGGTAGCACAGCTGGAATAGCAGAACAACCTATAAATTGACTTATAATTGAAGCATTAAACCTGTAATTTAAGGGGTAAAGAGGCAGAAATGTTTAGAATCCCATTGTGTCCCCAACACCACTGGAGAAATGGTGAGCATGGGTGTGGGGTTCCACTGCAAATGGTGTGTAATTCATACATTCCATATGAATTCCAAAGGCTTCCTCAACTGATTATTGTGTGTGTGTGTGTGTGTGTGTGTGTGCTTAGTTGTGCCCAACTCTTTGCAACCCCATGGACAATAGCCTACCAGACTCCTCTGTACATGATATTTTCCAGGCAAGAATATTGGAGCGGGTTGCCATTTCCTACTCCAGGGAATCTTCCTGACCCAGGCATCAAACCCACGTCTCTGGAGTCTCCTGCACTGGCAGGCAGATTCTTTACCACTGCACGACCTGGGAAGCCCCTCAGCTATTTCTTGGATTACACTAAGTGCAAGAGTAGGTGGTAAAGCAGGAGCCTGTTCTGTGGACAAAACCAGTGGGGGAGTAAAAAGAAATGAGAACTGTGACTCCGACCCATGTGGATAGGTAGAATTGGGGGAGGCCAGAAATTCTGACCTTGTCTTATTTAGATTTTGGAAGGGTGAATCTTTTTTTTTAAATTCTTTTTCTTTTATTAAGACTTTATTTTTTAGAACAGTTTTGGTTTGCCACACATGCATGGCCTCTCCCATTATCAACATCCCCCACCAGAAAGGTGTATTTGTTACATTTAATGAATTTACATTGATACATTATCATTACCCAAAGTCCACAGTTTATGGTTCAGGCTTAGTGTTGTACATTCTATGGGTTTGGACAACTGTATACTGGTATGTGGGCTTCCCAGTTGGCACTAGTGCTAAAGGACCCACCTGCCAATGCAGGAGACATGGGTCCAGTTCCTGAGTTGGGAAGACTCCCTGGAGGAGGCAGGGCAACCCACTCCAGTAGTCTTGACTGGAGAATCCATGGACACAGGAGGCTGGCAGGTTACAATCCATCGGGTCACAAAGAGTCCGACACGACTGTAGCAACAGCACACATACGTGTAACAGCGTGTATCCATCATCACGTGTTGTACAGATTATTTTCACTGTCCTAAAAAAGCCTCTGTGCTCTGCCTATCTGTTCCTCCCCTTCTGCAGGCCTCGTAACCACTGATCTTTTTACTGTCTCCATAGTTTTGTCTTTTTCAAACTGTTTTATAGTTGGAATCATACAGTATGGAGACTTTTCAGATTGGCGTCTTTGTAAGTTATTTTTCAAATCTCAAAGGCCAGCAAGAAAAGAGTAGTAAGTGGTACAATTATGTTTTCTGGAGAGTCAAAGTTGGCCTGGGAAAAGGGATGAAGAAAAGAATCAATGGACCCAGCTATGAGGAGTCAGGAAAAGCAGAGAACAGTTACATAGGGGCTGGGCTGGTGTAGGCACACACAGCAGTCACGTCTACCACGCTCAGGACAAGACAGGCTTTGAGAGCAGGCGGTGGAACCAGTGGTGGGGAAGGGAGAGGGAAAGCTGTAAGAGTTCTCAGTGTGCTGGATATTAAATAGAACCTTAGATTTCAACATAGACAAGCTTACTAATGATGAGCTATTTTCTCCTCTTCCAAGTTCCTTCCTGTCTCACATTTCAATTATAACTGAAAATGGCTCCAGAATAGATACTTGGTTTCAGGTGTGATTATTACATTTTAAGGAAGTCAGCTTTTATGATCTTAAGGAGGGCAGCTTTCTTAGCTTTTTACTACAGTGGTCTATTAGAGTTGATTACCTTTGAGTAATAGGAAAAGCAGCCTAGGTCACTCTAATTTAAGCTCTTATTAGATTTTGTTGCTTTCAGAGAACTAACTGGTCGATTGAAATCTCCTACTTTAAGATGAACTGGCCTCAATCTACTAAGTACATAAACTGAAAGTTCTATCAAAGCACTGGACATCTGGTTAAAGATTAGCTATTTTTAAAAGTGAAATATTCAGTGGAGCTACCAATAACAAAGCACAACTAGGCTAGCGTGTTTAAAATATGTGACTCTAAAACAGGACCAGCATCTGGTCCCATCACTTCATGACAAATAGACAGGGAAACAATGGAAACAGTGAGAGACTTTATTTTCCTTGGCTCCAAAATCACTGCAGATGGTGACTGCAGCCATGAAATTGAAAGATGCTTGCTCCTTGGAAGAAAAGCTATGACAACCTAGACAGTATATTAAAAAGCAGGGACATTACTTTGCCAACAAAGGTCCAGCTAGTCAAAGCTATGGTTTTTCCAGTGGTCATGGATGGATGTGAGAGCTGGACAACACAGAAGGCAGAGTGCTGAAGAATTGATGCTTTTGAACCATGGTGCTGGAGAAGACTCTTGAGAGTCCCTTGGACTGCAAGGAGATCCAACCAGTCAATCCTAAAGGAGATCAGTCCTGAATATTCATTGGAAGGACGGATGCTGAAGCTGAGGGTCCATTACTTTAGCCATCTAATGCGAAGAGCCAACTCATTAGAAAAGACCCTGATGCTGGGAAGGATTGAATGTGGGAGGAGAAGGGGATAATAGAGGATGAGATAGTTGGATGGCATCAGTGACTCAATGGACATGAGCTTGAGCAAGTTCCAGGAGATGGTGAAGGACAAGGAAGCCCAGCATGCTACAGTCCACAGGGTCACAAAGAGTCAGACATGACTGAGGGACTAAACAACAATGATACAGGATTTAGAAAAATTTGTGGGAGCCAAGGAATATTGGAAGACTGAGACAAGCCTTTTGGAGTAGAGCAGGAACTGACTGTGAAATAGATATAACTTGAGAAAAAGAGACCATTCTTGACTTTAAAACTGTAATCAAGACAAAATGCAAACTACCAAATAAAATGAACATATATAAAACATTTACTCACAAGCACATATCCCATGTATGATATTTTTCTTTTACATAAATATAACTAAGTAGGCAACTGTCTGGTCAGTGATTGTTTCATTACTTGACCCAAAACTCTGCAGTACCATGTTACATAACAATGTCATCAGCTGTTTGTAAGAGCTGTTTTGTTTTGGTTACATTTATTCAGTTTGGCTTGGTTGGTCTGGATTGAATTTAAAACTGTTGAGCTCTGGAAAGATGTACTTTTGTCAACAGAAGTCAATCCATCTGGCACTAGATAGATGCTAAATGTCACAAGACTGGAAGCAATGTCTGAGATTTTCTCTGCAAATGTGATTAGCACTACCACTACTACCTTGAATGTAGGTCTGCTCTGGACCTGAACATATTCCAGTTATCTTGAATGTAGCTGTATGAATATGGTCTTTATAGTATCACTTACAGGTTAGTGGCTTAAGATAACTCAATTGCTTTCCAGGGTAAGTGAGATACAGAATTTCATCTTTTATCTGCTCCATGCCTCTGGGTGGAAGTATGTAACACTTCACTAGACTTAAACTACTGGATCATTTCACTCTTGGGCCTATTAGAAATAATAGGAAGTATCTGAGCTTTGTAGATTTGTGTTCAAGTCCTAACCCCACCACTAGCTATGTGCCCCATGGGTAAGATATGTGACTTTTCTGGGATCCAGGTTTCATCTCTGTAAAAAAATAATGTATTATCTACTTACAGGGTTTTGTGTGAGCTAAATGAACTAACACAGATAAAGCAATAATTTGGGCTTTACAAAACAGTAAGTTCACCAAAAAAATTAAAAAGAGAGAATTCTCTTACCATGTTAAAAGAGAATCCTATGTGATTTCATTCCAACTAGCTAGAGCCATCATCTACTTTATTTCCGTTTGTTTCTACTTCTCATCTATAAGCAGGAGTAGAGACAAGTTTTAGTAACTGCATTCACATTTGGAAGGGATGGAATTCTGGCATGGCCTAGCATGGATTTGGGCATGCATATTCCCTCTGGCACTCACTGGTTCCATGAATGCAGGGTCTTTTTGGTTCTCTTGCTTGGAAAATCCCATGGACGGAGGAGCCTGTTAGGCTGTAGTCCATGGGGTCACAAGGAGTCAGACACGACTGAGCGACTTCACTTTCATGCATTGGAGAGGGAAATGGCAACCCACTCCAGTGTTCTTGCCTGGAGAATCCTGGGGACAGAGGAGCCTGGTGGGCTGCCGTCTATGGGATTGCACAGAGTCAGACACGACTGAAGTCACTTAGCAGCAGCAGCAGGGTCTCCTTACATACAGATTGCATGACTTGTGCCCCATTTTGATTTGGGGACTGTGGCTGTTGGCTTTTCTCAAATTCTTAAATAATGTGAGCTTCCACCATCTCCCTCTCCACATAAGCATGTTCTTCCCTTTGATTTCAGTGGTCCCAACTTCACATTGTCTACTGCAATCTAGCTTGGGACTGATAAAGGCCACGGTACACTGGAACACTTACCAAATGGTAATTTTCTGATAGCAATTTTTCCTGTTTTTAAATATATCAGCATATAAAAACAAGATTACATAGATACAGAGGCTTAATTATTCCTCAAAGTAATTTATTTCAAAGTAATATAAGCCCATAATAAAATTTCAGTTAAAAAAATGAATGTATTTTAAAAGTATCCATAGTTCCCCATCTATTAATACAGTGGCTATGAACATTTTGGCCTATCTTACTTGATTTTTTTCTTTAAACCATGACATTTTTCTCCTTTAACACAATTACAGTCACAAGACACATGCTAATTCACACTCTGCCTTTTCACTTTATATTACATTATTTTTTAATATAAATTTATTCATTTTAATTGGAGGTTAATTATTTACAATATTGTATTGGTTTTGCCATACATCAACATGAATCTGCCACGGGTGCACACGTGCTCCCCATCCTGAGCCCCCCTCCCACCTCCCTCCCCGTACCATCCCTCTGGGTCATCCCAGTACACCAGCCCCGAGCATCCTGTATCCTGCATCAAACCTGGACTGGTGATTCATTTCATATATGATATTATACATGTTTCAATGCCATTCTCCCAAATCATCCCACCCTCTCCCTCTCCCACAGAGTCCAAAAGACTGTTCTATACATCTGTGTCTCTTTTGCTGTCTCGCATACAGGGTTATCATTACCATCTTTCTAAATTCCATATATATGCGTTAGTATACTGTATCAGTGTTTTTCTTTCTGACTTACTATTATGTATAATAAGCTCCAGTTTCATCCACCTCATTAGAACTGATTCAAATGTATTTTTTTTAATGGCTGAGTAATACTCCATTGTGTATATGTACCACAGCTTGCTTATCCATTCATCTGCTGATGGACATCTAGGTTGCTTCCATGTCCTGGCTATTATAAACAGTGCTGAGATGAACACTGGGTTACACGTGTCTCTTTCAATTCTGGTTTCCTTGGTGTATATGCCCAGTAGTGGGATTGCTGGGTCATAAGGCAGTTCTATTTCCAGTTTTTTGTTTTTTTGTTTTTTTTTTTTAATTTTATTTTATTTTTAAACTTTACATAACTGTATTAGTTTTGCCAAATATCAAAATGAATCCGCCACAGGTATACTATTTCCAGTTTTTTAAGGAATCTCCACACTGTTCTCCATAGTGGCTATACTAGTTTGCATTCCCACCAACAGTGTAAGAGGGTTCCCTTTTCTCCACACCCTCTCCAGCATTTATTGCTTGTAGATGTTTGGATAGCAGCCATTCTGACTGGCGTGAAATGGTACCTCATTGTGGTTTTGATTTGCATTTCTCTGATAATGAGTGATGTTGAGCATTAATTTTTGCAGTGATTAACAATCATATTTTAATATCTGAATTATAGTCCTAACAAGTAGATTTAATTTTATTCATCTAGCTTTTCCTTTTGGATGAAAAATTTCAGTTGTTGTCAAGTTTTGATTATATAAACAATACTGTGATAGACATTTAACTCATAAGATTTATTTTTGCATATTTATATTATTTTTTAGGGTTCTCAGAAGTGAAATTACACTGTCAGAATGGGCAGTTTTATGCCTCATGGTGTACTTTCCAAATGGATTTAAAATTAATGCTAGGAGACCAATTCTGCCTATATCTCAGCTATAAGTAGGATCAAGCTCCACACAGAAGTTGGCATTAAAGGACTTTTAAGTAGCTTTTGCTTCTTCCTATTTTTGCTTGGAAGTGCTAGGTAGTTAGAATAGGAAACAGGAGTCCAGAATGGCGGTGGCTAAAAGACAAGGAAGGGAAAAGCCTGTGAAAATAAACAAGGAAGGACCAAGAACCAGAGTAAGGAGCTTAGGTAGAACAAACAGCATTCCTGGCTAGCCCAATTTACATAGGGCAGGCCCAGGGGGAGGGAAAAAACATAAAAAGAGGAGCCAAAGGGCTGGGGCTCTATTCTCTATTTGATCTCTGGATCGGCATGCCCTCATGCCTTGAGGATGTATTTTCCTTTTATTTTCTAAATAAAACTGAGCTGTAAATAATACGGAGCTGTAACACCAGTCGGTCCAAGAGCTATCACATGGTCTGTCCGAGAGCCAAGAGAGCCAAGAGAGCCAAGACACATGGTCTGTCTGAGAGCTGTGACACGTGGAGGGCTTTAATGTCCATCGCCTCAAATTTTTGTTGAGATGAGACAAAACCGAGGAAATTACCCACTGCCCTGACAGAAGGAAATTTGACGTATATTCTGCTCAGCTTTTTCAGGTCTGTTCTGAGTCACTGTTACAGATACACTTATTCATCCTGCAATACTTTCAGGAATAAGATAGGGTACAAATAAATACATAATACTTTCACCAACCATGCACAGGCAGGTGTCTGAAACGTTTTTAAGGTTTTGGGGAACATAGTCTTCTAGTTCTGTGCATTATACTCTAAATTCCAGCTGGTGCATAACCTCTGATAAGATGAATTTTTTTCTATAACTCTTTCTGAGGAATTGCTATTTTATTGTTAAAGCATCTACTTTACATATGCTGCTGCTGTGCTCAGTCGCTCAGTCGTGTCCAAGTCTTTGTGAGGTCATGGACTGCAGCCCACCAGGCACCTCTGTCCATGGGATTTTTCAGGCAAGTGTACTGCAGTGGGTTGCCATTTCCTTCTCCAGGGGATATTCCCAACCCAGGGATCAAACCCAAGTTTCTTGAATCTCCTGCGTTGGCAGACAGATTCTTTACCACTGTACCACCTGGGAAGCCCATTATATACAGCTGGTGCCCAGTTAACACAACATCCTGCAATCATTTTGAAAACATACAGAAATATATCATCAAGGGAAAAAAATAACTAGCATTTTGGGCCATATAACTCTGCTCTTAAAAACTAATTTTAGAGAAAATGTTTATTGAAGCTAAAATAATCTTAAACTTTCACCTGTAGAGAATGGTTGCGTAAAGCACAGAGCATTAGCAGAACAATAGTGCCTATGTGCCAAGTCGCTCAATCATGTTCGACTCTTTGCAATCCTATAGACTATAACCTGCCAGGATCCTCTGTCCAAAGGATTCTCCAGGTAAGAATACCTGAGTGGGTTGCCATGTCCTCCTCCAGGGGATCTTCCTGACCCAGGGATCAAACCTGCATCTCTCATGTTTCCTGCATTGACAAGTGGGTTCTTTACCACTAATGCCACCTAGAAAGCCCTGTGGTAAAATTGTTATATATTGTTAAATATACAGTTGGGAAGAAAGATTTCTGATGAATATATTTTGACAAAGGAAAAATGTAGGATTTAAACCTGCAAACCAAAGTAGCCTATCATCCTTTTTGTGTCCTGATTCAACAGAAGTTCAGGCCAATATCAAAGAACATTTGAGCTGTATAAAAACTGAGTTAGGACAGAAACTTAAAAATTACTTAGGTAGAGACTAATACCATATGCAATGTTGAAAAATACAGCCTTATTTTCTTTTATATTATGTAGGTAAATTCAATATTCATTTAACACTCAGAACATAACATATAACATACATGGATAACATAAAATAAGTTAAAATGAATATATATTTCATTATCACAGTGGGAAAATAAATAGTCATATGCCATGGTGATAAAAATTTTTTAAAAAAATGATATATTCTCAATTATATACATTAAATATATTATGTTCTCAATTATTTATATTTAGTAACATCTTATTTTTTACTCTGATTTTCTGAAGGGCTTCATGCAGCAACATTCTTCACTTTCTCATTCACAACATGTTTACCATCTACTATGTGTAGGTATGGAGAAGGCAATGGCACCCCACTCCAGCACTCTTGCCTGGAAAATCCCATGGATGGAGGAGCCTGGTGGGCTGCAGTCCATGGGGTCGCTAAGAGTTGGACACGACTGAGCAACTTCACTTTCACTTTTCACTTTCATGCATTGGAGAAGGAAATGGCAACCCACTCCAGTGTTCTTGCCTGGAGAATTCCAGGGACGGCGGAGCCTGGTAGGCTGCCGTCTATGGGGTCGCACAGAGTCAGACACGACTGAAGCGACTTAGCAGCAGCAGCAGCAGCAGCATGTGTAGGTATTATTCTAGAATAATATTCATGTCTATTTCCCAACTATGTATTCTTTAGAAAGGAAATTGTGGTGGCTCAGATGGTAAATAATTTAACATTAGCCTAATAAAAAATACAATTGGAAAGGCAAGAAAGACTGCAACAAGAAAATCATATAGATCACTATCAAATCTAAAGTTTAGAATTTAGATATTCATTTAAATTTGACATGTTAGCATGACTGTATACTACCAATGTCTGTACCAGCTTCTGAAATTTAATTTCTATAAGGAGGGTTCAAAGACAAAGGAAAAATATAAAGAAAATGAAAGAAAACTAAAAATTCAAGAAACACTCTAACCTAGGACTACATACCTTAGGAAAAGAAACTGCTCCAAAGAAATAAAATACAACTATGATAGAAAATAAAAATGAGATCTTATTTGACATCATAAACAACAGATTATTGGCCTAAAAGTTATTATTTGGAAAATATTTGCAAAAAATCCAATGGCATGACTATGTTGAATCCATCTAAACATTCATTTTTAATAGACAACTTCTAATTTCTCACAGATAAGATATTTGTTTTTCCAGTAGTCCACGGGGTCACAAAGAATCAGATGTGATTTAGCAGCTGAACAACAACAACAACAAAAGACATTTGTGGAAATCATTTTCTTTGATTTTCTTAGGTCCTATGTTTACCCCAAAGGCAAAACACTTTTAATGAAATATTACCCTCTTGAAAGAAAAGGTTTTTTGTATCCCACAGGGAAGGTAAACAACTCATTAGGAAAGAATAAAACCCTGACTTGTAATACAATGTTATAGGGAAGGGGAGCCACTCCCAGCCCTCCAAAAGCCTTAGCCATGCTTGCCAACATAATCTCCCAGTTTATCCTTCAAAGCTGCTCTTATTTTGGCAGTGTTTCTCCAAGCAGCTGTGGGCTTTGCTCTTAGTGCTTGTACCCTCCGCCATCTTCATTATTGACGGTGAATCTTTGACAAAGTGCCTCAAAACTGTAGCAAAATGCTCTGCAGACATACTTAAGAGAAGGGGTCAACACATTTCTAGAAGCATAAAAGCTGATTACCTTTGTATCTGAGCACAGGGCAGATAATCAGCAGGAGAGATAGGCCAGAGTGCACAGAAACAGTAGCCTGTGGTTTAGTTCAGTTCACTTCAGCATAAAGGAGAAGAGAGATAAGAAGCTCCTTTATGTGATTAGGGGAAAGAAAAATCTATACTTTCCATATGGGAATTTCTCATGTGTTTTCTTAATGAACACAGAGAGAAGTTGAGAGAGACTTTTAAGCTGTTAAAACTTTTAACATATTCTCTTTGGGACTGGGAGAGTATGAATTTCCTAATTTCATCAGAACCATTAATGACTTCAGTTCCTTCCTATTTCAACAAAGGAAGTAGAGGGATTTTTTTTTTTACTGCATTATGATTTTGAAAAGCATTAGACAGCAGAAGAAATGATTTGTAATCATGCTGTGGAAAGAAAAATGTATATATTTTTTCTTCTCTAGAAATGATTCTCATTGAAAATCTGAAAGCTTTTTAAAGGTTAGATAATTTATTATAATGGAACATACTTATGAGTTAGCATTTCATAATAACTGGGAGGTTATCTTGGAGAAAGCAATGGCAACCCACTCTAGCACTCTTGCCTGGAAAATCCCATGGGTGGAGGAGCCTGGTAGGCTGCAGTCCATGGGGTCACTAAGTGTCGGACATGACTGAGCAACTTCACTTTCACTTTTCACTTTCACGCATAGGAGAAGGAAATGGCAACCCACTCCAGTGTTCTTGCCTGGAGAATCCCAGGGACGGGGGAGCCTGGTGGGCTGCCGTCTATGGGGTTGCAGAGTCGGACACGATTGAAGTGACTTGGCAGGGAGGTTATCTTTTCTCCCAGGTTTATATCTTTAAATAATGTTTTAGCTTCCAGTGAAGATTGCATGTTTCTATTCCAACTATAAACTCAAGAAAAAACTAAGGAAACATCAAGAGGGACACATCGTCTCTTATGCTCATTGTTTTCCACGATTTTTTAAAGAGGGTCTTTTCCTCACCCAAATGACTGAGGTGAACAGAAAAAAGAGGGCAAATGCCAGATATACAGACCAGAACCAGAAAATTATTCTTGAAAGTAGTAGAAAAAAGAACATTGTCCAATGCCCAGGTAACTTGATGTGCTGTAAAAGGGAGGAATGTACAAGCAGGAAAAGAAGCACAAGGTCCTGAATCCAGAAAAGGGACAGAACTACACCCTTGGACTCAAAATGTAGGCCTGCAAATACCTTGTAGAGTAGGAGGGACTGAGCAGAAGGAAGCTGGAGCTATAGTGGTAGTGATACTGAGCTAGCTATTAAGCTAGCTATTGTGCCTGGCCAGAGAAGGCGATGGCACCCCACTCCAGTACTCTTGCCTGGAGAATCCCAGGGACGGGGGAGCCTATTGGGCTGCCGTCTATGGGGTCGCACAGAGTTGGACACGACTGAAGCGACTTAGCAGCAGCATTGTGCCCGGCTAGAGTCAGACAGAGATTCACTTAAACAGCTAATTTAAGTGATATATGTATTAGGAATTTTTTTAAAGAGTTGAGTATGTTTTATTTGATAGAATTAAGTTAAAAGAAAGCATTTGTTTAATTCAGACCAATTTCTGCAATACATAAATCCACACTCACCAATTTAATAACTTTGTTGAAATGTTACAAATTTATTGAAAGACACAAAATCTCAACACACAAAAACAACATACAAAAGAAGTAAATGGTACAAATAAACCTACACCTATTAAAAGTATTAAATTAATAATTAATAACATTCCAAAAAAGAAAGCAAGGCCCAGAAGGCTTTCCTGGTAAATTCTACCAAACATTTAAGAAAGAAGTTATACCAATTCTCTATAATATTTCCCACAAAATATGAGCAGATGGAATATTTCCAAACTTATTCTATATGACCAGAATTATCCTAATACCAAAGCCAGTTAAAGATATTACAATAAAAGAAAATTATAAGCCAAAAGCTCTCATAAACTTAGATGTAAATATCCTCAACAAGACATTAGCAAATAGAAACCAACAATATATTAAGAGAAAATCCAACATGACAAAATGGGGTTTATTCCACATATACAAGGCAGGTTTGACATTCAAAAATCAATTAAAGAACATTTAAAAAATACATGTAAGTCAAACCATTATGCTATATAAAACTTATATGGTTTTCTATAGCTTTCATGCTATATAAAACCTTTATGCTATATGAAAATTATATCTCAATAAATATGGAGAAAGAATCAACTAATATAATCTATCATTTCAATGAGCTACTGAAGAAAAGACAAAAGATTAGGTCATTAGATGTAGAAAAACTTTTGGCAAAATCCTACAACCATTCATTTCCTCAACTTAATAAAGAATTTCTACAAGAAATCAACAGCTAACGCCATTCTAAGTTTTAAGAAACTTGAAGTTTTTCCACTAATATCAGGTAGATGCAAGGTGTCCCCTCTCACTACTCCTTTTCAACACCATACTTGAAGCTCTAACAATAAAAAGGATTGCTGGTTGGGAAAGACAAAATAAAACTGTCTTCATTTGAAGATGATATGATTGACTAGGTAGAAAATCCAAAAGAATCAACAAGGAAACTCCTGGTATTTCTACCCAACTGTAACAAAACTGCAGGATACAAGCTGAATGATAGAGTCAATTCTATTCCTATTCATCAGCAAGGAAAGTAGAATTGACATTTAAAATATATCACAAATCACATCAGCACACCCAAAATTGAAAACTCAGGTATAAATCTAACAAAACACATATAAAATCTATATGAGAAAAACTATAGAACACTGATGAAAGAAATCAAAGATCTAAATAAATGGGGAGATATTTCACATTCATGGATGCTGCTGCTAAGTCACTTCAGTCGTGTCCAACTCTGTGAGACCCCATAGATGGCAGCCCACCAGGCTCCCCTGTCCCTGGGATTCTCCAGGCAAGGACACTGGGGTGGGTTGCCATTTCCTTCTCCAATGCATGAAAGTGAAAAGTGAAAGTGAAGTCACATAGTCATATCCGACTCTTAGTAACCACATGAAATGCTGCCTACCAGGCTCCTCTGTCCATGGGATTTTCCAGGCAAGAGTACTGGAGTGGGGTGCCATTGCCTTCTCCACACATTCATGGATAGGAAGACTCATATTAAGATGTCTGTTCTTCCCAACTTGACCTATAGACCAAGGCAATCTCAATCAAAATCTCAGGAAGTTATTTCATGTATACCAAAACCTTATATGAAAGTTTATATAGCGAGACAAAATAACCAATAAAATATTGAAAAAAAAAACAAAATCAAGAATCTGACATTCTTTGACTTCAAGACTTATACACTTAAAGTAATCAAGACAATGTGATATTAACCAAAGAATAGACAAACAAATCAATGGACAGGAATATAGACCAGAAAGACATCCACATAAATTCATCTCACATGCTAGTAAAGTAATGCTCAAAATTCTCCAAGCCAGGCTTCAGCAATACATGAACCGTGAACTTCCTGATGTTCAAGCTGGTTTTAGAAAAGGCAGAGGAACCAGAGATCAAATTCCCAATATCCGCTGGATTATCAAAAAAGCAATAGAGTTCCAGAAAAACATCTATTTCTGCTTTATTGACTATGCCAAAGCCGTTGACTGTGTGGATCACAACAAACTGTGGAAAATTATTCAAGAGATGGGAATACCAGACCACCTGACCTGCCTCTTGAGAAACCTGTATGCAGGTCAGGAAGCAACAGTTAGAACTGGACATGGAACAACAGATGGGTTCTATATTGGAAAAGGAGTACGTCAAGGCTGTATATTGTCACCCTGCTTATTTAACTTCTATGCAGAATACATCATGAGAAACGCTGGACTGGAAGAAACACAAACTGGAATCAAGATTGCCAGGAGAAATATAAATAACCTCAGATATGCAGATGACACCACCCTTGTGGCAGAAAGTGAAGAGGAACTAAAAAGCCTCTTGATGAAAGTAAAAGTGGAGAGTGAAAAAGTTGGCTTAAAGCTCAACATTCAGAAAATGAAAATCATGGCATCCAGTCCCATCACTTCATGGGAAATAGATGGGGGGGAAACAGTGGCTGACTTTATTTTTTTAGGCTCCAAAATCACTGCAAATGGTGACTGCAGGCATCAAATTAAAAGACGCTTACTCCTTGGAAGGAAAGTTATGACCAACCTAGATAGCATATTCAAAAACAGAGACATTACTTTGCCAACAAAGGTCCGTCTAGTCAAGGCTATGGTTTTTCCTGTGGTTATGTATGGATGTTAGAGTTGGACTGTGAAGAAGGCTGAGTGCCGAAGAATTGATGCTTTTGAACTGTGGTGTTAGAGAAGACTCTTGAGAGTCCCTTGGACTGCAAGGAGATCCAACCAGTCCATTCTGAAGGAGATCAGCCCTGGGTGTTCTTTGGAAGGAATGATGCTAAAGCTGAAACTCCAGTACTTTGGCCACCTCATGTGGAGAGTTGACTCATTGGAAAAGACCCTGATGCTGGGAGGGATTGGGGGCAGGAGGAGAAGGGGACGACAGAGGATGAGATGGCTGGATGGCATCACTGACTCGATGGACGTGAGTCTGAGTGAACTCCAGGAGATGGTGATGGACAGGGAGGCCTGGCGTGCTGCGATGCATGGGGTCGCAAAGAGTCGGACACGACTGAGCGACTGAACTGAACTGAACTTTAATAAGGAGCAAAGGCAATACAATGAAGCAAAAATAGTCTTTTCAACAAACAATGCTGGAGCAACTAGATATCCACATGCAAAAGAAAAATGAATCTAGACACAGATTTTATACTCTTCATAAAAATTAACTCAAAATGGATCACCTGTCTAAAATATAAAACACAAAACTATAAAACTACTAAGAGATAACATAAGAGAAAATCTAGATGACCTTGGGAATGCTAATAACTTTTTAGATACAACACCAAAGGCATGATCCATGAAAGAAATACTTGATAAGCTGAAATTTATTAAAATAAAGACCTTTAACTCTGCAAAATATAATTTCAAAAGAATAAGACAAATCACAGACTGAGAGAAATATTTGCAAACCACATTTGATAAGGAACTATTATCCAAAACATACAAAGACCTCTTAAAAATCAATGATAGGGAAACAAAAAAAAACAATTTAAAAAATGGGTCAAAAATGTTTATAGACACCTTACCAAAGAAAATATACAGATGGAAAATAAGCATTTGTAAAGATGCTCCACATCATACATCATCAAAGAAATGCAATTAAAACAATGAGATATCACTACATGCCAATTAGAATGGTCAAAATTCAGAATACTGGAAATACTAAATGCTGGTAAGGATGAGGAACAGTAAGGAGTTATCATTCATTGCTGATGGGAATGTAAAATAGTACAGCCACTTTGCAAGAGAGTTTGGCAGTTCCTCACAAAGCTAAACATAGTCCTACTTTTAAAGTCATATTCAATTAAAAGATATGGAGGAACCTTAAATTCATATTGTTAAGTGAAAGAAGTCAGCCTGAAAATGCTACATACTCTATGATTCTGACCAGATGACACTCTGGAAAAGGCAAAGCTTATAGAGACCGCTGAAGTTTCAACGACTGCCAAGGTTTTGGTTGGTGCAAGGATGGGAGGCTGGAAGAATAAATAAGTGAAGTGTAGTGGAAACTTAGAGCAGTGAAATCTGAATGACACGATAATGGTGAATACATGATATTATATTTGTATCAAAACCCATAGAACTCTACAAGAAGTGACCTTAATTGTAAATTATAGACTTCAGTTCATAATAATACATCAATATTGGTTCATTAATTGTAATAAATGGACACAGTAAAATGTTAATGGAGAAAACAGTGTGAGTGTATGTCATGGGGATGGTCTATGGAGACTCTCCAAACTAGCTGATCAGTGTTTCTATAAATATAAAACGGTCCTAAAAAATGAAGTCTATTTTTAAAAGATTTTTTAAAAAATAAAAGTATTTACTCTGTCTTTAAAAAAGCAAATAAACAAATGCTTGCCCTGGTAAAAACTCATTTTATTAGCCTTTCTTTATCACTCAAAATACTAACTTCAAGATTCTAAAATTCTACATTACCCCCAAACAGAAACCTTATTTTGTTATGTTCACTTTTTATCCTAATTCAGGGTTAATCTATTCCTTCCCATGTGCTCTGTTGTGTCACACATCACTCTCTACCTGATTCCATTGTTATTTATGTACAGGTCTCTTCTCACCTACTTGACCATAAAATATTATTTATTTCCCACAGCACTCTTGGCTATAAGGCAACATTAATACAGAAGTTAGGAGCTGAAAGGAGAAATGGTGATGCATGATAAACTCTCTCAGAGCTTCACAACCTAGGAAAGTACTGAAAATTAGGACTTCAACATGTGAAATTGGGAAGAACACAATTAAATCCGTAACAGCTTGTGTCTCTAATTATCACTGAAAAAAACCCTGCACCTTAAGCATATTTTCTTCAAGAAAATTAGAGATGCCAAGGGAATATTTCATGCAAAGATGGGCACAAAAAAGGACAGAAATGGTGTGGACCTAACAGAAGATATTAAGAAGAGGTGGCAAGAATACACAGAAGAACTATACAAAAAAGATCTTCACAACCCAGATAACCACGATGGTGTGATCACTCACCTAGAGCCAGACAGCCTGGAATGTAAAGTCAAGTGGGCCTTAGGAAACATCACTATGAACAAAGCTATTGGAGGTGATGGAATTCCAGTTGAGCTATTTCGAATCCTAAAACATGATGCTGTGAAAGTCCTGCACTCAATATTGCCAGTAAATTTGGGAAACTCAGCAGTGGCCACAGGACTGGAAAAGGTCAGTTTTCATTCCAATCCCAAAGAAAGGCAATGCCAAAGAATGCTCAAACTACCACACAATTGTACTCATCTCACACACTAGCAAAGTAATGCTCACAATTCTCCAAACCAGGCTTCAGCAGTACGTGAACTGTGAACTTCCAGATGTTCAAACTGGATTTAGAAAAGGCAGAGGAACCAGAGATCAAATAGCCAACATCCGTTGAATCATCAAAGCAAGAGAGTTCTAGAAAAACATCTGCTTCTGCTTTATTGACTATGCTAAAGCCTTTGACTGTGTGGATCACAACAACCTGTGGAAAATTCTTCAAGAGATGGGAATACCAGACCACCTGACCTGCCTCCTGAGAAATCTGTATGCAGGTCAAGAAGCAACAGTTAGAACTTGACATGGAACAACAGACGGGTTCCATATTGGAAAAGGAGTACGTCAAGGTTGTTTATTGTCATCCTGCTTATTTAACTTATATGCAGAATACATCATGAGAAATGCTGGACTGGATGAAGCACAAGCTGGAATCAAGTTTGCTGGGAGAAATATCAGTAACCTCAGATATGTAGATGACACCATCCTTATGACAGAAAGGAAAGAAGAACTAAAGAGCCTCTTGATGAAAGTGAAAGAGGAGAGTGAAAAAGCTGGCTTAAAACTCAACATTCATAAACCTAAGATCATGGCATCTGGTGCCATCACTTAACAGCAAATAGATGGGGAAGCAATGGAAACAGTGAGAGACTTTATTTTCTTGGACTCCAAAATCATTGCAGTTGGTGACTGCAGCCATGAAATTAAAAGATACTCGCCCCTTGGAAGAAAAGTTATGAGCAACCTAGACAGCATATTGAAAAGCAGAAACATTACCTTGCCCACAAAGGTCCATCTAGTCAAACCTATGGTTTTGACTAGTCATGTATGGATGTGAGAGTTGGACTATAAAGAAAGCTGAGTGCCAAAGAATTGATGCTTTTGAACTGTGGTGTTGGAGAAGACTCTTGAGAGTTTCTTGAACTGCAAGGAGATCCAACCAGTCCATCCTAAAGGAAATCAGTCCTGAATATTCAATGGAAGGACTGATGTTGAAGCTGAAACTCCAATACTTTGGCCACCTGATGTGAAGAACTGACTCATTTGAAAAGACCCTGATGCTGGGAAAGACTGAAGGGAGGAGAAGGTGGCAACAGAGGATGAGATCGTTGGATGGGATCACCAACTCAATGGACATGAATTTGAGTAAGCTCTGGGAGTTGGTGATGAACAAGGAAGCCTGGCATGCTGCAGTCCATGGGGTGGCAAAGAGTTGGACACAACTGAGCGACTGAATTGAACTAAGCATATTTTAGAAAAAGTTATCAAGAAAGCCCCTCTATGTTGAATGATTATTTTCTGATTTCACTTTTAATAATTTTAGTTGTTTTTAAAAACATGTTATGGTTCTCCCCCTTCCCCTTTTGTTAAACCCCTCAACCAAACAAAGAAGCATTTATTGTATATGATGGGTAAATCTAATTAGTGGTTTTTGTGTTTGTTTTTTGGTAACGAATCAGCTTCTCTAAGCGAAACATACAGAGTGGTCATATCTGGCAACATAAACACACACTGTAGCTGGTTTATTGCTGCTCCTTATCACCAGTGAATAGGGCACAGTAGGGAGCAATTTTTAAAATCTCGATTCATGCATTTGTGATGTGTTGTCTCTGATGGCTTGTGTGTCAGTTTGCTAGGGGTGCTGTAAAAAAAAGTACCACACCTTGGTGGCTTAAATAAAAGAAATACATTGTCTCATGGTTTTGGAAGTTAGAAGTTCAAGATCAAGGTTTTGGCACTTATAGTTTCTTCTGAGGGTTGTAAGGAAGACTGTTTCATGCCTGTCTCATAGCGTCTGGGGTTTTGCTGGCAATTTCTGGCTTTTCTTTGCTTGTAGACACATAACCCACAGCTCTGCCTTCACATTCACGTGGCATTCTTCCTGTGTGTATCTGTGTGTGTGTCCAAATTTCCCCTTTTCATAAGGACATCAGTCATATTATGTTAGAGACTCAACCCACTCCAGTATGATCTCATCTTTACTACCTAATTATATCTGCAACACCTCTATTTCAAAATAAGGTCACATTTTGAAGTACTAGAAATTAGGACTTCAATATGTGAAACTGGGAAGGACACAAATCTACAACAGTTCGTGTCTCTAATTTTCACTGAATAAACCTGTACCTTAAGCATATTTTAGAAGAAGTATCAAGAAAGTCCCTCTATTTAAACAAAAAAATCTATATCCCTAGTCTTTAAGGCTATCCTGAGTACAATCACAGCATTAAGCACGGGATTTGAATACCTGGATTTTAATGTCTCAACTACTTACAATCATTTTAAACTTTGATAAATGACTTAAATATTCTTCACTTCAGCTTTCTTGTCTATAGAATGGGACTAAGAATTATATCTGCACACACGGTTATTATAAATGTTAAATAAAAATTTACATACAGAATTTATGACAGGGCCCATCATAATTTTAATCCTCATCTTGCTCCAGAAAAAAATCTTCATAGAATGTAAAATCTAATGATCTGTCTCTCTGGTTCAGAGCTGTACCTCAAATCCCAATGACAGTCATACTGCTTAAAACATGATGGTGTGCCATACAACCCTTATGAGATGAGTATCTGATATTCTACTTAATCGTTCCCCAAACTAAATTTATTGATACGTCCACATGTAGAAATACACACACACACACACACACATTTTCTCAACCTAAGATATTTTTACACACAAAAATTCCAGTTCTAAGATCTCATTTTTTATACCAGGAATAGTGAAGCATCCACGTAGGAGCCTTTTAAACAGTTGGTGGTGGTAGTTTAGTCACTAAGACATGTCTGACTCTTGCGACCCCATGAACTGTAGCCCACCAGGATCCTGTGTCCATGGGATTTCCAGGCAAGAATACTGGAGTGGGTTGCTTTTTCCTTCTCCAGCGGATCTTTCCAGGAATTGAACCCCAGTCTCCTGCATTGCAGGCAGACTCCTACAGGCTAAGCTACAAGGGAAGTCTTATAAATGGTTACTAGACCAATTCAGTTCAGTTCAGTCACTCAGTCATGTCTGACTCTTTGCGACCCCATGAACTGCAGCACACCAGGCCTCCCTGTCCATCACCAACTCCCAGAGTCTGCCCAAACCCATGTCCATTGAGTCGGTGATGCCATCCAAGCATCTTATCCTCTGTCGTCCCCTTCCCCTCCTTCCCTCAATCTTCCCCAGCATCAGGGTCTTTTCAAATGAGTTAGCCCTTCGCATCAGGTGGCCAAAATATTGGAGTTTCAGCTTCAGCATCAGTCCTTCCAATGAACACCCAGGACTCATCTCCTTTAAGATGGACTGACTGAATCTCCTTGCAGTCCAAGGAACTCCCAAGAGTCTTCTCCAACAGTACAGTTCAAAAGCAATTCTTCAGCACTCACCTTTCTCGATGGACATGGGTTTGGGCGGACTCCGGGAGTTGGTGATGGACAGGGAGGCCTGGCATGCTGCGGTTCATGGAGTCACAAAGAGTCAGACACGACTGAGCGACTGAAATGAACTGAACTGAACAGTTTTCTTTATAGTCCAGCTTTCACATCCATACATGACCACAGGAAAAACCATAGCCTTGACTAGATAGACCTTTGTTGACAAAGTAATGTCTCTGCTTTTTAATATGCTATCTAGGTTGATCATAACGTTCCTGCCAAGGAGTAAGCATCTTTTAATTTCATGGCTGAAATCACCATCTGCAGTGATTTTGGAGCCCAGAAAAATAAAGTCAGCCACTGTTTCCACTGTTTCCCCATCTGTTTCCCATGAAGTGATGGGACCAGATGCCATGATCTTAGTTTTCTGAATGTTGAGCTTTAAGCCAACTTTTTCACTCTCCTCTTTCACTTTCATCAAGAGGCTCTTTAGTTCTTCTTCACTTTCTGCCATAAGGTTGGTGTCATCTGCATATCTGAGGTTATTGATATTTCTCTCAACAATCTTGATTTCAGCTTGTGCTTCCTCCAGCTCAGCATTTCTCATGATGTACTCTGCATATAAGTTTAAAAAGCAGGGTGACAATATACAGCCTTGATGTACTCCTTTTCCAATATGGAACCCGTCTGTTGTTCCATGTCAAGTTCTAACTGTTGCTTCTTGACCTGCATACAGATTTCTCAGGAGGCAGGTCAGGTGGTCTGGTATTCCCATCTCTTGAAGAATTTTCCACAGGTTGTTGTGATCCACACAGTCAAAGGCTTTAGCATAGTCAATAAAGCAGAAATAGATGTTTTTCTGGAATATCTATTAAAACAAGAAACATCTATATAAAAAGAACATCTATATAAAACAAGAAAAAGTTATTCTTACTTTTTCAATGATCCAGCAGATGCTCACAATTTGATCTCTGGTTTCTCTGCCTTTTCTAAAACCAGCTTGAACATCTGAAAGTTCACAGTTCAAGTATTGCTGAAGCCTGGCTTGGAGAATTTTAAGCATCACTTTACTAGCGTGTGAGATGAGTGCAATTGTGTGGTAGTTTTAGCATTCTTTGGCATTGCCTTTCTTTGGGATTGGAATGAAAATGGACCTTTTCCAGTCCTGTGTCCACTGCTGAGTTTCCTAAATTTGCTGGCATATTGAGTGCAGCACTTTCACAGCATCATGTTTTAGGATTTGAAATAGTTCAACTGGAATTCCATCACCTCCAGTAGCTTTGTTCGTAGTGAGGCTTTCTAAGGCCACTTGACTTCACATTCCAGGCTGTCTGGCTCTAGGTGAGTGATCACACCATAGTGATTGTCTGGGCCATGAAGATCTTTTTTGTATACTTCTGTGTATCCTTGTTACCTCTTCTTAAAATCTTCTGCTTCTGTTAGGTCCCTACCATTTCTGTCCTTTATTGAGCCCATTTTTGCATGAAATATTCCCTCAGTACCTCTAATTTTCTTGAATAGATCTCTAGTCTTTCCCATTCTATTGTTTTCCTCTATTTCTTTGCATTAATCGCTGAGGACTAATATGATAGGACAATCAGATGAAGTAAACCATACTTTTTCTTTATACACATGAGAAAAATAAGAATCATTTTTTCTTTCTCTCTCTAAAGGCAAGCAACATCTTATGTTCTAGAGACTTTTGCTCTCAAATGTAATTAAAAAAGGAGCAGGATTATTTTAGAAAGAGAAGGTCTCACAGGAATAAAGAGAGAGAGATGTCCTGAGAGAGGGGAGATTTCTGGGGACTGAAAAATATTCTGGGAGGGACTAGTAACTCTAATGTAAATGGGCATGGAATGTTTGGGGAACGAAACCCTAAAAGTAAAATCTTTAGAAGCTTAATGGAAGGTCTAAGAAGCCAAAAGTCTATGTGCTCAGTTACAAAGCTTTACCAGCCTTCCAATGGGCCATGCCAGCCTAGATAACACACATTTTTTGAGGTGATGTAGTTAACTCTAAGTTAAGGAATAACAGTTAATTTAGTTTAGAAAAATAAAATTAGTTTGTTTTGACTAAACCGTTATCTGATATGACAACGTAACCAAATCCTAACTCTCCTGCCTTACCAAAGCCCTCCTGAAACCTATCCTGTTTCTTCTGGAGCTAGATATATAGGACAAGTGGAGATCTCCTAGGATTTTAGAGTGTCTCTTCTCTAGAAATAAAAACAATAAGGAAAAATAAAGATAGTCACTCAGTCCTGTCCAAATCTTTGCGACCCTATGGACTGCAGCATGCCAGGCTTCCCTGTCCTTCACTATGTCCCAAAGTTTGCTCGAACTCATGTCCATTGAGTCGGTGATGCCATCCAAACATCTCATCCTCTGTCACCCCTTTTTCCTTCTGCCTTCAATCTTTACCAGCATCAGGGTCTTTTCCAATGAGTCAGCTCTTTGCACCAGGTGGCCAAAATATTGGAACTTCAGCTTCAGCATCAGTTCTTCCAATGAATATTCAGGGTTTACTTCCTTTAGCATTGACTGGTTTGATCTCCTTGCTGTTCAAGGCACTCTCAAGAGTCTTCTGCACCGCAGTTTAAAAGCATCAATTCTTCAGTCTTCAGCCTTCTATATGGTCCAACTCTCACATCCATGCATGACTATTGGAAAAACCATAACTTTGACTATACAAATCTTTGTCAGCCAAGTGATGTTTCTGCTTTTTAATATGCTGTCTAGGTTTGTCACAGCTTTTCTTCCAAGGGGAAAATGTCTTTTAGGTGAGCTTATTAAATTCTAATGTCAGAGAGAATATAACCATATTGACCAAACTGCAGAACTATAGAGAGATGGAGCACCTTGATGGCTGAGTACCTGTTACTAAAGTATTTGATAGAACAGGTGGTAAAGCTATATTCTTTGTTAGGTGTAGTGAGATGACTCACATTTAAAAAATAAACTCTAGATGGTACCAAATAAATTTATGATACTAAATGGGAACATCTAGAAATAGACCTTTGTTCATACCAAAGGCAGCCATGAAGTGATAAGGAACTTCTCTCTAACTCTGAGATCTCAGAACAGGTGGACAACTGGACAGATGGGAAATGGCCCACATTCCCCATATTTTTATATTAATTTTTAAGAGAAGATAAAATATATTCCCTCTTTTGATAGGGAATAAAAGGGGAAAAAAGGTAGAAGCTTTTTAGAATCTTAATCTATTCAGAAGGCTGAATCTGACATGGAGATATTTGTAGAATATTCAGAAAATCCTGAAAGGTGGTACTTTTTATACTTGTAACAAAAAATGCTAAATGGATGATGACTTAGAAGAACAGAATGGTCTAACATATACTCATTTCAAAATGCTCAATGAAACATGAATCTATTTCAGCCAACAAATCATTATTGATTATCAATTGCATGCCAGTCACCATGCTATCACCTCTTCCTCCCCACTATCCCATAGCTAGGCACAATTAAAAAAAAATAATATTACAACTACATATCATCTTGTATGTTCTCCTCTCAGAACACATTTACTTCCTAGAACCCATTTCCTACTCTGGCTAATGTTAGTTTCTCTCATTTTCCCAATACTCCTTAGCTGAATGTTGTCTTAACTGGGCAGATAAACCAAAAGAAACAAGTTGTTTGGCATATAATGTATTTATAAAGTAGCTAGAGATCAGGATTAAATATGCAAGTTTCCCCACTATCCTAGTTTTAAAAATCTCTGGAACCTTTCAATGAATTCTTTCCTTTGGCTGGATTTTTCCATTACTTGCCTCATTGACTAATCATCTTAGATCTTTTCTGCTCTTCAGATTCCAAAGGAGAAGAATGTGGAAGTGAAAATAACACTTTCTGAATGTTTCTGATACTTCAGGAAAGTGCTGGTCACTTGACATGCTCTTGTTGTTCAGCTGCCAAGTCGTGTCAGACTCTGCAACTCTATTGCCTGCATGCAGCAGGCCAGGCTTCCCTGTCCCTCATCATCTCCCAGAGTTTGCATAAGTTTATGTCCATTAAATTGGTGATTCCATTCAACCATCTTGAGAGTCCCTTCAACAGCCAGGAGATCAAACCAGTCAATCTTAAAGGAAATCAACCTTGAATACTCATTGGAAGGACTGATGCTGAAGCCGAAGCTCCAATACTTTGGCCACCTGATTCGAACAGCCAACTCATTGGAAAAGTCCCTGATGCTGGGAAAGATTGAAGGCAGAAGGAGAAGAGGGCAACAGAGGATGAGATGGTCACTTGACATGCATTTTGTTGTTTATTCTGTTCAACAACTCCAGAAAGTACGTACAATTTTCTCTACTTTAAAAAGCAGGCTCTGAGAGGTTAAAGAGCTTGCCCAAGTTTCACAGAGCTAGAGAACAGTAGAGCAGAGAGCTAAGACTGAATCCTGTGTCCATGTTCCTTTCACTAAATTGCATTTCTTCCCCTAACTAAGAACTTATGCTTCTTTTGAAATTCTTTGTCCTGTCTTTGTTAGATTAATTAATGCTACTACTATTCAGTCTATTCCACAAACTGAAAAATTAATCCTTTATCTTTCTTCCTCTTCCATCATGTCTAGTCCTTCTCCTCTCTCTCATTGATTGGTAACCAGTTCTTGTCAAGTCCACCACCCCCCAAGAGTTCTTGAACCCCACCTGCCTTGTCTGTTTCCATGGTGAGTACTGCCTTTGAGACTCTCACATTGCACATTAACTACTAACTGGTATTCCTGCCATGGCCCTTTTTTCTGGAAGGGGTCCATTCTCCTTTCTGTTACCAAGGTGATCTCTAGTACATGTCTTTTTCTCTCCAGCTTGAGTGGTGCACCAGACCTTTAAGAAGGTGCCCCCAGCCTCATGCCCCTCCTCACCTCCTGCCCCATGGGATTTTTCAACAACGTTCATGCTCACTATGCTCATGATACTGTCTTCAACTAAAATACTCTTCTCCTTATTTCTCTAGAATCTTTCCCAAACATCCTCTCCCCTTTGTAACCCTTCTAGGCCAGGTCACCTCTCCCTGAACAGAACACAGTGCTTCATAATGTGTGGGTCTTAATGTGTACTTCTTTCAGAGCACTTAACCAATCACTGTATAATTCTTTGTCTACAAGCTTATTTTTCCTCAAGACTCTATGTTACAGATACTGAGCACATTGTATAGTGTTTTGCAGGGGCTCTTGTAGTTGCACAAAGCAACTGTAGTTTTAGAGTGATGTTTTGGTAGCTATTGAAACAGCAAAAATATCTACACAACAAATTGGCAAAGGCTCTATTAAAGAGAACACTTAACTACTGGAAAGAGCGTTGAAACAACAAAAATGTATGGTCATTAAAATTTTATTTAAATAAAAGGGGCTAGATGATTGTGCATAAATGTTTTCAAGTATATTTCCTCAAATGACTGTCCAAGAAAAGCAATAATCTATGAAGGCATAAAGAATATAGGATTTTGATACTTTACTTGAATAAGGCACTAGAGGTTTCAGGACGTTCTAACCAGTAATTATAACAACAACTTTAAAATTTAAATGAAAAATTTTTCCAGAATGACCTTTTGTAGAGAGTGTGTTAATGAATCTAATTTACAAACTCTTATAATAAATCAAATGGTATAGTAGCAATTCTGTTTTATAGAAAACATTAAATCTCTTCTTAAAAGAGTAAGTACATATTAGATGAAGTCTATAAAACAGCTCAAAAATGTTAGACAAATAAGGAAATTAGAATGCCTCTGTATAAAAAACAATGGGTTTAATTCAAAGGCAAAAGAAAAATTACTCCTTAAAATGTTATTTAAATTGTTGTTTAAAATTAAAAGTAATAAGTCATTGAATGCATACAGCTGTTTATTTAAAAAAAAAAAATGGACACAAAATTCCTTGGTCTTAAATAAGCATTTCAAAGACACTGCTTAATAAGAACACTTAAAGACTCTTATTCAAGCAGTAATTGTTTTCCAAACATTAGTTTGGGAAAGAATGCCTCTCTAGATTCTTTTTTAAGTGGTTGGTTATCAGCTCTCCCTCTTTTCCTTTCCTGCAGGTCCCCTGGCCAAATTACACCCCTGTCAGGGCTCAGGAGAAAATTCTCCCCTCCTGCTACCTTCCTCTAGCCTGCCCCCACTTGTATACACAGTAGAGTTCACTGCTCTCCAGGCTGTGCTTCACCATTATTACAGTCATTGTTACTTTTGATTATCGCAATTTATACCTGTAAGTCTTTCTCCTGCTAGACTGACAGGCTCAGGCAATCAAGAACCAGTCCTACTGTTGGGCAACAGAAACCCAACAAAGAATAAACCTTCAAAGTTATCATGGTGCAACAGCAGAAAATTGGTAGAACACAAATGGCTTTCAGTACCACCCGTGCCTGCTGCAGCCCAAGGGGTCGCGAAGAGCCAGACACAACTTAGCGAAACAACAACTACCCCTTTTCTCAGGGAAATATGGCAGCGATTCTATCTTATAGCTTACAAACTGTAAACACTTAGGCATTAAAAAAGAGAGACAGTAAGTGAAGTATTTATTGGAAATCACTGAAACCCTAACACTAAGCTTTAGTGCCCCCAAAAAGAGGTCTGAGGGGAAGGAGACCTGTTAGAAGAAGTCATGGGGGAGGGGAGTATCTTTACTAATATGTATGCTTTAAAAAAACAAGATAGTATAGAATTTGAATAAACAGTGAATTTGTGTATGCCCCACTCTGAAAGCTTAGACACTAGAGTATTTCCTTGAAAAGTCTACAGGTGTTCTTAACCTTTGAGCTACTTAATGTGAGAATGGCTGAGAAGGCATGCATGTCCTTCTGAGGAAGAAGTATATGTAACCTCCTCCTCAGTTAAAGAAGGCAAGACTGGTTAAAGTGCTAAGAAACTGCTGAACTGCTTTTTAAAAAAATAAAAAAAAAAAAAGCCTTTTTTTGGAGTAGAGTTGATTTAAAATGTTTAAAATTATTTAAAAATTTAAATGGAATTCCATGGTGGTCCAGTGGTTAGGACTCTGCCAAAGGCCTAGTTTCAATCCCTGGTCAGGGAACTAAGATCTCACAAAACATGTGCTGTGGCCATAAATAAATAAATAGATTAATTAATGAATTAATTAAATGTTGTGTTAGTTTCTGCTGTAGGCTAAAGTGAATCAGGGATACATATATTCACTTTTTTAAAATATTCTTTTCCCATACAGGTCATTACACAATATTGAAATAATTCCCTGTACTATACAGTGGGTCCTTATCAGTTATCTATTTTATATATAGCAGTATATGTATGTCAATCCCAATCTCCCAGTTTAACCCTCCCCTTTTAACCTCACCCTCTCCCCCTGGTAAGTATAAGTTTGTTTTCTACATCTGTGGCTCTAGTCCCTGTTTTGTAAATTGCTTTGGGCTCAATAATACAAATTGTGATTCTGACTGAGTTAATGTTTCCTCCTGATGCTGGGAGGGATTGGGGGCAGAAGGAGAAGGGGACGACAGAGGATGAGATGGCTGGATGGCGTCACTGATTCAAGGCACATGAGTGTAGGTGAACTCCGGGAGTTGGTGATGGACAGGGAGGCCTGGCGTGCTGCGATTCATGGGGTCGCAAAGAGTCGGACACAACTGAGAGACTGAACTGAAGTGAGGGCAAAACAGAACCGAATGCCTAAAAGAACCAGCCAGCCTAACAACTCCCCAGGACAATGGACTTTTTTGGGGTACTGGGATCTTTTGAAAATCTGATGGGAAAAAATGCAAAGAATATATGTGATCCATTTCCCAGAAAAAGACATGTATGCACTTTTTTTATATCATAAGTTTCCAGAAGCCCATCCCTTCCTATGAGGATAAAGACCCCTGAGGAAGTCAGAAGCAGCTCGCAAAGCAACCATATTGAGGGGCTTTAGTATTAACAACAGCAAAGATGACTTTCAGAGGCTGAGGTAGTCCCCCAGCAGCCTAGCAAAGCAGCTGGGAACTGAGCGAGTGACTGCCAGATGTTAAAAGCTTCTGGGACTCCAAGCCAGAGGCAAATAAAGCTAACATGAAATAAGTCCAAGGTGGGAAGTTCAGAGCGCCACTTCCCTGCTCTGATGATCTGTTTAAACAGGTTACCTAGGACTGTTTCTAGGCCCATGAAAGAGAATGGCTCTTCTTCACTTCCCCTCTTACGGCTCTGTCTTTGAACAGACTTGAAGGAAGGGAGGTACAGTTGTTTGAAACTTGTGTTTGTTTAGGCCAGCATGGCTCTTATTGATGATCTCATGAGAAAACTAAACAGGTCACTGTATTAGTCAGAGTTCTCCAGAAAAAGAGAAACAAAAAGATAGATATAAAGAAGTTTATTATGAAGAACTAGCTATTGCAATTATTAGGCTGAGAAGTTTACTGTCAGCAAACTGGGGACTCAGGAGAAACAAAGGAATAGTTTTGGTCTGAATCTGAAAGCCTGTGAACCAGATCATGTAAGTTTTGGTCTGAGTTTGACTCAAACGGCAAGAAGTGACTGATGTCCCGCCCAAAGACAGTCAGGCAGAGAGAGAAAATTCTTCCTTGCTCAGCAATTTTATCCTATTGAGGCCTTCAAGCAACTGGGTAAGGCCTACCCACATTGAGGAAAGCAATCTGTTTTATTTGGTCTGCCAATTTAAATGTTGATCTCATCGAGAAACACCCTCACAGACATATCCAGAATAATGTTGAACCAAATATCTGGGTATCCCATGGCGTAGTCAAGCGGCCTAGTCAAGTTGACATATAAAGTTAACCAACACAATAACTTCTAGTGAATGAACGACCAAGGAAACTATGGTTAACCCAACCATAGTCCAGAGAACATTAAAAAAAACTTTAAACACTACTGCTAATTTTTATAGATACAGTTAACAGAAGTAGTCAAACGGCCATAATGACATTACACCATTCCTCTCTACCACGAGCAAACTAAACAACCCAAAAGTATCAGCTGTTCTTAGATCTTATTCTAAAATATAAGCAAAAGTATTTTCTTTTCATATTTAAGATAATGTATGCATTGAAGCTCTATCAAGAATACATTGCACTGCCTGCCTTGCTGATCATGCTTTTTGCAAAGAGTTGTTTTCCTTTTATTTGTTGTAAGTTTACTTCTGAGGCCATTATGACAGTTTTGAAGTTACACAATATTTATCTTGGCAGAAGTGATCTAATTTTTACAAAAATGTGTATGTAATAATCTAACCCACTGTATCATAAGTATGGAAAACTAGAAAGTGTTGAAAGAACAAATTTTTTTAAACTATTGCTTGGATTTTAAAATGAGATCAAGGGTGATTCTAAAAAACTACAAATGTTTGGTCATCTAAGAATGCACCTATCAGTGTTTTTTGGTATTTGATAGTTTTCTTGTTTATCTATGAGTTCCAGGCACCGGAATTTGGTCAACTGTCAGTTATCCATGCTAATTAAGAGGCATAATTTCAACAACAATTTCAAATCATGAACAACCTATTTGATTTTATATGTTGTGTGAGTTTTTCTCTCTTTTTTACATTAAAATTCCAAGTGTTTTGCTGACACACACCATAGCCTTCTTCATGGTTACGTATCAACAGCACAATGGGAGGAAATTCTGACTCTAAACCTCTACTTGATTTTGGGTAACCCCTAAGGGCTTCGATGGTAGCTCAGTTCAGTCAGTTCAGTCGCTCAGTCATTTCTGACTCTTTGAGACCACATGGACCGCAGCACACCAGGCCTCCCTATATGCCAACAACTCCCAGAATTTACTCAAACTCATGTCCATTGAGTCAGTGATGCCATCTAACCATCTCATCCTCTGTTGTCCCCTTCTCCTCCTGCCCTCAATCTTTCCCAGCATCAGGGTCTTTTCCAAGGAGTCAGTTCTTCACACCAGGTGGACAAAGTATTGGTTTCAGCTTCAGCATCAGACCTTCCAAGGAATATTCAGGACTGATTTCCTTTAGGATGGACTGGTTGGATCTCCTTGCAGTCCAGGGGACTCTCAAGAGTCTTTCAACACCACAGTTCAAAAGCATCAATTCTTCGGCGCTCAGCTTTCTTTATAGTCCAACTCTACATCCATACATGACTATTGGAAAAGCTATAGCTTAGATTAGATGGACCTTTGTTGGCAAAGTAATGTCTCTGCTTTTTAATATGCTGTCTAGCTTGGTCATAACTTTTCTTCCAAGGAGTAAGCATCTTTTAATTTCATGGCTGCAGTCACCATCTGCAGTGATTTTGGAGCCCCCAAAAATAAAGTCTCACACTATTTCAACTGTTTCCCCATCTATTTCCCGTGAAGTGATGGGACCAGATGCCATGATCTTAGTTTTCTGAATGTTGAGTTTTAAGCCAACTCTTTCACTCTCCTCTTCCACTTTCATCAAGTGGCTCTTTACTTCTTTGCTTTCTGTCATAGGGTGATGTCATCTGCATATCTGAGGTTATTGATATTTCTCCCAGTAATCTTGATTCCAACTTGTGCTTCATCCGGCCCAGCGTTTCTCATGATGTACTCTGCATATAAGTTAAATCAGCAGGATGACAATATACAGCCTTGATGTACTCCTTTCCCAATTTGGAACCAGTCTGTTCCATGGCTCAGTGGTAAACAATGCATCTGCCAAAGCAGAAGACATGGCTTTGATCCCTGGTCTGGAAAGATCCTACATGCTGTGGAGTGACTAAGCCCCTGTGCCACAACTATTGAGCCTGTGCTCTAGAACCCAGGAGCAGCAGCTACTGAACCCACCAGCTCAACTACTGAAGCCCGAGCACGTTAAAGCCCATGCAACAAGAGAAACCACCATAATGAGAAGCCCGGGCTCTGCAACTGGAGAGCATCCCCCACTCACCTCAACCAGAGGAAAGCCTGCACAACAATGAATACCCAGCACAACCAAAAATGAATGAATACATCAATAACATTGTTTTTTAAATATTTGGATAGTAAGTTTAAAAGGAATCTGAGACATTCCATGCAGTAAATAAATCCTGTGCAGTTAATTTTAAATTGAATATGCACAGAAAATCCAGCTTTAAAAAAAAATGTTGCTGATAAGTTTACTAAACTAAAACCCACCAGAACAGAGAAGTAGAAACATTCTTCTCCCCTTTACTATAAGTTTCCTCACTAACATCTCCCCTGTAATAACTCTAATGCACCTTGGGCTCCTGCCATGCAAGGCTTTCATGGCAGAAAAGAAGAAGACAGAATTTTTTTAATAACAACTTAAGAGAAATCCTCTGAGGCCCTTCTCCATTAGATTCTGAAGACTAGATAAGGAAGAAAAGGAAATTGAATTTTCACAGCTAATAATTACATTGATTTTTATGAACTTTCATAATATATATCTTTATAGACATTTAATTATTTGATGGGAACACTGCTGTTTTGAAGGCTGTTAGATTGTAGAAAAGTTCCGATGTAGGGAAAGCACATGTCCACCTTCAGCTAGAGGAGACTCTAAAAGTGTCTTCAGCACATGATTCTTTCTCAAGTGTTCTCCTGCTTTCTGTCTGAACCTCTTGATTTTTTTCTTAACTCTTTCTACTCAGTTCTTCCCCACTTCTTTTCCTTCTCAGCTTGACTCCCTCCCTTTGACTTTTCCCTTTGTCAGGTGACACCCAAGTTATCCCTTTTTGTCCTGACATCCTGTGAGGAAAGCCCTCCTCTCTCAAGCTTTCTTCCTGGATACCTTCCTCCTCCTAAGATGCTAAGGTCCATATTTTCTGAGGCTGAGCTGCTTCATGATCTCTATCAAAGCCCCTCAGGCCTGCTCCTCAAGAGTTACTTTCCAGATGACAGTCCCTTAACCACTGATGAAGTAAAATGAAGTAAGGGAAGCCAGAAAATTAAGGGAGCACAAAAGCAGAAAGACAAATTAGTAGCAAGTTTATTCAATACTGTCTGTGCATCTCAGGGCAGGGGAGCTGGTAATAGGTCACAACATCCAGAAATCACTTTGACAGCCCAACATCATCATGACTAAGAGCCAGGCCCTGTCTGTGCCTGGCGCCAGGTCTGTGGCACCAATTTATGTCTCCCTTTAAGGCCCCTGACTCCTGATATAATCACTGATGTAGGGTGTGCAGTGTCAACCACAATTAATACCCACACTCACCCTCTAATCCCAGTCACTGGACTATTGACTAGCAGTAGAGATTCTTTTTTCCCCCAAAGATTAACATTAACTAATGTTAATGAATATTATCTATAAAACCCTCAGTGTTTGGGATAGAATGAGCCAATATGAATTGAATGATTTTTAACTTGATGACAACAGTTTTAAACACAAACTAAATTGTCCCAGAAGCATCTCTATTTTTAAACTGAAAAGCTCAAGAGGAAAAAAAAAAATGAGAGCTGTAGAAGGACTATGGATCAAGAATTTTTTATTTGTGAATCACTGTTACTGAGTGTGGCTTTGTACTTCTTAATGAAGAGAATTTTGGAGAATAAAGCAGTGACTAAGAAAAAACAGATTGCAAAACAGGCATTGTATCAGTGGCAGAATTCCAGGATGATAGTGAAAAACCACACTGTGACTGATTACAGAGTCAGATTGTTTTTCCATCAAAATTCTCTTTTATGAGATTTGTCAATCCAGTGGACTCCATTTATCTTTTCAAAGTTAGATGACCTCTAAAGAGGCCAGTCTCACCAATATATCCATCTTTTTCATTGCCATCCTATTGTGGTCATGTATATCTGGATAAGATTTAACCCCCATAGCCTCACATAGGGTAGTTAATGAAATCACTTTCAATAGGATATTGCTAAACTTAAGGACATTTAAAAAATGTTAGCTTAACAACCTCTCAAAATTGCCTGCTTACTCAGTGAACAGTGTCCTTTTCACTGTCTCGCACAGCATTTTCTTTGTTCTTTCTGCAAACTTCTCTCATCAGAGTCCATGCTTTGGACTTGCTTTTTGCATAAGCAATAATCCTGTTAAGGTGGTTTTTTTTTTTTTTTTTTTTTTTACAAACAAAAGGAGTCACCACTCAAAACTGAATCCTGCTCCCCCACCATGATAGAATTCATAAATAGTTGCTTTTTTATAATATTGGCCCCCTGAATTTATCAAATCATTGTAGTCTATGAAAAAGTGTTTTGGGGGCTCACATGAGTAAGTCATGTCACTTTTCAAAGGAAGAAGAAAGAGAGAGAAGGACGGAGAGAGGGAGAGATAAGGGAGGGCGATAGTTCTAGGGCTGGAAAAGAAAAGGAAACACAGCAAAGGGCCACAATGTCTTACAGAATACAACTGGGACTCCGATATCCTACATACTATCACGAAGTTCAGGGTACAGTGTGTACATGTGTGCTCAAGAATGTGGTTATTTTCCTTGTGGTTATGATATACCAGCCTAGACTGAATTCAGTAGAGTATTACACACAACAGCGAAACCACATTTGTATGTCCTTAACAATTGTAATTTTAAACAAATGTAATTAATGTAATTCTAAACAACTACTTGCTCCTACTTTCTTATATTACGGTACAACTCCAAGGCCATTTCACCAAGTTAACCCTCTAGCACTGCATAGCCAGCAAATGGGGAAACTGGTCCAAAGTGCCAGAACAGGAGTAAAGCAAGCTGGCAGGAGACCTCATTATCCAGTCACTAAACATAGTAAGGTCAGAGTACCACATCCACACTAAAGGCAACTTAGCGTTTTCTTGACCTCCATGTTAAAAAGGAATTAAACTTCTTTACGTTTACAATACTCCCTCTAGTCCCCACGCCTCTTCCACCAACCTCATCTCCTGCCCCAGCCAGTTCCAGACACTTTACATCCAAATACTTGCCAATGAGGAAGAAACAGGATAAATTTTAATGACCACTCTAGTACCACATTATTGTCAAGGAACTGCCCCATAATGGATGCCCATGACCATTAGCAGCAGGAATTCCTGCCAGAGATAAGCACCTGTGGGCTTGATAACCTCAGATTTCAAAAGTTTGAAACAATAAACATGATTTCATTAAAGCCTTCTTCCTACTTGGGAGGACCAGGCACCAACACATACTTGATGATGAGAAGATTTCTCTGGAGGAAAGTTTCCTCTTCACAGTGCCGTGTTGTGCTTACAGTCAGAGTATCCTGGAACTGGAAGGGGCTGCTCCATGTTCAGGTTAGAAAGTGAGATTCCCAGTTCGAATGAGGTGGATGAACCTGAAGCCTACTGTGCAGAGTGAAGTGAGTCAGAAAGGGACAAATACTGTATATGTAGGCAGACATATGGAATCTAGAAAGACGGCACTGATGATCCTACATACAGGGCAGCAAAGGAAACACAGATGTAAAGAACAGACTTTTGGACTCAGCAGGAAAAAGAGAGGGTGGGATGCTTTGAGAGAATACCATTGGAACATATACATTACCATATGTCAGTGTGAGCTTGATGCATGAAGCAGAGCACCCAACGCCAGTGCTCTATGACAACCTGGAAGGACAAGGCTGGAGGAGGGAGGGGGTCAGGATGGGGGACACATGGATACCCGTGGCTGACTCATACTGATGTACCACAAAACCCATCACAATATTGTAATCATCCTCCAATTAAAATAAATATGTTTAAACTAAAAAGGAAAAGAAAATGAGGCTCAGAGCATAAGCCTTGTGTGCAAAGGCCACAGCCGATGGTAAGCATTAGGACTAAAAATCAGGGTCCTCAGATTCCCAGTTAGTACTCTTTTATATGTACCAGTGATCCTCAAATGTTTGGATATCTTGGGATCACCAGCAGTGCTCTTGAAAAATGCCAAGCTCCTAGGTCTCATCCTCAGAGCATCCTGGTTGGTAGATGGCATGGAATCTGAGAATGTATTTCTACTGAGCTCCCCTTTGTGATTCAAATGCAAGGGGACCCCACTCGGGGACAGCGTACAACAGCTGCTGAGAAGACCACCAAAGTTTGCTCATGATATTATACACATTTTCTTCATTTCTTGGTTTACCTCTCACAATTCTTCCTTTGCCAATGAGCTCATGACTAACTTGTCAACAAGCAGAACTCATGTTTAAACCCTCAGTGCTTTAAAACTCCATGTAGTATTGTGTTGGGGTAGGTGTGGAAAGGACAATCTCCCACATAAAGAATTGCTCAAGTCACGCATGCATATATGCTCATTGAAAAATTTAAACAGTGCGGAAGACTGTAAATTCAAGGTTCTTCCTTTATCCCTCCCCTAATCTCACTCCTCTCCCCAAAGTGACTTACTGCAGTTGGATGTGTACCCTTCAGATTTTTCTATACATTTACACACATAAATACATAAGTGTGCTTGTGTGTGCTTTTTGCCCTATTTGGAAAGTTCTGCTTAGAGAATGATCTCAGCAATTGTTTCTTTTATTATATAGATGACAGTGGATACAAAGCTTAAATCAAGGACATCTCAAGATACATGACTGCCAGTGGTAATAACAGCATCATTCCTTGATCATTCTAAAAATGAAGGCTTCCTGGACCTCACTCACCTCCTCAAATACATTTTGGTCAGTAAGTAGTGTTCCTCAGTTATATAAAAAAATCTGTGAGGATGCTAAAGGAAGAGGAAAGGGCAGGCAGTCACACTGTGTAAACGTGTGAATACTATTATAGGGTTCTCATGTGAACACAAGGTGCTAAATTAATTCAACTGGTTTCAAGTCCTGCATGACTGAGGATCTGCTTCTGTGAGAAGGGTGGCTTGGGGTGGGGTCAAGGACGTAAAGTGAGTGCTGCTGTGCATCCATACAAAATGTGCAGCGTTGTCTGCTTTCCTACCTTCTAAAGCCCACAATGCAATTGTCACTCTCAGCACCCAACTGAAATGGCTCTTGTTAAGGTCGCTCAGGACACCTAACTGCTGAACCTTATTCTCCTGACTTCTGCAGCATTTTTTATTTAACTATTTCTACCTTATCTCTCCTCTGGTTCTAGTGAAACAGAGTATTCACTGTCCATCTTTAGCAATTTTTACAAAAATCTTCATATACCTCAGGATTCTATCCTAGGATTGCTTTTCAGTTCAGTTCAGTTGCCCAGATGTGTCCGACTCTTTGCGACCCCATGAATCGCAGCACGCCAGGCCTCCCTGTCCATCACCAACTCCCGAAGTTCACTCAGACTCACGTCCATCGAGTCAGTGATGCCATCCAGCCATCTCATCCTCTGTCGTCCCCTTCTCCTCCTGCCCCCAATCCCTCCCAGCATCAGAGTCTCTTCCAATGAGTTAACTCTTCGCATGAGGTGGCCAAAGGATTGGAGTTTCAGCTTTAGCATCATTCCTTCCAAAGAAATCCCAGGGCTGATCTCCTTCAGAATGGACTGGTTGGATCTCCTTGCAGTCCCAGGGACTCTCAAGAGTCTTCTCCAACACCACAGTTCAAAAGCATCAATTCTTCGGTGCTCAGCCTTCTTCACAGTCCAACTCTCACATCCATACATGACCACAGGAAAAACCATAGCCTTGACTAGATGGACCTTTGTTGGTAAAGTAATGTCTCTGCTTTTCAATATGCTGTCTAGGTTGGTCATAACTTTTATGCTGGTTCCATATCTTCTGATGGTGCTCACAGCCTCAGTAATGACCCCCAGATTTTCATCTACAATCCCATTTTATACTGAGCCCAGGGATCACCTTCTGAAGAGCATCTGCAACTCAAATATGGCATGTCTAACCACAAACTGGTATCTCCCTCCCCATCTTTCCACCAGCCTCATTTCTACCCTATATATTACTCCTATCAGTTAAGGATAAAACAATATATCAGTTCCTGAACCAGAAACGCCATCACTGTTCCTCATTCCTCCCTTTATCTTATTCTTTTCATCAAATCCTATGGATTCCACCTCTAGAATATCTACATACTCTATCATCTGCACTCTGCTCCCATTACTGTTATCCTTGTCCTCATCATCTCCACTTGGACCAAAGTCATGGCTCCCTAGCAGGCATCCCTGTATGAAATTTCTTTCTTCCTCCAATTCCAGACATTTTGCACCAAAAAAGTTCATGTTTCTAAAACATATAACATATAGGGCACTCTCCACTTAATAACCTGAAATAGTTTCCCATAACCTACTGGATATAAATTTAAAATCTTTAACATATTTTCAAATCCTGTCCCAATCTACATTCCCAGCCTTATCCCTGGTCACAAATAACTCAGCAATTCCCTCAAAATGCCATAAGCTTCCTCATCTGTTTTGGGCATTCAGTTCTCTTAACCCAGAGTGAAGTCTGCCAACAACTCCTTTAGTCCATAAAATAAATGTTTTCTCCTCTGTAAATCCATGCCCAGTAACACCTGTCCACCATCTCCTTCAAGGCACTCAGATCTTTCTCTGGGTCCCACTTTGCACCTACCTCTAACAGGACACTTACTCTAGCATTCACTCACATAGTCTTTCAGCCAGCATGTAAGTAAACACTCATAACTGTGTATAGCAATATCATTTCAAAAACTCTTGACCATAATAAACCTGCTATCCTGGAATTCTGTACCAACTTCCAGTATATAGAACTGTGCTTTGTATACAAAAAGCTCTCAACAAACTGAACCAAAACATAAATAATAGCTATGCATGGAAATAAACTTCAGCTTCTTTCTCATGATGCCAGACACTAGAAAACCACAGGTTTGAACCCTGTTACCAGCTCTGAGCCCTGCCGTCCAGAATGTGTTCATTCATTCTTTTACGTGTCCACATATTCAATGACTGTTTAGTACCTGTGGTGTGCCATGAGTCAAGGTGCCAGGGAGACAGCAATGAACAAGACTGACAGAAGCACTGATTTCTTGTGATTTACATTCTAGTGGGGGGAAAAAAAAACTATAGAGGAGTATAGAAGTAGAATGTATGGCATTCCAGTCAGTGACGAATATTAGGGATGAAAATAAAGCTGAAAAGGGAAAAAATGTTGGGAGTATGGCTGAAGTTTTAAGTGGAGACAATCTATATAGAGAGGTTAAGAAATGGCTTAGGGAGGCATAATTCTAATTTGTACTCCAGAGATGACTTCCTACAAAAGTCAAGAAAAGAGGATACTAAACTACTTTCCTAGCTCTTTCTCAGAAAAAAAAACAAAAACAAAAACGGGAGAGAGGGACAAAGAGGCCTCCACCACACAACCATGTGGTGTGGATTTCTAAGGAGCAGGACAGAAGTGTTGTCAATCTGGGCCTAGAGTCATAAGTTCATACTTGGGAGAGCCTCTGGACTTTATAAGAGGAAAAGCTTAAAGTCCTTGGGCCTTGCAGGGAGCTTTGGAGGAGAGGATCAGGTACTTTATCAAAGAGGCTTGGACCTGAGGCGCTAGTCCATCTTCTCAGTCTTGGGCATTCTCTGTCTAATAAAGTCACTATTCTTTGCCCCCAACAATTCATCTCTCGATTTACCAGTCTGTTGGGCCCATGAGCAGTACAAGCTTGGACTCTGGACTCAGCAACACTAATAACCCAGAAACCCAGCCTATCTACCTGGGAGAAAGAAGGCAAGGACTCCCATATGGTCTCTACTCTGGCAGATACTCCAACCTGCTTCCACCTGCCTCCAACCTACCCCCACAGGAATTTTTTTCTTTTTTTTTAAAGAAGAAGAATATAAGGAGGCCATGGCTCAGGTGATTTTTCAATGACATTGCTAGGTTTTTCTTGATGATAACACTGGTACATATCACCCAGATGATTTGCCTGGATTCAGGCAACTTCTCACGCAATCTCTTTGCCTAGTCACTGATTCCTGGTCCGTTATCCAGAGTTATAAACCTCTGTGGCAGTACTGCTAGTGTGCTGGAGCTGACTCATACTAGCTCATACCAAACAGTGGTTAAAAGTTCAAAAACTTTGCAAATCCATTTATCTCATTTTGGTAGCTTAAAAGTAGTTTTGGAAGGAGTATTTATAGCAGGGAAATTGGAACAAGCTACAAATTCTCTTCTTCCCTTCTCCTGCATTCCCCACTATGGTTGCCAATCCACTGCTTGGTTTAACCTGGAAAACTTGCATGCAGATCCCTGCTGTATCTAAAGTCCATGGATATATCACCATGCCCACATGATCCCTTCTGACTGTGAGTTCTTAGTCTCACCCTTTTTAACTTACCCTATCCTGCTGGTACCCATGTCTTAGCACAGGAATATACTCTGCCAAAAGTTACCATGGCAGGGGAGATAAATAGCCCTCTCATCTACAGTATGATCTGGCTTCAGAGTATGTAAAACTAAGTGTACAGGTGGATTGCAGAGTCATTAGCTCATCAACCACCCATCCTATTTCTAATAACTTCCATGGCATCACTAATAAAGAAAAATGCGACGTGAAACGTTCACAGAGATTACAATGTACATAGCCCAATTTTAGAGTGCTGAATTGTGGCCCCAAGAAAGTCGTAGAAGTGAAGACACACGCTAATTAAATATAAAATCTTCAAGTAGTATTTTTTAAAGCATCTTTTGACAACATAGGTGACCATTTCTGGAGCTGAATATATATATATATATATATATTTTTTTCTTTCCTTCAATTTCTCCTACATTTTGCTGCCATATTATTTTTTAAAATACAGATTTTATTGTATCATCAGATTTTTTTTTTAAGAGAAAAGAAGTGCCTTTGTTACTTTGCTAGGCAAAGGGGGAACACAGTAGGCTAGTGCCTCAAGAACTCTGCCCAGTAATTTAAATGTTTTGATGGAACTGTATATGATTGCATATGGTTGTAATTAATACTAATTGTTATATCTCAATGAGAAAGAATAATTAGGACAGTATAACGGTAGGAAAAATAATGCAGAACTTATTTGGAATTCAAAAGTGAAAACCCTGGGAATTATACACTCCTTTGAATTATTAACATCCTGCTCCCATTATTTATGATGATCATGAATTAAATGTAGTTCTACTTAGTTTGATATCTTCCTACAAACTTGCTTAAACATAAGAGTCGTATCAGGGTGTTGTTAAAAAAAAAAAAGGTCTTAAGCAGACCTACTGAATCTTCACAAGGAAAGACCTGGAACATTATAATAAACGTCTTAGGTAATTTCATAGTCATACAATCTGGAAAATACTGGTTTAGTACAACCTTCTATTTTTTAATAAATGAGGAAAATTCTCTGGAGAAGTAAAATACTGATGGTTAAAAACAGCCAACCTAAGAGTACTAATTAACTTTTCATAATTTAAGGCAGTAGACAGAATAATTCTAGATTTATGAGACATTATTTCCACAATAAAAACAGAGAACTATCCTTTATGGAAAGGCAAACAAATGTATTATATAACAGTAACAATATTCACTATATGAGTCATTTTCAAGAAATTAAGTAAATTTTGAACTATATGCATCATTTAAAAGATTAAACATATATTTGAAAACCATCTATAAATAGTTAACTAAGCAAAAAAAAAAAAAAAAAAACTGCCACGTTGCCTTTTATGACCTGTTCTCAGAAGTCCCATAGTAATTTTTCTACTGCTTTCTATTTATGGAGGCAGTCAGAAGGGCCCACCAAGTTTTAAAGAGGAGCACTGCAGTGGAGAGAGACACAGACTCCACCTCTGGACTGGGAAATTGCCAAAGTCTGTAGGATTAGAAATGTTCTTGCAGCCATTTTTGGAAAATACAATCTACAACAGCGGGGCTCTTATTGAACATACTTGGGATGACTTTTAACTCAGAGTACAACCCCACATAATTTATTTTAGTCTATACAAATGCATCCAAAAACCAGGTTGAATGTAGCATGAAATTGTAGGTTAATCTAAAAAAGAAACTTATTCAAATTCATTTTTAAACAGAATGCTTTTAACATGATGAAAATGTGTGATTCTGGTTATTCATTTGATCATGTGTAATTGGTCAATAAATAGGTACACACTTTTGGGTATAAATGTATGAGTTAAAAGGTAGATGTAATCACAGCTGTATCTCTATTTCTCTATTACCTTAACACACTCCTATATATATGGGGATATTATCATACATATGTATCTGTGTGTATAGCTAATTCAGAAATGTCTTATTATTTTTTGTTTTTAGGAAACTTTATTTTCTGCCTGTCTTATTTCCATTTCCTGTTTAAGGGTCTGTGGAACAGCAACTTAAGACCACACAGTGGTTGTTCCTACCTGTTCAGTGACCTAAGCAGTGGGAGCAGCAGTCCTGTCCTTGGTGGTGGGCTGAGCGCGGCAGTCTTCAGTAGGAACTGCTGGATAGGCCCAGAGGGCACCTGCAGACCTATCTGCAACTTCAGGTCAAGTAGCAGTAAATTTGGGGGCTGGAGCAGTCCATTCACCCTGAACTTCCTCCTCAGTTAAACCCTTTCCTGCAGCAGCCAACTCATCACCTCTGCAGAGTAGAAATCAGGCTGACCTTCTGGAGGGTGCTCATGGGAGTCGGCGCAACGCACGCGCAGAACTTCTCACCTTGCATCCGCCAAAGACCCATTGTTGTTGCTGGGGGATGGTGCTGTCCACACAGCACAGAGGAGAGTCACTGGGTCAGGGTGGGAAGTCCGGTTAACAGAAGACGCCTCTGAGATCAGCCTGGGGCCAGTACCGCTAGAAGTCTTGGCTCCGGAATGGAGGCCTGGATGGAGTTAGGAAAAGTTCCAGAAGAGAAGGAGCCAGCAAAAGAAATGGCTCCAGGGGCAGTAGCAAACTTCAGCCCAGATTGCTTGCTAGTATCCCTGGAGGATATGACACTGACATCAACCCAGTTTCCAATGGCAACTATGGCAGGAGCTGCCAGTGGAGGCTTCTCTCGGTAGGTGCAAGAAGTAACACCACCACTTTTCCTTTCATAGACCATTTAGTAGTCAAGGTTGGTGCCACCTAAGTGGATTCCTGCTGCAAACAATGTAAGGATATCTTCGTTTCTCATTTGCAGGACATCAGGGGCTCCAAACATTGTGAGTGTTTTCCTTTAACGTCCAAGGGGAACCCAGAACAACACTGTATGATCCCTTTTGGGGTAATGCAGAAAAGTAGGAATGTCATTTTAATAAATAAATAAAAATATGCAGTTAGTTCAGTTCAGTTGCTCAGTTGTGTCTGACTTTTTGCGACCCCATGGACCAGTATGCCAAGCTTCCTTGTCCATCAACAACTCCCGGAGTTTGCTCAAACTCATGTCCATCTAGTCCATGATGCCATCCAACCATCTTTTCCTCTGTCATCCCTTTCTCCTCCTGCCTTCAATCTTTCCCAGCATCAGGGTCTTCCAGGGTCTTTTCCAAGGAGTCAGTTCTTCACATCAGGTGGACAAAGTATTGGAGTTTCAGCTTCAGCATCAGTGCTTCCAATGAATATTCAGGACTGATTTCCTTTAGGATTGAATGGGTTGATCTCCTTGCAGTCTAAGGAACTTCCAAGAGTCTTCTCCAACACCACAGTTCAAAAGCGTCACTTCTTTGGCGCTCAGCTTTCTTTATAGTCCAACTCTCACATCCATACATGACTACTAGAAAAACCATAGCTTTGACTAGATGCACCTTTGTGGGCAAAGTAATGTCTTTGCTTTTTAATATGTTATCTAGGTTGGTCATAGCTTTTCTTCCAAGGAGCAAGCGTCTTTTAATTTCATGGCTGCAATCACCATCTGCAGTGATTTTGGAACCCCCAAAAATAAAGTCTGTCACTGTTTCCCCATCTATTTGCCATGAAGTGATGGGACCAGATGCCATGATCTTAGTTTTCTGAATGTTGAGTTTTAAGCCAACTCTTTCACTCTCCTGTTTCATTTTCATCAAGTGGCTCTTTAGTTCCTCTTCACTTTCTGCCATAAAGGTGGTGTCATCTGCATATCTGAGGTTATTGATATTTCCCCCAGCAATCTTGATTCCAACTTGTGCTTCATCTAGCTTGGCCTTTCACGTGATGTACTCTGCATATAAGTTAAATAATCAGGGTGACAGTATACAGCCTTGACGTACTCCTTTCCCAATTTGGAACCAGTCTGTTGTTCCATGTCCAGTTCTAACTGTTGCTTCTTCACCTGCACAGAGATTTCTCAGGAGGCGCAATAAAGGACAGAAATGGTATGGACCTCACAGAAGCAAAAGATATTAAGAAATGGCAAGAATACACAAAAAACTATACAAAAAAGAATTTCATGACCTAGATAACCATGATGGTGTGATCACTCACCTAGAGCCAGACAGCCTGGAATGTGAAGTCAAGTGGGCCTTAGGAAGCATCACTATGAACACAGCTAGTGGAGGTGATGGAATTCCAGTTGAGCTATTTCAAATCCTAAGACATGATGCTGTGAAAGTGCTACACTCAATTTTCCAGCAAATTTGCAAAACTCAAATTTGCAAAACTCAGCCACAGGACTGGAAAAGGTCAGTTTTCTTTCCAATCCCAAAGTAAAGCAATGCCAAAGAATGTTCAAACTACTGGACAATTGCACTCATCTCACATGCTAGCAAAGTAATGCTCAAAATTCTCCAAGCTAGGCTTCAGCAGTACATGAACTGTGAACTTTCAGATGTTCAAGCTAGATTTAGAAAAGGCAGAGGAGCCAGAGATCAAATTGCCTACATCCATTGGATCATTGAAAAAGCAAGAGAGTTTCAGAAAACCATCTACTTCTGCTGTATTGACTATGCCAAAGTCTTTGACTGTGTGGATCACAACAAATCGTGGAAAATTCTTCAAGAGATGGGAGTACCAGACCACCTCACCTGCCTCCTGAGAAAAAACATTATACTAGCAAATTAAAAGGGAATGGCAACCCACTCCAGTGTTCTTGCCTGGAAAATCCCAGGGACGGGGGAGCCTGGTGGGCTGCCGTCTAAGGTGTCGCACAGAGTCGTACACGACTGAGGTGACTTAGCAGCAGCAGCAAATTAAATGGTGGTCAATTTACATGCAGTGAAAATTTTGAAGAAAATGCATTCTTAGATCTGAGAGAACTCTGAGCTCTTTGCAGCTACAGTTCACTCTTAGGAGCTGAACTGAGTCCCCTAAAAATATTATATATGTTGAAGCCTTAATCCCCAATACCTAGAAGATGACTGTATTTGGAAAGAGGGCCTGTAAAGAGGTGACTTGTTAAAACGAGGGCAAGAGGGTGAACCCCTGATTGCTGTCCTTATAATGTGCTCAGTCGCTCAGTCATGTCAAACTCTTTGTGACCCTATGGACGGTAGCCCACCCGTCTCCTCTGTTCATGGGATTCTCCAGGCAAGAATACTGGAGCAGACTGCCATACCCTCCTCCAGGGGATCTTCCCAACCCAGGGATTGTACCCACATCTCCTGCATTCCCTGAACTGCTTGCAGGTGGATTCTTTACCCACTGAGCCACCTGGGAAGCCAGTCCTTATAATAAGGAGAGTTTTGGACACACAAAGAGAAAACCAGGGCAGAAATGCACAGAAGAACAACCATGTGAGGACACAGCAAGAGGTAATCACCTGCAAGGGAGGAGAGCAGTTTCAGAAGAACCAACCCCACTGACACTGTGATCATGGACTTTCAGCCCCCTTAACTGTAAGAAAATTACATTTATCTTGTGTAAGCTACCCAGTCAGTGGTAGTTCTATGGCAGCCTAGTAAACTAACATAGCCACTCAATCTACTATTTAAATGCATGAACAGAATTAGATATCTCTCAATATTTTTCTAAATATTCTATCAAGTGTTTTCTATCCAAAAACGTTAAATAAAATTTTGAGAAGTCTATCTTTTGTAAAGTTTCATTTGTTGCTGTTCCGTTGCTCAGTCACGTTCAACTCTTTTTGACCCCATGGACTGCAGCACGCCAGGCTTCCCTGTCCTTCACTGTCTCCTAGAGTTTGCTCAAACTTATGTCCATTGAGTTCATGATGCCGTCCAACTATCTCATCCTCTGTTGTCCCCTTCTCCTCCTGCCTAAATCTTTCCCAGCATTAGGGTCTTTTCCAATGAGTCCACTTGTTTCCCTAAATATTCCTCCTATACTTGTGCTACTCGGGCACCTATGTTTAAGGTCCTTTGTGATCCTTTTTAAAAAGACAGTTCTAAGTGTATTCAAAACATGTTATTACCACAGTTCCCTAGGAAAAGCACAAATACGGTTTAAGATGAGAAGTTTAATTATGAAATGAACCTATGTTTAAATAGACTTTTGGTTTTAATTGATCTTTAAAAAAAAATGAACAAAGTGCAGCGTTAGGATCAGAGCATTTGATACTTGAGTTAATAGCCACAAGAGACTTAAGCACTCCTCTGTGTAACTATAAATGCATTGAGCTTTCTACACAAGGATGGAACTGCTCCTGTACAGGCATTATTTAAGCATAAGCTGACAGGAGAAACAACAACAACAAACACCTTTGTTTCATTTTAAAAAGGAAAAGTATATTCATAGTCTTTTAAAAAATAGAATGTGCAAGTATTTGTGTTTACTTGTGTGAGTTTATTTGTCTGTGTTGTATATTTGTATTAACATATTAATTAATAGAATAAACCATGTATGAACTCTGTGTCCTAGGATAAATTCCTAAATCTGAAACACTGTTCCCTCATCTAAAAAATCAATGAATAAAGTGCAGTCTCTAAAGGATTGACGTGGGAGGATTAAATAAGAAAATATGGCCACATTCCCCCTCTGCAATGGCCCACACTTTGTCTGTGGAGTGTGCTTCTCTCTGTATCTGAATAAATCTGCTTCTTACCTATCAGTTTGTCTCTCATTGAATTCTTTCTGCCATGATTTCAAGAACCTGAACTTCATTAGGTCCTGAAACCAGGTACTGTGGGTTTTGGCTGGGTTTGAGTCCCAGCCACATGGGTTCAAGTCCCAAACTGGGTATTGGCTGGGTTCAAGTCCCAGTACATGGGTTGGAGTCCCAATCTGTGTTAAACGGTTTCAGCTGGCGACCACGAAGGGCTAAAAGGTTTAAAGTCAGGTCTTGGTCCTAAAGAGGTCCCTGGGATACCTGAGGGAGGTATACTGAGGAAAATGCTCTGCTGTTGTCTGCTCATTTGTGACTGGCAGGTCAATTCTGAATGCTTATGCACGTCCAACAGCAGGTCCAGGACAGAATTATACTGTTTTCTTTGACTCTGAGGTTTTTTCTCCTACATTTTTTTGTTTTTGTTTTTGTTCATTTCTGCTCTGTTTCTTCTGTTAACCTCAAAAGATTGCTTTTATTCCCCTCCCTCTGACCCTTATAAGTGTTGACCCTTTATTCCCAACTTATAGCTAAACCACCTCCAGCTCATCATCAACACCATTGGGGATGTCTTTGTGCCATTTCCTCGCGACAGCTTTTGGGTACTAACAACTGGCTGGGAGACCCTCTTGGAAGGGATAGCATCTAAAATCGTAAGTGCAAATCTTGACCAAATTGTGTGGCGGATTCTGACTTAAAGGGTAAATTTTGAATAGAACGGGAATTAGAGACATCATCTCTGGTTTGGATCTGAAATGGGTCAGGCGGCATCAATCCCAACCAATACCCTCTGGGTCTTATCCTCCAGGATTGGGAAAGATTCAGACTACTGGGATTAAAACCAATGAAATTTGTTAGTCTATGTAATCATGTTTGGCCACAATATGAGCTAGGATGCCAAGAAAAGTGGCCACTAAATGGGTCCCTGAGTTATGATACTATATTGCAGCTAGATTTATATTGTAGAAGGAAATTTAAATGGAGTGAGCTTCCATGTGTTTGAATTTTCATGGCCTTGTATTTAGACTTTGTATTAGATCCACAAGGGATTTAAGATGTGTGTAGCTCCGGGGGATAATTCTAGTAAGGACACAAAAGATGTTTTAGCTGATTTACTCTATAGAGCCATCCAAAGATTAAATCCTTTGCAAGGAGGAGCCACAGCTGCTCCTCACCTACTGGGAGGAACCATTGCCTCGGGGGAAGACACAGCTAAGGATGGAAAAGTGACCCCACCCATATTCAGGAACCTCTTCTTTGTACCCTGAGTCACCCAAGGGGCCCATCCTTAGCTCAGCTAGCACTGTCAAAGATCTAAGTCACCAACCAAGTGCCCCTACAGCTTTGCCTCTGAGAGAAGTTCCTGATGGAAATTGAGAAACAATTAAAGTCTATGTACCTTCCTCAATATCTGATCTAAGTATGGAGAGGACAAGTTGGGAAGTTTTTCTGAGGATCCTGAACATTTTACAAAAGAATTTACCCTACTAGTGAGTGAGCTCTTTTGATCTCACCTGGGAGGACTTACAGATTTTACTATCCTATTGCTGTGCCCCTGAGGAAAACCGGGGTATAATACTGGCAGCCTGAGCCAGACAGGACCATGCAGTGTACCAGGTGAGGAATGATGCTGTCCCTCAGGCAAACCCACAGTGGAATCACCAGCTGAATTCTATTGATAGACAGGATTATATGATTAATTGTTTAATAGAGGGTATGAAGAAACTTACAGTAAAGCCTGTGGATGAAAATCCTGAAGTTTTCCAAAGGAGATTAGTGGAGGCTTTTACAAAGTATACAAATGTGGATCCCTCCTCCTCCGAGGGATGGGTGCTTTTGGCTATGCATTTCATAGCCCAGTCTGCCCCAGACATCAGGCACAAAATTCAGAAAGCAACTGCTGGTCCTCAGACTCCAATGAATGATTTAATCCAGTTGGCTCATTTGGTTTTCAATAATCAGGATATGGCTGAAAAGGATGAATGCACCCAGAGAAATATACAAGAGACCCACATGATTGCAATGGCTTTGTCTGCTCAAAGACCAGCAATCTGGTCCTGACAGACCACAAGGCTCATGGGTACTCATACAAGGCCGGTGTACCCTGTGTAGACAAAAGGGGCACTGGGGGGAAGGACTGTGGTCAATGTGTCCTTTGCAGGCAGCCAGGGTGTTGGCAGAGGGAATACCCCAAATGCCAGAGACTGACAGAGGCCCCTCAGCCATTGATGGTTTTGCAGTCAGAAGACTGACGGGACCCAAGGCCAAAAGTGGCTCTGCCTGGAGATACCGTCTACATAACTAATGTCCAGCCTCAGGTGATCACTGATGTGGCTGGCTGCTTGGTAAAATTTCTTATAGACACTGGGGCAACCTTCTCAGTCTTAACCCAAAGGATTGGAAACCTTCACAATCATAAGAAATATGTAATGGGGTTTTCAGGGAAGAAACAGGGACACAATTTTCTGGAGCCTGTTTTGTGCAGTCCTAATGGTCAGTTGTTTTTACATTCATTTCTGGTTCTGCCTGATTGTCCCATCCCTTTAATGAGAAGAGATTTATTAAGGAAGTTAGGGGCCATTCTGTTTCTGGAAGGGCAAAGGAACCATCCTCATTGTCAAATGATTTTAACAGAAAACAGAAAGGGACAGGTTGAATCTGAAGTTGAGGTAGAAGACTTACTTGACCCTGGAATGTGGAATTCCGAGGTCCCAGGTCTGGCCAAAGATATTCAGCTAATGGTTACTATACAAGATTCCCAAGAAATAGCTGTTGTTTACTGTAGGGGACATCAGTCTCAGATTCTCAGATCTGAAATTGGAAAGGAAAATCACCAAGTTGACCAAGAAGCAAACAAAGCAGCTTACATACCAACAGATAAAACACAGGCAGTTTTAAAAGTCCTAGGCTTTGATAGAAGAAATGCAACAACCTTGCTATATGAAGGAAAAAAGTTGCACTAAAAATAGGGGGTTAATAAGTCAAAGCAATAGTATATGTTAGGTAAAAATATTATGATTCCACAAGCTCAACAATGGAAAGTAATCAAGGCTTTATATGAAGCTGATCGGGATTTTCTAAGATTGGATGAAATTTAGTTGGGTAAATGGATTTTGTTAGGAATGGGCTAAGATAAGACTGGATTTGGTTTCTCTCTCAAAGGATTCTTGAAGAGCTACTTTTGACAAACAAATCGAGGCGAGTTTCTTCATCTGTAAGTGATTTATATTTGCTTTTGAGATCTTTATAACTTTGGGTAGGGAATAAGTATTGTCTCCCTGTGACTTATGATTTATCTGACTAAAAACTAACTTTGGGATGCTTTAGAGGACTCCTGAGGAATGAGAAACCTGTATGCAGGTCAGGAAGCAACAGTTAGAACTGGACATGGAACAACAGACTGGTTCCAAATAGGAAAAGGAATATGTTAAGGCTGTATATTGTCACCCGGCTTATTTAACTTCTATGCAGAGTACATCATGAGAAATGCTGGGCTGGAAGAAGCACAAGCTGGAATCAAGATTGCCAGGAGAAATATCAATAACCTCAGATATGCAGATGACACCACCCTTATGGCAGAAAGTGAAGAGGAACTCAAAAGCCTCTTGATGAAAGAAAGTGGAGAGTGAAAAAGTTGGCTTAAAGCTCAACATTCAGAAAACTAAGATCATGGCATCAGGTCCCATCACTTCATGGGAAATAGATGGGGAAACAGTGGAAACAGTGTCAGACTTTATTTTTCTGGGCTCCAAAATCACTGCAGATGATGACTGCAGCCATGAAATTAAAAGATGTTTACTCCTTGGAAGGAAAGTTATGACCAACCTAGATAGCATATTCAAAAGCAGAGACATTACTTTGCCAACAAAGGTCCGTCTAGTCAAGGCTATGGTTTTTCCAGTAGTCATGTATGGATGTGAGAGTAGGACTGTGAAGAAAGCTGAACACTGAAGAATTGATGCTTTTGAACTGTGGTGTTGGAGAAGACTCCTGAGAGTCCCTTGGACTGCAAGGAGATCCAACAAGTCCATTCTGAAGGAGATCAGTCCTGGGTGTTCTTTGGAAGGAATGATGCTAAAGCTGAAACTCCAGTACTTTGGCCACCTCATGCGAAGAGTTGACTCATTGGAAAAGACTCTGATTCTGGGAGGGATGGGGGGCAGGAGGAGAAGGGGATGACAGAGGATGAGATGGCTGGATGGCATCACCGACTCGATGGACGTGAGTCTGAGTGAACTTTGGGAGTTGGTGATGGACAGGGAGGCCTGGCGTGCTGCGATTCATGGGGTCGCAAAGAGTTGGACACGACTGAGCGACTGAACTGAACTGAACTGAGGAATCTCAGAGAGAAATATTTAACTAGGATTATTTGGTATGTTATGTTAAATGTGATCATTTGTAATTCTGGTTATTGTAACCAAACTTTTATCTTACACTGTAATCAGATATTTGACCATGACTTTTGACTCTTCTGTCATGTATAGATATTTCTGTACACTAGTGCAGGTACAACATGCTTCATCATCAGAAAGATACATAAGAAGACTAAGAAACCAGTTACAACAGTTCTACATCAAGAAGATGGCTATGTAGGGATTTCAGCCCATGTGGACTAAAACAAGGAGCTTCCCTGCCCCTGGGGCCCCTAGATCAGGTATCCAGAGATTTTGACTCCCTGATAGGCAGGGACGATGCCGCTACTCAGCCTGGAAGCAATTACAGAAGATGTCTCTTCTGCTTTCCTTAAGAATATAGGAGTAAAATCTCTGTGGGGGGGATGTAACAGGAGAGAAAGGGGCAGGGCACAACTTTTGAAAGAATGACATAGCCCAAGCATATAATATAAACCGATCAGAATCAGATGGGACCAAGATGACAGACAAGACTAGATCCTGATCCTTAATCAGCAAGTGAAATGACACACCCAGAAGTGCCATGACAGTTCCAGTTCAGCTTAGTTCAGTCACTCAGTTGTGTCCAACTCTTTGCAACCTCATGGACTGCAATACGCCAGGCATCCCTGTACATCACCAAATCCCAAAGCTTATTCAAACTCATGTCCATCGAGTCAGTGATGGCATTCAAACATCTTATCCTCTGAGGTCCCCTTCTGTCATCTGCATTCAATCATTCCCAGCATCAGGGTCTTTTCAAATGAGTCAGTTCTTCAAATCAGGTGGCCAAGTATTGGAGTTTCAGCTTCAACATCAGTCCTTCCAGTGAACACTCAGGACTGATCTCCTTTAGGATGGACTGGTTGGATCTCCAAGGGACTCTCAAGAGTGTTCTCAAACACCACAGTTCAAAAGCATCAATTCTTTGGCACTCAGCTTTCTTTATAGTCCAACTCTCACATCCATAAATGACTACTGGAAAAACCAAAGCTTTGACTAGATGGACCTTTGTTGGCAAAATAATGTCTCTACTTTTTAATATGCTGCATAGGTTGGTCATAACTTTTCTTCCAAGAAGCAAACATATTTAATTTCAAGCATCCTTTAATTTCATCTTTTAGTTTCACCATCTACAGTGATTTTGGAGCCCAAGAAAATAAAGTCTTGCACTGTTTCCATTGTTTCTCCATCTATTTGCCATGAAGTGATAGGACTGGATGCCATGATCTTAGTTTTCTGAATGTTGAATTTTAAGCCAACCTTTTCACTCTCCTTTTTCACTTTAATCAAGAGGCTCTTTAGTTCTTCTTCACTTTCTGCCATAAAGGTGGTGTCATCTGCATATCTGAGGTTATTGATATTTCTCCCAGCAATCTTGATTCCAGCTTGTGCTTCATCCAGCGTGGCATTTTGCATGATGTACTCTGCATAGAAGTTAAATAAGCAGGGTGACAGTATACAGCCTTGATGTACTCCTTTCCCAGTCTGTTGTTCCATGTCCAGTTCTAACTGTTGCTTTCTGAGGTGCATACAGATTTCTTAGGAGGCAGGTCAGGTGGTCTGGTATTCCCATCTCTTGAAGAATTTTCTACAGTTTATTGTGATCCACACAGTCAAAGGCTTTGGCATAATCAATAAAGCAGAAGTAGATGTTTTTCTAGAACTCTCTCACTTTTTTGATGATCCAACGGATGTTGACAATTTGATCTCTGGCTCCTCTGCCTTTGTTAAATCCAGCTTGAACATCTGGAAGTTCACAGTTCACATACTGTTGAAGCTTGGCTTGGAGAATTTTGAATATTACTTTGCTAGCATGTGAGATGAGTGCAATTGTGTGGTAGTTTGAGCATTCTTTGGCATTGCCTTTCTTTGGGATTGGAATGAAAACTGACCTTTTCCAGTCCCGTGGCCACTGCTGAGTTTTGAAAATTTGCTGGCAAATTGTGTGTAGCACTTTCACAGCATCATGTTTTAGGATTTGAAATAGCTCAACTGGAATTCCATCACCTCCACTTGCTTTGTTCTTAGTGATGCATCCTAAGGCCCACTCCAGGCTGTCTGGTTCTAGGTAGGTGAATGATCACACCATCGTGGTTATCTGGGTCATTAAGGTCTTTTTTGTATAATTTGTGTGTGTGTGTGTGTGTGTGTATTCTTGTCACCTCTTAATATCTTTTGCTTCTATTAGGTCCTTACCATTTCTGTCCTTTATCGTGCCCATCTTTGCATGAAATGTTCCCTTGGTATTTTTAATTTTCTTGAAGAGATCTCTACTCTTTTCCTATGTATTGTTTTTCTCTATTTCTTTGCATTGATCGCTGAGGAAGGCTTTCTTATCTCTTTTTGCTATTCTTTGGAACTCTGCATTCAGATGCTTATATTTTTCCTTTTCTCCTTTGCTTTTCACTTCTCTTTTTTTCAAAGCTATTTGTAAGGCCTCCTCAAACAACCATTTTGCATTTCTTTTCCATGGGGATGGTCTTGATCTCTGCCTCCTGTATAATGTCACAAACCTCTGTCCATAGTTCTTAAGGCACTCTATCAGATCTAATCCCTTGACTCTATTTGTCACTTCCACTGTATAATCGTAAGGGATTTGATTTAGGTCATACCTGAAAGGTCTAGTGGTTTTCCCTACTTTCTTCAATTTAAGTCTGAATTTGGCAATAAGGAGTTCATGATCTGAGCCACAGTCAGCTCCTGGTCTTATTTTTGATGACTCTGTAGAGCTTCTCCATCTTTGGCTACAAAGAATATAATCAATCTGATTTCAGTATTGATCATCTGGTGATATCCATGTGTAGAGTCTTCTCTTGTGTTGTTGGAAGAGGGTGTTTGCTATGACCAGTGCATTCTCTTGGCAAAACTCTATTAGCTTTTGACCTGCTTCATTCTGTACTCCAAGGTCAAATTTGCCTGTTCCCCCAGGTGTTTCTTGGCTTCCTACTTTTGCATTCCAGTCCCCTGTAATGAAAAGGACATCTTTTTTGGGTGTTAATTCTAGAAGGTCTTGTAGGTCTTCATAGAACTGTTCAACTTCAACTTCTTCAGCCTTACTGGTCAGGGCATAGACTTGGATTACTGTGATACTGAATGGTTTGCCTTGGAAAAAACAGATCATTCTGTCATTTTTGAGATTACATCCAAGTACTGCATTTTGGAGTCTTGTGTTGACTGTGATGGCTACTTCATTTCTTCCAATGGGTTCTTGCCCACAGTAGTAGACATAATGGTCATCTGAGTTAAATTCACCCATTCCAGTCCATTTTAGTTTGCTAATTCCTAAAATGTCAATGTTCACTCTTGCTATCTCCTGTTCGACTGCTTCCAATTTGCCTTGATTCATGGACCTAACATTCCAGTTTCTTATGCAATATTGCTGTTTATAGCATCAGACTTTACTTCCAACAAAGGTCTGTCTAGTCAAGGCTATGGTTTTTCCTGTGGTCATGTATGGATGTGAGCATTGGACTGTGAAGAAAGCTGAGTGCCGAAGAATTGATGCTTTTGAACTGTGGTGTTGGAGAAGACTCTTGAGAGTCCCTTGGACTGCAAGGAGATCCAACCAGTCCATTCTAAAGGAGATCAGCCCTGGGTGTTCTTTGGAAGGAATGATGCTGAAGCTGAAACTCCAGTACTTTGGCCACCTCATGCGAAGAGTTAACTCATTGGAAAAGACTCTGATGCTGGGAGGGATTGGGGGTAGGAGGAGAAGGGGACGACAGAGGATCAGATGGCTGGAAGGCATCACTGACTCGATGGACGTGAGTCTGAGTGAACTTTGGGAGTTGGTGATGGACAGGGAGGCCTGGCGTGCTGCGATTCATGGGGTCGCAAACAGTCAGACACGACTGAGCAACTGAACTGAACTGAACTGAACTGACTTCCATCACCAGTCATATCCACAACTGGGTGTTGTTTTTGCTTTGGCTCTGTCTCTTTATTCTTTCTCCACTGATCTCCAGTAGCATATTGGGTACCTACCGACCTGGGGAGTTTGTCTTTCAGTGTCCTATCTTTTTGCCTTTTCATACTGTTCATGAGGTTCTCAAGGCAAGAATACTAAAGAGGTTTGCCATTGACTTCTCCAGTGGACAACATTTTGTCAGACCTCTCCACCATGACCCATCTGTCTTGGGTGGCCCTACACAGCGTGGCTCATAGTTTCATTGAGTTAGACAAGGCTATGGTCCATGTGATCAGATTGGTTAGTTTTCTGTGATTGTCCTTGTCATTCTGTCTGCCCTCTGATAGAGAAGGATAAGAGGTTTATGGAAGCTTCCTGATGGGAGAGACTGACTGAGGGGGAAACTGGGTCCTGTTCTGATAGGTGTGGTGATGCTCAGTAAATCTTTAATCCAATTTTCTGTTGATAGGCAGAGCTGTGTTCCCTCCCTGTTATTTGTCCTGAGGCAAAACTATGGTGGAGGTAATGAAGATAATGGCAACCTCCTTCAAAAGGTCCCATGCACACACTGCTGCACAAAGTACCCCCAACCCTGCAGCAGGCCACTGCTGACCCATGCCTCCACTGGAGACTCCTGGACAGTCACGGGCAAGTCTGGGTCATTCTCTTGCGGGGTCACTTCTCCTTTCTCCTGGGTCCTGATGTGCACAAGATTTCATTTATACCTTCCAAGAGGTGGCTTTATGGTGGAGTAATGCTGACCTCCTCCAAGAGGGCTTATGCCATACCCAGGTCTACTGCTCCCAGAGCCTCTGCCTCTGCAGCAGTCCACTGCTGACCTCTACCTCCACAGGAGACACTCAGAGACAGTTATGTCTCATTTTCTGTGGGGGTCTCTGGGTTCCCCGTTCAGCTCAGTTCAGTCACTCAGTCACGTCCAACTTTTTGCTACCCCATGGACGGCAGCACGCCAGGCCTCCCTGTCCATCAGCAACTCCCAGAGTTCACCCAAACTCATGTCCATTGAGTCGGTGATGCCATCCAAACATCTCATCCTCTGTCATCCCCTTCTCCTTCTATCCTCCCTAGCATCAGGGTCTTTTCAAATGAGTCAGCTCTTCACCATCAGGTGGCCAAAGGATTGGAGTTTCAGCTTCAGCATCAGTCCTTCCAATGAACACTCAGGACTGATCTCCTTTAGGATGGACTGGTTGGATCTCCTTGCAGTCCAAGGGACTCTCAAGAGTCTTCTCCAACACCACAGTTCAAAAGCATCAATTCTTTGGTGTTCGGCTTTCTTTATAGTCCAACTCATATCCATACATGACTACTGGAAAAACCATAGCCTTGACTAAACGGACCTTTGTTGGCAAAGTAATGTCTCTGCTTTTTAATATGCTATCTAGGTTGGTCATAACTTGTCTTCAAAGGAGTAAGCATCTTTTAATTTCATGGCTGCAGTCACCATCTGCAGTCATTTTGGAGCCCCCCAAAATAATGTCAGCCACTGTTTCCACTGTTTCCCCATCTATTTGCCATGAAGTGATGGGACCAGATGCCATGATCTTAGGTTTCTGAATGTTGAGTTTTAAGCCAACTTTTTCACTCTCCTTTTTCACTTTCATCAAGAGGCTCTTTAGTTCTTCTTCTCTTTCTGCCATAAGAGTGGTGTCATCTGCATATCTGAGGTTACTCTAGGTTCCCAGGCACTGTTAAAAGACCAAGGAATGAGCAGTGGCCTAAATCCTGGAAATCTCTGCCCTTTCCCCAAAATAGTTGGACTAATCCTCCCACTCATTAGCATATGAAATTACCCAGCCTAAAAACTAACCACACCATATTTTGCCACTGCATTCTCCCTCTGCAATGGCCCACACTATGTCTGTGAAGTGTGCTTCTCTCTGTATCTGAATAAATCCACTTCTTACCAATCAAAAAAAGAAAAGAAAACATATGCAATACCCTTGGCAAAGTGGCTGATACATAATAAGAGATCAATAAAAGTTAGCAACTAAAATTGTATTACTGTAAAGCTGAATTCCTCAAGGATAGGGACCTGTGTTATCTCAGGGCCAGTATCATGCCCTAGAGAATAGGTTCTCTTTGAGTATTGTAGGTTGAATTAAATTGCCAGTTGAACTGAACCAAAATATATATTATATTTAATATACACATTTTTTATTTCTGTTACTTTATAAAAGTATTTCATTATTGCAAAGAAAAAATTTATTAAGTATTTAAGTAGTTAACTGAGGATAATAAACTATTTTAAGTAATCTAAGTTAGTTTGGACTTCATTCTTACAAACCCAATGCTTTTAAACTCTATGTAGTCAGTAACCATGTTTGATAAGAAGACTTTTGTTTCAAAGAAATTGTAATCATTTTGTTAGTATTCTAATTGCTTTATTCATCAAAATATTTAATTTTTTCTTTGCTATTTCAAGTTGAGGAATTTGATTTCTGATCTTAAAAACTTTGATATTTCTTCCCAAAGAAAGACAAAACATTTTGCTATTTCAGCTTTCAAGGGTCTGAAATCAGTTCAAGTCTAAAACCTGATAGTGGCACAAATCCATTCAATTTAGCAAAGTGTGTTCTCTGTTCCTCTCTAAATGTTACAGAGAATTCATCATCATTTTTCCATTTAAAAAAATGAAATGATAAGCCAAGGGCATCAACACATCATGAACTCATTAGAGGAAAGCCTATCTTGATTGCTTACTTCTTGCTCTTACAATTTATCCCAACAAGATTTCTTAAAAGTTATACCAGAAAAATAAGACAGTGAGAATGTTTTATGACAGAAAGATTGTTTGCTGGGACAGAATTCAGGAATCCAGATTCCAGCCTTGATCCTACTAAATCACACCGTTTCTGCAGAATACCACTAAATTTCTCTGGATCTCAGCCTTCTTTTCTGGAAAATAGAGAGTATGATGTATATGTCCTTCTCCACAAGGATATGATTATGCTTCAAAAAGTAGCGAACACAGTTTAAATATGGGACATTTTTTTCTCCTATGTTGTCTGTTATGGCATATATTTTTCCCTATGAAAACAAGTATTGAGTAAGCCAATCCCACCAATAGATCTAATGTGGATTTAACAATGTACTCCAAACATTTACTGCATCCCAGCTGTGTATCAGTTATTGCCTGCTTCTATGAACTAGGAGCTGGGCAGTTCTGAATATTCATTGGAAGGACTGATGCTGAAGCTCCAAACTTTGGCCACCTGATGCAAAGAACTGATTCATTAGAAAAGACCCTGATGCTGGGAAAGATTGAAGGCAGAAGGAGAAGGGGATGACAGAGGATGAGATGGCTGGATGGCATCACTGACTCTATGAACGTAAGTTTGAGTAAGCTCCGGAAGTCGGTGATGGACAGGGAAGCCTGTCATGCTGCAGTCCATGGGGTTGCAAAGAGTTGGAAATGACTGAGCAATTGAACTGAATTGATGAACTATGAACTTGAAATGTATTACTCTAATCTTTAGAAGGCAACTACTAGGTAGTCATTTTTATTCTAACTTGACAGAGAAAAAAAACCTTCAAGAGAGTCAGTCCTATATATTTCGTCCATCTGTGCTGAAAAAGTTCTAGATTGGAGCCAGGAAACATGACTATTCCCATTTTACAGATGGGGTTTCTGAGGCTCAGAAAAATTGAGTTTCCCAAAGTCAAAAAGGTTTATGACCGATATAGACTTCAACACTTCTGGGTGATGGATACTGGGAGTTCCATGTAACCTATGGGTAAACTGAGGCTCAGAGAGGTTTAAAAATCTGCCCTAAATTTCCCAGGCAGAAAGTACTAAAGCCAGGATTTTATCCCAGGTCTATTGACCACAAAGCTAATGTTCTTTTCATTACCACACAGTGTAAAAGGAAGGACATTAGACACAAAATATAATTCCTCTGTTTATATAATACACATTGTAAAATCAATCATTTTGCACTTTGTAACTTCCTTGTTCAATTTTTCCTCCATTGTTGGCTACAAAGTCTCTCTCTGTTCTTCTACCTGATTTAGCTGGTCTCCAGAAGTCATAAGTGTTCTGTTTCCTTTTCAGAGAAAAAGGCTTATATAGCATCATACCTTCTTCTTTTTTTTTTTTAATCAATTCTGCTTATATTGCTAAGAGTTCAAGGATTATCTTCCTTAACAAGCCACATCTTTGATGTATTCGATTTAGGAGAACAGCTTCAGCGTAAGGATGAATTGACAAAAACTCTTTATTGAAGTTCAGATAGGAAAACTTTGTACCACTGCAAATAATCAAGATTTTAGCCAACCTTTTTGTTCACCAGGTACTATGTTGTAGATATTCTTTAGTGAACTTTCTCCCTAGGAAGCCTTCCTTCCTCAAAATGCCTTCTTTAGGTTAGCTGTTGGTACTTTAATACCTTTACTACTTTAAATTTCTGCTCAATGAAAACTTTTTAGTTTCTCTTTTTCCTAGTTAGCACCATTGGAAGCCAGATGAAAGGCAGCTTCTCACTTTGCAATGATAGTTGATCAAGATAAACCCACAAACACAAAGGTTACAGAGATGATATTGTACAAGCTATACTAAGGTCAGGTATCCAGAAACCCGATAAGGTGGATTAAGGGAAAAATCAGCACAGATAATCTTAAGCTTCCAATGTTTGCCCTGAAAAGACTCAGTGCTAGCCTATTTCCTGTGCTCTACATAAAAGAACACTGCTTTGCTTTGGGGGCCCTTCATTGTCATGAAATCAGTCATTTGAATCAAAATCCTTAAGGACATTTTCCATGCTGAGAGTCTTGCTTTGAAAAGTGTCTAATTATCTCCAAGTCCTGATAGCTATCCAGCATGCCCTACACTTGACAAATTATTTTCTATCATTGGACCCCAGGAGAAAACTCTGCAAAGTAGATACTGTACTATCAGAAATATTTAACTCACTTCTTAGCCCCTAAATTCGTCTATGAACAAGAAAAAATCATTAGAGGATGCAGTAAAACATCATGGTTAGAAGGATGGGCTTTTAAAGTCATTCAGGCACGGGTTAAATCCAGGATTGGCCACTTTCTACCTGTATGTCCTTGAGTAGTCACTTAACTGCTCTGTGGCTATAGTTTGCTTATCTGTAAAATAGGTAATTATGCCCACCTCATAGTAGTAGTAGTTTAGTTGCTAACTCATGTCCAATTCGATTTAATTAGCTTGCTTCTCTTTCTCTAAATAATGACAATGATTAATATCATCCTGTACATAGATGGTATGTCAAAACCAAACAATAACTGTTGTGCAAGGAGTAAAGTGAGAATTATTGTATAGATTACTATAGAGGTTAAATAATATATGCAAAGTACATGGTAAGTGCTCCATAAACCATTACGAACTGACTCAAGCCAATTCAATATGCACAACTCTTAGATTCTTTATGGTAGATTATGTGGCTACCAGATCATGTTGAAAGCAAATCACAGACCAAATTGTGCAACACATATAGACCTTCTCCAGGGGATCTTCCCGACCTAGAGATTGAACCTGGGTCTCTCAGATTGCAGGAAGATTCTGAGCTACCAGGGAAGCCCCAATATAATGACAAATAGACATAAATCAGGTCACACCAAGGATTCTTTATAGCTTGATAAAGTTCCAGCTCTTAGTACAGTTAAGTGTTCCATGAACAGCTCACATGAAATATTTACTCAAAACAAACACATACTAGAAATTCTCTTAAGCTTCCAATGTTTGGAACCAGTCTGCTTAGGACTCAAGTCTTAAGCATCATTTTTACTGCTAAAGCTTTCAGGCCTCCTTGAATTATTATACCCTGTTCAGGACTATGCCTCTAGAACAATTTTAGTCTGTGCACATATCCTGAAGAGCTTTAATTTTACCAATGAGACTGTCTTCTTATATTAATGATGTTGATCAATAAGCCAGCATTTTCACCTCTGAAAAATTATTTGTCATATACTATGCTGTTTATGAATAATATATAATATTCCTATTTCTAACATATTTGCCATCTATGAAATAAGCTAGATTTAGATAGCATAGATATGGATGATAGAAGTGTGTACATTAGCATCTCATAGTGCATGGAACTTTTCGCTTGCAAGCTAGCTGGCCAGCCCTGGACTAAAATTCTTGAATAGGATGTTTTTAGCATGTGGAATGCACTCTCCATCAAATAACATACACACAGTACCAAGCTGCATATTTTTAAGGTAAATGAAAGATATCATAGCAAAAATCAATCCAATTTAAGTGCGAATTCTTTATAAATGAAAAAGAAAATATATATTTAAAAATCAGTGATTGTGACAATGATTATCTTATTTTTATCTACTGTCTCACCTTGGGTGCAAGCCTCAGAATAAGAAAGCTGATAACAAGGATTTGCCATGGGAGTCTCCATAGTATGCAATAACATATTTGAATGGAAAAAAAAAAATTGTTTTAAGGATGGTGGGTGAGGGTGGCTGGTATATATGGCTAAGATGACAATGTCTAGGGCTTACCAGCCAGTCTAAGCTTGGATTTCTCAATTCTGAAAGCCATCTCTTCCCTCAAGGCCTTTGCAGTCTAGGTTGAAAAGTGATCAAGATCTGCATAACCTCTAAAGATGGGGTCATTGCAAATAGTTTCTAGCTGAGGAAAAACACAGACAATAAGGTACATTGTTAACAAAAGTCTTTTATCCAAACTTGATAAGTGGTCTGATGACGCTGGAGGGAGACATGGAAAATCTGCTACTTGTCTAGGCAAGTTGCACATCCACTTAAAAAAAAGAAAGTATCTACAATGCTTGTTTCAGACTTTGGAACATACAATAGAGTCAAGTTTATTTGTTCTCTAGCTGCCTTGATGTCAAATTCTTTTCACCCACTATGCTCCAGAAGAAGAAAAAAGAAAGTTCCAAATACACGACAGCTCCTCTGCCATTCCCTGTTTGTAATTTTTAAAGGGAGATAACCCGGGGGGTCACATTACACTTCATGATAGAGCTTTACCAAGTACTAGTACATTTGTCTATGTCTCTATACTGTTCACTAACTGTGCCATTCAAGAGTTGAATATAACAAACTTGTCAATTAGGAAATAAGCCATACACTAGCAACTTCTCATTTAAATGATTCATTAGAGAACACATTTCAAAAGTACAATGTAAAAAAGAACACTGCTACAGTTTGAGTTACACATCTCTTTTAAATCAGATAAGAGAATAACATCACTGACAAAAATATCACCCTAAATTAATTTATCTAATACACATAAGAGTTATAGGACATATATAGAAGTCATAATATCAAGGAAAATCTGTAAAAATGTAGAATTATATAATATGTTTTTTACATGTCATGGAGAAGAGGGACTTGTAGTAAAATATTAAAAGTTATAACAGCTCATGGTATTTGATCGTCATATATATATATGGATACATATATACATATATATGTATATAGAAATGCATATTCCCAGAAATACATATTAATTAGAAAATCAATTCTACCTTTTTCTCTAGAAATTCTTCTCTAAATAATCTTAAAATCATTATCTTATTAATAATCACTCTTTACTGTAAACAAGGTAGAATATTTACTCTTTGATCTGGATTTCTTGGAAGCAATACTTCCGGACAAGGGAGAAAGTGTTTCATGAGTCAATTCTAGAGACAAATGTTCTCTTCCTCATTCAAATAAGACTCTCTGTGGCCTCCATTCTTCATCTGTAGATGAACTGTGTAAACCACATTTATCCAAATTCTTTTCTAGTTTTAAAACCTAGAAATAGTGAATAACTGTTTCTGAAATCTTTAAGGATTAGAAAGACACAAAAACAGTTATATAAGTTGAAGGGAATAATTATACTTATTAAAAATACAACTTTGAGTCAAAACATATTTGCTAACCTTTTAGTAAAAAGAAAAAAAAGTCACATGCAACTATTATCAAGCCCCCATGTGCATATTCTCTTGCTCGAGTGTTCCCATCAAATTCCCACAGCTCATTTTATTCTTTTGCTCAGCACATACTGAGAGTATCCTTCTCTCCTTCTCTGAATGAGGGCTCATGGATTACCAAATAACTTTCTCATTAATTGTAAGCCTAATGAATGTTATAAGGAGTGAGCAACCACTCTGCTTCTAAGAGGAAGTGTTATTTGAACCAGGATTTGAATGATGAAAAGGAGATTTCAGGCAGAAAATAGAGAAAAAGCTACTCCATGCAAAAGGAACAATGTGAGCACAGGAACAAAGGTGTCAAAGAGAAAATGTTGAGAAGTCCAATATGGCTAGTTGGAAGAAAGTAGCTAGTACAATTGATGAGTCTAGGGAGCTACAAACACGTATTGTGGCCAAATTGCCGGGAACTTCAGATTTTATTCTCTAGTTACGGAGAATCAGACTACATTTATAGACTATGAGGTACCGTGCCTAGATTATTATAGATGCTAATGTAATGTTGACAGGGATGATGAAGTGGATGGGAAGAAGAAAAGACCAGAGATGGGACGACATTAGGTGAATCTGTTCAAATAGTTTTAAATGAAATTCATGAGCTCTGAAGCGGGATAGTGAGGATTGAAATGAATAATACATTTTAGAGTAGATTATTGGAGGTAATTAAAAATTATGTTATAATTACTGAAAGCATTAAAAATATTTGTCAAATGAATTCATTAATGAATAAATGAGTTAATTCTACAATTTTTTTTTTCAGGAACATAATTATTTACTGTTTTTTTTAAATTGGACCTGTGATTAATTTTCAGGTACCTGTAAAGGGAAAAGAATGCTGGCTACCAATTATTTAAGTATTTCTTATCCTTGGCAATATTTTCTAATCTGTATTCTATAATCAAGAAAAAATAAACTAATGAGTTTGATAGTATTCCCTAAATATAAGAACTGTTGGGTTTTCAAAGAATACTCTGAACTGTTATCTTTCAGCATTTTTAAGGCTGGTCAAACCAGACATCAATAGGATAAAGGGAGCGTCACATTTTTGTGGCTTGTGGCAAATTCATAGGAAGAAGGTAACATTTCCAAGTAACTTTAGCAGGAAAATATTTCAGTGGATTCTGATTGGCCCATCTCAAGTGATGTAGCCATACCTCACCAATCAGGGGATTGGCCAGGATTCTAAATCCAGGCCTCAAGTGAAGGGGGAAGGTAAGGAACAAAGGCTTGTGAATGACAATCCCTCCTGAAAGACTTCAAATCATCTTGTGTGATTTCTACAAAAGAAAGTGGGATGCTGGTAGCAGAGGAAGAAGAATAGGAGAGGTGCTGAGTAGGTAAAAAATCCTAACCATAGTTCACAGCCTGAATTAGATCATGCCTTTTTCACTTACCAATTGAGGATCTTGAATAAATTACTTAATCTTATGAGTCCTCAGTTTCCTTATTGATCAAACAGAAAAATTATCTCCCTTACATGATTGTTGTGAGAAATTGGTGATATCATATAAGCCATGGGCCTTGTCCAATTACTGCCTCCTGTCTAGCATCAGCAAACTAATCAGAATAATATTTAAGAGATTCACTGTGTTCTGCTCACTGCACTAAACATTGAAGGTAAAATAATGAGTGAGGATAGTCAGAGTGACTTTAATCATCACACAAACAAATGTGAAACTGCCTCTGTTTTATAAATGCTATAAAAGAGGGAATTTATACTTGAGTTTCTAGTAAGAGTGTGCATGTGTGCTAAGTCACTTCAGTCATGTCCAACTCTTTGCGACCCCATGGACTATTGCCCGCCAGGCTGCTCTGTGGGTTGCATAGTGGGTTGCCACGCTCTCCTCCAGGGTATTTTCCCAACCCAGGGATTGAACCTGCATCTCTTATGTCTCCTGGCAGGATAGTTCTTTACCACTGGCGCTACCTGGGAAGCCCTTCTAATAAGAGACATGCATGCTCAGTCACTTCAGTCATGCATGATCTTTGCAATCCTGTGGACTGTAGCCCACCAGACTCCTCTGTCCATGGGATTCTCCAGGCAAGAATACTGGAGTAGGTTCCCAGGCCCTTTTCCAGGGGATCTTACTGATGCAGGAACTTAACCCACGGCTCCTGTGTCTCCTGCATCACAGGCAGATTCTTTGCCTACTGAGCCACCTGAGAAGCCCCTCTAATAAGAGCGGGCTGATCAAATCAGAGGTTGGGGAAAACTTACTTGAAGAAGGGAATTTAGGGAATACTGAATTGAGATCTAAAGAATAAGAAGATATTTACTAGGTGAAGAGGAGCAAGTTGAGCAAAGCGGTCTAGGCAGAGGCAGAAGGAAGAGTACCGAATAAGTACAGGCTGAGATAGGAGAGAATTCTGAGGAATATCAAATGGCTCATGCCTCTGGGGTAGGAGCGCAGCATGAATTGACTTTGGAGAGGCAGTGAGGAGCTAGACCTCAGAATGTTTAAAGCCTTTCCTTTTTTTTTTTTTTTTATTCCAAGAGTAATGGCAAGCCACCAGAGTTCTCAGCAGAGGAGGTTGTGTAATCAAAGTGTTACATCTAACAGAGGGCAACCAGAAGGGGTGAATGAACAAGAGATGTTTCGTATGCAGGCAAGACTTACCAGACTTACTTATTAAATTAAATCTATCTCTAAAAAACATCAGCAACAACAAATGTTAAAGCTCAAAAGAAAAAAAAAAAAAGAAGCTTTCCAACAATTAATCAAAAACAGCATGATGGACCAACTAGCACTGAATGTATGCAAGTAAAGACTAGATAATCGTGGACAGACTTTCTTCCCAATGTATCAAATGTTGAACTCCCTGTACCTTATAACAGGAGCCTACTATTCTGCAAGAAAAAATTCCTGATGCCTCCTATCCATTTAGGGCATAGCCTTACCTCTTATTCACTTTTAAGTAGCTCCTGGTTTTCTTTTGCTAAGGGCCTGGATGCTGGTTTTTGTCTTCTCTCAAAAGCCTACCCTGAAGAGAGATCTTAGTTTTTCTGACCCACTTCTGACCTCCTGCTGAGCTTGCCCACAGTCTTCAATTTGTACGCTAGCTCTTCTAATCTCTTTGATATCTTCTTTTTTGTTGTTGTTCAGTCACTCAGTCATGTCCGACTCTTCTGGACGCCATGGACTGCAGCATGCCAGGCCTGCCTGTCTTGCACTATCTCCTGGAGTTTGCCCAAGTTCACGTCCACTGCATTGGTGAGGCCATCTGGCCATCTCATCCTCTGATGCTGTCTTCTCCTTCTGCTGTCAATCTTTCCAGCATCAGGGTCTTTTCCAATGAGTCAGCTGTTCACATCAGGTGACCAAAATCCTGGAGCTTCAGCATCAGTCCTTCCAATTCTCCAATGCTCTGCCTTCTTTACGGTCCAGCTCTCAAAACTGTACGTGACCACTGTCTAGGTATGTCATAGCTTTCTTTCCAAGAAGCAATCATCTTCCAATTTCATGGCTGCAATCACCATCAGAATTGTAGCATCGTATGAAGGAAACAACAGATAGAGTTATCGATAAGAAAGTCAATCATGCTATTAATGGAGCTAAAAAGCCATTGACTGTGGAGGTGGAAGAAGAAAACAGAACTGAGAGGGAGAAGAAAGGAAGAAGGGAGGAAGGGAGAGAAGAGAGTGAGTCATTCTAGGAGATGAGCATATTGGGTACTGAGATGAATTATCCAGTTGATTGAAAAGAAACTGGACTGAATTTCTGCTAGGTCTAAATCCTCTGGTTTCTTTAAATCTGTTCTAGCCTGTAGGCCATTTCCTCTTATTGGTTTCATAAAATTAGTATGGTTAAATAGATGTTGGCCAAGCTTCAGTAATTCTTCCATGATGATTTTTGTCAATATCTATCTTCCTTTATTACCAGTTTTATTTAATGTTATAAATTAAGCTTCTTTTAAAAGTTGGCTTAAAGCTCAACATTCAGAAAATGAAGATTATGGCATCTGGTCCCATCACTTCATGGGAAATAGATGGGGAAACAGTGGAAACAGTGGTTGACTTTATTTTTTGGGGCTCCAAAATCACTGCAGATGGTGACTGCAGCCATGAAATTAAAAGACGCTTACTCCTTGGAAGGAAAGTTATGACCAACCTAGATAGCATATTGAAAAGCAGAGACATTACTTTGCCAACAAAGGTCCATCTAGTCAAGGCTATGGTTTTTCCTGTGGTCATGTATGGATGTGAGAGTTAGACTGTGAAGAAGGCTGAGCGCCGAAGAATTGATGCTTTTGAACTGTGGTATTGGAGAAGACTCTTGAGAGTCCCTTGGACTGCAAGGAGATCCAACCAGTCCATTCTGAAGGAGATCAGCCCTGGGATTTCTTTGAAGGGAATGATGCTGAAGCTGAAACTCCAGTACTTCGGCCACCTCATGTGAAGAGTTGACTCATTGGAAAAGACTCTGATGCTGGGAGGGATTGAGGGCAGGAGGAGAAGGGGACGACAGAGGATGAGATGGCTGGATGGCATCACTGACTCGATGGATGTGAGTCTGAGTGAACTCTGGGAGTTGGTGATGGACAGGGAGGACTGGCATGCTGCGATTCATGGGGTCGCGAAGAGTCGGATATGACTGAGAGACTGAACTGAACTGAAGTTGACCCTTAATTTTTTTTTCTAAAAAGCAATCAACTTGGACTCATCTGTTTAATATGATATATATGTTATATGTGTGTGTGTGTGTTGCTCAGAGGTGTCTGATTCTTGCTGACCCCATGGACAGTAGCCTGCTGGACTCCTCTGTCCATGGAATTCTCTAGGCAAGAATACTGGAGTGGGTTGCCATTCCTTTCTCCAAGGGATCTTCCTGACACAGGGGTCAAACCCAGGTCTCCTGTATTGCAGGCAGATTCTTTACCATCTGAACCACCAGGGAAACCCTATATATGTTATACATGTAAATATATAGTAAACATTTTAAAAATACGCATTTCAACTTATCCTCATTTGATAAACAAAGATGTAATATCTATACTCACTTGGGGAGCCTTTACAATTATGCATGCCACACTGTTTAATCCCTGATTGGAGAAAAGATCATAGAGCCTGCATACAGTCTAAAATAGAATCAACCTTCCTCAAACTCATTTCCCTTTCCATAATAATATTGGTCCATAATAATACATTTCATAAGTGTAACTCCTTAGTGCATAATATATATGCAACTCTTTGGAAGATTCTGGCAGACCAAAATTACTCCTAAAGGCTGGTTATATTAAGGTTGGATTGCCAGGGAGGAGTCATTAGTTAAATGATTTTCCTCTACTGTCCTATTTGTTTCTGTTTTCACACTTCCACTCTGAGTAAGATCGTTTTATAGCACTGTTTTGACTGAAAGTAATTATTTAAAACTCTGAACTTTGGTTGTGGTCTTTTTTCAAACACTTATTTTCATAGCTATGGAGGAGACAGTCTCCTAGCCAGAGATCTGTGGCTGCTTGGAGTAAAGGACTTGATGAAGCATCATAGTGAAACAAATCCACATTTCCACTCCTTGTTCTCCCAGAACTTGTTTGCTCTTAAGTGTGGTGTGTGTTGAGTCACATCTGACTCTTTGTGATCCCCATGGACTGTAGCCCGCCAGGCTTCTCTGTCAACAAGATATTCCTGGCAAGAGTGGGTTGCCATTTCCTCCTCCAAGGGATCTTCCCAAACCAGGGATCTAACCCTTGTCTCCTGAGTCTCCTGCACTGTGGGCAGACTTTTTTTTTTAACCGATGAGCCACCAGGGAAGCTCATATTGAGTGTGGCAAATAGAATAATGCCTGTACCTGCTGCCCCCCCCAACCCCTACCAAGATATCAATCTCTGGAACCTAATCTCGGGAACCTGTGAATATGCTATACTAAATGGCAAAGAGGAATTAAGATTGCAGGTGAAATTAATGATGCTAATCAGATGATTTAGGGAGCATACCCTGGATTATTCAGGTAAGCCCAATGTACACAAGGTCCTTCAAAGTGGAAGAAGGAGGCAGAAGGGAAGGCCAGAGTGGGCGACATGAAGACTCAACTTACCGTAACTGATTTTGAAGAGGAAAATATCTATGAGCCAAAAACTCTGGATTACTTCTAGAACCCTGGACAAGCAAGAAAAGGAATTCTCTAGAGCTTCTATAAGGAACATAGCCCTGTCAACATTTAGCCCCGGGAGATCCATTTTGGACTTTTGACCTTCACACTGTAAGATAATAAATACGTGTTGTTTAACGTGAATAAGTTTTGATTATTTGTCACAGCAGCGATGGAAAACTAATACTATGAGCTTCAAATTTTACCTAGTTTCTTGTTTTTTCATGATTATAGGTTTTATGGCCATATGCCATAACATAATATAAATATTATGGCATATTCATTTCTTTAAAAAGGCTCACTGAATTAATTAATTTGGAATCCTACTCATTAAAATACCTAATTCCTCAATTTACATAATATTTTTTCTTATAGATTATTGACATTAATCTCTAGTACATACTTTCTTCAAAGAATTAATAAAATGCTTTTTAGTGGTCTGAAATAAGAACAAATATAATGGGGCTTTAGAGAGTCAAGAATTGTTTTAAATATTTTTAAAAGCTGTATGGCCAAGACTCTGGATTCAAGTTAAGTTCTGCCATTTACTAGCTGTGATTTGGGGAAGTTGACCTAAGACTGTTTCATCAACTATAAAATGGAAATAAAAATGACAAGACCTATATAATAGATTTGTGGAGAGGATCTAAGTGAGATAATCGCTGTAAAGTACTAACACTTTACAGGCACAGCACCTGGTATGTAATTAAGTACATCACACAGTGGTTTTAGCTATTATTGTTGTTGTAGCATTACCTGACTCCAAAACGTTCTCCAACAACAGAAAGTACAGGTTTCAAAACTGCCTGGTTCTGTGGCCTGCCTGTTACCTACCGCTTCTCTTTCCATCCTAATTTCTAAAGCAGCAGCCGTAAATCACTCTGGAAACAGCATCTCCCTTAGCAACATTCAACTCTGAGTCAACAATCATTTCAATGATTAAATATCCATTCACTAAAGTAATTGTTTAAAAAAAATTGGAGTGGGACAATGGCCTAACTATATAGATCCTAATTAAGCTTTAAACATTTTTTTTCCCTAAAGCAGGACTAGGTGAATTCTTCGCTAGGCCCTGAGTGACCCCTCCAGCCCCGCCTCTGCAGTATAAAAGGAACTGCCAGCCCTCGCCCAAGCTCAAGGTTTCTCTTGAGTCCCCCGGCCGTGCCAGGCTAAGAGGCAGATCAGAGATTCTCCGCGCCCGGCGCGCAGCACGAGTGGCGGCTGCAGCGTGTTCACCTTCGTCCTAGGCGCCCCCGCGCCCCAGTGGTCTCCCAGCCTTGCACGCACCAGCCCCCCAGCGCTAGAACGCGCTTCGCTTGATCTATCCAACTTCTGGTGCTCCAGCCGCCCTCCAGGGTCTGCCCCCCTGCCCCCTGCCCCAGCTCGGGCTTGCTTCCCCGGGGCTCCGGAAGGGAAGGAGGCGTGTCCGGAGTAGGCGGGCGGGAGCCGTATAAAAGTGCTGGCGGCGCGCCGGCCCAGGCTTCGCTCACCGCCTCGCGCCGGGACGGGGATCGCCGCACCAAGCACTGGCAGTGGAGCGGGCGTTGCGCTCGGGCTCAATGCGTGGACTATCTGCAGCCGCTGCTCATGCAGTATGCTGGAGCTCCAGAACAGCTAAACGGAGTTGCCACACCGCTGCTTGGGCTGGATCACAGTGCTGCCTTTCCTTATGAAGAAGACACAAGTAAGTAGGGCGCGCCCGGGAGCTCGCCAGCTATCCAAGAAAAACCGTGCCCGGAGGCCGGCGCGTCCCGGCCCCAACTGCCCCGGCGTGCGGGGCTGTGCCTGCCGGACGAGCCTGGAGGGTGTGGTGGAGGCGGGAGAGGCGCTAGAGCCCCAGCCGCCCGGCCCGGGTGAGCCTGGAGAGGAGTGGGAGGGATGAGAGGGAGCGGGTGTCAAGTTGGGAGCCATAGCCCGTAAGTTGGGAGCTGTCAGTTGGGAGCCACAGTTCCTGTAAGACAGAAGGATCTGTTTTTTGGCCGGAGAGTTGAAGTTATTCCAGAAAGGCATGTCCTTGCACGGGAGACATTTTCCCGTGCATTTCGGGAAGATTACACAATAGGTCCCCACGCGCCACGCTCGATCACTCGCGTACTCAGATTTTTGTGTGGCTCGGGTGTGGGTGCCGGGCTCGTGCGGACTCCGGTGCAGCCGCGGGAACCGAGCCAACCCCGAGGTCCTTATTCGCCGCGTTCAGCTGGGCGGAGAACCTGCCCCACCAGCCGGGGGAAACTTGGCTCCCGCGGCGTCTGCCAGGTTTGCGGCTCTAGGCGAGCTCTAGATAGGGTAATACCTCCACATTGTACCCACTTTCTTCCATTACAGAAGAGAAAAAGTTGTATAAGTGTGCGCGCGTGCGTGTTTTAATGGGCACCTCTGGTGGTAGTTATGGAGGTAATTCCCGGTGCTGCAAAATTTGCATTATGCACAAGAAGCACAGAGGGTAGAGCACCGTCTAGGGGTACAATTAGTTTTTTTTTTTTTTTTTTCCCTTTCTTTCCTTGCAGCAGATATCTCTGGCTTGTCCTTGATAAAGGGCCGGAGCGGCACTCCCATCCACAGTTCTTTTCGCCAGGTCTCACCTCTTCTTACTTCTCCCCTTAGGAATTTTTCTGTCTTATCTGCTGCGGGTTAGGTAAGGCTGCCCTCTCACCCCGCAGAGGTTCTGTCGGAGATTGCAATTCTTGACACGTGTCGAGGGGGTGGAAGTGGCGGGTGAAAAGATTGTATACGTCTTCAGTTTAGAATGTTGAAAATGCTTTATTTAATGACGCACTCAGTGTCACAGTTTCAATAGACGTCTAGATCTGGGAAGGGTACCAACGCATTCAGAAGGGAGTAGAAAGACCCGAGCCCATTACATTGTGTGGAAAAGAGCAGGGGTTTGGGACTTGGCCTGGCAGAAAGGTTTGTGTAGTCTCTAGGGCAGCTGCCCAAGGCGGAGGACAGGAGCATAGCGCAGGTTTCTTTCTTGCAAGCAGGTTAGTTTATAGGCAGAGCACCTGGGATCACCGCAGCGGGCTGTTGAAATGCAAATGTGGAAGACTAGCAACAGAAGTTTTAAAGTAATTACTTGACTTATACATGCTTTCTGCTGTGTGAAATTAATAAGCATGGGCGGGGAACCAATTCTTTGTTACAGTAGCATCTGCTCATATGAATGGCAGTAGTGAGATCTGGGTGGAGAACCCCGCTACCTTCCAGTTCAGGAAAAGAGCCTAAACCTTCCTATTTAAACAAGATCTCTGGAGACAGATCAGGTTAATGACCAACAATCCAAAGGTGGGGGGTGGGGAGTGGTATGGGACGGTACTATCAAGTCAACTTAGACTCCGTAGGATTGATGATCCTTGCACCCTTGCTTGCTTTGCAAAACAAACGGTGAGCTCTGTAATCTCCTTTCTCACTTTGATTACATGGCTGTGTAAATCGGATTACATGGAATAATTCCATTGAAAACTAGAAAGAGGTCGAACTAGCCTGAAACTCCTTGGTGATAGTGAATCAGTACTGCTGACCAGGGACGTTGGAGCCAGGGAAGTATTTTAGAAATGTGACCTGCTCAGGCTGAGTAAAAGTGCAAGCCCTTTGGGGGAACTTGCTGATGCTGAAGGGCTGGAGGCAAAGGAGGGCAGTGCCCTTGGTGAATGAAGGCATTCATTGCCTGGGATCTAATGACCTTCAAGGTTTCCTTTAAGGATACTTCTAGCAATTCCACATTCTTGCACTGAAGAAGGAGACCCTGGAAATAACATGAAATCAATGAAGTAATCAGTGGAAATGGGGGAGAGTGCGTAGGTCCTCATTCATATTGTTAGATTTTCTAATCCAAAAGTTACAAAGAAATTTCCTAGTGCAACTCTGTATGGAGGGAAAATAGCATAAGGTAATCTGACATTAAGAGATGAGATCAATTGTTCCAGTGAATCTAATGTTATACTCGAGAGGGTGGAATAGCTATTAATATTCAGTAGTTGAAATAGTCATTTATAAAGATGGAATCAATCCCGAGTTCTGTAATAAAGCAAATAGTTGTGTACCCTTCTATTACCCAAGATATAAAATGAGAAATTAATATACTTGAATTATGCAGCTCTCCAAGAATCACAGGGACACGAGGCATTCTAGCCTTATAGTCGAGCTAAATAAATGTGGAAATTCCACCAACAACCACTTGAAGTGTGAAAAAACGATTCTTTCATTTATTTAGCACATGCGATGGACCAGCAGATGGGCAATAATTACACGGCAGGAGTCGTGAGGAGCAATTTGAATGGTTAAGTTTTAATCACAAGTCTACAGAAATCAAAGTGTTTTGCATTTTTCAGATTTCTGAATGTATTTTATCCCTATTGTGTGGTTTTACGGTTTCTGAAGGGAACTGTGTCTCTGGCTTAGAACATCTGTATTCATCATATAATAACAATCAGACATCTTAATTTGCAAGACCAATTAGGAAAGTGCTATCAGTTTAACAGGGCTGATGCCATGTTTATTGATGTTGTACTTACATTTTAGTTTTGAGATGGTTTGTGAGAGTTTTCACAACTGCTGTCGGGTTTAGAAATATGAAGACAGGAAAATTCTGTCTGGCAAATGGTGTAGAGAAGACCACGTTAGGCACACATTAGTTCTCAGAAGAAGCAAATAGAATGATTATTAGCTTTTGTTTTTCCAAAGAAGATATTCCACCCCCCCCCCTTTTTTTTTTGTCTTTGTGAAGTTTGTCATCTGGGTGATGATGCAAGTTTATAGAAAAATTTAACATTTATGAAAAGAGCATTTTTTAATCTTGTCCTTAGAAATCACTCCATTTGGAATGTGTGCTTTGAACAGTCCTAATTTTTGTAGCTTTTAATTGATACATTCTGCCAAAACTTTGAAACTCAAGTGCTAAATCGATTACGTTTAACATAAAACAAGGAAAATAACCATATGGAAATCTGAAGGCCTGAGCCAAACCAATTAAAATTGCCAAATTTTATTTTTATCTAACTGCTGATTTGGAGATAGCAAATTGGTGAGTCACATTTATTCTATAATGATAGGTGATTGAAATCTTTCCATTACCATCAATAATGTTAAAAAGAATGAATTCTTCCCCAAGTAGCTAGTCTGAATATGGGAGGTTCTTGCATGGTCTGGCAAGCCCCACTCCATGTGCCCTTCCCCATCCATGTCCAGGGAGCACCTAAAAATAGTGAAGAGATCTTAAACTTTAGCTTTTCAAGACTGATTCTAATTCCTCTTTTACCACTGGTGAGAAAAATGACTTTAGGCACGTGGTTTAACGTCTTGGGATTTCCATTTTGTAATCTGTACAATGATTATCAAATAGTTATAAGGATTTGTAAGGATTAAATGAGATTTTATATATCCCAGCACAGTGGCTTGCTGTGGTTACAGCCTAAATTTATTATCCCTAGAAGAAAGTTGCCTCCCGGCTCTCTTAAAAGCCAGAGATAAAACTAGCTTTTGCAGGTAAATGATGCTTAACCATCAAAGCATAGATACCAAATTTTGATAATCTGGATCTGTGGATTCAACTTTATAGGCTGATGTGTGTTTTTACTCGTCAAATCAAGAATGTGTGAAAAGAAAGGCTATCCATGGCATGGGAGATGCTAAATTCTTGAAAATTTTTTCTTTAAAAGTGAAAATGAGAGAGTGAAAATAGAAAAAGGAAATATCACTATCTCTGATTCACTTTCATATTTCTGCACTCTTGCTTTCTGAGCCCCGCTAATCTGAAATCTGAGGATTTATGTTATTTTGTTTTAGAAGGGACTGGGTCAGCTTCTTGTCCTTGATGTTCTTTGAACTTGCTCTTCTGAGTGAGGACAAGAATTCATGTCTGCAGCGTTCTTTATTGTCTTTACTAGGCAACATGCGGTGACTTTTTTTTTTCCCCCATTATGCAATTTTGGGAGATTTTTTCTTTTTCCTTGATTACCTTAACTTTCCCTTTTGTAAATTAGGGTAAGGCATTTGGATATAAATCTGTCAGGAATGATCTTTTATCTTTGTTTTCTAGTTCATGAATCATGAGCAGCTGCAGGAGACTGTCTTTTTGGTGTTAATCACCTGCGAAGTTGGAACAATTTAGAAAACAAATTGAAGAAACACCAGGATGCTTTTCTAATATATGCTGCTTTCAGGGTTATTTTGTTTGGACTTTGTCTCATAGAAACCATTGACTGTAGCCTTACTGATTTATAGATGCATGAGATGCTTTTGCCTTTTCACTTAATTATGGGCATGCTATAACTGTTTACTGGGGGTGGGAGAAGATTGTCATTATCTATTTCTATCTATTTCCTTCTGTCCAGAAAAATGGAGGTGATGGGGGGAATGTGATTTTCTTATAATTGGGCCTCAGGGACCTTTTTCTAAAATCACAATGTGTGTCAGGAAGGACAGGAAGACTGTCCTTTATATAACTCTCTTTGTCTTTTGACTACATTTTCCTATTTTTCTAGGTTGCTGCATTGACTTGGTTATTAGGGGATGGAGTTCTTTTTTAGCACAGATACTATGTTATCTGACTTTGGGAAGGTATTTGAATCTCTCTGGACCTCAGTTTCCTCCACTGTAAAATGAAAAAGTAGGACTAGGTGATTTCTCAGTGTCTTACACTTTTAAAATTCTCTAAGGTTCTAGTCAAATAGATATTTGAACCAGCTGGCATTTAAGCTTCCATTGGTTCTGAGGTTCATGTAGTCATTGCTTTGGTGTGAATAGAAATCATAACCATTGTCTTATATATGGTTATGGAGTATAACCATATAACATATATATATATATGGAAAATAAATGCAGTGGGGCAAAATGAAGGAGATTTCACTTTAAACTGTTCTACTTTTCACCTACTACTCGATATTTTTTCTATAAAGAATGGTGTTTACACTTCCTATTTTAGCAGTGTCCCTCACTAATGGGGATCTTTCCTTTCTCTCTTCCAATCTTTAAATTCTCTTATGTGAAGAAGAATCTTAAGGCAAAGTCAGGCAGCCAGAGAGGTCCTCTTACATAACTAATGTATGCCTGCCTCCCCATATTAGCTTGTCATTTCTGCCCCTGCCGTCTCTAATATCTGTGTGCCTGGAGTAGAAATGTATAGAGAGGGCTTTCGTGGAGGGTATCAGAGATATGGGTCCTGCACTTGGCTCAGGCTCCAGGGCCAGTCACTGAGTCTCTGTAGTCTTGGGCGAGTCTCAGACAAGTCTTGGACAAGTCACTGAGTCTTAGTCATATCGTGCCCTAGAGTTAATCCTGAGAAGAGAGTGAAGAGGAGGGGTCTGCAGCTGGAGACACAGAGGCTGAGAAAGGAGGGAACAGCTCTTCTGCCTCCAGGAGAGACTGTTCCTGAGGATGGCTCGTTGCCATCTGAGTCTCTCCGTGTCCTGGGTTTTTGCAGGTTTAGGACCACTCTGGAACACCTCTTACTCACGACTTTTCCTTAGCTTCTCTTGCCAACTGACGGAACTGGAACCTGGGACTAGCCTGGTAGCCAGCAGCTGGATTTCCTTGGCAGCCAGAGCCACTTTGCTCATGATTGACATGAGAATATTCAAAGATCAACTGGACCCCCCTCTTCCAGGCAAAAGACCACAAATTCTGCAGAAAATAGAGCTGTGACAGTGACAACAATGTACCATTTGCTCTCATCATCAGCAAAATCTAGCGAGCTTCCTACTAAAACCATGTTCAGAATTGAGGCAGTGATCCAGATACTTGACACAGCAGCAGTGGCTATCTTTCGGTTATCTGGATGCAAGAATTCAGCGCTTGACTTTGCAGGTGTAAGCTGTTGCCTTGGGGCTTGCAGTGCAGCTGATTAGAATGTAGTCTCTAAGGGGGGCAGTTAGGGTGCCTTTTCTGTGTTCCTGGCACACAGACAGCAGCTCAGAAATCTGACAGTTGCCTTGCAAATAATGCCTTTGCTCTCCAGGGTGACCATGCAAAAGGGCGTACAAGACGAGAGCAAGAGCAAAGCTCCGTCACTGCTCATTTGCAAAAGCAAGCCCCAGCCTCCTTCACCTTTGCAGAAAGGGTGGCCCTGCTGTCTAATGTACCCTGACTGTACACTGTGCCACCCCTGAGACCGGGAAAGAGAGAGCATAACCTGGAGGGAGCCGTTGTTTGTCTTACATACACATACTCTGTTGCCCTTTCAGGAGCAGAAGTTCACCTTTTGTGTAAAAGCCCTGTGGGTGCTTAGCACTTTTGCCTCTTTGTCACCTTGACATGAAATCTCTGAAGCCAAGGACCTTTCCTTTTAAGTGTCTTTACCAAAAGTCCAGGACTGAATCACATCTGGTAATTGGCCTGTTTCTTCTAAATGCCAGTGTTTGGGTGGTAGTAAACCAAGTTGCCTCTAAAAATTACAGCTTAATAATGGTAATCTATTGTCACAGACTCTGTTTTACTGAGTTTTCGACTGTTTACTTGGGGTCCCTTTCTGAAGCCTTCCTAGATGCCTTATGAAAACGGGAATCTCTTGATTTCCAAGAATAGTGTTGCAGAGAAAGTAGGTTGTGTTATAAAGGCTTTGCCCCTCTCCTGGAATGTGTTGTCCTTATAAGAAAGAAAAGAAAGATAGCGCTAAGTCGTATCCAACTCTTGCAATCCCATGAACTGTAGCTTGCCATGTTCCTCTGTCTATGGCATCCTCTAGGCAAGAATATTGGAGTGGGGGGACTTACAGATGGGTGTTAAAATTGACATTCACTGCAGAACTTTAGATGGGAGGAAGGAGGAAGGGTAGAGATGTTTCATATAAGATGGTTTCTAATGTGATCTAGAAAAGCCAAGGATTGCAAAACAAACCCTAGCAGTTGCACATCATTATTTATGGCTCTGTGTAAACCTACAGTTTAACACTTCTGAGATAGTCATTGCATTAGGGATTTCCATTTCTGATGATCGACTAAAACCTCTGTGATTGCTTTAGCTTAGATCTCTGGCAATTTTAGAAAGCTGCTACCTTCAGCCAGCCCTACCCAGAGATCTCTGATGCGTTTTGTTAGGCAGAGAATGAACTCAGGTCATTCTACTGCTTATTAGATTTATTATCACACTACAGGAACTGGCTCTGTGCTTTATGCCTCCAGATGGTCCCAAGTGGGTGCTAAAATGCTGGAATAGTAAAGAAGTCAGAAAACATTCATGAAAAATCCAAAAGAAGTTATTAGCAAAATGTTTTTAATACTGGATGAAATTAATTCTATGTAGAAAAACACAGACGGAGAAGGCAATGGCACCCCACTCCAGTACTCCTGCCTGGAAAATCCCATGGACGGAGGAGCCTGGTAGGCTGCAGTCCATGGGGTCGCTAAGAGTCGGGCACGTCTGAGCGACTTCACTTTCACTTTTCACTTTCATACATTGGAGAAGGAAATGGCAACCCACTCCAGTGTTCTTGCCTGGAGAATCCCAGGGACGGTGGAGCCTGATGGGCTGCTGTCTATGGGGTCGCACAGAGTCGGACACAACTGAAGCGACTCAGCAGCAGCAGCAGCAGAAAAACATAGAACTACAAAGTAGGGTTTATATAATCTTTCCATTGTTATGCAACAAATTGTAACAATATTGTTTTTGTTTTTTCTAATTCTTAACCCCTGCCCAGGAAAGTATTTTAAAACTTTAGGACACATTTGTTTATAATGTACTGTAGCCATAATGGTACCCTATGTCTGAACAGTACTAGGAAATCGTGAACTATAAAAAATAGTCCCCCATTTGAAACTTGGATCTTTTATATTCTTAATTCCATAGACTTCTAACCCCCAAGTTGATCTGACCATTTATTGTTTGCATTTATTTATAAATGTCACACATAAATGATTTGGCTTGAAGGAATGATATTTACTACAGTTTGTGTCAAGCATTTGACATTTAAATGTGTAGCCATTTTAAATAGCTTTCATGATTATTTTGTAAAATCAGATCACCCTCATAATAAGATTATGCCAAAATAGCACTTAGTAGAAAACAGTTCCAAGATGAGTGAATTCAAAGACCTTTTCTTCTTAAGTCCCATTTCACAGATGAGGAAACCAAGATAAAGTCTTTTCCTTGTTAACTCAAAGGGTTTTCTGGTCATGATCAACACCCAGCGATTCAGTTGGCATGACTGCGGTCCGTTAGTGGAGCTTATTCAGAACCTCAAAGATACACATTCTGCTCAGAAGAACACTGAGTCAAAAACAAATGTAATCAGATATTAAAAACAGCTGCCTGTAATAGAATTTGGCAGCAAAAATTTTGTGGAGTGGGTCATACTAGAGGCTCAATGAAAATAAATGGAATGTTGTGGAATGAATAAATGCCTGATATCCGGTTATTAAGTGTCAATAACCTGTTTAAGAAGCCTTTTTCTTTCTTTCTTTTTTTTTTTTTTTAACAGTAGGCAAATTTTAACTACTGTCCTGGCTGTGCCATACACAGAAATGTCTGGTTAATGATTGGAAAGGCTACTTTGGTCCCCATTTACAGCATTAATTTTCAGTGAATATGCTCTATTTACTAAGCAAAACTGGTGGGCATGTGAGAATACAAAAAACACTGGACTGAAGCAAACACAGCAGTGGTTCTGCTGCTTACTAGCAGTGTGCTCTTCAGTAAGTATTTCTCTCTGAGCTTTACTTTCCCAGTCTCTAAAATGGGTGCAGAAATAACTACCTGTGGCTAGTATTGATGTTGTGATTAAGTGAGATAGGCGGTGTAAGAGCACAGGGACTTGCTCCTAGTAAATAACCAGTTCCTTCTCAGCAAGAAGAGCGAATCACAGAACCTTTCCGCAAATCCACATACTGAAAGACATAAATGCATTATTCGCATTTCCTCACTTTGGGTATAGGGCTTGCATGAATAAGTGCATTAAGATAATAGAGCTTGGGATAGTTGGGGAATTTGGGATTGATATGTACATACTGCTATTTTTAAAATGGATAACCAACAAGGACCTCTTGTATAGCACAGGGAACTCTACTTACTTAATATTATGTAACAACCTAAATGGGAAAAGAACTGAAAAAAGAATAGATACACGTGTTTGTATAACTGAATCACTTTGTACACCTGAAATGAATACAACATTGTTAATCAACTATTACTCCAACAGAAAAGTTTAAAAAAAAGAAATAGAGCTTTATACCTTAACTGCCTTCTTTATACACAATCTACCTTCTTCAGCACTCCTAGCAGACTAAGCAGAATTTTCCTCCAGTTTTATATCCTCTACCTCATTTTTCCCCTTGCTATGATGGTAACAGGCATACAAAATTTTTGGGCCAAAAGACAAGCTGCTTAACAAAATGAAGAATAAGGAAAAAAAAGACTAGCTAATACATTAATACCCATTGATTACTCGCCATACCTGAGGCACTAGGCCACAGACTGCACAGGAATTTCTCATTTGATTCTAGCCAAAAAAAAAAAAAAATCTTATGAAGCAGGTATCATTATTGACATCATTTTTTCAACAAATAAGGAAATAAGTTCAGAGAGATTAAGAACACTTGCCCAAGATTACAAGTGGGGCAAAATGCACATAAGTGGAAGAGTTTGGATTTGAAGCCAAGCCTGTTTAATTCTACAAACTAGATTCCACTGAACCACGTCAATGGAATGCACCTATGTTTAAATATACATATAATCTGTAAGCCTTGAGACTTAAAAAAAAAAAAAAAGTGTGTGTGAAGATGATGGTTTTTTAATCTTATAAGGGGAAGGCTGAGCAGGCAAAGCAGAGCTCCTGGGGTGAGTGAAGGGTTGCTTCTGACTCAGCTCCCAGGACCACCCAGGAGTGTAAATGGCGGTGAAGAGCAGTAACACTCCCACAGTCTGGGAGCCCAGCTTGGTCCTCAGTCTCCCTAGCCATCAGATGCTTGCCTCTGCTGACCCATTGTGAGGGAGGCCCCTTGTTAACTGGAAAAATGCCATTTTATTTTATGGAATTAAGAATCACTGCCAAGTTCTTGGTGTCTGTCAAATAAAATGGTACTTTTGTTGGCAGAGGGGAAGGTTGTTAAATATTTGAAAATTGTTGCAAAATAACTTCGTGGGAGAAGAAAGCTGTTTCAAGGATTACCTTAATCAATTTGCTCTGACTCTCTTTTCATGCTGTTTCTGAAGACAATTTTCAGTGACTGTGATCATTTTTGGAAAACTACTGAATAATGTCTTTTTGCTAAAGCTACCAGCTGTTAAAGTTGTGACCTTTGCTTTGTAATTCCCTATCAGTCCAACTGCATGAATAGTAAAAATTCATTTTCTGCATTGATATTATGATTTTTTGCAACAAATGACTGTTGGAGCATCCTTGGTGGCAGCATCACTTTGTAACTTATCAGTTTAGTGGAAATGAAAGTGTTCTTTAAAAGATCCTGGAATCATTTGAACACAGGTGAAAGAAACAGCAGAACAGAGGTGTGATGAGCTGAACAGACCTAAACAGACAGCAGTTAGATGGCCTGCTTTGGTTGGCTGATCCTCTGAGCCTTGGTTTCCCTATCTGCCAAAAGGGAGAGCAGTACATTTCTTAAAGGTGGTTGTGAAAATTATGTGAAATAATCCACAAAAAGTCCTTAGTCCAGTGTCAGGCACCTAGGGAATCCTAAGTAAATATCCACAGTAATCATTAGCATTAAACAAATGGCAAACTTACATTTATATTGAACAGATGGCTTCCCCGGTGGCTCAGTGGTAAAGAGTCTGCCTGCCAATGCAGGAGACATGGGTTCAATCCCTGGGTCAGGAAGATCCCTTGGAGAAGGGAATGGCAACCCACTCCAGTATTCTTGCCTGAAGAATTCCATGGACAGAGGAGCCTGCAGGGCTACAGTCCATGGGGTCGCAAAGAATCGGACATGACTTAGTGACTAAACCACCACCACAGCCAAGCTTATCAATAGCAATGAAGCCTTGTGTTTTAAAGTGACTTTCACTGCAAAATCTCCATTGTCAGAATGAAACAGAAAATTGAAGGAATTTATCCAAATACCTCAGGCCTAGAATTAACTTTAGTCCTAAATAATTGTTTTCATTCCCTACTCTAACCAAAAAAAAAAAAAAAAACTGAAAAAGAGCTAAATGTGTATACTTATAATCACAAGATAGTTTACCTAGAGCAAAGTTAGTTCTTTCTATTGAGTGCCCAAGGTCACAGTGCTAACACGTGGCGGAGCTGGCCTAGGAACCAGGCGGTCTGGAACCAGAGCCTGCATTCCTCAGCCCTGTGCTCTACCTGGAATTGGGGGTACAGACCATGAGTCCTTCCCCTGAATTGGTGAGTGATCTCCTTTCCCTGTCTGGGATGAGCAGTCGTTTTCTGCATCAACAGAAATATAGCCACTTGTTGAGGGAGAAAGGAAAGAGCGTGGCTTTTGTGTCAAAAGCAACTAGGTTTTACCTCTAGCTCTTGATTCTAGCTTTCAAAGGGATCTTAGGCAAATTAGTTAATTTGGCTTGCTGCTGCTGCTGCTGCTGCTAAGTCGCTTCAGTCATGTCCGACTCTGTGCGACCCCATAGACGGCAGCCCACCAGGCTCCCCCGTCCCTGGGATTCTCCAGGCAAGAACACTGGAGTGGGTTGCCATTTCCTTCTCCAATGCATGAAAGTGAAAAAATAAAGTGAAGTCGCTCAGTCGTGTCTGACTCCTAGCGACCCCATAGATTGCAGCCCTCCAGGCCCCTCCGTCCATGGGATTTTCCAGGCAAGAGTACTGGAGTCGGGTGCCATTGCCTTCTCCGTAATTTGGCTTAGCCTTCTCTAAGCTGAATTTCCTCTCTTGTAAAGTGGAATAATACTTTTCAGCTTTTTAACCTAAAAATAGTGTTGTATATCTACTTTTGGAGAAGGCAATGGTACCCCACTCCAGTACTCTTGCCTGGAAAATCCCATGGACGGAGGAGCCTGGTGGGCTGCAGTCCATGGGGTAGCTAAGAGTCGGACACGACTGAGTGACTTCACTTTCTCTTTTCACTTTCATACATTGGAGAAGGAAATGGCAACCCACTCCAGTGTTCTTGTCTGGAGAATCCCAGGGACGGGGAAGCCTGGTGGGCTGCTGTCTATGGGGTCACACAGAGTCAGACATGACTGAAGTGACTTAGCGTAGCATAGCATCTCTACTTTGTGATTGTCACTCACAGAATTGTACTATTATAAAAAAGTGCTTTTCAGACTGAACACATGTTTTCCCGCTATACTAATAAGCACTAAATTGTGACTGTGTAAGTGTTTGATTCATTGGCCTCATCAGACACTCAAAGGAGCATGGACTTTGAAGTTAGAATGAGGCTTAAGTCCTTAATCTTGTTATTCACCAAGACCCACTTTCTTTCTCTGGGCCTCAGTGTTCCTATCTGTATAATGGGGTAGTAAGGGTAGTAAAATATAGTTGGAAGAATACAAAGATTACATGAGATAATGTATGGAAATTGGCTGACCCAGAACTGAAGTTCAATGAGTGGTATCTCTAATCTTTAGGGACTGGAAGACGCCAGCCAAGAAATCCGTATGGATCAGTCTGCTCTGTCTCTTACTCCACTTGTGTAATAGATATAATTATTTAAACCTGTTGTCACTGAAAAGCTGAAAAGCAAAGAGGGATTATGGGAAATGGGCTTGTGTAGCCGTGAACCGAGACTAGTAAGGGTCTGGATGTGGGTCAGCCTCCTGCTTTGAAACCAAGGATGCTGATACCTGTCTTGACTGCATCACCAGTTGTTGTGTGAGACAGAGATACTTAATAGACCAGTGCTCCTCACACTGTGTTGTTTCATTCAGAGGCCTACAGTCATGCTATTATTCTAAGCCCTGAGTAATGAATAAGTCCAACTTTCTAAATAGTGAAAATTTTGAGTTTATTAATGTCTCCCAAAATGAGCCTCACACTGCTTCATATAGTATGTATTAATAGTTTTGGAGACACATAGGTATGGAGTCACCTCTTCAAATTGGAATGACTTTGAGTCGCTTAATTCTTTTAACATCCTGACTTTTTCATTTGTAAGATGACATTTATAATAATGTTTAACTCATCAGGTGGTTTTGAGGATTAAAGGAGCCAATGCATGAGAAGGACTGTTCCATGCCAGATACCCAGGAAACCTAGGTAAATGTTAGCTGATTTTGAGCAAAATTCATTTTTGCATTCAGTTGGTTGCATTTTTTTTTTTTTTTTTTGGTTTTGTCTGCATGTATTGAATTTGCATGGGTGTAGGATCAACAGTTTGGGGACGTTTGCATTATAAATTCAGGTTTTATTTTCTTGTGGGTGATGATGTTTTAGAGTTTAAGGGCTTGATTGTTGAGGTTAATCTTCAAGTAAGTGTTGTATCAATCACGACCAGATGCAAGTTACTTTTATCAGCCCATTATTTCAGGTAAACAAGCATTCCCTTCTTGGACAGAACATTAAACTGTTATGTTCCTTTTGATGGAGTGCTAACTTGCGGAAGACAGAAAACAGCTCCTATTTTCTGACATTGCATAATTTGAAGACTGTTTCTAGAGGCTTCTTGATTGAATCTTTGACTCTCATGACTTAAACAATTAAGTTACCAATCCAGAGAAGCGTGAAATAACTTTGGGCTCAATTCACAGTAGGCTTTAACATAACAACTTGAGTCAAGACTCAAGTGAAACTCAAAAGCAAAAAAGATCTCTTTTAAATGTTGAAAAAGGAAAAAAAAAAAAAAAAAGGTATGTCCATTCTTTTAAGGCCCAAAGGAGAATGGGGCTGAATCATTGATATGTGTGTTATAAGTTATTTAAGAGGAGAGTTAGATTATAAAGGGGCTTTTTGCATCTTTTCTTGAAAATTGTGCCCTGGCACATGAGGGGCAATGCAGCAGAGTCAAAACAAGCACTTGACTGACTGCACAAGAATCCGCATCCTGAATTCAACTCTATGGTGTTGATATAGAGTTCGTCTCTCTGACGGCATCGATTTCATAACTCAACAAAATGAAGAGTGGATTCTGTAATGTTAAAGATTCTCTATAATGTACACAGTCCAGATTATTAAAGAAGTCTGATCATGTGGCTGCCCTGGTTAAAATCTTCCACTGACTTTATATTACCTGCAGGATAAAGTCCAAACCCTCAACACACTGTACAGGATTCTCTGCGATTTGGCTGTTGCTTATCTCCACTGCCGGAGAAGGCAATGGCACCCCACTCCAGTACTCTTGCCTGGAAAATCCCATGGACGGAGGAGCCTGGAAGGCTGCAGTCCATGGGGTCGCTAGGAGTCGGACACGACTGAGCGACTTCACTTTCACTTTTCACTTTCATGCATTGGAGAAGGAAATGGCAACCCACTCCAGTGTTCTTGCCTGGAGAATCCCAGGGACGGGGGAGCCTGGCAGGCTACCATCTATAGGGTCACACAGAGTCAGACACGACTGAAGTGACTTAGCATAGTATAGCATATCTCCACTGCTCCCTCAGTGGTAAATTTCATGCCAGTGTCACCTAACCAGCATGCAGTGAAACAGTGATATACTCCACGCTGCACTTGGTCTTGAAAGCCCCAGTAGCCCCTCTTTATCCTCCAGTTGATTTACCTGAAATGGTTCCTCTTCTTAGAAGCCTTCCCTGAAGTCTGTTGCCCTTCTTCCCTGCCTCCACTCCCCCTGTATTTAGTGATCTTACCCCATGCTTCTATAGCATTAAATATATATATATAAAACAATATAACAAAATTTTCTTATTTGTCTAACTGACTAAATTGGTTCATGTTGATATCCTCAGCTAGTGGTACAACACCAAAATCTTATTAAGGTTTTTGGAACCGAACTATGAGTGAATGAATCACATCAGCTGTTCTACTGAATCTTTGACTATAGCATTCTAAGCATGGGTCAGATTGCTTATCAGTTTAATGCCTGCTGACCTTGGTTGACGCATGGCGTGGTACCACGGAGGGCGATTTGGAAGGTAGGAGGAACATCAATCATGCACTGATGTCATACCTAGGAAATGCATATAACCGTGCATGCAGTACCACTTGGCACAAACATACGTTGTTCAAACATACTTCTGTTTGGAGAGAGAAGTTGGCCACTTGGGGTTGTAGAAGAAGGTAGAAACTATGGATTAAAAAAGGAGTTGGGTGGGTCAAGTTGCTGGCCATCTTTAAGGAAATAACACACTAGGTTGAATAGCAGGTTGAGATGGTGCTGGCTAATTCAAGATTATATAGGGTCTAAGAGCCAGAAAGGATTTTAGGAGATGATACTGCTGCTGATGATGGTGAAGAAAATGCTGATTCTGATTCTCATTTGGTGTGCCAGGTCGGGACCTAAGTGTGTCACGTACTGGTATCTGCACTAGTCTCTCCACTTACGAGTCTGTTCATGTGATCCCTTCCATTTATAGAACAGGAATAGGTAGGTTGTGTAAGTTGCTCAGCATCTTTCAACTAGTTAGTCTTAAACCCAGTTTGTTTGCTTGGTATTAGTATTGCTGACATTTTCTCTTTTTGCTTAGGTAAGATGTTTTTCTTGATACATGATAATGAATAAGACTGTCATAAACAGAATAAATGAAATTCTTTCCAGCTTACCCACATTCAAGAAGCTTCCTTTCATATTTTCTTTTCACAGTTTGTGTTGGTTAATGGTTAGCCAGGGCAACAGACAAGGGAAGGATGTTGTGAAGGATTATACACTGATGTGTATAATCTCTATCAAGAAAGTGATGAAAGAAGTATGAGACAATAGACAATATGAGAACTTTAGATGGTTCAACCTAAGTGATATTTATGGATTTAAGATTGATGTGGTTAAGGAATTTAGCAAAAATGATGTTTCAGTACTCAGGATCAAACATGTATTTAAGTGTGCAGGAAGAAAGTTGGAGAAGGATTTAACATGAAGTGACATTTTCAAATTTTATCTGTGATTAGAAACTACCATCTTAGTGACCCAAGGCAATGATACCACTTATAACACAGAGTTCTTAAAGACAAAACTATTTTGATGCCAAGTTTTCAAAAGTTCTGAAGTTGTTAAAGTTATGCAACCTTAGAGCATGCCCTAGTTTTACTTTTTTTTTTTTTCTAATCAGGTAAGCTGCTTGGTTTGGGGTGTAGAACTGAAAGGTTAGCATTTCTGAAACCTGTAAAAACTTTTTCAGTTTTGGATAATACTACAGTATAAGGAGCAAAATCTACCTCCTGTCTCCATTTACAAACAAAAGCTCCAAAAAGTACCATACATGAGAAGGGGAGATGATGCACAAAAATTAAACAATAAAGTTGACATGCAGATTTGGCATTTGAATCATACGGCAGCTGAAACATATCTTTGCAATTTCATTTAGTTGGATACACGGCCCTGTCTTCATTTCCTGAGGAATTGGATTCCCATTCTTTCCTGTATAGTGAGAGAATCTCTTTGCTCTCCAAGCACTCTCCATGTTTGTATGTATCCCTCCATCCACTTTTGATTCCTCAGCAAAACAGCTGCTTTGAAAAAAGCCCAAAGAACAGTTTTGCAATGGATACTCACTCATCTTCTTTCTTGACCCAAGGAGAAATTCCTTCCTTTCTTTTTTTTTCCTCTAGGATTTTTTTAGAGTTAAGGCTTGCGGGTTTAAAGTACAGTTTCCATATTCTTCTTTTGTCTTATTATACAAGGAAACTTAATTGATCATCTTCCAGGTCATCTCTGAGAAAGAATTTCAGAACACAAAATAGTTGACATTTACTTTGAAGATTGTTAACTGAGAACCTTTTAAAAGCTAGTAATTATAAAAAGTGTGTGATGCCACTCCTTACACCCTGGTTCATTGTTAAAAAGTCTTTTCCTTTTTTATTTCTGTCTTACATCTTCCTTTCTCTAGTGATTTTGGAGTCTCTTCCTACATAGTCATATTATGGAGAATGCTAAGCACAACTCTATGGCTATCTTGGTGAAAAATCGCAATAAAAGAGCTTGCCGTGTAGTCATGCTCATTAGCATGAAAATGGCTATTTTGGAGGGGGGTGGTGGTGAGGGCATTGCCATCTGAGTCCACTCCTGTATAGTCTGGCATGCAGCTTTCTGTTTCTTGCAAACAAGTGTTGCAAGAAGGGAATGGTGATATTATGCCTGTGTTGCTCTGAAGAAAAAGGTAGTTGTTTTTATTCTTTAGTCAAACTAGGAATGGGTCTGATTACATAAAAAAAGTCATTTAGTTCTGTGAGTTTTTTTTTTTTTTTTTTTTGCCTGCTTCAGTAGGGATGACAGATAGAGTCAACCAGTGCTTTGGGAAAAGATAAGATTAGCATTTAAAAGCTTAACCTATGTCATCACTTCTGAATGTGCCTGCTCCCTAGTGAAATCATATTCCCTGCATGTGTTTCCCAGTGCAGAACCACCATGAATAATTTTTTATGAATGACTGCTTTAGAAATTTTGATGGATTGCAGCTCGCTGGGGAAACAGGGAGAAATTTATAGATGCATCTTATCCTGAATTCTAAATAAGAGTGTAGAATTGTACGTACTTCCACTGAACTTACTATAGGAAAGTGTCTGCATTCCAGGTCTTTTTTTTTTTTTAATGTCTTTGTTGAGTCAATAAAGGAAAGTAACTGCACATGATACTCATCTAGTTCCTTTAGAAAGGGAATCGGGATTTTATAGGTAGATCATTACTTTGGATTATTACCACATTTTGGCCAATTCTGCCAGTAAAACATTTAGTTTATTTAGCATTTAGCAGAGCACTGTGCTAGAGGCTAGAGCTACAGTAGTGAAGAAAACACATCATTCCTGCTTTTCATGGGGCTTATAGGGTAGCCTTGGTTTTATATCTTTATTTTCCATTTTCATGGGGCTAGAAAAGTATTTAAAGGTACAATGAAAATGGTTTAAAATTCAAACTGAAAGGCATTTAGCTGATGTTGCATTTTGGATAATTAAGAAAATGTCACAACATTCATATGTGTCATCATTAGGCTTTGGCAGTTAGTGGATTTGGAAGGAAGACAGTGGTTTATGCCCAATGGATGAGCAAAACTGTTTCATTTATCCTTCATTCATTGATTCATTTTATCCTTCATTCATTATGGATTTATTTTATACATGTTAATGAGAAGCTCCTCTGTATTTAGCACTGCTCTACTCACCCTAGACAAAACAGTGAGACACAGAAAGTACCTGCCTTATGGGGCTCAAACTCAAGAGCAGGAGACAGGTAACAAGCACGGTAAGTCGTTTCAGTCATGTCCAACTTTGTGTGACCCCATGAACTGTAGCCCACCAGGCTCCTCTGTCCATGGGGATTCTCCAGGCAAGAGTACTGGGGTGGGTTGCCATTTCCTTCTCCAGGGGGTAACAAGCCTGCCTGGTGGGTAATGCCAGTTTCATGTGAATAAGGACACCATCTGCTAAGGATTGAATCACACACTATCCTGGCTTAACCTGTGCCTCCTTCCACATACCTGAGTTTATTCTCTATGCAAACACTTTTGCGCGTGCTCCCACCAGGTCTGTACTATATAAAAGAGAATTAGATGGTAGGAGTGTTTAAGTAGTTCAAGGAGCTAGAGATAAGAATGATGAACAATGATAGCAGTATCCTCCTCCTCACCCCATTTTCCCACTTGTCAGAAGGAACAGGGATAAGAATAAATGAATTGGGCCATCAAGACAGTTTTCTCATAATTTCTGATGAAAAGTGCTTCAGTGGAAATAAAACTGTGATCTGAGAGTGCTCGACCTGCTTAAGGCAGGTCACCTGGGAAGGTTTTTCCCAGAACTGAATCCTGAATGATCAGAAAGATTTGCCTCATTCACAGCCCAAGAGGGAGAAAACTTGTAAGGGTGGTACAACAGCTTAGGGCAGAAATATATCCCCGGTGTTTAAGGACCAGAAAGGAGGCCAGTGGAGCTGGAGTATGGTGAGGGGAGAGGCATGGTGAGACTGAGCATGGAGCAGGACAAGTCTGTGTTAAATAGGGCCTTAGAGACCTTGATAGGGATGTGCATTTTATCATAAATGTAATGGAAAGGCTTTCCGAGGTTGTAAGCCGGTGGTGGTGATTTGCAATGCCTGAAGACCACAGTCTTGTGAGTAGCAGGCATGGAAGCGGAGGAGGCTATTTAGAAGGTCCTTGCCTTCCAGGCAAGAGTGATGGAGCTGGGGACAAGTGGTACTGCTCCGAGATGAGACGGGGGGAAGTGAGTATTTCAAGACTTTATTTTGCTGATAGAACCAACAGGACTTGACAGAGTCAGTGTGGAACTAGGGGAATGGGAAGGATCAAGGATGGTGCTCAGGGTTGGAGCTTGAGCCGCCAGGCTTCAGGTCTGGAAATGACATTACTGGGGATGCTTGTTCTAGGTGTGGTTGAAAAGGCAGCATTGATATCCACAGTAGTGGACATTAAGGAGGGTGAGCTAGCTGTGAGAGACTCCATACCAAGTACATGTGTAACTTAGTCCTCAAAAAGCTTGTGAAGTGAGTTCTATCATTAGGGCCATGTTACAGGTGAGGAAACTCAAGCAGAGAAAGATAACTTTCCAAAGGCCATGAGGCAAGTCTGTGGCAGAGTAGAGATTAAATCTAGAGCAGCCTGGTTGTAGAATCACTGCCTCCCACCCCCACACTCTATAACGGTTCTCTGTGCCTGAGTAAACACACTCTGTTTTCTAAAACCATCTTGGATTATTACTAAAGCTGAAGTTGACTTTTGAAATTCTACTATTCGTGTTAACATTCGCCCATTGCCCAAACAATTCCGTTTCACTTTTGGTCCAGGTGGAGATGAGCCTGTTGCTGCTGGGAGAGCTGATCCGAATCTAAGCTCAGGGGAGTAATGATAAAATAACTACAGGCATACCTTCTTTTATTATGCTTCACTTTATTGTGCTTCCTAGATATTGCCTTTTTTTTTAAAAACAAACTGAAGGCTTATGGCATCCCTGCCTGGGCCATGGCTTTCAGCATCACTTTTCCAATAGCACCTGCTCACTGTGTGTGTCTGTGCCACAGCTTTTTGCAATGTCTCAAACTTTGTCATTATTATAATATGGTGATCTGTGATCAGTGAGGTTTCATGTGACTTCTGTGACTTACTGAAGGCTCAGATGACAGGCAGCATTTTTTAACAATAAAGTGTTTCCTAATTAACTTCTATACATTGTTTTAGTTGTTAGGCTATTGCGCACTTGATAGATGACGGCATAGTGTAAATACAACTTTTGTATGTGATGGGAAACCAGCGTATTAGTGTGACTTGCTTGCTTTATTGCAGTGGTCTAGAACTGACCCTGCAATCCAAGATATGCCAGTATAGCTTTAATGGGCTTCCCAGGTGGTGCAGTGGTAAAGAATTTGCCTACCGGTACAGGAGATACGGGTCCAATCCCTGGGTTGGGAAGATCCCCTGGAGAAGGAAATGGCAACCCACCCCAGTATTCTTGCCTGGGTAATCCCATGACAGAGGAGCCTGGCAGGCTATAGTCTGTGGGGTAGCAAAGAGTTGGACGTGACCGAGCATGCACACATGCATAGCTTTAACAGTCATGTCTTGGTCTCCTGGGTGCCAGTCCCTTTGTATAACTGCTTTATATAACCCAGTCTTCTTTCCTCATCTTTTCAAATATCCAAAGAAATGTTATCACCATGAGAAATGCAAAAGGAACCTCAGAGTTTCCATAATTTGTTGAAGTTTGCAGAATGTAAGTGACGGAATCAGGATTTGAATTTACATCTTACTTTGCTGATTTTCTTCTTTTCTAAACATCACCTCATCTCTTTCATAAGCAGTGAACCTGCAGTTGAAATATACTGTTACCAGAGGGACATGTCCTGGGCATGTCAAAAGTAGATGCTTTGCTGGGCTTCAGGTGGTAGAATTACCAGAGGAACGTGTTTTAGGCACGCCATAGATACATGATTGCTGGGCTTCAGGTGGTAGAATTACATTAACAGTCTCATGAATTGCCAACCAAAAACTGCCTTTAAAAGAGAAAAAATTAAATGATTCTTATTTTACAATTTGAATTTTGAAATATTAATGGAAAATTCCTAAGGAGAGTTTAGACTGACCTTTGTGAGAAATAAATGCTCAGTAACTTAAATGTTTCTCTCCTAGCATTGCTTGGGGTTTAGTTGCAGACAATACAATCTACTCTAGCTAGGTTTAACATTAAGGGATATATTGAAATATATTTGATGGCTTATGAAACCACTGGAAGGGCGAGAAGAACAGGTTGAGATTTCAGAACACTCCCACACCCAGAACGCAGTTAAGTCTGAGGCAGCCTGTGAAGCAGCTACATACAGCCGGTGCTGTCCAGCCAGGACTGCTCCTGATGGCAGGCCCTCCCTGCCCCCCACCCCACCAACCACCACTCAGCAAAATGCCTGCCCAGCATCCATCCAGCTTCTCTTCTCCTGGATTTTCTTTCCATATCAAATCTTACAGAGTTGTGCCTGACTGATAAAACCTAAGTCACATCTGCAACCATCGCTAACTGCAAAGGAATCCAAGACATGGAAATTTTAATTTTGCAGCCACTACAATACAGAAGAATATGGTCAGAGAGAGCAGGAATGGGAATTAAGGGTCAATTGACAGTCTCCTCTACACTCGCTATATTTAACTCTTCTTTTTTCAAGTTCCTCTAAATCAGGAGTATCTAACGTGTAACGCTTGAACCAAATGCAACCTCTCATACCTTTTCAGACATTTTCATTTTCTCTAATGATATGGCACCCATGAGCTAGTGCAGCCTAAAATAGTATGTCTTGGACTTCAGAGAGTACGTAAGAATCTTGTTTAAGGTACACATTTCTGAGATGGACCCTCGGAAATTTGGATTCCACATGATGCTCAGAAACCTGCATTCTAAATAAATACCCCCAGATGATTATACTTTGATCTAAACATAAGACAGCAGTTCCCCTTGTTTCAGTTGGGGCACCTTTCATGAAAGTGGGGGGAACATTTCAACAGTTTATTCAGTTCAACCAGAGGCATTTGGTATGTCTAGCACACATTGCATAATCAGGGAAGCTCATGCAGTGACCTTTGCAAATCTGGCTTGTCATCTGATGTGATGGAGAAGATGATCAAGATTGTGAGTGTTCTTTGAGCTCATGCCTTTGACCTCCTGGTTTTGATGCTATTTAGAACAGTCCCAGCAGAGTATAAAGATTTAGTTTATGTGTAGTCCAAAAACTCAGGTGGGGGAAAAAAGAAACTTCGTCTGAGATTTCCTGAGCTGCTTCCTCAGATTGAATCTTCTTAAAAATGAAAAGGGCCCGTGAGACCAACCTTGTCACACTCCCAATGGCTGATAGGACAAGACATCTGAGCACATTTAATTACAGTCAGAGGAGGGGTGAACACAAGAAGTTCTAAGAAGCTCAGGCATTCAGCCCAAATTCAGTGCATGAAATCAGAGAGCAACTGGAGCCCAAGCTTATTTTCCATCCCTGAATTGTTTGGAGTTCAAAAGATTGTACAGATTTTGCAGAACTTTTGATTTACAGGAGATCACAATTTCAGAAGTGAGTCACATAGATGGAAGAAGATAAAATATCATTTAGGTTTTGTAACTGTTTTTGGAAAGCTGCAAACCCTCAGAATGTATGTCATGGTGATTCAGTTTTAAGAGCAATTAATTAACATAATAGTGAATACTGCCATCCCTAAAGAATCAGTGCTTGTAAAGTGCTGAATTTTTGAGTATGTGGATTTCAGAACTGTCACAATTTTTTTGCATTCCTATACTTTCCAATGTTGAGGGCCTGTTGCTCTTATTAAAAAACAAAGAACACTGATAGCAAAAAAGAATTGGCAACAGATGTGTAAATCTAGGTTCAACACTGAGCTAGCACGCACTGGTTTTCTAGACCAGTTTGGTTTGTTACATGTCCTCTTCCTCTTAATATTGATTAGAATTAGGTCACCAGCTAACATCTATAAAATATATCCTTTCTCTCTGCATTGATGTAACTTCTGAAGACCTATATTTATGAATAGCAATGACCTATTACCATTGTTTCTAATGAAATCTCCACTGCTGCACAAAGCTTATTCTATCACATGTGCTTCTATTAAAAGTAATAACAATAAAACTTGAACACCTAGCTCCTAGATTCTAGCCTGAGGTAGAAGTCCTTTGTAGATATTTTCATACAGGGGCAAAGTCTCTGAGCTAACTCGGTTCTCATTAACCACAGGGGAATTCTCCATGCTCAGGCTATTTAAGGTGGAAGAAGGCTTAGTTACTCATTTTAGCCCATTTTTTTTTTTTAAGTTTTTTTTTTTTAATGCGGGCCATTTTAAAAACTTTTATTGAATTTGTTACAGTATTGCCTCTGTTTTATGATTTGGTTATTTGGCCTCGTGGTATGTGAGATCTTAGCTGCCTGACCAGGAATCAAACCTGCACTCCCTGCAGTGAAAGGTGAAGTCTTAACCACTGGGCCACTAGAGAAGTCCCACCCCATTCTTATAGAGGTGCCTTTCCTCATGTACCAAGACTAAAGTTAACTTTCTAGCCATTCCAGGCATTAGCCACTCTCTGTTGTGGTAGTTCAGTTCAGTTCAGTCGCTCAGTTGTGTCCCACTCTTTAAGCCCTTGAAATTTTCTCACTGTCATTGACCCCTATGGTCCATCCTCCATGGTCTCACTCCATGGAAACAGCCCTCATGAAGGTCATCTCCTCTAGGTCCACTTCCAACAACCAACCGGTTAACATCTTTTAGTGCTTGTTTTATTGATTATACTCTCCCTTTTGTGATTTTTTCCTCTATTGGCCAGGGTACCCCCAAAGCAACGAATATGCATCTCATTTCTGTTTGACTTCTCATTCTCTCATTTTCCATGTGGCTAATTCTTTCTTCTTATATGATGGTATTCTCCAGGGTTTTGGGTGATACCTTCCAGTCCCCAGCTTCCACTTCTGAAGGGACTAGCACCACTTCTGCCTCATTTACCCGTGGAAGTCATTTGTGACTCCCTCCCTTACACCCCACACTTTCTTTCTGCCTACTTCCATATCCTCTTGAACTTGTCTGTTTCTCTATTCCCATTGCCATTTGTGAGTTAAGGGCCTCCTCCTGTGGCCTCTGGATGACTCCATGGACCTTTTAACTGACCTCCTGCCCCAGGCTTATTGCTTGCCCCCCTCTACCCCATCTATCCTTTATTCCGATTACTGACAAAGTTTTCAAAAATAAATCAGATCTTGATACTCCTTGCTGAAAATCCAGCAGGAGATCCCCACTGCCTTTAAGATAAAATTCAAATCAATTAGCGAAACTGGGAGGGCCTCCCTCATCTATTGTTGCATATTCTTTGAGACTCATTTTTCATTCAGTCATAAATATGAAGATCTATGAAAATGCCTCTTTCGCTTCTGTAGGCAACTGCTACTTTAATGTCTCTGCCACTGGTCTTCGTCCCAGCTCCCTTTGACCTGGCTACCTTCCTCTCACCTTGAAAAAGAGGTATCCTCCCAGAAGCTATCACTGAGCCCCTCCTTTACTCTCCCAACTAAACCAAAGTCAGGTTTAGTTGTCTCTCTGGGCCCTTCCCCTCTTAGATGCTCTATCACTTAGTCGTGTTTGACAAGAGTGTGAGCTCCTGGAGGCCATGACCATATCTTCTGTATCATTACCTTCTGTACTTATCAGGTACTCCATATGGATCTGATGATGAATAAGTAGCTCTTCTTAGAAGTCTGAAAGCACTCAATTTTGTTTTTATCAGAAGGAACAACTTATCACTTCCTTTTTTGAGCTCTCCCTTCCCTCTAGCTATACAATTTTTAAGGTACAGCAATCATAACCAGATTTTCATGCATTACTTGTCTATCCAGCCTGGTCATAATTTGAGATTGTTGTTTCACTTAGAAATTGATGCAGTTAAAGAGACCTATATGCTGTCCACAGTACAGGCATTGTGAACTGAAGGTTGCTCAGTCGTGTCCGACTCTTTGTGACCCCATGGACTATATAGTCCATGGAATTCTCCAGGCCACAATACTGGAGTGGGTAGCCTTTCCCTTCTCCAGGGGATCTTCCCAACCCAGGGATTGAATCCAGATCTCCCACATTGCAGGTGGATTCTCTACCAGCTGAGCCACAAGGAAAGCCTGAGAATATTGGAGTGGGTAGCCTATCCCTTCTCCAGTGGATCTTTCCGATCCGGGAATCAAACTGGGATCTCTTGCATTGCAGGCGGATTCTTTACCAACTGAGCTATGAGGGAAGCCATAGTAAATAAAACTTAATTCTTCATCAGATATAACAATTAAGTTGTTTGAGCAAACTCCTGCAGCTGGTGAATGACAGGGAAGCACGCTGCAGCCCATGGGGTTGCAAAGAGCTGGACACGACTTAGTGACTCAACAACAGAAGTTTTTCTAACTGACCAGTGTTTTTCTTTCCAGTGTAGTGTAGGTCTTGGTTTAAACTTGGTCCAGGCATACAGATGGCCTGCTGCTGCTGCTGCTAAGTCGCTTCAGTCGTATTCGACTCTGTGCGACCCCATAGACGGCAGCCCACCAGGCTCTCCCGTCCCTGGGATTCTCCAGGCAAGAACACTGGAATGGGTTGCCATTTCCTTCTCCAATGCGTGAAAGTGAAAAGTGAAAGTGAAGTCACTCAGTCATGTCCGACTCCTAGCGACCCCATGGACTGCAGCCCACCAGGCCCCTATGTCCATGGGATTTTCCAGCCAAGAGTACTGGAGTGGGTTGCCATTGCCTTCTCTGTTAGGGAACTGTAAATCAAAACTACAATGAGGTATCACCTCACACTGGTCAGAATGGCAATCATCAAAAATTCTACAAATAATAAATGCTGGAGAGGGTGTGGAGAAAAGGGAGCCCTCCTACATTCTTGGTGGAAATGTAAATTGGTATATCCACTATGGAGAATAGTATGGAGGTTCTCAAAAAAACTACGGAGTTGCCATATGGTCCTGCAATCCCACTCTTGGGCATATATCCAGAGTAAACAATAATTCAAAAAGATACATGCACCCCAGTGTTCATTACAGCATTATTTATAAGAGCCAAGGCATGGAAGCCACCTAAATGTGCACCAACAGAGGAATGGATAAAGATGTGATACATGTATACAATGGAGTATCACTCAGCCATGAAAAAGAGTGAAATAATGGCATTTGTAGCAACATGAATAGACCTAAAGATTATCATAGTAAGTGAAGTAAGTGAGGGCTTTCCTGGTGGCTCAGCAGTAAAGAATCTGCTTGTCAATGCAGGAGACACAAGAGATGTGGGTTTGATCTCCAGGTCAGGAAGATCCCCTAGAGAAGGAAATGACAACCTGCTCCAGTATTCTTGCCTGGAAAATTCTATGAACAGAAGATTGGGGCAGGCTACAGTCCATGGGGATGCAAAGAGTTGGACACAATTGAGCATGCATATGCATATTGCTGTTGCTGTTTGCTCAGTCGTGTCTGACTCTTTGTGACCCTGTGGACTGTAGCCTGCCAGGCTCCTCTGTCCATGAGAGTCTCCAGACAGGAATCCTGGAGTGGGTCACATGCACATTACTGTATGTAAAATATAGTATGCACATAAAATAATGGTGTATAGAATGCATATTACTAAATATAAAATAGGTAAACTCGACCTACTGTGTAGCCTAGGGAGCTATATTTAATCTTATAATAAACTAAGAATTTAAAAGAATATACATGTTCAACTGAATTACTTTGCTGTCTACCTAAAACATTGTAAATCAACTATACTTCAATAAAATTAAATTAAAAGAATAAACTTGGTTTCGGGGGTTTACTAGCAGAGTGGCCATAAACAAATTACTTAATCTCACTGAATCATGTTTTACTCACCTACAAAATGGGGTAGTAGTTATCTACCTGGTTGATGAGAAGGTCATATGGAATATCACAGATTGCAATGTGTGGCTCTTCGTAGGAGTGAATCTATGTGAGTCATTTCTCCTTTTAAATAGTATTTACATATAGAGTAAGGATGAACTGTCACCAGGATATTTCTCCTCCCGCCCCCATTTTTTCCGATTGATTATCTTGAAGTCTTTAAATTCTCCTTTTCCTTAAAAGCCATTGTCTGCCTTTTTCTGTTAAGCAGTTCCCTTCAGAATGTTCAGATTTTATTATAAGAGCATACTTACCCATATTTCAAAATATTCTACTTCACAAAAAGACCTGCATTGAGAGAGAAGAGTGAATATCTTTATAGGATTTTATTGGACCAACTTGGACTTCAAGCTGGTTTGAGTTTCATTTAACTGGCCTGTTAACATCTCCTTTCCTGATAATGATAAAAACAACCAATCTGCTGTTTCTTTTGCCTCTTCAAGATTACTGGACAATCACTAGAGAAGAATTCGAATCTGTGTAGGATGCTTCTGTATTTTCTTTATAAAGTTGGATGGTAAAATCTTGTTGAGCAATAAAAAATCTGAAGGAAGAAGTCATATAGAACTAAATAGTTATTCACTGACTGACAATCTGCTGTTGCTTTAGGTCAAGATTATTTTGGGAGGATATGGTTTGTATGACCTCAGAAAATCTGAACTCAGGACTCATTTCTATACCTGTATCTTGGTAACTTGCTATCCTGGCTCTGGGTGGCTGAGCCAATTGGCTGTCTTCCAGAGCACATTTGGGCTGCAAGGGAACTGCCTGCTTGGCTAGCTGGCAGGCGAGATTAAAGAGGAGATGAATGTTGTTTCTGGCAGCAGCTGCTGTTTTGTTCGGGGCAGTCCTAATACCAGTCTGTAGTTTTCTGCATAAAGAAAAAGGCTACACAGATGCCCTGCTTACCTTTTCGACTTTGAAAAGTCTGTAATGTGGACCCTGGCAATGCATATTTTAAAACCACTTCTTAAGTGCATAGAAAAGTTTGTTTTTTTCCCCAAGTTTAGAGAATTAGAATCTTCTGGTTTCCTGAACAGCGTATGTTGCCCTGATGTTCTCGGTCTGCATGCATGTTAATTTCTACTAAAGGAAAGGAGTCTGCAACCTGACTTCTGTGTAATAACACATGTTCAGATCAAGTAGATTGTTTGCTTTAGGGGGCTTTGCAGCTCCTTTTTCTGGCATGTGGCTTTTTATTGTAAGAAGGCTGTTTTGCTTTGGAAGAATTGATGAGTGGGTGAATAGTCCACTAGAGTCTCTTGAAATTGGTTCTCAACAAAAACAAGATTTAGATAACACTTTTTCTTTAGGGGTCTCCAGCCTCATCTTCCCATAAATTTTGCCTTTTAAAGTTCCTTTTCAGTACTCTCTGCCACTGTTAAAACCTGCTCCCAGAAAAAGACCTGCTATATCTTGTCATTCACAATTGAATGTGAATTTTAGTCTGTTACCTCCCTCTATTAGGACTGTTTCTAATGTATGTTTTACTTCTAATAGTGCCTATAGATTTCTCATTTTTCATCATGTAAATAAGCTGAGGGCTCTTTTAACTCTGAAAGGGTTATTGGAATTTTGTGTGCCATGGGGAGGATGTGGGGGACACTTTTGACGCATGCCTCTAAATTAAAAAAAAAATCTAGAAATGGCCGACAATAAGATTAGTTTAATGTGTCTGTGCAGTGAAAGGTTATCATGAAATGAGGAGTTATCATACAATGAGCGTGACCTAGAGAGAAAAGTTGTACAATGCTAAAACAAAGTAGCCAAAGAAAAATGTCATCTGCAGAAGCAGAGTGTTACGGAAAAAACAGCAAGATGATTACCCAAGCCAAAAAGACACATTGTAGAGCTGAAGTCACAAACGAGGGACATTTTGCTTCAGCTTTCTATCTCCATAGGGTGTGTGTGTACGCACCTGCCCACGCGTTCAGGCACCCGCATACCCTTGTTGGAGTTTCCAGAAGTTAGAGAAAGAGGAAGGGAGAGAAAACAAAGATAAATATTTTGTCGATGTATTGGAACACCTCACTTCATTGGAAGTCAATTGTCTGTTAACCCAGGCTACTCTCAACACAGCTGAGAACTAAGAAATACATTCAGAAAGCCATCTGACCCCCAAATTAGTGTCAGAATACCTATGCACTAAAGATCAGGCTCTTTGTTCATGCAGGATTGATTCTATAAAGTCCTTTCTTGGGCTCTTATTTGTATGGTTTTGAAGCCGTTGTCTCCCTGACTTCCTAGACAGTCCAAAACCTACAGGGCACACAACAGATCACGGCACAGCACCTGTGGTTTGGAAAGTTTTCATTTGATTCTCACCAGCACTCCATGAACATGGAGGCAAAAATGATTCTCATTGTAGACACTGATAAACAGATACTCAGAAGGACTCACTGGCTTGTTTGAAGTCACACAGTGAGGGGCTCAGAGGTTTTTCTGGATCCACCTTCAGTCCCCTGCCATCACACTACAAGTTTTCAAAAGCGTGAACTTTTTTTCTTTCTTGTCCTTGGAAACCTTTGTTCAAACAAAATCTTACCCGGAAGCATGAACAAACAGAACAGAAAAAAAATAAAAAGCTGAACTGCTTGCTTAAAGCAAGCTTCAGGGGCCCAGAATTCTGGTGAGGCAGTATATTTTCCTTACCAGGAAGAACTTTAACATTGCACACTGCTCCATTCATTGCTTAATTCATCCAGAAAGTAAATTTATTGAGCTTTGATTTATTTTTCTATTGCTGTTGGAACAAATATGATCACCAATTTAGTGAACTAAAACAATACAGATTTATGACATTATGGTTTGGAGATTCTGAAGTCCAAAATGGGACTTAATAAGCTAAAAGCAAGGTGAGACCCTGTGCTGTCTTGAAGTCCCTAAGGGAGACTCTTTCCTTGCCTTTTTTCAGCTTCTAGAAGCCACCAGCGTTTCTTGACTCCTGGCCTCTTACTTCCATCTTAAATGCCAGCAGTGGCAAGTCAAGTCCTGATCGTTGTCACATCTTGCTGACCCTTTTTCCATCATTGCATCTCTTTGACCAGCTACAAATGTTCTCAGTTTGTAAAGACCAGTATGGTTAGGTTGGATTTAGAGAATCGAGGATAATCTCTCCCATCTCAAGGTCCTTTGCTTAGTCACATCTGCAAAGTCCATTTTGCCATATAAGGCAGTATATTCACAAATTCCAGGAATTAGGACATGGCCATCTTTTTTGCCATTATTCTGTCTACCATAAGTACTGCCCCGCCTGCCATGGGACGTGTATTTGCCATGGAGACTACAAGAGGCTAGATATGGGCATATTAACAGTAAAACTATGTTGCAAATCATTACCTGATGATATGGGAGAAATAGGTAAATTAAGACACAAACCAACAAAACTAAAAATACAATTGAAAAACAGTCCCTCAAACAAGTACAGTGATTTGGAGCTCCTTGGAGAAGGACAGTCACAACTACATAACCAAAATGCTTTTCCCCCCTAACTTCATTGAGGTTGTTCAGTCGCCCAGTCATGTCCAACTCTGCAATCTCATGGACTACAGCACGCCAGGCTTCCCTGTCCTTCTCCATCTCCCGGAGTTTGCGCAAATTCATGTCCATTGAGTTGGTGATGCCATCCAACCATCTCATCCTCTGTCATCCCCTTCTCCTACTGCCTTCATTCTTTCCCAGCATCAGGGTCTTTACCAATGAGTCAGCTCTTCGCATCAGGTGGCCAGAGTATTGGAGCTTCAGCGTCAGTCCTTCCAATGAATATTCAGGGTTGATTTCCTTTAGGATGGACTGGTTTGATCTCCTTCCTGTCCAAGGGACTCTCAAGAGTCTTCTCCAATACCACAGTTCAAAAGCGTCAGTTCTTTGGCACACCTTTTTTATTGTCCAGCTATCACATCCATCCATACATGACTACTGGAAAAACCATAGCTTTGACTATACAGAGCTTTGTGGGCAAAGTAATGTCTCTGCTTTTTAATATGCTGTCTAGGTTTGTCGTTGCTTTTCTTCCAAGGAGCAAATGTCTTTTAATTTCATGGCTTCAGTCACTGTCCACAGTGATTTTTGGTGCCCAAGAAAATAAAGTCTGTCACTGTTTCCATTGTTTCCCCATCTATTTGCCATGAAGTGATGGGACTGGATGCCATGATCTTCGTGTTTTTGAACATTGAGTTTAAAGCCAGCTTTTTCACTCTTTTCTTTGACCTTCATCAAGAGGCTCTTTAATTCCTCTTTGCTTTCTGTTGTAAGAGTGGTGTCATCTGCATATCTGAGGTTATTGATATTTCTCCTGGCAATCTTGATTTCAGCTTGTGCTTCATCCAGCCCAGCATATCACCTGATGTACTCTGTGTATAAGTTAAATAAGCAGGGTGACAATATACAGCCTTGATGTACTCCTTGCCCAGTTTGAAACCAGCCTGTTGTTTGATGTCTGGTTCTAACTGTTGCTTCTTGACCTATATACAGGTTTCTCAGGAGGCAGGTAAGGTGGTCTGGCTTTCCCATCTCTTTAAGAATTTTCCACAGTTTGTTGTGATCTACACAGTCACAGAACCAGAGATCAAATTGCCAACATCCTTTGGATCATAGAAAAAGCTAGAGAATTCCAGAAAAACATCTACTTCCGCTTCATTGACTACACTAAATCCTTTCACTGTAGATCACAGAAAAGTGTGGAAAATTTATTGAGGTATGACTGACAAATGAAATTGTATGTATTTAAGGTGTATGATGGGATGTTTTGATATATGAATACATTGTGAGATGATGGCCACAGTCAGACTGTCTACAGTTACCCATGTGTATGTGTGTGTGTGTGTGATGAGTACACTTGAGATCTACTCTTAGAAACTTTCAAGTGAACAATACAGTATTATTAGCTGTAGTCAAAGTGCTGTACATTAGGCCTTCAGAACTTATAAATGAAAGTTTGTAACCTTTAATCAATATCTTCCCATTTTTGTCCACCCCCCAGCCACCTTTCCGTTTTACTCTTTGTTACTATGAGTTCAACTTTTTTTTTTTTTTTTTGATTCCACATATACGTGAGATCATATGATATTTGTCTTTCTGTGTCTGGCTTCTTTCATTTAGTCTTTCCTTTATTTGATGAGAATGAATCATCAAAGAAAAGCAAAGTTTAATATTTCTAGTCACTGTTTAGGATATCAGGGAAGTGTGTGTACTATATATTAGAATAATTTCTGCATAGAATAATATGGAAAAAATACTTTTCCATTTAAAGAAGTAAGCTCCTCATTTCAACCCTCTCCCTGAAATAGTGATAGGGAGGTATTACTACTGCTGTGCAGAACGCTCAATACATTTCTACCCTGACTGCTCCTCCATCCTAATGTTTAGTTATGCTTGAGTGAATGATTGGATTTTATGAAAGATGAATACTTATCAGTAGCAAAGTACATGACCCTTGAAGAACATGAGTATGAACTGCATGGGTCCACTTATATGTGGATATTTTTCAATAGTAAATACTGAGGGTACTACACAGTCTCAGATTGGTTGAATCCCTGGATGCTGAGGAGCCAGGGATAGGGTGGGCTGACTATAAATTATACGTGGATGACTGCTGCATTGCTCAAGGCCAGCTGTATATGCAATACCAAATTACAATTTCAGTGTGATAGCTCTAACATAGTGCTTCATGAAATATGTTTCTCAGAGATACTTGTTTCTTATTTTTTTATTTTATTGAAGTATAATGGTTTTACTATGTTGTGTTAATTTCCAGTGTGCAGCAAAGTAATTCAGTTACATCCATACATTCTTTTTCATGTTTTTTTTCCATTATAGTTTATCCCAGGATATTGAATATAGTTCTCTGTGCTATAGAGTAGGATCTTGTATATCCATCCTATGTATAATAGACTGCACCTGCTGGTCCCAAACTTCCACTCCATTCCTTCCCCGTCTCCCCTCACCTTTGGCAACCACTATCCTACGTCTGTGAGTCTGTCTCTGTTTCCTAGGTGAGTTCATTTGTGTCATATTTTAGATTCCAGATATAAGTGGTGTCATGCGGTGTTCGGCTTCCTCTGCCTGACTTCACGTAGTGTGATAATCTCTAGGTCTACTCATGTGGTTGTAATTGGCACTGTTTCAGTCTACTTTATGGCTAGTGTGCCATTCCATACATGTAGCACATCTTTATCTGTTCATCTGTTGATGGGCATTTAGGTTGTTTCCATAGCTTGGCTATTGTAAATAGTGGTGCAATGAACACTGGGGTGCCTGTATCTTTTCAAATTATAGTTTTCTCATGGTATATGTCCAAGAGTGGGATGGTAGAATCATATGGAAAACATATCTTTAGTTTTTTTGAAGAACCTCCATACTGTTTTCCATAGTGGGTGCACCAATTTACCTTCTCTCAGGAATATTTGAGTGCATTAACAGATTTAAGTTTAGTCCTGCCCAAACAGACCCTAATAAATTGAGCAAAGTCATCTTTACAGATGTTTCTATATAGTTGATCCAAAAGAAATTGTTGCCCTGGTGAAATTACTTTGCAATTGTTAATAGATTTTCAATGTCTTACAAAACTTACAATTAATATATATTTTAAGCTATCAAAAACATATACAATTATAAAATTAAAAGTTCTGAAAAATGTAAAATATTCAGCTTTGACTTGGAAACGAGCTTGTCTTCATATACATAATATTTAAATAATTATTGAAGTCTTTGAGAGATGGTGTCAGAGGCCTCACCAATGATGTAACAGCTTCCTGGGAGTGCTATGACAGTATGAGGGGGTGAAGAGGACAGGATTTCAAACTGGACACACTTGAGTTTTCATTCTGATCCCACCACGGAGTGAAAGTGAAAGTCACTCAGTAGTGTCCGACTATGTGACCCTATGGACTATACAGTCAATGGGATTCTCCAGGCCAGAATACTGGAGTGGGTAGCCTATCCCTTCTGCAGTGGGTCTTCCTGACCCAGGAATCGAACCAGGGTCTCCTGCATTGCAGACAGATTCTTTACCAGCTTAGCTATCAGCAAAGCCCTCACCACGTAGAAGTCACCAAATCTCTCTTTATCTTGGTTTCTTCATCTTCAAAATTAAGATAGATGAATCTTAAATTTTGTTTGTGATCAGTTGGACAAAATCTTTGGTACCCAGTAAATATTCAGTAAGGGAAAGCTGTATTCACTGCTGTTCAGAAAGCAGCAGCATTTGTGCACACATTCAGACATCCTGCCTGGTAGTACTGATGACCTACAGTATACACTCGGTTAGAAGCCAGGCCCTCTGTTTGAGACCTGGATCTCACCCCTTCCTGTCTTCAAGAACATTGCTCTAATGTACCTTTCTTCTGATCCACAGTGCCAGTTGTAGCTCCTTCTGGATTGTCCCCATAGGGATACAGACATCCTGGTATTTCTACCATCTTACAAATAAAAGTCTCCCCCAACTCCAACCTAATTCTTCACCAGCCACATTCTCACTCTGTTTTTATTTCTTTGTTCATTTATTTATTTGCTGTCCTTTGAAAGACACCTCTTTTATTTATTTATTGTGTTAATATAAATGTATTTATTTTAATTGGAGGCTAATTACTTAACAATATTGTATTGGTTTTGCCATACATCAACATGAATCTGCCACAGGTGAACACGTGTTCCCCATCCTGAACCCCCCGCCCACCTCCCTCCCCGTACTATCCCTCTGGGTTATCCCAGTGCACCAGCCCCAAGCTTCCTGTATCCTGTATCAAACCTGGAGTGACGATTCGTTTCTTATATGATATTATACATGTTTCAATGCCATTCTCCCAAATCATCCCACACTCTCCCTCTCCCACAGAGTCCAAAAGACTGTTCTATACATCTGTGTCTCTTTTGCTGTCTCACATACAGGGTTATCCTTACCATCTTTCTAAGTTCCATATATATGCATTAGTATACTGTATTGGTGTTTTTCTTTCTGGCTTACTTCACTCTGTATAATAAGCTCCAGTTTCATCTACCTCATTAGAACTGATTCAAATGTATTTTTTTTAATGGCTGAGTAATACTCCATTGTGTATATGTACCTCAGCTTTCTTATCCATTCATCTGCTGATGGACATCTAGGTTGCTTCCATGTCCTGGCTATTATAAACAGCGCTGCGATGAACATTGGGGTACATGTGTCTCTTTCAGTTCTGGTTTCCTTGGTGTGTATGCCTAGCAGTGGGATTGCTGGGTCATAAGGCAGTTTCTATTTCCAGTTTTTTAAGGAATCTCCACACTGTTCTCCATAGTGGCTGTACTAGTTTGCATTCCCACCAACAGTGTAAGAGGGTTCCTTTTTCTCCACACCTTCTCCAGCATTTATTGCTTGTAGACTTTTGGATCACAGCCATTCTGACTGGCGTGAAATGGTACCTCATTGTGGTTTTGATTTGCATTTCTCTGATAATGAGTGATATTGAGCATTTTTTCATGTGTTTGTTAGCCATCTATATGTCTTCTTTGGAGAAATGTCTGTTTAGTTCTTTGGCCCATTTTTTGATTGGGTTGTTTATTTTTCTGGAATTGAGCTTTAGGAGTTGCTTGTATATTTTTGAGATTAATTCTTTGTCAGTTGCTTCATTTTCTATTATTTTCTCCCATTCTGAAGGCTGTCTTTTCAACATAAATCACAGCAGGATCCTCTATGACCCACCTTCCAGAATATTGGAAATAAAAGCAAAAATAAATAAATGGGACCTAATTAAAATTAAAAGCTTCTGCACAACAAAGGAAACTGTAAGCAAGGTGAAAAGACAGCTCTTTTTAAAAAGCTACGCACTTTTTAAAAAGCTATGCACTGTTTCTAATCACTCACCCCTCACTCTCGAATCCACCCCTCCCTGGCCTTTTCCAAACTGTTTCAATAAAAATGCTCTTGTTAATGTCACCAGTGACCTCTGTGCTGCTAAATTCAGTGATCAGTTCTTAGTCCTCATCTTACTTGATCTGTTATGAGTATTTGATGTAGTTCATAGTTTGACCTCCTTAAGGTACTTTTACTGTTTCTGTTTTTTTTTTAACTTGGGTTTCTCCTCCTCCTCCTCCCTTGGCTCTCTCTCAGGCTCCTTTGTGTGTTCTAAATCTTTTCCAGACCTCTTAAGGTTGGAGCACCATCAGTTCAGTTCAGTCGCTCAGTCGTGTCCGACTCTTTGCGACCCCATGAATCATAGGACCCAGTTATTTGTTCTTTTTTCTATTTGTATTCACTCCTTTGATAGTCTCATCCACTCTTTTGCTTAAAATTCCATTTATATATCAAAGGCTATCGTATTTATATATCCAGCCCAAACTACCCTCCTCAGTCCAGATTCAAATATCCTGACCTACTTTCATCACTGGGCTATCTTAAAGACATCTCAAACTGACGACATTCAAAACTTTACTCCTGATATGACCCCCCCCAAACCTTCTCTACCCCTCAGTCATTCCCATATTGATAACTTGATGGCAACACTATCCATTCAGTTGCTCAGGCCAGAATCCTTGGAGTTATCCTTGACTCTGAGCTAACCACCTCTAAGCAGTACACTGTGACAACCCTTTCTTGCTTGGATTATAGCAGTATCCCCAAATTGGTCTTCCTGTTTCTACCTGTTGTTAAAGCCTGAGCCTATTCTTACCACAGCAATCAGAAGTGATCTTTAAAAAAAAAAATTTTTTAGGAAAATAATTTATATTTTTAGAGCAGTTCATAGCAAAATTGAGAGGAAGGTACAGAGGTTTCCCCAGTGCTCCTTACCCCCACACATGCAGGGCCTCCCCCATTATCAATAATCTCCCACCAGACTGGTGCATTTGTTACAGCTGATGGACTTGTATTGACACACCTTAATCACCCAGAGCCCATAGTCTATGCTAGGGTTTACTCTTGGTGGTGTATTTTCTGTGAGTTTGGACAAACATATAATGACATGTATTCACAATTATAGTATCACATAGAGTACTTTCACTGCACTAGAAATCTTCTGTGCTCTATGGGCTTCCCAGGTGGCCGAGTAGTAAAAAGAAAATCTGCCTACTAATGCAAGGGACATAAATTCAATCCCTGGGTTGGGAAGATCTCCTGGAGAAGAAAATGGCAACCCACTGCAGTATTTTTGCCTGGAGAATTCCATAGACAGAGGAGCCGGGTGGGCTACAGTCCATAGGGTCGCACAGAGTCGAACACAGCTGAGCACACATGCGTGCATGCTCTGTCTGTGCATGCCTCCCGCTCCAACCCCTGGCAACACTGATCGTTTTACTATTTGCACAGTTTTGCCCTTTCCGAATGACAGAGGAGTTGGAATCAAATGGTGTAGAGCCTTTTCATATTGGCTTCTTCACTTTGTAACATGCATTTGTTTACTCTATGTCGTTTTATGGCTTCATAGCTCATTGCTTTTTAGTGCTGAGTAAAAGTCCATTGCCCAGATATACCACAGTTTATTCATCTATTCACCTACTGAAGGACATTCTGGCTGTTTCCAAGTTTTGCAGTTTTGAATAAGTGGCTATAAAAATCAGTAAGCAGGTTTTTGTATGGATATATATTTTCAGCTCCTTGGGACAGGACCAAGGAGCATGATTGCTCGATCATATGGTAAGTGTATGTTCAGTTTTGTAAGAAACGACCAGGTTTTTAGTATTATTATTATATAATATGTCATCTGTCTCCTATGCTCAAAATCCTGCAACGAATCCCTCTTGGTTCACAGTAAAAGTCAAAAATCCAGATGAGTATACAAGACCCTACATTATCTGAGCTGTTCTCTTTGACATCATCATCTTCATTGCTCCCTCTTTAATCTCACATGCATGCATGTGTGCTAAGCTTCAGTCCTGTCCAACTCTTCGCAACCCTATGGACTGTAGCCCACCCAGCTCCTCTGTCCATGGGATTCTCCAGGCAAGAATACTGAAGTGAGTTGCCTTGCCCTCCTTCAGGGGATCTTCCCAACTTAGGGATAGAACACAAGTCTCTTGTCTCCTGTGTTGGCAGATGGGTTCTTGACCACTAGCACCACCTGAGAAGCCCTGCTTTCTTCTTGCTCTTCCTTAAATAAAGCAGGTTCCTTAAATCAATGAGATGCATTTCTTTTACAATGGTGGGGGGAGATACACTTTCTAAAAATTGTCAGGGTAGTGACATTCCAAGTAGGTTTTTTTTTAATTCTCCAAGTGTTTGGTAATGATAATATATTACTTTTATAATAAAATATCTTGAAAATTCAATTGAAAACAACAAAATAGACCTTAGGGACTTAGCAGTAGCTTCTTTTTCTCTGTCTATAATACTCTTCTACAGACATCTGCATGGATAATTCCCTTAGCGCCATCTAATCTTTGATAAAACATTGCCTTCCTAATGAGGCCCCACCAAAATAGCATTCTTTTGGCAGTCATTCATATTGCAGTCTCTGGGGAAAGAGAGGTGGCGTTAATAGCTGGTGCTGTGGCCTTTTCTCTAGTTTCAGAGATGCCTGGGGATTTGACCTCTCTACCTTCCTCTTTGTATCAAGAACTCAAGTAACTGATAGGAGTATACCTAAACTTCACCCAAGAGAGTCCTGCTGAAGTTACTAGGTAGCAGAACAATCACCAGTATGCATTTTATTGTTGAGACTGTTACTGGTGGGAGGAGCTGTAATGGAGAATGAGTGGCAGCTCATGGCATGTCCCTGAAGGGGCTACTCAACTAGCGAGGTATAAGCCTGAGAAGTGGTCCTGCCCACCCAGCATTGTGAATCATTGCCACGTGCCCCAAGGGTGTAGTGATATGTGGACATTAGAGATGGTGCAGGAGTCAGTCATGAGTTCTACTCTGCTGTGCGTGCTCTTTGTCATCTGTCCTGTTTCGTTTCTCAGAGCTCAGTAGTACACTTGGTACTTGGTGAAGCCTCCAACGCCTTATGAGTGTGACTGTCACCTTGAACCTAAGACCCTGCTGCTAGTAGAGAACAGTAGGCATTGTAATTCCAGTCCCTTTACTGAGATCTAATTTTTCTCTTTTCATGGCACACTTTTGACATACTATATAATCCGGTTATTTATCAGTTTTATTGGTCAGGGTCTGCCTTCTCTCACTAGAAGCTAAGCTTCATGAGGGCAGGGATTTTTGCTTTTTTTTTTTTTTTTTTTAACTAATATATCCCCAGCATCTAGAACAGTGCCCAGCACACAGTAGCAGTAGGTGCTTAATAACTATTTGCTGAATGAATGAGTGAACAACTGTTTGTGTAGCGTTTCTTCAGTGGCAGGCATAAAACATGGAAAGAGAAATCAACAGAATTTCTGCCCTTATATTTCTTTTTTTTTTCATTCAGTCTTACTGAGATATAATTGACATATACCCTATATAAGTTGCACAGCATAGTGGTTTGACTTACATACATCATGCTGCTGCTGCTGCTGCTAAGTCACTTCAGTCGTGTCTGACTCTGTTCGACCCCATAGACAGCAGCCCACCAGGCTCCCCCGTCCCTGGGATTCTCCAAGCAAGAACACTGGAGTGGGCTGCCATTTCCTTCTCCAATGCATGAAAGTGAAAAGTGAAAGTGAAGTCACTCAGTCGTGTCTGACTCTTAGCGACCCCATGGACTGCAGCCTACCAGGCTCCTCCATCCATGGGATTTTCCAGGCAAGAGTACTGGAGTGGGGTGCCATTGCCTTCTCTGATACATCATGCAGTGATGACCATATTAAGATTAGTGAACATCTGTCATCTCATATAGTTACAAAAGTAAAGAAGCAGAAATTTTTTTCCTTGTGATAAGAACTCTTGGGATTTACTCTCAAACAACTTTCATATATAACATAGAGCAGTGCTAACTATATTTATCATTTATACACTACATCCCTAGTGGTTATTTTATCTTTCGACTGAAAGTTTGTACCTTTTGATCACCTTTATCAAATCCTCCCTCCCTCATCCCTGTGCCTTTATATTTCTTACAGCCTAGAATATGAATAAGGTTATTAGAGATTAGCCCTTTATAGAGATCCTTAGGGAATACTCCAAAGTTAGATCATGAAAGAGGGTGTTGGAGAAGTCTATTTCAAAGGAGGGTTAGATTTTAGTGATGACAGTATGAGAGACACTTTGGTTTAAGCATTGTATTTACATACATGAAGGGAGACTCTTAGAGGAGATGCTATGTGTTGGGATTGTCCAAAAAGCGGAATCCCCCAAACAAATCATTTACACCAGCAGTTCCCAACCTTTTCAGCACCAGGGCCCAGTTTCATGGAAGACAATTTTTCCACGGGCCAGGGTAGAGATGGGGATGGTTTGGGGATGATTCAAGCATATTACATGTATTGTGGATGTTATTTCTATTATTTATTACTCAGCTTCACTTCAGATCATCAGGCACTAGATCCCAGAGGTTAGGGACCCCTGATGTACACAATTTAGTTTTTATTTTGGCCCAAGGGAGAAGAGCAGGATCCCACCAAGCTCTAAGTAGTCTTAAACAAAATTAAGCAGGATTACTTAACATTCATAGATTACAATGGTAAAACAATGAAGGGATTTTAGTTTTGTTTACACTCCATTTTTATCTATGTAGGAAGCATTGTAGTCTTAGAAATTTTAGTAAATGATCAGTGTAACTTGGTCCAGTATAATATCTATTAAGCTGGCAGATATTAATTGAAAATAATAATCCAGTTCCATTTAATACATGGCTGGTTACATAATAAGTAGGAAAGATTTCTAGCCGTGTGCAGATGGGCCTTTGTGTAATTTTAAGATGCCATAGATGACTGTTAACTCATAAAAGAATTCTCACATTTTAAAATATCATCACATCTCCATGCCTTTGCTCCTGTTGTTTATTTCCCTGTCAACTCGCGCAAATTCCTCCTCTGTCCACCAGAATCCAGTTGGAGTCACATTTTCTCTGTGGCTTTTCTTGGCCCTACCTTTCTGCCACGAGTTCTCTCCCTTAAGATTAATTGATTAATTGCTTCCTCCTCTGGGTTCCCAGAACATTTATCTCAGTCTGTGTGTATTACTTATTTCCCTGAATCTGCATTTCAGGGGAGTCTTAACACCTTTGTACAATTCTCCGGCTGGCTCAGTCCCTGTCTCATACAAGTTCAATAAATAGGTATCAAATTTGAAACATTAGACTCTTTTTTAACCTTGATCACTGATTCATCTAGCAAATATTTAGCAAGAGCTTTTTATATTCCAGGTGTTGTTTTGTCTTGTAAAGATATTGAGGGGAAAAAAATAGATGCCCCAATTTTTAGAAATATAAAACACAGGGTAATAAGAAAAAGTAAGCCATGCATAAAAGTAACTATTTAACATGGTTGAAAGAGTTATTTGGAAAGAGAGGTAGCGTGTGTGTGTGTGTGTGTGTGCGTGTGTGTGTGTGTGTGAGTACTTCATGCTGGTATTCAAAAATGTCTTCTCATTGACTAAGAAAATATTTTTCCTTGTTAAATTGCTAAAAAACTGTGATTGAAAACAATGACTCTTTTGATGTCTCACAAATTAAATTTTCTCCTAGATCTAAATATCTCTCTCTCACTTTAACTGGGTGTTCTAGTAGGTTATTGGGTTAAAGCAATGCTCAGAGTTTTGCTGTTACTTGCCAAACACTCTACATTTAAAGTAGAGAAAAATTTTTTTTGGTGCCTTAAGGTACAAATTTTATGCATTCCCTAGTTTTTAGAAAATAGCTTAAGTGATAAATTCTTCTCATGTTGCTACAAGTTCATTTCTAATTGCCATTGGGAAATTGCCCATGGAAAGTTTTTGACAAAAGTTAACGATACTGTCATTGAAATGAAAAATCCAAACTATATTTTAACTGAGATTTTTAAGAAATTTGGTTAGCATAGTTTGTGTGTAAGGTATTTAAACCAGTAGTACTAAAAGAAAAAAAAAAAACAAACCCACAAGATAGATTCTTTTTTCCACATTAAGGCAGAAAATGTTAGTTGTTAATAGTTTGAGTGACTATGGATATTTACTGATGGTCACCAGCATTTTTTCTCTTTTCATTTAGACTTGGATTATCACTTGCATTTATCTTCAACTGCTCCTATTTAATCCTCTCGTCCACACTCAAGGGATCTGCAGTAACCGTGTGACTGATGATGTGAAAGACGTTACAAAATTGGTAAGGAATGCTTTCAATTGCTCTGACTCGTACTTTTTGAAAAAGATTTCCTTTTTTTCTTGCCCCAGATTAGTGTCTTTCAGAGATCAGGAGAGAAGTCACCGAGTTATGCTGAAGGGTTTGTAGAGAGCAGGTCAGGAGATACTTGTGGTCACAGAGCGTCTTGGTAAGGTTGGCCCGCCGCACCTCACTTGAGGGACTTTGTTTCCTTGCTGGCCTCTTCATCTCCTTTGCAGGCAGTGAAGGACGCTGGCGGGTGCTTTGTCTGCTGATGTGTGAGCACTAGCTTGTTCCGCATTATCTCGTAGGCAAGTTTCATTTTCCCTCCACACGTCTTCCTGCTCTTCTCTAAGGAGCCTAACAAAAGGAGGTCCGAACTGCTCATTCTCCCGTTTCCAACTGCTCTAAGACCCGTTACACGCGGGTGGGTGTTTGCCCCCTCAGTAAACACAGTTGGAGTCGTTTGTTGCCCAAGCGTTGACCAGACACATCTCCCACATCCATCCCATCGTAGCCTTTCCCTCAGCAAAAGCCGTTTTTCACTAGTGCCCCTTTGTCACTGCCAGCCTCTCTCAAGAGGCAGACCGCAGAGAGCGAGGGCGTGACCCAGCCTCTGAAATGGATTCCTCCCGACCCTCATGATCTAGGGCAGCTGTACGTGCTCATTGGAGCGACACTGTGTGCTTTCGGAATGAACACACTTTGAAAAGCCGTTTTGTAAGTTCCTGATTTTGTAAGTGCCCAGTGGCACTCAGTTATTTGAATATTGTTTTGAGAGCAGAGTGATGTGGGTTGTAGTATGTAAAAAAGAAAGGAAAGTATATTTGTTGAGATATTTATCTTTCCTACTTTGATATGCACTTCCTGGTATATATGTTGTTATTTGGGGTTCATAGCCAAGCTTCAAAACAGAAGTTTAATGCTACGATCTGAGTCGTGCTTAGCTTAGTCTCAATGTACAATTAAGAATATACGCATACATGCACACACACACACCATGCAGATTTCTTTGGATACCTACAAAGTCCAGGCTTAAAAATATTCTCTGGTGCAGTATCTGAAGGTGTATCAACATGTTTTATTTGAGGGACTGGTGATCCAAGCACTATAACATTTGCCTCCTATATGCCCAGCTGGGTTTAAGGATGGGCTGGGGGAAGTACTTTTTTCAAAACATAGATCATGATCCTTTTCCTCAAATTGCTTGTTAGTTTGTTAGCCAAGGAACTATTCTAAGAAGAAAACATTTATATTCAAAATTTGGTATGGGTCAAAGACCCTCGTGAAATGTTTGTTCAATAAATGAAGTAAGGATGTGCATCACTATGCAGCAACAAAATTATCTGTGGCATTCATGAAAGTCACAGGTGACTGGGCCCCACTGTTTAAACAGGTCTGAGGAAGGGCTCTAGGCATCTACATTTTAAAGATATTCCTTAAAGGAGATTTAAGAATCATTGCTTTAGATGGTTTATGCTGTCAAAGTTTAGTGACCAAAATATTGTGACCTTACTTTAACCTCATTTCTTATTATGACCAGTTTTATCTACGTTGTATCAGCTCAGTTCAGTTGCTCAGTCATGTCTGATTCTTTGCAACCCCCTGGACTGCAGTACTCCAGGCCTCCCTATCCATCACCAACTCCTGGAGCTTGCTCAAACTCATGTCCATAGAGTTGGTGATACCATCCAAATATCTCATCCTCTGTTGTTCCCTTCTCCTCCTGCCTTCATTCAATCTTTATCAGCATCAGGGTCTTTTCTAAGGAGTCAGTTCTTTGCATCAGGTGGCCAAAGTATTGGAGTTTCAGTTTCACCATCAGTCCTTCCAATGAATATTCAGGACTGATTTCCTTTAGGATTGACTGGTTTGATCGCCTTACAGTCCAAGAGATGTTCAAGAGTCCTCTCCAACATCACAGTTCAAAAGCATCAATTCTTTGACACTCAGCTTTCTTTATGGGCCAACTCTCACATACATAAATGACTACTGGAAAAACCATAGCTTTTTCTATGTTGTATGGGTTTACATATATGTTAGATTAATATGAGTCTCCAAAATAGACTTAAAGTAGGTCACAGCTGGGAAATTAACAACTCTTATGGGGCTATTTGTGGAACCATGGAGCTACAATGAGCAGGGGAGATTGGAAGTAGTCCTAGGCATCCAATTTCAAATATGTGGGCAAGGAATCACAGATGGAAGGTGATGGTGTATCTGACCACAGGCTAAGCATGTCCAAAATTAAATTTGCATTTAAGAAAAATTACGTATAGTCAGTATTTTTTGCTGTTTGAAGAATATTACTTAATGAGCACCACTTCCTGTGAAATGTCAAACTGATATTTTCAAGTGGCATAAGTAGGTATTATAAGCACCTTCCAAGATTTTCTGTTCTTGTCTTTAACCATCTGCTTATTTTCAGTCTGTTACCTATCAGTTGAAAAATGCAAGAAACTTTGAGAAAGAAATGCCTGGAAAGAGATACTTATTAACAGTAAAATATTAATATAATTCCTTTCCCCAGGGGGAAATGTAAAATCATTAAGCTGAAAAAAGTCTTTTTTCTCCCTTCCAGCAACTGACTCATAGGGGAATTTTTTAATTTCAAGAGTTGATCTAAATGAAATTAGTGTGTTTACTTCAGATTATTGGGGGAAAAGTCAAGTTAATAACAAAAAAGGATTTAGAAGATCACTTCTGATTGAATAAAGACCTACTTAATGCACAGCCGGTATTTCATAGAGTAGGAAATTGAAAGATATAAAATAATCCCTGGTCTCAGAGTGTTTATAATCTAGTTTGGGGCTAAGCCATCTCTATGAATATATGAAAGCAGATCACTAATACCACAATAACCACATGAAAATGGATGCTATTTAAAATATTTTCTGGTAAAGTATGGGATCCAACTTGTACTAATTTTTTGGTTAGAATGGATTTTAGCATCTGACAGATATGCTCTTTGACCTTAGATAAGAAACTATCTTTCTAAAGCTCAGTTCTTCCCAATTTTATGGTATAGATGGAATAAGAGAATGTGTGTGTGTGTATATATATACACACATATATATGTATATATATAACCACAGTTATTGTCATATGATCTCTCTGTGCCTCAGTTTCCTCATCATTATAATAGATTAATAGTACAACAGGGGTTAGTAGTGCCAACCTTCTGGCAGTGGAAAATCGTCTCACAGCCTATAGTTGGCCCTCTGCACATAAGGTTCCTCCCTAGCTGTGGTTTTTGCATCCATGGATTCAACAAGGGTGGATCGTTGTAGTAGTGTAATACTATTGAAAAAAATAAGAGTATAAGTAGACTCACGAAATTCAAACACGTGTTGTTCAAGGATCTACTGTACTTAACCTCATAGAGTGATTTTAAAGATTAAATAAATTAAAAGAACAGTGCTAGGAACATAGCAAGTGCGTGCTAAATATTATGTTAGTAATGGTAGTATAGGGCTCCCTTGGTGGCTCAGTGGTAAAGAATCTCTCAATGCAAGAGACCGGGATTTGATTCCTGGGTTGGGAAGATTCCCTGGAGGAGGAAATGGCAACCCACTCCAGTATTCTTGCCTGGATAATCCCATGGACAGAGGAGCCTGGTGAACTATAGTCCAGGGTGACAAAGAGTTGGCCACACTTAGCAACTGAGGACAGAATGGAAGTGTGATGGTAGTGATGTTTGTGGGGTCATAGTCCATGGGGTCGCTAGGAGTCGGATATGACTGAGCGACTTCACTTTCACTTTTCACTTTCATGCATTGGAGAAGGAAATGGCAACCCACTCCAGTGTTCTTGCCTGGAGAATCCCAGGGATGGGGGAGCCTGGTGGGTTGCCGTCTATGGGGTCGCACAGAGTCGGACACGACTGAAGTGACTTAGCAGCAGCAGCAGCAGCAGGATACTGGAGCTGAATTTAGAGAATTTAGAATTTCATAAATAGGAAAACTGAGATCCATGAGTGGTGAGTTCCAGCTCCTGGTCCCATACCTGTGTTGACTTCTAGGACAGTGGTTTTCAGACTGGCTTCAAGCGACTACCCAGCAGCTCTGCTTTTATTTATGTTTCTGGTTTTCTGAATAAAACTTGGGTGGAACAAAGAATTAAGCTTCTGGAAAAATGTTTGCAAATCACGTCTCTAAACCACCATTTTGTGGAATATTATTTGAGAACCATCCAGTCACAATCTCTGAGGGTCCTTATGAAAAGTTTAGCCATCAGGGCCCTGCCTCAGAAATACTGGATTGCAGCTCATGGAGATGAGATGTAGGAAACTTAATGTGTTGGACTGGCGTCCCAGGTGATAGTTATTTGCATAGGTCAGGACTGCTGAGGTAATAAATTATACTTACAATATGGGGTTGTTTCCATATTTGAAAAGAAGTGGAGTTCCCATCCTTAGCCTGAAACTCATTGATTTCACTAATTCAAACAGGGACATAAGTGACTTTTCAGTTTTATGGCTACAGATAACCACAGCCTCTCTCTGGAGAACAGTGGAGCAAAAAAGCTTCTTGAAGTAGGTCAGGCTTACTGGGGTGTTTGATACCAGCTCTGCTGTTACCCAGCTGTGTGACTTTGAACAAATAAATCTCTGAACCTTTTTGGGATTCAACTTTTGGTTTTGAAAATGAGGAATTAGGACATGATCAGTAGTTCTTAATCTAGAATTCATAAACTTTCAAACTCTTTCAAATGAAATTCCAAATTATGCTTGCTGTGTGCCTTATGTGTTTCTGCTGCTGCTAAGTCGCTTCAGTCGTGTCTGACTCTGTGTGACCCCATAGAAGGCAGCCCACCAGGCTCCCCCGTCCCTGGGATTCTCCAGGCAAGAACACTGGAGTGGGTTGCCATTTCCTTCTCCAATGCATGAAAGTGAAAAAATAAAGTGAAGTCGCTCAGTCGTGTCCGACTCTTAGTGACCCCATGGACTGCAGCCTACCAGGCTCCTCCATCCATGGGATTTTCCAGGCAAGAGTACTGGAGTGGGTTGTCATTTCCTTCTCCAGGGGATCTTCCCAGCCTAGGAATTGAACCCAGGTCTCCTACATTGCAGGCAGAGAATTTACCAACTGAGCTATGAGGGAAGCCTAGTGTGTATGTGTGTGTGTGTGTGTGTGTGTAAGAACATGTATAACTTTTCATGCTTCCCAGAGAAGTCTGTAACCCTCCCCCCAAAAGATAAGAACTAGCAAATTGGATAACTTGGGAGGCCCATTTTAGCCCTGAGATTCTCTTATTCCATAGTCCTGCTTCTTCAGATTGTACATGTTGGAATAATCCAGTTATGCCTTGACTAAAGGAGGTTATATCAGATTAGATTTACTTGCGTTGCAGGCATAACGTATGTACATTTTATCTGAGAAAAAGAAAGTGGGTTGAAAATACCTTTGTACCCTTTGCTCATTGTAATTTATTCAACCAAAATCATTCCTTTGCCAATGCTGCCAGTTCCACCTTTGCTGTGGGTGGCAACTTGCACTCTGCCCACAAATCTTAAGTTTGTTTGCTTGGAGTGACTCCCGTGTCACAGAAGCACATGGTTTGTGACTTTACTGTCATTTTCTTTTTAATTTCTTCTTGGACGTTTTGTACTACACCTGTAGTCCCCATGGTTTCCATTTGAAATCCTTCTGGCATGTTTACTCAGCATAATAGTTCATCTGTTTACAGAACTTTTTTGCTTTGTTTCTAAAAAATGTTGCAAGACTTGTATTAAATGGCAGACTCAGACCTACCTAAAGAAAGGGTGTTTGGGAAGGGGGTGAATCAAACTTTAAAAACTTGTATCTTTTGGGTGGTTCAACTGCAGCTCTTAATGATTGTGTTGATAAAAAAGGAATCCAAACATTGAAATAGATCAAATTAGTTTTTCCTTCTGTTCTTTCTACTGTTTCCTTCATTTATGATAATTTTTCTTCGTTTGGGGGAGTTTAATTGAATGTGACTTTGCTGCCTTTTGAAAACATTTTTATCTTTATCTGTTCGGTAATTATTTGTCTTCCTTAAAATGTTTAAGGCAGGTTGCTGTTCTAGCCCTCATCTTGTAAAAGTGGAAATCACTCTGTCTTTTCAAGGTCAGTCTATAGATCAGTAGGGTGAAGTCAGAAATTTGTGGCTTTCCTGGTCTTGCAGTAGACAATTATTTTAAACAGATTATATTAATACATGATTCTTACAGTTTGACATAATAGGAGATTATAAAAATATTCTTAGATAACAAATTTCACACTTTGAGTGGACAATTTTGAATAGTGCTGAATTTTTATTCTCTTCAAGTACAATGTTCTTTGGATAGAATTACCACTGCATTAAAATGGAGGATTGGAGTCTCTGAGTCTCCCCATTTCTAAGTATATCTTCTCTTTAAAGGCAGAGGTCCCCCATAGTTTTGTTTGACCATTGAAGAACAACGGTTTGATAGCTGGATAGTTTTTAAAGTAGATTTCTTATTAATTTGCAATATTTGGCATTTTACTTTCTGCTCCTGCAGTCAGTACATTTTTTTTTTCTCTATTTAAAGTAAATTTTGGACTTAAACAGTATTCAAAGGACAGAGTATATTAGAAATAATGTTTGTAAAAACTGACTAGCTATGTTGCCAAGCATGTCAATCTTATCATAAAGAAAATGTTGTTCTTCCTTTGTAAGATAAACCACTTAGGTACAGTATCTCCTGCCCCTTGACTTTTTTATAGCAGATATTATCGTGTAAACGTCTAAGCACCATGCAAAGCATTGTCTGTGGATTCTCTGTTTTAGTCATTGCAACCCTAGGAGGTAGTGATTTTGTCCACCCGTGTATTCTTTACTGTCTGGGTCAAAGGGAAGCCTGACTAATGCACCACCGTATTGATTAGGCAGCTGAAGCCTAGTGATGGTTAGTAACCTGATGATTCTCACTTGGAAGCTGGGAGATGAATAGAGGTATGAACCCATAACTGCCCATCTCTAGAACATAAGAACCCGGTTCATAATTTATGATGTCTTTACTTATGTCAGTATCAACTGCAATTTAAGAACTATCATTCTCTCCTCTTGAATTGCACTTGCTAGGTAGAAGTCACCTTATTTTATGATTAGGAAATTATAGATTAGTACTATTTAACAGGAGTCATCATCATAAGGTATGTTTATGAAGCAGACCAACATTTTAAAATTAATTTTTATTGGAGTATTATTGCTTTACATGTTGTGTTAGTTTCTGCTGCATAGCAAAGTGAATCAGTTACACATATATCCCCTCTTTTTTAGATTTCCTTCTCATTTAGATCACCACAGAGCATTTAGTAGAGTTCCCTGTTGTTAGATGGTAGAGACCAAATGTTTTTAATCTCTTTTATTTGAAGGAGACAAGGATCATCTAAACTTATTTAGGTATTCTTCACTGAGAAAAGATGACCCAGAAAGGCTTGTGAGTTGTCATGTTAATTTTTTCTAAATCACTAATTGAGTTATTATTTAAATAAGAAAAAAGCAATTGACCTGGTTAGATTTTTAGTCAGTATTAACAAGAACTTATTTTACTAGGACAGTTAGGTTTTAAAAATCTGTAGCCTTGGATATGTATCCATATAACCTTACCAGCAGGATGTTTCCTTGGAATCTAAAGCACATCTCTGCTTTTTCAGCTTTTAATCTCTGTAGAAATATTTAATGTGTGTTCAGTATTCTCCCACTGGTCTTCTAAACTGCCCCTGGTCTCTCTTCTGTCTTTGCTTCAAAAAATACTTCCAAACTGCTGCTGCTGCTGCTAAGTCGCTTCAGTCGTGTCCGACTCTGTGCGACGCCATAGAAGGCAGCCCACCAAGCTCCTCCGTCCCTGGGATTTTCCAGGCAAGAGTACTTCCAAACTAACCTTCCTAAATTGACTGTCATGTTTTCTTCCTGCTTAAACACATTCAATGTAGCACCACTGCTTACACAAAAGTTAAATCTGACTGAATTCTTAGTGATTTTCTCCTTCAACTTCTTCATCTTACAGATGAGGGGTATAGGTTCCACAGGGAGGAAGTGATGTGCCTAAGGCAACAGTGACCGGTAGGGATCTAGTGGTGGAACTGGTTCCACTGAACCTTACTGCTTCCCACCTGGCCTCCGTGGCCCAACATTTAGGTTCCTCACTGATGTGGGTCTCCTGGTGTATTTCTTACCACCTACCAGCTAGAGCCTGAATGATCTGCCCCTGGTCTACCATGTCTCTGTCTTTGCAGATGTCCCTCTCCCTTGCAATTAATAAGTACTCGTTTATACACAATACTAAATAACTATTTTAAACAAGTTACATTATCCTTGTATAGTCTTAATAAATCCACCAGCTCAGTTCTGTGATTCCCATTTTACCTATGTGGAAATTGAGGCTAAAGAAGATTTGGTAACTTGCCCAAGATCTCTGAATTAGCACGTGGCAGGACCTGGGTCCAGCCTGAGCAGTGTGTCCCCAGGGCCTGTGTTGGGAGGCCTTTGTCAAAGTAACTGCCTCAAGGGAACAGCTTATCTTCCTAGTTCCAGGCCAAAGCCTCCCTCTACTCTCTCAAATTTCTGCAGTGCTCACCATGCATAAGAGAAACTGAATTTATCACGAGGTTATCTGTGCCTTTTGGGTGCTATTCAACATACTATGAATGCTTAGAAAGTAATATAATAATTCATGAAGTGGCCATAAAAAATATACAACTTGACTTTCTTAATACTCTTCCAAATGTGATTGGCAATGAACCAGTGCAATCCAAGAAAGTAATAACGTGCAGACTGATCCACAGATAACTGCTGAGACCAGCACTCAGAGCCGGGATTTGTGTGCTCACTCGCACTGTGTACTCATGTCTGTGACCCTGAGATGCCAGTTAACCTCTCTGAGCCTCCATGTATCGTTCAGTAAAATAGGCCCAATAATATGTATCTTGGTTGTGGCAGAGACTGTGTCCAAAACCTTTTAAAATTTTAAAGCATTTTTCAAAAATAGTATTCCTTTTCAGCTCCCTTAGAAACTAAATATCAGTAAATCAGTTTAAGGCAGACATTATTATGATATCCTGCCCCCTCCCCCCCAACCCAGTGTGGTAAGATTTGTTTGACTTTTTTGCACCAATTTTTTACATGTCAATTACTAACAAAACAGAATTGGCCAGCGTATCTTTACATTTTCTCTGTTCTCTTGGTACATACTCAGATCATAAGTTTTCTGAATACTAATTTGGTCAGTTCTGTGTTTATTTTCCAATGTTAATTGTGTGTAAGGAAGGGGGCTAGATTGTCAAGCGCCTGTGTTCAGACCACCTGCCATTTTGTGCCATGCTTCTCCATCTGGAATGGCTTTCACTTACCTGTTGGTTTGTAACAAAACAGAATGGTGCTGCTCATTCTGATTCCAGCTTTTATACCTGTCAAGCTGTTAGCTCTGTTTTCCACCGGGGCTTACATAAAATGATGAGGTCCGTCTGCTTTTCAAATATGGGGGTGAAGATCCACAAGACAGAAGAAATCCTGGAAGCACGGTGGGAAGTTTGACCAAGAGAAAGAACGTTACTGTGAAAAGTCACCCTGAACTTAAAGAAGGCCACCTTCTGTGGCAATGCAGATGTGTTCTCAGTAAGCAGTGCAGACTTGACTGTTCTCTTGGGGGTGACGAGGAGGGATGTTGGTGAGCCTCACAAGTAGGAAATATCTGGGACAAGTGTGCAGAGAGTAGATGGGTGACCGTGTGTAAGTTGAGCTGAGAGGTAACGGAGGCCCCGCTGTCAGAGACCCGAGTTCTAGTCCAGACTTGACAGGTAGTAGTCATGTGACCTCAGTCGGGTTATTTGACCTCTTTGAGTCTTAAGTTCTTCATTCATTAATTTAGCAATCCTATGTGAACGTGATTCTGAGGGTTGGGTGCGATCACACAACGTAAGCCCATAATGAGCACAGTGCTAGAACATAGTAAGTATTTGGTAAGTGTTAGGCTGGAGGCTGAGATGAGAGGGAGGTGGTTCCATTGGACGTTGGATGGTAGCACGCATGATGGGATCCCCTCCTCCCTTGGCTCCCCTCTGACTGCATATGCTTTTACCTAGATTCTTTTCTCAGCAAATTGTTCTCAAATTCTAGAAGCTATTGGTAAAGCCAAGAAGAAACATAAGGGTTGTGTTCTGGGAGTCTTGTCAGAGATGAACTAACCTGAAAATATGCACCAGGTACTAGCTCATGATGGAGAATACTGATAATTTAAGAAACAGGGTAAAGGGGAAAATGAGTCTGCCAGAGCAGAGAGACCCACTGAAGATATAATAGAGCAAAACCACATTTTTACATTGTCTATTGTTTTAAGACCCAGCGGGCTAAGTCAATTTGTACATAAAATAAAAGGGCCATATTCTACAGTAGGAAATTTTAACTGTTCTAGAAGGGTGAGATGTCAGAGCCGGTGATATGTAGAAAAGGAGACAAGTGAACCTAAAACTCTGTAACTTACTAGACCTTGTGCCTTGGAAGTCAGTTTCCAGTATAGCTCTCAGTAAAGAATATGGATTGATTGCTTATGAAGTTTGGCACACTCATCTAAATTCTTAAATTGACTCTTAGACACGGGTACTTTTTTTTTTTAATTGGAGGACAACTGCTTTACAATGTTGTGCTGGTTTCTGCCTTACAACCATGTGAATCAGCCATATGTATGCATATATTCCGCCCGCCCAGTCTCACCCGCATCCCCACTGTGATAGTTCACCACAGAGCACCAAACTGAGCTCCCTGTTATACAGAAGTTTCCCACTAGCTAGCTATTTTATACGTGGTAGTGTATATAGGACATGGATACTTTTATCTCCACTTTACGGATGAGAGAAACCAAAGTAGAGTTGAGATTTGTTCTAAATTCCCTGGTTCTAAATCAGGTGCTTGTTCAACTTATGCCACAATGACTGATGGAAATGGGTTAGATATTTTTTGAAAGTCTTTAAAGGAAGCTAGTTAAACATTTGAGGCATCTCATGCGTTTAGTCCCAGGCAAGTAGGTTATATTAGATCACAAAACTGAATCTTTCTAAATTAATTAACTGATAACGCATGTGCAACTTATAAGTATCATTGTTCTTTTGAAACTTAACACTTTTTTTTCTAGGATTAACATAGAACAGTAGTTCTCTAACTTGAGCACACATCAGAATCACCTGGAGGACTTGTTTAGTAAGATTCAGCAGGTCTGGTGTGGCCTGAGACTTTGCATTTCTAACAGGTTCCCTGGTGCCATTGACACATCACTTGGAGAACCACTTAACGAGAAAAATACACTGTGTTACTGATCCTTCGGAGGAATAAATAGGAAAATAGTCCTGAAGGGAAATTCCAAGACCACAGATGGAAGCTGAAATTCAAATCATGTTTCCAAACTCAGTAAATTATAGTTAGCCACCCATAACTGAATTTGGAGTGAAAAAAGATTTGTATTATTATTTCATTTCTGGAGAGTGCTTTTGATTGCAAAGGGAAATCAAGAATGAAAAGTCACTATGTATGTAAATGTTGAAAATCAGAGGTAATTTAAAAGCGTACTGGGTTTGCAGGTGTTTTTCTCTAAACCCCTAAAAACAATATTATTAACTGATGTGTATGGATTTTCTTACAGATTTTTTTTTCTTTTGGTCTCTGTAGGTGGCAAATCTTCCCAAAGACTATATGATAACCCTCAAATATGTCCCCGGGATGGACGTTTTGGTATGTAAACTGTACATTTCTGGGTCTCATTGTGGTAGCTGACAAAAGAAACGGGGTCATTCATATTGAGATAGGAAGTTATCTTCCATTTAAGAGTTTGCTAACTGTCAGAATTTGAAGAAGGTATCTTTGGAATTTGACTTGTATATTTATATTTTTTCCTCAGGCAACCGCTAAATTTTGGTTTGGGGTGAACATTTCAGCATGTGTCTTACCCCTATACTCCCAAAGCACATAAGATCACCTTCTTTATAGCTAGCCACTGACTTCTGTTTTTCTTTCAGCCTTCTTACAAACAAAGGCTCAAGTTTAAAATTATGTAAATTACTTTCATACCTGAAAAAGGTCCTGTATAAGTCTCCTATTTAATTTGAGAACACAAAATGTTTTATCTCTGAATTTATTTGCAGTGTGATTGATTTTCAAAATTTACAATAAAAAGGTAGCTCTGATTGTAGGTACGCTTTTATGACTGTAACCAAGAATTTTCATTGATGTTCTAATTATGTAGTGTTAGTATTAAGACATGAAGAAATATTTCACGTATAGGGACTAATGTAATGCCTGTGGACCCGTCACATAACTTGTCAGATGTTACCATTTTGCAATATTTGCTTCAGCTGTATTTTTTAATTGGAGTATAATTGCTTTACAGTGTTGTTTCTGCTGTACAATGAAGTGAATCAGCAATGTGTATGCATATATCCCTTCTCTCTTTGGACTTCTCTCCCACCCACCTCCACCCCACCCATCTAGGTCATCACAGAGCACCAAGCTGAGCTTCTTGTGCTTTTATATATAGATAGCAGGCTCCCACTAGCTATGTGTTTTACATATGGTAGTGTATATATGTCAATCCTAATCTCCCAATTCATCCTACCCTTTCCCCCATCCCTCTCTTTCCCCTCATGTCTGCAAGTCCAATCTCTACCTCTGCATCTCTATTCTTGCCCTGGAAATAGATTTCAAATGTACTTTTTAATAGTGAATCATGATAAATATAGTTAAAGCCCCATATATGCCTCTCTCCTATACCCTTAAGTACCATTTTTCTCTTAGGGAGAGCTTATCTCTTAGGAATAAGTATTCTGAGCTGGAGTTTCTCATTCCAATGCATGTTTTCAGGGCTTGACATGAGAGTACCATCCCCTTGGAGTTGTGTTGAGTGTAACAGCCCACAGTAGCCCTACTCTTTCTTATACTTTGATAGCAAACTCTACATCCATATATATATGATACCATGTTTTGCATATTTTCAAATTTTATGTTGATGCCATTATAATGCATATATGACTTTACAACTTGCTCATATTTTGCAAAATGCCTTTGACACATAATATGTTCCATGTTGATTCACTTTAACTACTGTATTATGCTCCTTTGAATTAATTTAAAGCCACTTGGGTTACTCTCTGCTCTGCAAATTGACATCTTTCTATAACACCAAAAATACTTATTACACATTGGCTTCTTGCAGGTTGACTTTGAGTCCTTTCTGTGGACACATCCATCAAAATTATTACCAGTTCAAGTGTGTTAATAAGCATATCACTATGGCAACCCACTCCAGTGTTCTTGCCTGGAGAATCCCAGGGATGGGGGAGCCTGGTGGGCTGCCGTCTATAGGGTCGCACAGAGTCGGACACGACTGAAGCGACTTAGCAGCAAATTGTTGTTGTTCAGTTGCCAAATCGTGTCCAGTTCTTTGCAAGCCCATGGACTGTAGCTTGCCAGGCTTCCCTGTCCCTCACCACCTCCCAGAATTTGCCCAAGTTCACCATTGAATTGGTGATGCCACCCAACCATCTCATTCTCTGTCACCCTCTTCTCCTTCTGCCTTCAATCTTTCCCAGCAGCAGGGTCTTTTCTGATGAGTCAGCTCTAGCATCAAGTGGCCAAAGTATTGGAACTTCAGCATCAGTCCTTCCAAAGAGTATTCAGGGTTGATTTCTTTTCAGATTGACTGGTTTGATCTCCTTGCAGTCCAAGGGACTCTAAAGAGTCGTCTTCAGCACCGGAGTCAAAAGCATCAATTCTTCAGCACTCTGCCTTCTTCATTGTCCAGCTCTCAAATCTGTATGTGACTACTGGAAAGACCATGTGAAAGTGAAAATCACATGGTTTGTCTGACTCTTTGCAACTCCATGGACTGTAGCCTGCCAGGCTCCTCTGTCCATGGAATTCACCAGGCCAGAATACTGGAGTGGGTAGCTATTCTCCTTCTCCAGGAGATCTTCCCAACCCAGGAATCAAACCAGGGTCTCCTGCATTGCAGGTAGATTCTTTACCAGCTGAGCTACCAGGAAGCCCTAGACTTCACTATATGGACCTTTGTCAGCAAAGTTAGGTCTTTGCCTTTTAACACACCGTCTAGGTTTATCATGGCTTTCCTGCTAAGAAGCAATCGTTTTCTAATTTTGTGACTGCAGACACCATCCACAGTGCTTTTAGAGCCCAAGAAGAGGAAATTTGTCACTGCTTCCACCTCTTCCCTTTCTATTTGCCATGAAGTGATGGGGCTGATGCCATTATCTTAGTTTTTTGTTTTTTTTAATATTGAGTTTTAAGCCAGCTTTTTTACTCTCCTCTTTCATTCTCACCAAGAGGCTCTTTAGTTCCTCTTCGCTTTCTGCCATTAGAGTGATATCATCCACATATCTGAGGTTGTTGATATTTCTCCTGGCAGTCTTGATTCCAGCTTGTAACTCATCCAGCGTGGCATTTCACATGATGTGCTCTGGGTATAAGTTAAATAAGCACTTAGTGCTTGTGTTTAAAAAGTCTTCCAAACTTTGTAAGGTTGTCATTGCAAGAGCATTCTTTTGAAAGGCGTATTTCTTTTCATTAGTCCATGCTAAAATCTTTACTATCTACTAAATTCCACAGAATTCCTTAGAACATGTACCTTCTTGTTGAACCATGTACCTCTTTGTTGACCTAGCAAGTCTAGGTCAATGTCTGTCCTATTGAACAAGGGAAGTTCTTGGACATAGTAATGTAAATTTTATAGCAGCCTGAACCTTAATTAATCTAATCATCTGCTCATTCAGCAAGTATTTGTTTAGGGAAAACTATGGAGCGAGCACTTTATGAGACACTTTAAGAAACAAACAAACATACGTCAATTAACCTTATGTTCAAAAAATAGTAATTATGGGGTTTGGTGTAGCTGGCCTTTTTATAATGCTTTTCTATTTGCAAAATGACTTCACATTTTTATCTTCTTGGATGATTAGAAAAATAGGAAAGCAGGATGGCTACTGTGATTCTTATTATACAAATGACACCTTGGGCTTTATAAACCAGAAGCATTTTGACCAAGGTTAAACAATTAGAAAGTGATAGTCTTAAAAAGAAATCCTAGGCCATCTGACTCTTAACCCTTCATGTGTGTATCTATTAATAGCAAGGCAAAGAGTTCTCAGTGAAGCATCTACGTTATAAAGACATACCCTGTTCTGACTAGAGAAGCACTTAGGCTGCGACTGCCAAATTCATTTAAAGAAATCATGCAACTCTTTGAAAACAATTGTGTTAAACTAAAAATAGCAAAATAGATTCTTTTGTGCTGGTATAATCATAGATTGTGCCGAATCATAGATTTCTGTATTGGCTGGTGCTAACAAGAGCTAACTTATAAAAATAAAATGATTCATTGCCACCTATTTTTTCCCCCTTGTTTCTGTAATTGAGAAAAATCCACTATTATTTGGTCTTGGCATACCATCCTGGCACAATTGCAGGAACTCTGTTCTTGGCTACCACAGTTGGCAAGAAAAACAAACCCGAACATAGCCTTTGGGTAGAAACAGGGGGTCATATGCTTTGTTTTACCTTCATTTAAAAATGTTAGTTTCTTCCAGGACCAGAGGAGTTTCCCAGTGGAGAGGCTCAGGCTTATTTGCCTTATCTTTTGTCTTTAAACAATACAGGGTGGAGTGGGAGCCAGAATGGGTACCAGAAATAGTCTCTGGGGCCAAACCAATAAAACTATGCTGGAGGCCCTGGGCAGAAGAAAGCTCTAGAATAGAATACTTTTTTTTTTTTTTTGGTTTGGTTTTAAAAATCAACTAGATACTCCTGAAAAGGGGAGGTTACTTTTCTAAGTGCCTTTTTAGAAAATTACCCAGCAGATTGTCTCTCACAAATAGCTGGGTATGATCCACTGGTTGGTATTTAAATCTAACGATAATTACCAATTTTAGTTTAAACTCTTTGAAACTATAATATTGTCAGACTTAGGAATCCTTTAAATTCTTAGCCTAAAAATCCTAAATGTTTCTGATCCTTTTCACTTACTAGTCACGTTGTAGTAAGAACAGAAATTGAGTTGCTGAATCTGCAGTCATTCTGACCTCTCTAAAATGATATGAACTATGAGTTGCTTGTGGTATTGGCATAATAAAGTTAATCTGCTTTTAGTTAAATTACATACTTAACACTTTTTAATCTAACTTTTTAGTTGAAAATACTTTAGAATTTACAGGTTATAAGAATATTCACCCATACACCTTTTAATAAGATTCAATTGTTTTTAACATTTTGCTTCATTTGCTTTATAAATTCTTGCTTTCTGTATGCATATATCTAAACCCCTTGAGTAAGTTGTATACAAAATGACTGTTTACCCCTAAATACTTAAGTGTGTGTTTCCTAAGTATTTTCTCTTACATAACCACAGTTGTCCACTTGAATAAATTTAGCAGTAACTAAAATACTTCAATCTGTTGGCTGTATTTCAATGTTACCAAATTTTTCTGGCATGTTTTTCTTCGGGTACAAGATCTGATCTAGCATCATGATTTGCATTTTGATACTATCTATGATCGGCAGAATAATGGTCCCCCAAAGATGTCTCATGCTGTGACTATATTAGCTTCCATGGCAAAGAGTCTTTGCAGATTTAATTAAAGATCTGAGGATGGGAAGGGTATCCTGGGAATATCCAGGTGGACCCAATCTAATCACATAAATCCTTATGAGAGGGACTTTAGGAACCAGAGAGAAGGTGTTACACCCCTGGCTTTGAAGATGAAGGGGCCACAAGCCAAGGAATGTGGGAGATCCCTGAAAGCTAGAAAAGACAGGGAAGGAGATTCTTCTGTAGAGCCTCTAGAACAAACACCATGTAATCTGTGGTCACTTTGATTTCAGCCTGTTGTTGTTCAGTCAGTCAGTCCTGTCTGACTCTTTGCAACTCCATGGACTGCAACACGCCAGGCCTCCCTGTTTTTCGCCATCTCCCGGAGCTTGCTCAAATCCATGAGTCAATGATGCCTTCCAACCATCTTGTCAGAATACGCATCCCAAGGTGTGATGCTACATTAAGGAGTGATGTGTCCTCTAGTTATCACACCCAGAGGCACAGTGTCCATCTTCTCCCCATAGTGCTGCTTGTTTTAATCCCCTGGTTCAGGTGTCCCACTATTCCTGTGTATTTACTCATTAACAACTAAGCTGGGATCTTTGGGAAGATACTTGAAGACCATGTACATTCCTTCATCAAAGTTTCTCTTGTAGATTGATTTTTACATGAACCAGTCTTTACTGTCATGTCAGTTTTTATTTTTTTTAAAGTCAAGGTTAAACAAAGAAGTCATTGGCAATACATAATGTTATCCTAAAAACATGGATCCCAGCCATCTCCCCTTTGCAGCACCCTTCCTCACTTCTGGACGATTTCACCTTCTCAACTATTTGTACCTTTTTTTGCTGGTCTGCCCCCTCTGGGTCTTCTCACATCTCCCTCACCAGTCAAGGATTTATTACTTGATATTTCAACTCTTCTTTAAAAGACAGTGGTTCTTCAAAACAAATACACCTGGTCATTTTATCCCTCCTCTTCATATACTTTGAATGGTTGCTCTTAGGAAAAGAAGCTCCTTAAACATGGCCTCCAAGACTCTGGTGATCTGGCACCTTTCCAGATTCTTCTTCAGTCCTGCAGCCTCACATGTTCCTTGATGCCCCTGTTCCTTTCCTGCAAGTCTTTCTCTGAACCTAGTGTGCTGGTCAGTCCTTTTCTTGGGATAACTCCTCTTTCATTTTCTTTTTTTTTTTCTTCTATGATTTTTCTTTAAAAAAAAAAAAAAAAAGTTTAAATTGAAGTATAGTTGATTGTTCCCAGGAGATAGAGGACAGGGAAGCCTGGTGTGCTGCAGTCCATGGGGTCACAAAGGGTAGAACATGACTTAGTGACTGAACAAGAGTAGTTGATTTATAAATGTTGTGTCAATCTCTGCTATACAGCAAAATGACTCAGTTTTACATATACATACATTCTTTAATATTTTTTCCATTATGGCTAATCGAGAATATTGGCTATAGTTCTCTGTGCTCTACAATAGGACCTTGTTGTTTATCCATTCTAAATGTAATAATTTGCATCTACCAACCCCACATTCCTTCCCCATTTCCTGGCAACCACAAGTCTGATCACTATGCCTGTGAGTCTGTTTCTGTTTCGTGGATAGGTTCATTTGTGCCATATTTTAGATTCCACATACAAGTGACGTCATGATATTTGCCTTTCTCTTTCTGACTTACTTCACTTGGTGTGAAGTTTTATCCAGGTAGCTGCAAACGGCATTATTTTGTTCTTTTTTATGACTTAGTGGTTTTCTGTTGTGTTTATGTACCACATCTTTTTTATCCATTCCTTTGTTGATGGAGATTGGAGAAGGCAATGGCACCCCACTCCAGCACTCTTGCCTGGAAAATCCCATGGATGGAGGAGCCTGGTAGGCTGCAGTCCATGGAGTCGCTAAGAGTTGGACACAACTGAGCGACTTCATTTTCACTTTTCACTTTCATGCATTGGAGAAGGAAATGGCAACCCACTCCAGTGTTCTTGCCTGGAGAATCCCAGGGACAGAGGAGCCTGGTGGGCTGCCATCTATGGGGTCGCACAGAGTCGGACACGACTGAAGTGACTTAGCAGCTTAGTTGATGGAGATTTAGGTTGTTTCCCTGTTTTGGCTATTGTAAATAGTGCTGCTATGAACATAGGGGTGCATGTATCTTTTTGAATTGTAGTTTTGCCCAGGTATATGCCCAGGAGTGGGATTGCTAAAGATCATATGGTAGCTCGATTTTCAGTTTTCTGAGGAACCTCCATACTTTTTTCTATAGAGGCTGCACCAATTTACATTCCCACCAACAGCATAGGAGAATTTCCTTCGCTCTGCACCCTCTCTAGCATTTGTTGTTTGTCTGACAAGTTCATTCTCAATTTCACTTCTTTAAGGAAGCCTTTACTCTCCTTGAGGAAGCCATACCCTCATATTAGAAACTTTTAATAGTACTCCTCAGAATGGTAGTGCTTTTGTTTATTTGTGCAATTATTTAGTTGTAATCTATTTACCTATAAACTTCCTGAGGGCAGGAGTTCTGTAATTTTGCTTGTCCATCCTTACTGTCCAATGTATAACCATTGTTCAGTTGCTCAATCGTGTCTGACTCTGCAACTGCATGAAATTCAGCACTCCAGGCTTCCCTGTCCATCACTATCTCCTGGAGTTTGCTCAAACTCATGTCCTTTGAGTCAGTGATGCTATCCAGCCATCTAATCCTCTGTCATCCCCTTCTCCTGCCCTCAATCCTTCCCAGCATCAGGGTCTTTTCTAATGACTGGGCTTTTAACATCACGTGGCCAAAGTATTGGAGCTTCAGCATCAGTCTTTCCAATGAATATTCAGAGTTGATTTCCTTTAGAGTTGACTGGTTTGATCTCCTTGCTACCCATGGGACTCTCAAGAATCTTCTCCAGTACCACAGTTTGAAAGCATCAATTCTTCAGTGCTCAACCTAGTTTATAGTTCAACTCTCACATCCTTACATGACCACTGGAAAAACCATAGCTTTGACTCTACAGAACTTTGTTTGCAAAGTGATATCTCTGCTTTTTCATATGCAATCTAGGTTTGTCATAACTTTTCTTCCAAGGAGCAAGTGCCTTTTAATTTTGTGGCTGCAGTCACCATCTGCAGTGATTTGGGCACCCAAGAAAACAAAATCTGCCACTGTTTCCACTTTTTCCCCATCTATTTGCCATGAAGTGATGGGACCAGAAAATTAGAGATACCAAGGGAACATTTCATGCAAAGATGGGCTTGATAAAGGACAGAAATGGTATGGACCTAACAGAAGCAGAAGATATTAAGAAGAGGTGGCAAGAATACACAGAAGAACTGCACAAAAAATAGCTTCATGACCCAGATAATCATGATGGTGTGATCACTCACCTAGTGCCAGACATCCTGGAATGTGAAGTCAAGTGGGCCTTACAAAGCATCACTACAAACAAAGCTAGTGGAGGTGATGGAATTCCAGTTGAGCTATTTCAAATCCTGGAAGCTGATGCTGCAAAAGTGCTGCACTCAATATACTAGCACATTTGGAAAACTCAGCAGTGGCCACAGGACTGGAAAAGGTCAGTTTTCATTCCAATCCCAAAGAAAGGCAATGCCAAAGAATGCTCAAACTACTGCACAATTGCACTCATCTCACACACTAGTAAAGTAATGCTCAAAATTCTTCAAGCCAGGCTTCAGCAATATGTGAACCATGAACTTCAGATATTCAAGCTGGTTTTAGAAAAGGCAGAGGAACCAGAGATCAAATTGCCAACATCCACTGGATCATGGAAAAAGCAATAGAGTTCCAGAAAAACATCTATTTCTGCTTTATTGACTATGCCAAAGCCTTTGACTGTGTGGATCACAAGAAACTGTGGAAAATTCTGAAAGAGATGGGAATACCAGACCACCTGACCTACCTCTTGAGAAACCTGTATGCAGGTCAGGAAGCAACAGTTAGAACTGAACATGGAACAACAGACTGGTTCCAAATAGGAAAAGGAGTATGTCAAAGCTGTATATTGTCACCCTGCTTATTTAACTCATATGCAGAGTACATCATGAGAAACACTGGGCTGGAAGAAGTACAAGCTGGAATCAAGATTTCCAGGAGAAATATCAATAACCTCAGATATGCAGATGACATCACCCTTATGGCAGAAAGTGAAGAGGAACTCAAAAGCCTCTTGATGAAAGTGAAAGAAGGGAGTGAAAAAGTTGGCTTAAAGCTCAACATTCAGAAAACCAAGATCATGGCATCTGGTCCCATCACTTCATGGGAAATAGATGGGGAAACAGTGGAAACAGTGTCAGACTTTATTTTTGGGGGGCTCCAAAATCTCTGCAGATGGTGACTGCAGCCATGAAAATAAAAGACGCTTACTCCTTGGAAGGAAAGTTATGACCAAACTAGATAGCATATTGAAAAGCAGAGACATTACTTTGCCAACAGAGGTCCGTCTAGTCAAGGCTATGGTTTTTCCAGTGGTCATGTATGGATGTGAGAGTTGGACTGTGAAGAAAGCTGAGTGCTGAAGAATTGATGCTTTTGAACTGTGGTGGTGGAGAAGACTCTTGAGAGTCCCTTGGACTGCATGGAGATCCAACCAGTCCATTCTTAAGGAGATCAGTTCCTGGGTGTTCATTGGAAGGACTGATGCTAAAGCTGAAACTCCAATACTTTGGCTACCTGATGCGAAGAGTTGACTCATTGGAAAAGACCCTGATGCTGGGAGGGATTGGGGGCAGGAGGAGAAGGAGATGACAGACGATGAGATGGCCGGATGGCATCACTGACTCGATGGACGTGAGTCTGAGTGAGCTCCGGGAGTTGGTGATGGACAGGGAGGCCTGGCGTGCTGCGATTCATGGGGTCGCAAAGAGTCAGACACGACTGAGCGACTGAACTGAACTGAACTGATGGAACCAGATATCATGATCTTAGTATTTTGAATGTTGAATTTTAAGTCAGTATTTTCACTCACCCTTTCACCTTCATCAGAGGCTCTTTAGTTACTCTTAGCTTTCCACCATTAGACTGCATATCTGAGGTTGTTAATATTTCTCCCGGCAATCTGGATTCCAGCTTTTGAGTCATCCTGGCCTGCATTTCACATCTGCATGTAAGTTAAATAAGCAGGGTGACATTACACGGTGTTGACATACTTCTTTCCCAATTTTGAACCAGTCTGTTGTTGCATGTCTGGTTCTAACTGTTTCTTCTTGACCTGCATTCAGGTTTCTCAGGAGGCAGGTAAGGTGGTCTGGTATTCCCATCTCTTGAAGAATTTTTCCAGTTTTTTGTGATCTACAGAGTCAAAGGCTTTAGCACAGTCAATGAATCAGATGTTTTTTTGGAATTCCCTTGCTTTTTCTATGTTCCAAGCAGATGTTGGCAATTTAGTATCTGGCCCCTGTACCTTTTCTAAATCCAGCTTGTACACCTGGAAGTTCTTAGTTCATATACTGCTGAAGCTTAGCTTGGAGGATTTTAAGCATACTCTTGCTAGCATGTGAAATGAGCACAATTGTATCGTAGTTTGAACATTCTTTGGCATTGCCCTTCTTTGGGATTAGGATGAAAATTGACCTTTTTCAGCCCTGTGGCTACTGCCGAATTTTCCAAATTTGCAGCAGCATCTTTTAGGATTTGAAATAGCTCAGCTACAATTCCATCACGTCCAGTAGCTTTGTTCATAGTAATGCTTCGTAAGGCCCACTTGACTTTGCACTCCAGGATGTCTGGCTCTTGGTGAGTGACCACACCATCATAGTTATCTGGTTCATTAAGATCTTTTTTGTACAATTCTTCTGTGTATTCTTGTCACCTCTTCTTAATCTCTCTGCTTCTTTTAGGTTCTTAAAATTTCTGTCCTTTATTTTGCCCATCTTTGCATGAATATTCCCTTGATATCTTCAACTTTCTTGAAGAGATTTCTAGTTTTCCCCGTTCTGTTGTTTTCCTCTATTTCTTTGCATTGTTCAACATAAGAAGGCTTTCTTGTATGTCCTCACTATTCTCTGGAACTCTGCATTCAGTTGGGCATGTCTTTCCCTTTCTCCTTTGCCTTTCACTTCTTTTCTCAGCTATTTGTAAGGCTTCCTTAGATGGTCATTTTGCCTTCTTGCATTTCTTTTTCTTGGGGATGGTTTTGGTCACCATCTCCTGTACCTTGTTAGGAACCTCCATCCATAGTTCTTCAGGCACTCTGTCTATCAGATCTAATCCCATGAATCTGTCACTTCCTCTGTAAATGATAAGGGATTGGTTTAGATCATTTCTGAATGACCTAGTGGTTTTCCCTACTTTCTTCAATTTAAGTCTATATTTTACAATAAGGAGCTCATGATCTGAGCCATAGTCAGCTCTAGGCCTTATTTTTGCTGACTGTATGGAGCTGCTCCACCTTCAGCTGCAAAGAACATATCCATCGATCATCTGGTGATGTCCACGTGTAGAGTCGTCTCTTGTATTATTGGAAGAGGGTGTTGGCTATGACCAGTGTGTCTTCTTGGCAAAACTCTGTTAGCATTTGCCCTGCTTCTTTTGTACTCAATGTATAATAGGCACTTATGTGCTGAAAGTGAAGATGGAAGGAAGAAGGGAAGTTCTCTCACATGTAATCACTTTTAATTTCCCTGAGGTACCAACTGAATAGAATCTGTAAGATTATGATGATGCGGTGAATGACTGCAACTTATCACACAGTATTTGCACCTCAGTGTTTTACTCATCTTCTTTTAGATATGTATGCATTTCGTAAAAAGGTTTAGGTCTAAGAGTAATATGCTATTTTGACGAATCATGATTTCCATGAGCCTTCTGTTATGCTACTACTTTTAATTGAGTCATTTCCTTAATCAAGAACTTTCTCATTGTTCTCAGTGATTGAAGGTTGAAAGCCAGATTCCTGAGTCTGATGTTCATAAGCTTCCATAATAACCTTCTTGCCCCACACCAACCACCTCATCTTAATGCCCATTATTTTGCAACACAAACTCGTCACCCAGTCAGGTGAGTCCCACCCTCCTAGAATTACCCTGAAGTGAAAGTGTTAGTCACTCAGTCTTGTCCGACTGTTTGTAACCCTATTAGCCCGCCAGGCTCCTCTGTCCATGGAATTCTCCATGGAGTGGGTTGCCATTCTCTTCTATTCTCAATTCCAAGACTGCATGGTTTAGCTTCCCTTTGCTAGGAATATTCTTTCCTCTCCCACCCACTCATCCAAATTCTATCCACAGGATTATGTGGCATCCTGGGTCTGAATGCATCTTAGTGGTCATCTCCTCCAAGGTCAGCTTAAGATCCCTATTTCTCATAAGACCATTTCCTACTGTCCCAGACCACGCTCTCTTCCCTGCATCACTGGCCAGTAAAAACTGACACCACCCCTAATCTATGCTTCTGCTGGGTGCTTGTGTGGGACAGGGTGATGAGCAATACTGATGTGGTATCTGTTCTGTGGGCCTTATCTGTTACTTTGTTATCTCTGAATTTCTATAGAATTTGTCTCAAAACTAATCATTTGGGGTAGTTAATGATATATTGCTTACACAGCTATTTAAACTTGTATGTGTTATGGATCTGTCTCATAGTATTGTTGTGAGAAGTGATTAAGATGTGAAAAACCCAAGATATAGTATACATGCAATAATTGTTCTATGTCCTCACAATTATTTTCATGTTATATTTTCTCTTTTTACTATATTTATCTAAAGATTAGGGATCAACCCTTTTACCCTGTTGTATTTCCTTACCATTTGAGCAGGTAGTAGCTACTCAAAAGCTACTTACCAGTAAACATTTAACTGCTGGCCCCAAAAATGTCTGATTTACAAATCTTGAGGGAGCCTCCCTTATTTGTTTAGATTCCTTTGGTTCTTGCTAACAGTAATGAACTCAAGCTTCACCAAAAAAAAAAAAAAAAAAAAAAGTCCCATTACTATAAGGATACTGAAGAATAGCATTTCAAGTCAAGGAGAGGGATGCAGCCAGGCCTCATGAAGGGACTCAGGTTTTCCTTTCCCCTTCTCTGCATCTCTGCCTCATTCTGTTTCACCTGTGCAGAATTTTTTTTGTGTTTTCAGTCACCTGATGGCGTAATAGCTGCCCCAGAGCTCCCACACTTACATAGTACAGTTTGACCCTGCTCAGAGACTAGTTATCAGTTCTTATCACTACTACCTTTTTGGGGGAGGGACTTTTCGATTGACCCATTTGTCTCAGGATGCCATTACTGTCCAGTCAGCTGTGGCTGCTGGGCAAGGCCACTGTTCATAATTGTGGATCCTGAGGATCCACCCCTATGATTTGAAATGCTTCCTATAGAAATGGAAGGCAGTCAGGTAGACACTGCACTTGTCTACTTCTAGCTCTCATATAATATTTATTTCACAGGAATAAGTATAAAATGTTAGGTAAATGAATAAAATGTTAACATTAAATACTATTTTTTAGGTGGCTCTTTTGTATACTCAAACTACAGGGCCCATCTTAATAAGTAAGTGATTACATTAAGATACTTTCAGAACATCTAGACCATTACTACCTGAAAAAAATAGCATAGAAGCCACATGTTGTTAAGTTGCTCAGTCGTGTCTGACTCTTGCGACCCCATGAACTGTTGCCCACCAGGCACCTTTGTCCATGGAATTTTCCAAACTTGAATACTGGAGTGGATTGCCATTTCCTCCTCTAAGGGATCTTCCTGACCCAAGGATCAAACCCGTGTCAGCTGAGATCTTGGCAGGCAGATTCTTTACCACGGAGCCACCTGGGAAGCCCAGAAGCCACATATGTAATGTTAAATTGTCCAGTAGCTGCATTAAAATAAAAAGAACATGAAAAATTATAATAAAGTTTATTAGTCTAATATATTCAAAATGTTATCACTGTACCTTGTAAACCATATAAAATTATCAACATTTTAATTTTTAATATTTATTCAGAATCCACTGTGTATTTCATATCTATAGTACACTCCAGCTCAAACATTAAATTTTCATCAGAAATATTTACTCATTTAGATTTTTATAAAATTGACAATTGAAAACAAAGATTCACATACCTAAGCTTTTCCAAAGATTCTTAAAAGTGTTTCAGTCACCAAATCACGTAATGATTTTCTAACTTTCAACATGTTGAATTAGTTAAGCGACATGAATATTTTAGTTCCTCAGTCATACTGGCCACATTTTGAGTGATGAGTAGCTGAAGGTGGCTAATGGTCCCTCTATTGGCTCACACAGATTAGACAGAGAGATTTTAGAGACAGAGAAAGTGATGCTCTGAATAGATTAAGTGACTTGCCTAAAATCACAACGTGTGTTAACAGAGTTAGGACTAGACAGCCTGTAGTTCATCAGGGCCGCCCTCATCTCCCATGTTGACCTTTCTTCCTGGTGCTATTTTGTATCTGGCTCAGAGGCCATTTATAGGCCTGCCTGGGGAAACAACATGTGTTTATAGTGTTTGGACTGATTACCATCTTAATCAGATTGAGGTTTCTACTCGCTTTAATTAAAGTGAGAAAATGCAGTTAGATGTCTGCAGTGAATGCTGAAGACCCAAATTAATTGTTTAGAGAGAGGACTAAAATAAATCATGACAAAACCCAGCTCAAAAAAGGAGTTAAGATTTTGGAGACTCTACAGCAGTAACTTGAGCACACAATATTTTACGAAGTGTTTTTGTAGGAATGTTTTAAAGCTGCCTGCCCATTGGCAAGGAGTGTCTGCTTTCTGGTCCTAAGAGAAAAAACCAGAAGGAGTAAGGAGAGTCCATTAAAGTCAATTGGTGGTGATGGTTTAGTCGCTAAGTTGTGTCCAACTCTTGTGATCCCATGGACTGTAGCCCACCCAGGCTCCTTTGCCCATGGGATTTCCCAGGCAAGAATACTAAAGTGGGTTGCTATTCCTTTCTCCAGGGGATCTTCCTGACCCAAGGATCCAACCTTGGTCTTCTGCATTGCTGGTGGATTCTTTACTGGCTGAGCCACCAGGGAAGCCTGCTGAAAGCAATTAGCATTTGCTATTTGGTTGCAACAGTTACTGGAAGAAATCTGGTTCCTATAATATAGTTCTGGATTCACTGAAATGAGACAGAGCCATTTCTAATGCCTAAGTAATCTCTTAATCGAGTTTAAGGACCAGTGTGTCTTGTCCAGAAGTTGGACCACACAGTCACAGAGAACCCAGCAGAGGAAAGTGCTGCAGCTGTATGTGTTTTGACTGGATTTACTGATGAAAGAACTAGGCAAGTGCTTGGGAGTCTTGGTTTCTAATATTTGTTTTAAATTTGTTGTGTAACCTTGGTGAACCAATTCACTGCTTGAGACCTTCCTTGATTTTCCCATTTATGAAATTGGTGGGACTGGACCAGATGGCCTTTGAGCATTTCTTCCAGATCTAAACCATTGTGATTCTAGTGGCATAGTGCTAGATTCTTTTTTTTTTTTTGTGCTAGATTCTTTTTGACTGACCAGCCAGGAGGTAAATGCTGGAAGCACAAGACGAAAGAAAGGATTGCTTTGTGCCTGTGGGCATTCATACTTCTAATTCTGGCAAGATTGAAGGTTGACACACATTAAAGAAAACAAAACAGAAACAATCAAATTGGGCGGTAATGCTGGTAATTAGATTAGTTGGATTAGAAGATGGGGTGGAAGGCTCATTGTGAATATTCCTCAGAAGCCTCATAGTTTATGAGCCAGGGCTTTGCTCCCTCAGAATCTCTAATGGGTGTTGTACCCCAGCTCCTTTGTGGAGAATTCCCTCACAGTGCACATACCTCCATGAGGCTTCCTGACGAAGCAGACACATATCTCTCAAAGAACAGTTACTAAATGGAAAAGTGGTGCCAAGTACCTCCGTGAAGAAACATTAGTGTGCGTTTTGTCCACTTTCAGATTCTAGTTCCAAAAGGCTTCTGGACTGCTCTTGGAGACTCTTTATCTAAGACTGATGCAGAATCCTGTGTCAAATGTTTTCAGCTAATAAACCAGAACAGTTTCTTAAATGAAGCAGGGGATGGAAAGAAGAAGGCAGGCCAGATTTACCAAGTCTCTCGGATGTTTTTGTTTCAGTCACGGTCTCAAATTGACCAGTTCTGGGTCTGCAGAGATATTATATCACACATCCTGTGACATTCACGTATCTATTTTATATTTGTGTGAATGTGTGAGTTTTCATTGTTGGTTTTTGGAAGTGATCATATTCTTAATTATGTTTAGAATGCTTTCAATCATAGTTTTTCTTTTTTTAGTCTTATTAATTTGGTGCTTGTGGTACTTTAAAATCCTTAGGAAGTTCATAGTTTTTACCCAAATCTTCTGTGGTGGTGGCATGCGAGCAGGTCAAGGACATTGATTCAATGTCATCGATTCAGTTAGCATTCTAGAATGATACATGTTATATATCATTTATATATATACACACAAACATGAATAGGAAGCATTTGTTGCTCCAATAATCCTAAGTAGAGCTGTTATAATTGATCCAGAAAATGTAAGACAGAGGCTACCAAAAAAGAAGGTAAGAAATTAAGAGTATGAAGTTAAGAAAATCCAGACAAGTTTTCCCTTTCAAAGCAAAAAACTATATTTCTTTCTGTGTGTATATGGGTGAATAAAACATTACATTATATGTACTTCAGGAATTTGAAACATACTCTTTACATCACCTCTTTGACGTCCTGACTCTATCAACTTTACTGATCTTTCACATTCTTCTAGTGAAATACAGAACGTTATTTATATCTTACGTTCTTCTAATATATATTGTGAGTTAATAGCTGTGCAATATAAAACTGTTTAAAATGGTCTCTGAAAGATGAGTGACAGTAATGCCTGTTTATTAAGGTAAAGGAAACATTTAAACTTGTGAATTGCACACTTTTAATTATCTATTTCCTAATCATAATAATCTTGTAAGAGTTGAAAAACAGACTTCATATCATCTCACAAATGAAATATTTAGGTCACTGTGTTTTGCTGTCTACAAATCATTGACTAGATTTAATTAAAAAGAAAATGTGAAACTGCTTGATGTTCTAGTCAAGGCTGGTTTCCTTTCTTGTAGGCAGACAAGTTAAAACTGGCTGATAGTTAATATTGTTTACCTCAGTTTTATCTTTCCTAAATTCAATAAACTTTAAAAGCTAAAATAGAGCTGTTTAAACAGATTAGTGAAAAGAAATAACTTTGAATTGATTATATAGTCTTACCAATAAAATTATGCAAGAATATACATTCTGAATGTATATTTATTCTAATTAATCTAAAAGATTAATACATGAGCTGTACTTGCCATGGAAAAATTTGCACAATTTCAGTGGGATGAACTAATTGGTGAAGGCTGTTCTACCATATAAATACTACTAAAGTAGTATTTACAGAATGTGCTGTTTCCCATATCCTAGGAAATCTGCCCCTTGCTGATAGGGATGACTATCTAAAAGGGAATGAATGAAATACAGTTAAAGGTGTTTAGAGATATATTTTTCAGTAGTGTAGTCTCAATGTTTATGTCAAATATCAATGAATTTTTCATAACCTTAAAGGGGCAGATATTGGGCTAGGATTCAGTTATGGGATTTCCATGATTTAACAGTAAGAAATTACAGGTTTAGGGTTGAAAATGTTTCTGGGAAAAGTTGATTGCTTGGACTGTTGATTAGGTATGTGAAAACAAGGGTGGGTGGCCGTGGGGCGAGTAGTCATAGCTAAATAAGAACTTGAATGAGGAATGTAAACATAGAGTTCAGTTGAAGATAGAGATAAACAGAAGTGACATAAGCATCTCAGAGTTCCCAGTTTAAAACTAAGAAACATATAAACAAGCTCCTTTCTGCTTTAACCACAAAAAAGCAACAAACAAACAAAAAGAAAAAACAACCTGTTCATTTAAGGCAAAGACCACAGTACCTTAATTCAGAATAGGGGAATTTGATTTTGGTTCCTACACGTCAGAGGATCAGAGAAAAGGACAGGCGAGCTTATTCATAAAGTGGAGCAAGGACAGAGTTTGAAAAGATTAATACATGAGCTGTACTTGCCATGGAAAAATTTGCACAATTTCAGTGGGATGAACTAATTGGTGAAGGCTGTTCTACCATATAAATACTACTAAAGTAGTATTTACAGAATGTGCTGTTTCCCATATCCTAGGAAATCTGCCCCTTGCTGATAGGGATGACTATCTAAAAGGGAATTATTGCTGTCTAAGTGGAGGGAAACTTGGGAGAGCAATCAGCCTCCAAAAAAAGACTGACAGCTTGTAAAGAGACTTGTTAATGATGCAAATATGAACTTGCATGTGCTTAAGATAAGCACTGATTTTATAAAACAAGGAGTTCATTCTCAGCATATTTTGGAAACACTTAGTCTTTGAGAACTTGGTTGGTGAGTCAAATGAAATGGCCAAATTGAACTAATTCCCACTAGGAGTTTGTTTATTCTACTTATCTGAAGTCAGAGCCAACACTCCCTAAAAGTTTTGAATGGCATTTAATGCTTCCAGAAATTGCAACGTACCTATCTGTAGAGAAACCAGTTTCCCCTTTGGCTGGGTCATATTAATTAAAATTGTTCTATGAAATAAATATAAAATGGCTCTCTTGTATAATTTAGAAAACACGAATTACCTGACTTTCACCCACACAGATATTCTGCTGGTAAGTAGAAAAATAAAGTATAGTGGGCTTTACTCATTTTACATGGCATCAGTTACCCACTCTGATTATGTGTTTTTATTACAATAGAAATAATTTAAAATTATGTGAGATCTTAATAAGCCAAGACCATTTTACCTTTTCTATCTTTTTTTTTTCATTATAACATTTTAACAGTTAAAAATATAAATCAGAACCTAGACTTCAAAGTTCTCTATAAGAGAAAAAAGAATATTGTAATATACAAAGTATGTAAATTTCCAAGTATTTTAAGTGGTGTCACATTCATTTCTAAAAATGGTATAATTCATTCTAATATACTAAGAAGTTTTCCCTAATAATCTAAACCTTTATTTATCTGCAAATGTATAAGAGGGGTTGGCAAACTACACTCTATAGACCAGATCCAGTATGTTGCTGATATTACATGGACAGCCAGCTGAATTTGTCTTTTTACAGATGAACATTTAGTCTACTTGATAATAGAGAATGCTTTTAACCCTAAGTGAACAAAAATGTTGACCCAAAATAAAGAATTCCATTCTTCTTATTGCTAAACCTGTGTTACAAAAGAAGCTAAATGATTAATTATGCAAAATAAATTATATCTAATTATAATCATTACTTTTTAAACGGTAATAAGAATGGGTAGAAATTCATTTTCTCTTGTATAACTGGACCTACACAATATTCTTGATTTTTGCCTCTTGGCATACAAAGCTTTAAAATATTTGCCATCTAGCCCTTTCCAGAAAATGTTGGGACCCTTGTTATGTAGTATTTTCTCTCACTTTTTTTTTTTTTTCCACTTCTATATCAGTTAAGCAATTAGTTTCTGAGCAACACCCATATGCCAGACACTATTCTAGGTCTCAGGAACACCACAGGGAACACAATTTTATAAAAAATCCTACCCTCATGAAACTTACATTCAAATTATGTACCTCATCTCCTCAAAACTACCTTACTTCCATTTTCCCTTTCTGTAGAGGGGCAAAATGAGGTTCAGAGAATTTATGTAGCTTGTGGGGATTCTCTCAGCCAGAATTGAACCCAGTTTTGCTTGATACCAAGGCTTGCGCTTCTAACCAGTGGACAGGGCTGGCTTCAAGACTGGGGCTCCACACTTGGTGTCATGCTCTGCTGTTACCATCGTGAAACTCTTCATCATTTTTTGAACACGTTTTGAGCAGTAAATACATTTCCATTTTGCTATTAGCCCCACAAATTATGTAGCTGGTCCTGCCACTAAAGCAAAAGTGCTTCTCTCCCAGACCAGGGCTGTTTTTTTTTTTTTTTTTTAACACCCACAGAAACTCAGCTATGAAGAAGCTTTGAAACCTATCAAGATCTTGAGAAAAATAAGCCATTATTGATCCACTGATTCATATTCTAGTTCCCCAAAAGACTGGAAGTTCCTTGAAGAACATAGGAACCTTTCCCACTATAACTTTTTAAAAAAATTTCTCTGGGTTAAATTCATTTCAGAATACAGTAAGTAAGAAATAAATATGCTTCCATAGAATTAAATTTTGCAGTATCTGAACCTCGTCAAGGGCTCTGTCTTAATTTTATCTCCATGGAAGGGCAAAATCTTTACCATCAACAATTTCTTCTGATCTTTATGCATTTGGAAATTTTGAAACAGCTGTTAGATATGACTTAAGAAAACCCTAAGAACGAACCTGTTCTGATATAAGGAAACCTTTGTCCAGTAATCAGTGACTGTACTTAAAACAGGTGCTTTGTCTTCTTTTCTTTTAATTTCTTACAGCCTAGTCATTGTTGGATAAGCGAGATGGTGGAACAACTGTCAGTCAGCTTGACTGATCTTCTGGACAAGTTTTCAAATATTTCTGAAGGCTTGAGTAATTATTCTATCATAGACAAACTTGTGAAAATAGTTGATGACCTTGTGGAGTGCATGGAAGAACACTCATTTGAGGTAACTTTGTATTGGGACTGCTTTTTATTACTCGTCTCTGTAACCTATGGCTGATAAGTGGTGGCAGGGTTGGGGACGTGTTTGTGAGATTTTTAATTTATAAATTTGTAATTAAAAAAATTTTTGAAGATGAGCACAAAAAAATAAATGTTTGTAGTTATATCACAACTGAAATGTATATTAAGACAAATGTTGTCACTTAATATAAAAATAAATGTATTCACAATACACTTATAAAAACAACCCTGACTTTATCTCATGGATAAAGTTCTCATAGCCTTCCTATGAGGTTACCAATGTTCATTTACCTTTAAATGGAAAATTGCCTATAATGACCTCTTATCTATAGTAATAATATCACAACAAAGAAGCGCATTTTAATGTCTTTGGGTCATTTGATGATTAGTTGTCACTTCAGAGTATGGGTATGGCAATGCTTTGGGTTCGAAGCATATTAAAGAAGCAATGTACCCACTAGAGATTAAGGATGAGATGCTGGAGGTCAAATCCTGGCTTTGTTCAAAAATAGTTTTGCTCACCTCCTTTACACATAAAATGAGGACAATAAGAGGAGTCGATATTAAATGATTAATGATAAATTTTTATTCATCATTATGAATGAATTTTTATCATTCAAATTTGGCAAAGTAAAATGTTAACAGTTTTTTTAAGTTTTATAACACTGTGTCTATATAATAAATGACCTCTTGGGACACCTGTTTTAACATAGAGTTCACAAGACAAGGTTTAGCCTACAGGCCTTCTTGAAATTCAAACCTAAGGCTTTAACCGTGATGCTGTATGAAAGTGAAAGTGAAGTCGCTCAGTCGTGTCCGACTCTTTGCGACCCCATGGACTGTAGCCTATCAGGCTCCTCCGTCCATGGGATTTTCCAGGCAAGAGTGCTGGAGTGGATTTCCATTTCCTTCTTCAGGGATCTTCCCGACCTAGGAATCGAACCCGGGTCTCCCGCATTGCAGGCAGACGCTTTACCGTCGGAGCCACCATAGTAACAGTCGAACACTCTGTCTCCATTCAAACTCTAGTCACTCTCTAAGACCCAACCTCCATCCCATTTGTGCTCTCCAATCTTGAAATTCTCATAACGCCAGTAACCTAATCAGGACTGAGCGACTTCACTTTCACTTTTCACTTTCCTGCATTGGAGAAGGAAATGGCATCCCACTCCAGTGTTCTTGCCTGGAGAATCCCAGGGACAGGGGAGCCTGGTGGGCTGCCATCCATGGGGTGGCACAGAGTCGGACATGACTGAAGTGACTTAGCAGCAGCAGCATAATTCATCTTTTCTACTGTTTTACTTTCTAATTTCCCAATCAGAATGTATCGTATAATCAATGACATCTTAGAGTTAGCATCCCTTTTTATCATATCAGTATGAATGATGTACTAATGGCAATGATAAGGAGAGGTCACAGAAAGTAGAGTATACCAGACAAGGTGTCATGAAGGAAATAAGATATTCCCTAGGTCCTGAAAGATGAATTAATTGGTCAAGAAATGGCAGTTTATCTAGAAGAGCATTCCAGATACCAAAAGGTGTACATTTACTAACCATGGCACTTTGGCTAGAACCCAAGAGATTCATGCCAGGTGGTATCTCTCAGTTGTTTCAGAGGTTAACATATATAAAACACTTAGAGTAGTACATAGTAAGTGGTACATAGGTGTTAACTCTAATTATTATTACCTGCTTTTATTTGTAGATAACCATGTTTGAGAAGATCCCCTGGAGAAGGGAAAGGCTACCCACTCCAGTATTCTGTCCTGGAGAAGTCCATGGACTGTATAGTCCATGGGGTCACAAAGACAGACTGAGAAACTTTCACTTTTCATATATTTATGAATTCCTAAAATATAGCTTTGACTTGTTTGGGGATTTTATAGAAAATCATACTCTTTTTATGCTTTTGAGACTTGCTTCTTTCACTCCACGTTGTTTATAAGATATCCACATTGATTATTAAAGCTGTAGTTGATTTTTTTTTTTTTTTACTGTTCATAAACATTTCATTGATTCAATATACCACTAATTTATTAAACCACTCTCCTGTTGATTGGTGTAAGAATTTATAAACACTGCTGGCAAGAACTTGCTTAATATGCCTCCTGGTACATCTTGCAAGCGTTTCCTTAAAGTAGTTAGCTAGGAGTGGAATTTCTGGGTCACAGGATGGCAGCGTGTCCAACCTTACTAATATCAAAGGGCCAATTTATGTCATTCCACTGGTATATAAGAGACCCCCTCTGCTGCAGATCCTTGCCAGTATTTATCATCATTAGACTTTTTAATTAGTGCATATTTGGAGCATGAGTTGTGTATATTTTTAATGAGAAGTAATGATTGTAATGAACATCTTTAAAGAGAACAGTCTATAGTTTGTTGTTAGGATTATTTCATTGTTTTGACGTTGCTTTCACCTTATTGGCCCTCGCCACCACCCTCTTCCTTTTATCCAGAACTGAGCCCCAGACTGAACTGCATAGAATCATTTGTCCTATAGTGCCAGTTTGAATTATGAGTTTTAAAACAGTTGTCTAGAGACTTCCTTGGTGGTCCAGTGGTTTAAGACTCTGGGCTTCCACTGCAGGGGATGCAGGTTTGATCCCTGGTTGGGAAACTAGAGTCTGCATGCCCTGTGGAGAGGCAAAAAAAGACTTTAAAAATCTAATTTAAATTTAACTCAATAGATATGTTCCTAAAATATTAACAATGTTACTTAAAAAAAAAATTGTCTAAAAGTGTCGGTTTCACTTGAGTCTGTCAAGGACATATTTGTGGTCTATTACTTTGACATTAGTTAAATCTGCAGACTATTTGAAAAACCTAATCTTGTGTTTTTTTTTTCCTTCTTCTTCTAGAATGTAAAAAAATCATCTAAGAGCCCAGAACCCAGGCAGTTTACTCCTGAGAAATTCTTTGGAATTTTTAATAAATCCATCGATGCCTTCAAGGACTTGGAGATACTGGCTTCTAAAATGAGTGAATGTGTGATTTCTTCAACATCAAGTCCTGAAAAAGGTAAGACATACAAGCATTCCTAATATAAATGTAAAAAGCAAGACTGAATCTTATATGTGTATGTAAGAATCTACCTCTGACTCAAATATATATGTAGCTAGAAACAGACGTGTGTGTGTATGTCTAATATAAAAGCAAATATCAGTGGCATGAAAAAAAAAAAAAACAGTTATATATTTGTTGGTGTTCAAGCCCAAACAACACTTAACCATCTTCAAAGTACAGAATTGCACATGAGTAAATGATATATGAGATAGTCACTCATTTTCACCTGATATTTACTAGTAATATACAATTATATTCTTCTTCACTTCCAGTCTTCTTAATGTCCCCTTCTCAAATCTTTTCCTTAGGGGTCTAATTCTGAGTCATGAATTCTCATCTTCACCACTTACCCTGTCCTGAGACTTCCTCCCCGCTACCATCCCTATGATACGAAATTTTAATTTCATTACTTATTTTGAAAAAGTGACCAATTGCCAACCATTTGCATTATTTACATTTATTAGCGTGTGTAGGCAGTGAATCTTTGTTCTATAAGGTGACTTTGGTGAGTTTCTTAATAAAAATAGAAAAGCCGGACCCAGTATAAAATAAATAGGATCTGAATGATCCAGATTTGGGAAGCAGGCCTGGAAAGTACTCTAATATTGCACTTCACCTTTTGAGGACTCTTTAATTTATGTAAATCGCCATGCAACACTGACACATTATTGCTTTCTATTTAGATTCCAGAGTCAGTGTCACAAAACCATTTATGTTACCCCCTGTTGCAGCCAGCTCCCTTAGGAATGACAGCAGTAGCAGTAATAGTAAGTACATACATCTGATTTAATGCATGCATGGCTCCAATTAGCTTCTGTTAGGAGTATTGCATGAGCTTTAAAGGAAATTTCTACAATCATTACTATTAATTCTGTTCTCTTACTATTCTTCCTGTTATGATTTTCCTGAGAATTAAATGATTAGGTTTGCACAATTGGATTTCCCTAAAGCTGGAGATAATGTTTAATTGGGGTAATACATTTTCTGCTAAGATAGTTTTCAATAAGGCATGAAATTACTTTTAGATGATTTAAGCTTTTTTCATTGTTGACTTGAAATATATTTTGCATGGAATTTGCCTGACAAAAAAATGGAATTTTAAAATGGAAAATAGAGGTGCTGGCTGTGTAAAATTCCAAGGATATCTTCTGTTTTGTTGTATATAACACTATTTACTACTGTATGTTTGGAAATTTGATTTTTTTTTATTTTACTATAAAATCATATGTTGGGGGACAATATGCTTCTTTCTCTGAAATTTCTATCCTTGTTCGTGAAGAAGAATCCAGTTTCCTGGAAGTCTAATGTCCTTTTTTCTTTCAAATGTAATCCCATGGACAGAGGAGCCTGGAGAGCTATATAGTCCATGGGGTCGCAAAAGTCGGCCACAACCATGGACAGAGGAGCCTGGAGAGCTATATAGTCCATGGGGTCTCAAGAGCCGGCCACAACTGACAGACTAAACTTACCGACCTAGGCAAAGGTCACTATAAGGGTCATTGGATTTACTAAATATTCTGACCCTCTAGTCTCATGGATGCTGTAGGAGGAAAAAATTCATCCTGTGATTTTAGCTGAGAAGATCGTCTCTTATAAGTTAATAATGGGACACTCTTATATGTTCAAGAGCATCAAAGACCTATCTGTAAAAAAGAGTAATCAATTTAATACAAATCCACAACAGCAATGCTGCAATTCAGAATTTAAAAGGAAAACCTGTAAAATCAATCTGTTTTGGATGTTTTGCCACCAACACCTGACCTGAATTGTGATGAGGCTATTTGTAATCTTTACCCTCTAAAAGTGGGTATGCCTTTCACTAAGAAATATTAATGTGTTTGACTATAGGGTGCTACTCATACCTCATTGAGGATATTATATAATATATAATATTTATAGGACAGAAATATTCTAATATCTAAAATTCTAAATACCCATTGGATTTGAAAAATTTGAAGACACTATTTATGTTAAGGTCTTTCTTACTAAGAATTTTATTAATCTTTTCAAAGAAGAAGTTTTTGACTTTTAAAATTCTGTTAGTATTTCATTGATTTATAATCTAACCTTTCATAATTTCCCTACATCTGCCTTGGGTTTAATTTGTTCAACTTTTTCTAAGTTCTCAAGGTAGAAAAATTAGATCATTGACTCTAAACCATTCTTCTTTTCTAAAATAAGCACTTAAAGGTATAAATGTCCTTATAAGCAGCTTTAGCTGAATTCCACATATTTTGATATATTGTGTTTCCATTATCATTTCTTTAAAAATAATTTTCCTTATAATTTCTTCTTTTGTTCATGGGAATATAAAAGTGGGTTGTTGTCTAAAAATATGTGATTTTTCTAGATATGTTATTCGTTCCTTTCAGTTCAGTTGCTCAGTTGTGTCCGACTCTTTGCGATCCCCTGAATACGCAGCATGCCAGGCCTCCCTGTCCATCAACAACTCCCGGAGTTCACTCAAACTCGTGTCCATTGAATCAGTGATGCCATCCAGCCATCTCATCCTCTGTCGTCCCCTTTTCCTCCTGCCCCCAATCTCTCCCATCATCAGAGTCTTTTCCAATGAGTCATCTCTTCGCATGAGGTGGCCAAAGTACTGGAGTTTCAGCTTCAGCATCATTCCTTCCAAAGAACACCCAGGGCTAATCTCCTTTAGAATGGACTGGTTGAATCTCCTTGCAGTCCAAGGGACTCTCAAGAGTCTTCTCCAACACCACAGTTCAAAAGCATCAATTCTATGGAGCTCAGCTTTCTTCACAGTCCAACTCTCACATCCATACATGACCACAGGAAAAACCATAGCCTTGACTAGACGGACCTTTGTTGGCAAAGTAATGTCTCTGCTTTTGAATATGCTATCTAGGTTGGTCATAGCTTTTCTTCCAAGGAGTAAGCATCTTTTAATCTTATTAATGGTTTCTAAATTAACTCCATTATTGTCAGAGAACATACAGTGTAGTCTTGTGAGATTTATTGAGACATTTTGTGAATATTAAAGTTTCAGGTGTAGCATTCTGAAATTTGATACAAGTGGTTGATAAAGTTCAGATCTTCTGTCCTTATTACACTTTGTCAAATTTTTAATTGTTTACTGAGAGGGGAGCATTAAAAATCTTTCCTTTTGATTGTGGATTTGGTCATTTCTTGTTTTGGTTCTATGATTTTTGCTTCACCTACTTAGCAGCTCTATTATTAAGTACTTACATATTTATTATTGTTATATCTTTTCTGATTGACTTTTACATCTGACTGAAATATTCCTTATTAACTCTGCTAGAGCTCTTGTCTTGAAGCATATTTTGTTTGACATTGGTAGAGCCAGCCTTTCTTATATTTACTGTTTGCATATATATTGTTTTTCTTCTTGTCTTTATTTTGAAAGTATCTCTCTGATAGAATGCGGTTGGGCCCTGCTATTTTATCTAGTCCCTTATTTTCATTAATTAGGCTGTTTCACCCATTTTGTATTTAATACAGTTATTGGTGTGGTTAGATGTGGGTCTACCATTTTGTGATTGGCACCACATGCTTACTGATCCCCTTTTCCTCCTTTCCAGCCCTCTTTTGTGTTCATTGATTTGATTGACTTTTAGTGCTCTATTTTAATTACTTCTGTTGTCTTTTCAACAGCACCTCTTGACATCATTTTGTGGTTGCTTTAGGAATTGCCATATACATCTTAACTTGTAACATTCTATTTAATCTTGTAGCACTTCAGAAACAATGTAAGAACCTTGCAACAGGATTGTTCCACTTGCCTATAAACTCTTTTGTGCTGTTGACATATATCTTTATGCAGGTTATAAACCTCACAATACAGTCTTAAAATTATTGCTTAAAACCATCTTTTAAAGAGAAGGAAAAAAATTCTTTTACATTTACCCACATATTTATTATTTCTTGTTACTCCTCATTTCCTCTTATAAATCCAAGTTTCTGTCTAGCGTTAATTCCTTTCTGGCTGAAGAGCTTCCTTTAGCATTTTGTGCGGTGCAGATCTGTTGCCAACAAATTCTTTTTCTTTTAATAGAAAAATGACTTTGTCTTCAGTATTGCAGGTGCTTTTTACTAGAAACTGAATTCTGGGTTAACATAATTTTTTTTCCTTGAGTCCTTTAAAGATGTCACTCCATTGTCTTCCTGCTTCTATTGTTTCTGACAAAAGGCAGCCAGCATTTATATGATGTTTTTCCTTATATGTACTGAGTCATTTTCCCCCTCTGCCTTTCAAAATTTACTTCTGTTTTAGGAGTTCAAATAAGATGCGCTTAGGAGTGGTTTAAGCTTCTTGGATATGTAAGTTTAAGAATCACACATACATACAATCACACACATAATCCACATATATTATTGATAAAATCAGTCTCACAGATCATGGACATTTTGTTCATTTTTTTCCAACCTCTCTTTAATCTTCAAGATGAATAATTTTAACCTATTTTCAAGTTCCCTGACTTTTCTGTCATCTGCTAAATTTTTCTTCCAGTAAGTTTTCCTTTTTCCATTAATTTTTTTTATTAAGACTTTATTTTTAGAGCAGTTTAAGGTTTACAGCAAAATTGAGGGGAATAGAGATTTTTCACATACTCCCTGCCACACACGCATAGCCTCTCATCAACATGCCCCTCTAGAGAGGTACATTTGTACAATGGAGGAATCTTCATGGACACCTCGTATCACCCAAAGTCCACAGTTTACATAGGGTTCACTCTTGGTGCTATCCATTCTATGGGTTTGAATCCAGTGCATTTTTTTCATTTCTAAATTTGTACTTTATGTTCTAGAATTTTCATTTGATTCTTTTTATGTTTTATATTTTTCTGCTGAGATTTTCCATCTGCATATTCATAATGACAATATTTTCTTTTTTGGCTCTTGGATATAGTTACAATAGCTTCTCTAAAGTTCTTGTTTTCAAATTTCAATATGTAGGTCATCCCAGCATGGTTTCTATTAACTGATTTTTTTTTCTTCCTGATTGTGGGTCACATCTTCCTTTAGATGGCTAGTAATTTTTGACCATATGCTGGATATTATGTTGTTGGTATAGGTATTATGTTGTCAAATATCTGGATTTTGTAGCATTCTTTCAGCGACTGTTTTTGTTCTAATAGGCAGTTGGTTCAGTTCCTAGCAGATCAGTTTTCTCTTCCTTTCCAGGCTTTTTTTTTTTTTTTTTAAGGCTTTCTTAGAGGGTGGAGGGAGAGTAGTGTTATTTCTAAGGCATGGGGTCACTGAGCTATTTCTTGAATGCCTAGAAAATCTCTCCATTCTTGCTTGTCAGAACTTCTTTGTCTCTGAATTGACTGCTAGGGTCTTTGTTTAAGTCACAGCTTCCTGGACACTGTTTATTGCCAGCTTTTGTGAAGTTTCTCCCTGTGCATGTACAGCCTATTATTCAACCAATGATTGAGTCTCCTCCAGACACATATAGCACTTCTTTTCTACACAGTTCCTCTCCGCAAAATAACCCTGCCTTACAAACCTCACAAACAGCTCCGCCTCCAGCTAAGGCAGCAGCCCTCAGCTTCATTCCCTGATTTCCTATCCTAGCGACACTACTCAGTCAAAAGGTGTCACCCAGCCAGCAAATCGGGACAGTTGTGGGTCTTAGCACTTGCATTTTCCCTCTCCCAGGGATCACACTCTCGCGTTGCCTTTCGGCCAAGGTCTGAAAGTAGTTGCCTGGTATAATTTGTTTAGTATGATAATTATTTATGTTGGGAAGGTTAAATTGCTATCATCAGGGTTGAATGCAAAATCTTTGCTACTTACAAGACAACTGAATATAAAACACCTGTTTGGTCCTATACCTTTGAGACTATCGGTAGTTTTTAAATGGCAATATGAATGACCTGACTTGTTTTTGTTTCCCTTTTTCTCCCTTTCTTCTTTTTTTGGTTAAAAAAAAAGGGGGGGATCTTGCATGATCAGCAGCTTTTGGCCAGGTGTTCTCACTCATGAAATTGGCACTTTAGATACCCATGGATAGGACTAGCTGTTATGAGTGTACAGTCTCATATGAGAAGCAGACACAAATAAAAATATTCATATTTTATGTTATTTATGCTATATTTAACAGAAGTATGTAAATGCCTTTAGTTGTAGCATAAGGAAAGTAAGATGCCCTGGGGAGTAGGGAGTCAGGGAAATTTGAAAAAACCATGCTGTTTTCAGGAAAAAGACCCCAAATGTTGCCATGCTGGTCAGAGGACCATGGCATATGATGCAGCAGCCCAGAGGTGTAAGTTCCCTATCTGTATCTTATAAGGGAGAATCATGGGATAAGGTAAAAGTGTAAAAGTTATCCAAAGGGAGTTGTGCTTTCAAAGTAATGGTAATATTCTTTGTACCAAGCTAAAGTGTGTTTTTGGAGAAGGCAATGGCACCCCACTCCAGTACTTTTGCCTAGAAAATCCCATGGATGGAGGAGCCTGGTAGGCTGCAGTCCATGGGGTCACTAGAGTCAGACACGACTGAGCAACTTCACTTTTACTTTTCACTTTCATGCACAGGAGAAGGAAACGGCAACCCACTCCAGTGTTCTTGCCTGGAGAATCCCAGGGATGGGGGAGCCTGGTGGGCTGCCGTCTATGGGGTCGCACAGAGTCAGACATGACTGAAGTGACTTAGCAGCAGCAGCAGCAGCAAAGTGTGTTTTAAAAATGTTTAAGTTTGTGATCCTTACAGACAGTATATTGAAATGATAGAGAGAAGATCCTTACTTTGACATTACCTTACACATCTTCTAGAAAGACACTGCCCAGCTCTAGCCCTTGCTTGGCTAGCTGTGTGATCTTGAGCAAGTGTTTTAATCGCTCTGGACTCCTCAATCAAATGGAGGTTGATAATCTTTCCTTCATAAGTTTTCTGTGAGTTTTAAATGAGTTAGCACATGTGTACTTAGCACTGTGGCTGATGTATAGTACATGTTCATCCAGAATTATTAGAACAATTAGAGGCAGCGAGGCTGGATCAGTAAGTTGTGAGCTTGTGGTGAGCTCTGAATCAAGGGAGAGTACTGAGTTGCATGTTTTCTAAGGACCGAGAAGAGGGACATATTCCTGGGCATGGTGCCCATAAGCAGACTCACTCTACAAAGAAATTCAGCAGAATTGTAGCACAGGTTTTTGTGGTCTTTGTGCAGATGTCCAGCATTATTAGTCAAACCACACAAATCAGTTCCCACCAATTTTGAACACCGGACGGTTTTCATAATAATGAAAACAGCTAATAAGAGAAGAACTCAGGAATTCAGGATTACTCAAATCCTGTCCAGATGAGCTCCCCTACCCCCATAAACTTAGAGGCATTTTTATATAAAAGCAACGCTTTGGACCCAATACCCTTCATTTGTGCTTCCCAGGTGGCACTAGTGGAAGAGAATGCCCCTTCCAATGCAGGAGACGGACAGTTTTGATCCCTGGGTTGGGATCCCTGGAATAGGAAATGGCAATCCACTCTAGTATTCTTGCCTGGAGAATTCCATGGACACAGGAGCCTGGTGGGCTACAGTCCATGGGGTCGCAAGGGTCAGACACAATTGAAGTGACTTAGCACACATGCACGCCCTTCATTGGCTCTTGAGGCACATAATTCAGATCTCATTGACCCCTGGTGGATAGCAACTGTAGCAAGTATTGGGAATCATGCCTTGGAGATATAAGCAAAGCCTCTTCTAATAAAGTAGATTTTCTCTCCTGGAAGAGGGATGGCAGAATCACTGAAGAGAACCCAAGGCCTAGCTGTGAAGCCATTTACATTAAGAGAAGAAATAAGGAAGTGACACCTCTGTAGAAAGTGAAGTCAGCTCCTGTGGATCTGACCACCTCCTGTCTATCTCCTTTTCTCTCTCATACAGGAGGACTGGTGCTAGGTGTTAGTCAAATTCCAGAACTTTGTTCAGGGCCACAGTCCTAGGGGTAGGACTTTGGTTAACAAGTCACAGTGTTCTGCGAGAGCTAGGTGTGCTTTCTTTAGTCTCTCCTCCAGCTTGGCTTTATTTGCAACACCTCCCCTGGGGGCTGTCCTCCTAGCTGAGAAAGATTTAGAGTGGGGAATCCCAGAGCATCTCACTCTGTAATAAGTTCCTTCGGCTTACTGCTGGTGGGTGTGGTCTTTCCTCTGGTCTGACTAATAACAATTCAAGATTCGGCCTTTGGATAGAACAGGAAGAACAGATGTCTAGCTGCCTTGACTCTGGGGCATCTGGCTGCTCAAACATAGGTAATGGAGTTCTCCATAGCACCATCCCCACTAGTTAGTTTTCCATTGGAGTCTGGGGACAAAATATTTATAGCTTCCTTTGTTCTCTGTATATGTCTGGATATGTCACTTGGCCAAATCATAATCACATGCCAGCAATCAAAATAGACAGTGTGGGTCGTAGTGGGTTGGCCATCAATGGGAATTCGAACATGTCACTGGAATACAAACACAAATATCCAAATTATTTACCAATAGTGATACAAACATTTCTAAAATGGTCAGAATTGCCTGTAACCCCAAGCACATTTCCTCATAGAGATCACTTTTATAAATAGTAGCAAAATCTGAGACAAGCACATGTAATCTTATATAACCCTTAAAATGGTTGTATTATTGTAATAATAGTGTTACTTCAATTATGCCAAATCCCATTTTATAACTCAGGCTTATTTTGGTGATAGAATTCATGTTGAGCTTTCAGTTCAGTTCAGTTCAGTTGCTTAGCCGTGTCCGACTCTTTGCGACCCCATGAATCGCAGCATGCCAGGGCTCCCTGTCCATCAGCAACTCCCAGAGTTGACTCAGACTCACGTCCATTGAGTTAGTGATGCCATCCAGCCATCTCATCCTCTGTCGTCCCTTTCTCCTGTCCCCAATCCCTCCCAGCATCAGAGACTTTTCCAATGAGTCAACTCTTCGCATGAGGTGGCCAAAGTATGGGAGTTTCAGCTTCAGCATCATTCCTTCCAAAGAAATCCCAAGGCTGATCTCCTTCAGAATGGACTGGTTGGATCTCCTTGCAGTCCAAGGGACTCTCAAGAGTCTTCTCAAACACCACAGTTCAAAAGCATCAATTCTTCGGCGCTCAGCTTTCTTCACAGTCCAACTCTCACATCCAAACATGACCACTGGAAGAACCATAGCCTTGACTAGACGGACCTTTGTTGGCAAAGTAATATCTCTGCATTTCAATATGCTATCTAGCTTGGTCATAACTTTCCTTCCAAGGAGTAAGTGTCTTTTAATTTCATGGCTGCAGTCACCATCTGTAGTGATTTTGGAGCCCAGAAAAATAAAGTCTGACACTGTTTCCACTGTTTCGCCATCTATTTCCCATGAAGTGATGGGACCAGATGCCATGATCTTAGTTTTCTGAATGTTGAGCTTTAAGCCAAGGTTTTCACTCTCCTTTTTTACTTTCATCAAGAGCTTTAAGATGCCTAAAACATATTTCCCATGGGGTTGGCCAAAACATCTGTCCGTCTGGTCTTAGGAAGTGATTCATAGTTACACGAACGGAAGAGTCCAGTTCTTTACTCAATCTCCTTCAAGGATAAGGGGCACATGACTCACTATGTTCCCCCTGTGCTGCCCCAGCACACACCCAAACTTACTATTATGAGAACCTCTTTGGAAACATAAAAATCATAGAATTAATGAGTTTCCTGTTCCAAGTTTACAAATGGTAGGGAAACGGGCAATTCCTATTCTCACGACAATAGATAAGATTTGTTTCTTGCCTCTCAGGTTAAATCTATGAGTTAATTTTTCCCTCTTAAATGCTGATACACATACAGCGCTTTGATTCTTTTAGATCATGTACTTTAGGTACTTAATATTAAATAGGTGAGTGTAGGCTGACACAGTAACCCAAGTATCATTGCAAAATATCATAGCCCAAGTCAGTCACTTTTACTTAATTGGCTTACATTTTGATCATATAATGGCTGAAACTATATAGTTTATAAATGTATTACATCTTCCAAAGAGAACTGAAAGTTTAACTCTTACAAGTTGGCATACACGTGTCCATGTTCTCAAACAAGGAAGCTGTTTCTTGTAAGGAGACAGAGAGGAAAAATCTGTCAAAGTGCTAAGTTTTGTGATGGGAGCAAGAGACCCTTAGGGGAGTTTTGTTGTTTAATTCCTGAATCATTCTGCTTATCAAGGAAGATCAAAGCAGGATGCAGGGAGGTGTCCCAAGGGGAGACACTGGCGTTTCCAGCCATTCTTCCCTGTTCAGTCATCTCTGGCTTTGTAACATAGAAAGTCTGAAAAAGTGAAACCTTTAGTCCATAGCACAATGCAAAGCACTGCTCGGTATCCAGTAAATGCCAAGTGACGATGCAATGAAGAGACACCGCAATTCTAAGCTTGAGGTCCCTGAAAATACCCTAAGCATAATGTGCAGATGTTAACTTAAAATTTGAGGCAGGCCAGACATAGCTTGATTCATCGAGACCTTGATCGGGATGCAGAATGTCATCTTTAACTTTTCTTGGCAAGAGGTGATGTGTAAAAAAGTGAAAAGGTATTAGAAGATAAAGGCATAGAAGATGGATTTGCTTGATTAGATAGAAATCATTTTCAGGTAGATGTTATCTGCGTTCCACATGGGTCCACATTAACCAAGTCAGACAGCCTTTTGTCTGTGGGGTTTCTTTTTCACCTTATATCTGTCAGAAACGACATGAACTTGTATTGAAAGTGGAAAAATCAGCATGTTAAATACTTTAAACAGATGATAGGTCCAGAGTATATTTCAGAAACAGTTGGGAACAACCACAGCATTAAGAGCAAAACCTCTGGCATGGGTGTGGGTCTGTGGTGTTCACCACTGCACTGTTTAAATTACAGGGAAGGCCTCAAATTCCATTGAAGATTCCAGCCTACAGTGGGCAGCCGTAGCATTGCCAGCGTTCTTTTCTCTTGTGATCGGGTTTGCTTTTGGGGCCTTTTACTGGAAGGTAAGTGCTGTTATTCTTTTTTTTTCCCCCTTAATCAAAAACTTTACATATTTATTTGCGCATACTACATTACATAAATGATTAACAAACTGCCCTTTTCTAAGAAAGGATCCCACCAAGAAAACAGTAAGACAGGATATGTCTTCACTTATAGCCTCCACAGAATATAAACCTTTGAAAGGTTCCCCCATTCCTCCTCATGTTTTGAAGACCACTCCTCTAACTGAGAATGCATACTTAAGAAAATGAAAACTGGTTTTATTATTCTGCTGCTGCTGCTAAGTCGCTTCAGTCGTGTCTGACTCTGTGCGACCCCATAGACGGCAGCCCACCAGGCTCCACCGTCCCTGGGATTCTCCAGGCAAGAACACTGGAGTGGGTTGCCAGTGCTTTCTCCAATGCACGAAAGTGAAAAGTGAAAGTGAAGTCGCTCAGTCGTGTCTGACTCTTCGCGACCCCATGGACTGTAGCCCACCAGGCTCCTCCGTCCATGGGATTTTCCAGGCAAGAGTACTGGAGTGGGGTGCCATGCCTTTTCCTTATTAGTCTGAACTAAATATAAAAATGAATAAATATATGATGTGGTTAAAATTAGCTAGAAATGCCGTTTGTATGATATGCTATTTTGGATTTCTACTCTTACGTTCTCTTCTCATTGAAACCTGTCTGAAATTTTTAAATGTGCTAAATGATTGCAAGTCAACTTTTTGAAATGTCTTTTTAATTTGATTACTATTTATATCTTTCAGTTTCTTTACTACTCTTTCATCTCCAACATCCTAAACCTTTTGAGTGATAATACCATGCATTTTTCATAATTTCTTACTGCAAAAGTATTTTCATAGGCTGCCTGCTGATGAAAACATAGAAGTGGAGACTATTTACCTCTTAAATAGGACATGATAATTTTACAATACATATCATTGTTCTTTTCCCAGAAGAAACAACCAAATCTTACAAGGACAGTTGAAAACAGACAGATTAATGAAGAGGATAATGAAATAAGGTATTTCATTTTACGAAATATGTTCATCAGTAAGGTTGACCTCGCCACTTTTCATGCCATGCATGTGCTCGTAGCATCTTTTAAGAAGTGTTTCACCCTCATGATGGCAGCTTTAGCTCCATTTCTGATCTCCCATTCATTCTCTCCCCAGTCCCACATCTCCACTTACCTGTGAAATACCTTCACAAAATTGTCTTCCTGACCCTTCTTAGGGTATGCTCTCTCTTTTCTATAAGCAGCAGAATCTTGCTCATCATGTTCCTGGTCATGGAGCTCGGGAGGCACATCTACCCTCCTCTTTTACACACTATAGCTGAGACATGCTGAGCTCCTGCTTTAGCGGCAGTCATTATTTTCATCTCGTCTGAGTTGCTGCCACAGAACCTTCCTCGGCCCTTCTAAATTCTACCTTTGTCTCCTTCTGTAAACCCCATTCTTGATATCACCTCCTAGTCAAGATATTTTCAGTGCTTTTCTCTTTCACACTTCATATATTAGACCTCACTCTGGCTTTTGGAGCCTTTAACTTATCTCCACTTACTCAGTATTTTTTTAAAGCCAGATACAAAATTTAAGATACCTTTCCACTTATGATAGTTGACTTCTGATCACTGTTTTACTCTTACCACATACTGCCCAGGACCAATACTTTGACTTTACATCCAGTTATGGTTTTTCCATTTGGCATGTTATTTTCTCTTATATCATGTTGCATGTGTACACATTCACATATTCAGCACATATAAGCATTTTCTGTATATGATTCATATGCGTAGAGAATTTTTTAACTACTTGAGGAGGCTGTGTTGAAGTCCTCCCTATAGTAATATTATGAAAGTAAACTTCCCACCCAATTTTGCAAGCTTTTTGCTCCTGTATTTATAGAAAAGTAAAAACTGCCCTTTACAATGCCCAGATCATGGTATACTTCAGAATCTATCTTAAAGCAAATAAGCATGTTTCTTGGTTTTCAGTATGTTGCAAGAGAAAGAGAGAGAGTTTCAAGAAGTGTAATTGTGGCTTCTATCAACACTGTTACTTTCGTACATTGGTAAGTTTTCAGAATTCAAGCTAAAAGATATAACAGGAACTACCCAGCATCCTAGATGCCGGAATTTATTGTCTTCTATCAAGCTGATGTCAGTATGTCAGCTGAAACTGTTACATTGAATTGTGCATTCTCAAATTTTGAAAGGCAAGCAGTGTTATTCCAGATTAGTGGATTCATCTTGTAGAGGAGTTATACAAAACATTAACAGTTGAGTGTTTCCTTTTTTTTTTTTTTTTTTGGCCACACTGTACAGCTTGTGGGATATTAGGTTGCTAACCAGAGATTGAACCCACATCCCCAGAAGTGAAGGTGCAGAGTCCTAACCACTGGGATGCCAGGGAATTCCTGAGTGCTTCTTATTTTTGAGGCCAGAAAATAAGAGGGTTAGAGTGAAGTAGGATTAAAATAAAAGAGAAGAAGAATAAATAAAACCAATTTCAATTAGGTGTGATTACTATAACATGATAGGAGAAGTATCTCATTTGTTAAATGCTCAATCAAGTGAAAACCAAAAACACTTCCCTGCTATTTTAAGGAAAAGGAGTAAAGGTCAAAATCCCTTATAGTCAGGAGAGGGAAAGTGTCAAGGTAAGGCGCCACCTGCCACATGACTGGTCCTCATTGTGACTCATCACAGTCCAGAACCCCGGATGCACTGAATACAAGCCAGGGATAGATACCTGAGGTTGGTGGTTGTGTGGGTCTGTGGAGGGCACAGGGAGAAGGGAAACCAGGAGAACATAACTAGAGGGCACTGTTTTTTACATCTCCTCTCCCCTCTCCTGTTTTAGCTTCCAAAAAAGTTGCAGATGTGGTGCAGGGAGCACCCTGAATGGCACTAACCTGATCCAGCATCATGCATGCTCTTCCCATTGTACTGCTGCCAGCTGGCTATCAATTCTGTTCTGCCCATGAACTCCCATGGAGAAGGCAATGGCACCCCACTCCAGTACTCTTGCCTGGAAAACCCCATGGATGGAGGAGCCTGGTAGGCTGCAGTCCATGGGGTCGCTAAGTAGGACACGACTGAGCGACTTCCCTTTCACTTTTCACTTTCATGCATTGGAGAAGGAAATGGCAACCTACTCCAGTGTTCCTGTCTGGAGAATCCCAGGGACGGGGGAGCCTGGTGAGCTGCCGTCTATGGGGTCGCACAGAGTCGGACATGACTGAAGCGACTTAGCAGCAGCAGCAGCAGCATGAACTCCCATGTATTCCAGTGGGTTATGAGTGTTCTTTCATTTTTCTAACTCTTCCTTTCTTCCCTTGCACCCCCTCATGGTTGGAGGATCATTTATTTGCCCAGATTATTACAAACACGGTCTCTGGGGAGCTTCGCCCTCTACTTTCATGTCATTGTCCTTCCAGCTCTCCCTTTTGTCCCAGATTCAGAGATTTCTCTCTACAGTGAACCTTCTGCAGGGAAAGTGGGTCACAGAGTCTCTTGTCTCCTCCAGGAACTCACTTTTTATCAAACGCCATTTTTTAGCAACCCAAAATAACATCATATAATAATAGTAATTATGTCACATATGCCTCTCACACTTTAACCCTGCTATTACGCAGACTTCATTTTTACCTTGAATCATGCCCTTGATCACCATGTCTGGGGCATGAATAGCACCCTCTCTTTTTTCTGCTCCCATCCTAGCCCTCTCTAGATTCTGTTTCCTATCAAATACTGTAAAGGAACACTTGACTCTCTTTATTTTCAGACCCAGTATTCCCTAAGCTGAAATCATTGTTATTCCTGAAAACTTAACTTTTCTGCCCTTGAATCCCAGTACTAACCTACTGCTTCTTCCCTATCTGCCGTTTCAGTTCCCTTAAGCCAAACATCCACCGAGCACACGTGAAGTGGTTAATTGAACCTTCAAGGTTCAAGTAATGTCCTCTGTGATTTGCTTTTGGATGGCATCACTGGGATCCTGTTTTGGCATATGGGTCATGTGGTGTTTAATTGTGGTACTTGTCCTGTGACATTTGGAGAATGGATTTTGATGGAAAAGCCCAGGGCACTGGCCTAAGAGGGAAAAAAAAAGATGGCATTTTAAAGGCTGCAGTCAAGCAACTAACACATGTCTACCAGTCAGAGGACACGCAAGGGCAGGAACCAAGGCTGTCTGGTTCTTGCTGTATCTCCTCATGAGCACTCCACTTGTTGCCTAAGCATTGTAGGCACTTAGTCAATGTCTATTGAATGAGTGACTGGGGCAATAAACAAACCCTAAATGAAAAGCTTACTAAGTGGTAAGGAAATGACCTTTTTTAAAAGGTTTTTTGTTTTACAAGATAAGTATGTTTTAGATATCTGCTGTACACGATAATGCTTAGAGCTAAAAAAAATCTATATTGTGTATTTAAAAATGTGTTCAGAGGGTGGATCTTGTGTTGTGTTCTTACTGCAATAAAGTAAGATGAACAATATTTTAAAAAGTGCAGTAAGGTTATTTTTATCTTATATGTGTATGTTTAAGTTGCTGATTTTGGTCAGGACAGCAAAGTGTGTACAGCAAGGGGAAGATGGTCATATAGGAAACAGCTAACTTATTTTCTTGGAATCTGAAATATTACTCATATAATTAAATGAATGAAAATGAAGCAGGTTAAAGAAGCCCCAGATTGTTTAGAAATAAACTCATCACATAATAATTGAGGAGTTGGTGTGAAATAGATGACCTTACCGGAGAAGACAATGGCACCCCCACTCCAGTACTCTTGCCTGGAAAACCCCATGGACGGAGGAGCCTGGTAGGCTGCAGTCCATGGGGTCCCTAGGAGTCGGACACAACTGAGCGACTTCACTTTCACTTTTCACTTTCATTCATTGGAAAAGGAAATGGCAACCCACTCCAGTGTTCTTGTCTGGAGAATCCCAGGGACGGGGGAGCCTGGTGGACTGCCGTCTATGGGGTTGCATAGAGTCGGATACAACCGAAGCAACTTAGCAGCAGATGACCTTACTCATCATCATCTTGGCAAAGCTCTCTCAAGGCTCAGGTCAGAAACCATCCCCTCTGAAAAGCGGACTTTCCAAATGAAAGTAATCTCTATGATTTCCCAGGTGGCTCAGTGGTGAAGAAATCCACGTGCCAATGTAGTAGACACAGGAGGTATAGGCTCAATCCCTGGGCCAGGAAGATCCTCTGGAGGAGGAAATGACAGCCCACTCCAGTATTCTTGCCTGGCAGATCCCAGGGACTGAGGAGCCTGGCAGGCTACAGTCCTTGGGGTTGCAAAAAGTGGGACCCGACTGAGCATGCACACACAATTATATTTCATATTACATTTCATACCATACTAATAAATTAGGAAGGCATCACATTTACTTACATACACTTTTTGTGTCCTCTTATAAACCATAAGCTCTGAGAGGACAGGACTCATTTCTGAATTTCTTTATGGAATCCCACTAAGCTATATAGTTTATACTATGCACATGCAAGTAATGATGACTGTATCTGTTGAATAAATGAAGAGATGAATGATTACATCAAAGAATTGCAATAATGTGAGAATAAATTTTATTTATTTAGTAAAAACAGATGTGTGTAGGTAGAAGTAATTAACAATCAAATGTTGAGGGAAAGATAGATATAAAAGGAAGTAAAAAGCAGCTCATTATCATGAATCTGCAAACCCCAAAGTCAAAACGTGAATGTATCATTTGTGACCATTTATTGAGCACCCACTACATAAAGAAAGCTTTGTTCTCTGTAACAATAGAGGTTAAAACCTGCCAAGGAAATTTGAATATAATTTGGGAAAAGGGATATGGTGGAAGGAGAATAGGCTGTGGCATGGTAGGCGAGGAAGTCTTTCAAGAAATAAGAATAACCATAGTAAAAAGTATCAAAATAGAAATGAAATGTGAAGTTGTAATTATATATTTTAAAAATTGGATATAATTTGTATTATAGAAATTTTCTTGGTTAACAAAAAAAGGGAAAATATAAGGAATGACTTAGGTTTGTAGCAAAGATTTCTCCCTGAACTAAAACAAATTAAACCAGGACAAATATTGGAACGCTAGAACTAAAAACAAATGGAATAGTTAGATCTCCAACCTATAACTGGAAAATGAAGAGGAGGGTTTGATATTTTAAATACAGGGAAAGGATATAGATAATGAACCAGAAAGAAAAAGAAGTTGCCTCTAGGACAAAATATACTAAAGCTGCGATTATTTGACATCAAATGTGAAATTATCTCTGAAAAGTTAAAAATGTATTTAGTCAACTAGCTGATGACAAGGATTCATATGTGACATCCTAGAATTTTTCACTTATTAGGTTGCCTGTAGCACAGTTTAGGAGAGAGAAGTAGAGTAGATCATAAAACATATTCCTCTTCATTCTAACCACAAGTGTGATACCAACAAGCTCTAGTATAGCAAAACTTACTATAACCTAGTTCTGTCCTCAGATTGCTTATGGCCTACAAAAGGAGATAAGACATATGTATAAATAATCTATTTTTTAAAGCACCAAAGGAGGTGTTGGTTAAAAATCAACAGAAGGAGCTGACAGAGAAATGTAGTAAAGAATCAAAGGTCAAACCATTGTATATGGTTGCCAAGGATATACCCTCAACATAACTCTAGATAATGAATGATATGGACGGCATCCCTTAGAATTGCACTACCCACATACAGTTGTCTTAGAACTGACTCATTGGAAAAGACCCTGATGCTGGGAACGATTGAAGGCAGGAGGAGAAAGGGACGACAGAGGATGAGACATTTGGATGGCATCACTGCCTCGATGGACATGAGCAAGCTCTGGGAGTTGGACAGGGAAGCCTGGTATGCTGCAGTCCATCAGGTTGCAAAGAGTTGGACATGACTAAGCGACTGAACTGATTAAAATTGTTTTATATAACAGGGGAGCGAAAGCACTAGGAGAAAAGCTTCACTGTGTAGGTGATGGAGGTGGCATTTGTATTGAGCTAGGTCTTAAATGGTTGGTAAAATTTTACTGGCAGTAGGGAAGGTGCTGCAAATGGCATAAGCTAAATCAGAAGACCAAAAGTACAGACTGTGTTCAAGGGTTTATACAGCTGGAGATCACACATAGAGGGTTTAAATGCTAAGAAAGGATGGACATCAGTGTGAAAGGGTCCGAATTCCAATATATAGGGCATACACACTATTGAATCACATAAGGAGTTGTTGGAGGGTTTAGAAAAAATGTGAGTAATACAATCAAAGCAGAGGTTTAGGAAAGTAATCAGATGTTGATGTGGCCGGATGAATGGGAATGGTGAACTGGAGTCAGGAAGTCCACTTAGGAGTGGATTTTCAAACAGATGTGAGAGAATGACAACTTGAGCTAGGGTCACAGCCATGGAAATAGGAAAGCATAGGCCATTTTGGAGACACAGCAGTAAAAGAATCAAGTCCTAGTTCCTGATGGGATGTAAGGCTTGATATTATAGCACTCAGGGATGCATGTGCTCAGTCGAGTCTGATTGTTTGCGGCCCCATGGACTGTAGTCTGCCAGGCCCCTCTGCCCATGAAATTTTCCAGGCAAGAATACTGGAGTAGAGTGCCATTTCCTTCTTCAGAGGATCTTACTGACCCAGGAATCAAACCCACATCTCCTGCATTGGCACATGGATTCTTGATGATTTAGAGCCTGTAAGACCAACCAGATGTTAGCACCATTAGAAAAAAATGGGAGAAGGAGATGTTAGTAATTATTAACCAGTGGCCAAATATGCTGCACTGGAACTTCAGTGAACAGTCAGGGATGGAAATAGATTTGGGATTGGGAAGTCATCTACAAAGAATTTTAATTGAGACCTCAGGGGAAGGACTGCATAATCATGGCGAAAGCCCAGTTTGGTTGGGGGTAAACAGCATAAGTCTGTAGACACTCAGATAGCAGTGTTTGTAGACTTATCCCAGCATAGTAAGTGGAGAAAGTAATTCTTATTATAATTAGGCTGGCAGATTTATAAAAGAAACACAACTTGGAAGTTTCCAGTGGATCTGAGCTAAGACAGAAGAAGGGAGATCCTAGAATTGGAATAGGGATGAGGGCAAGTTATGTGGAGACATTTAATGTACAGGACTCAGGAATGGTTGGTTACCAAAGGGCCGGATCTGTGACTCTTTACCATGTATTTCCTAAGGTTTGGTTTTGGAGCTTGCTCTCTGCTGATACATTGTGATGCAGAGTATTGGAAGGAATTAGTCTTAGGTTCAAACCTTGAGCTGCACCTTAACCAGCTGTAGGTTCCTGGATAAGTCAGTTGTTTTTGACCCCAGGTTTTTCAAATATAACTGAAAGGATAATAATGCTCACCCTGTTTATTTCATGAGGTTGTTGTAAGAATCCAGGGTATCATTATAAAAATAGTAGTTTTGTTCTATAGGAAACCAGTTGTTGGCTTTTAAATGTTTTTTTTTTTTTTTTGCTAAATGATCCAAAGGCAAAGTCAGAAGACTTTCTGACTTCTCTCTTGTTTCTCTCTGCTTAAGTTTAGAATTTCAAATTCTTCATAGCTTTCAAAAAAAATATGTATTTTTTTGCCTTTTGTTAGTTCCTTCTGCTTTTCTAACCAAGCTTTATTTTTTAAATTTGGTAATTTGTTTTTCTGAAATTTTCTCTTAATGTCTGTTAATTTTTCCTTCAGGATTTAATTCTGCTTTCCTAAATATAATTTTCCTATTTTTAAAAGTTTGGTAAATTGTCATATAATACAGTTTTTAGTATATGATTACATTTTATATATTTATATTTTTAGTAAATTACATTTAGAGAATATACAAAATATTACATTTAGAGATTATATACATCTAGTATATTACTGGAAAAAACACTCATACACTCATAAAGTTTTTAATATAGCCTGTGTATTGATCTCAAACATTTTAAAACCAGTGACCTCTGATTCTTCGGATTAATAAATAAGGACAAAAATAGGTAAAGAGTAGGGGACTTCTCTGGGGGCTCAGATGATAAATAATCCACCTACAAGGCAGGAGACTCAGGTTCCATCCCTGGGTTGGGAAGATTCCCTGGAGAAGGGAATGGCAACCCACTCCAGTATTTTTGCCTGGAAGATCCCATGAACAGAGGAGCCTGGTGGGCTACACTCCATGGGAGTCATACATAGTCAGACACAGCAGAATGACTAACACTGTAACTTTTCACAGGGAAGAAATTAAATGCAAAATACACATTTATTTAGGGGTTGTGACTAAAGATAACATATAAATGCTGCCTATAATTAAAAAAAAAAAAAGATAAGGAAGTGCAAACACTTCAGTTGAAAGTTGAAAAATCCAGGACTTCCCTGGTGGCATAGCGGATAAGAATCCACCTGCCAGTGCAGATTCAATCTCTGGTCCAGGAAGATTCCATATGCTATGTAGCAACTAAGCCCGAGTGCACAACTCCTGAGCCCACGTGCCTAGAGCCTGTGCTGCTCAACAAAAGAAACCACCGCAATGAGAAGCCCTCGCCCTGCAATGAAGACTAACCCCCACTCACCACAACTAGAGAAAGCAATGAAGACCTAGCACAACCAAAAATAAATCAATTAATTAAAATAATAATAAAAAGTTGAAAAGTCTGAAAGCTGAGTCTGTAGCTCAGCGGTTTAACCCCAGCACTGAAAAGCTAGAACAGAGTCTGGCTTTCATGATTCAACAAGTACAATAAGCTGCTCTGAGGCCAAATGAACTTCCCCAGAGGCCTTGTCAGAATGTGGTGACAGGATTTCTTTGTTTCTTTTTTGGCACACAGTATACTGGCGATCTTGCTGCTGTTCTTTCCTTGGTTGGTAGACGTGATTGCTAGAACCTGGGGAGGCAGTCAAGACCCTGGTGCTGCTCAGTGGCTGGGAGGCTGCCATTTGTGGGATCCCTGATATATTTCATGCCACTCCACTTCTCCACTCGGACACCACCACTGTCCCTCATGCCTCACTGCCTGTCTACAACCTTTTCATAGCCTTGTTAGAGAAGTTCACGGTTACACAGATTGATAATTCTCATCACAAACGGAGATAGATAATCTGTGGTGTGCCTGGGGATATGAAAGCCACAGGGCATTCATTCATCCACTCCATGTTCAAGACGTATTTATCAAATATAAGTGGGGCTTCCCTTGTGGCTCAGTGGTAAAGAATCTGCCCACCAATGCAAGAGATGCCGGAGACATGGGTTCAATCCCTGGGTCTGGAAGATCCTCTGGAGGAGGAAATGGCAACCCGCTCCAGTATTCTTGCCTGGAAAATTCTATGGACAGAGAAGCCTGGTGAGCTACATAGAGTCCATGGGCTCACCAAGAGTCAGGCATGACTGAGCATGCAAAAACAGACCACTCCAGCACTATTCAAGAGCAGAGCATTCCTATGAAACCTTTCTTAAACCAAAATGGCTTAAAGCAAAGAAGCAATCATCTTAGGACACATCTAACAGGATGCACAAAATAAATTGAGGTGAAGCACAGATGCTTATAGATGCAGTTCAAAGATAGAGGAACTTTATGCTGAGATTCTAAGTGTAGTTCCGGGGAAAGAACTTGGCAGTGCCACTCTTACTGATGGGGCTGCACACTTACTGATAGGCTTATTGCAAAACAAACCCTGAATGCTTTGTCACTTTTTGCCTTTTTTCAGAGAAGCAAAAATCCTCTTGAGATTTCTGTCGTGTGTTGAAAACAGGTACTAATGTAGGTCTTTTGTAAAAGCAAAGTAAAGGGAACTTGGAAAAAGCAGGGGATAACTGTATGGATTTTGTACCAGGCACTGTAGTTGTTGGAATACAGCAGTGAAAAAGATCAACAAAACTCCATGTCCTCAGAGGGCTTACATTCTAATGGGAAGACATACTAAATAAAAAGATCATTTCCGATTTTGTAAAATGTTACTAGAGAGATCAGAGAGTGATCACTAATATCTAGGAAAATATTTGTCAAGTTACGGTAGGCTGTGAAGCATACATTGTAAATCTAGTACTCATCCTGTAGGCACATGAAGTTAGCTACTGAGAATGAAAAGAAGGCAGAAAGCAGATATGCTGTATAATTTCTCTCTTTTCCTTTCTTCTCTAGGCGGGTAACAGTTCATGTTTGCTTCATAAATGAAGCAGCTTTAAACAAATTCCTATTCTGTCTGGAGTGACAGACCGCATCTTTATCTGTTCTTGCTACCCATGACTCTCTATGGATGATTGAGAAATTGGAACAAAGTGTTTTACTGTGAAACTGGCACTGAATTAATCATCTATAAAGAAGAACTTGTATGGAGCGGGACTCTATTTTAAGGACCTACAGGGAGTTGTGGTCTCAATTAGAACTTGCAAACTGATATTGGGAGAGAAAGCACGTGTCCCAGATTGCATATACAATTTTGCATGCCTCCAGAAGCATCTAACTGCTGAAAAAACCACATAGCTTTATGTTACAGTGACAACCTGCAGTTCATAGTTATCTTGGTCTGCAAGTAGATTTCAGCCTGGATAGTGGGGGGTGGGGGTCATCATTTGTATCAGAGGGATCTAGAAAATGTTCAGAAAACAAAAACTCAATAGCATCATCCACTGTTCATTTAGAAAGCAGTGGACACAGTGTGGGAGTAGGTGCAGGTCCGCCTCATAGCTGCTGATCAGTGAGGGATGTGGGTCTGAGCTTGGGTCTCTTCCTGACATAGAAGGTGCTCACATGTATCCCACGAGACAAATGGACATAGTTGGCTGGCTCTATCTATACAAGCTAGCCAGTACTGAATGACAACATGATGCCTTTGCAGAGAAGAGACTCCTAGAGAGTTGTCACATGAAGAAGCTGTGGACACTGATCAGCAGAACCATCTGCGGAGGAGGACATCTGGCACCCCTAGTGATCCGCCAAGGAGGACATCTGGCACCCCTAGTGACGCCGGCCTTTGCCCTTGACCACTTTACAGTGTATAAATTGTGCTTGCAAAATATATTACAAAATGTTTATATTCTAAAACTATTACAGAGTTATGTAAAGGGACTTAGGAGGAATCACTGAATGTATGGAGGCCCCATTTTCAATTTCTGCTGTGGGAGAGAGGAAAAATAAGTTACCATATTTAGTATCTAAGATTAGAAAACTACACTCACATGCTGATAAAGGGTGTTGAAAATTAGGTGACTTGGCTTTTACAAGAATGCAGGGAATCAGGTAACATTAGTTATTTATACTATAATCACCATTATCTGTTTAAAGGATCCATTTATTTAAAATCAGGCACTCTATATTCATTAAGGTTTATGAATTAAAAAGAGAGCTTTATGTAGTTATGCATGTCAGTTTGCTATTAAAATATGCGACAGCGTTTTTGTCATATTAAGTGAATTTGGCAGGAATTCCCAAGATGGACATTGCGTTTTTAAACCAGAACTTGTAAAGACATTAAGTGAATTTCCCTTGCCAGTTTTCTTTTTTTATGTCAAAGGAACATCTAACTAAGGTCAAAGAGTGATTTCTTATGGTTTATTTTGATGAAGATTCTTTCAATATGTCATGAACATAAAGGAATCCAAAGCTTTCCTTCTAACTTCATCCTTGTGATAACATTATTGCCATATCCTACCACCATGAGATGACCTTCAGTGCAGTGACACAGAGGGGCATGAAAAACTGCTACCTTTTATTTGACTTTACTAGTCCAAGAATTTCTAGTCGAGTTGGATGTTAGCTTACGTTCAATGCTAATTAGAATACAACTCCAGTAAGTGGCCTTTGCTCTTTTTTATACCAAAGAGCTCAGATGATTTCTATGACCCTTGTCTTCTCTAAAGTGCTGTGGTTCCTCAAATACTAGTCATTTCTCTAAGATACAACCCAGGTGCTTTGGGAAGCTGCATGAATTTATTTAGGCCCTCAAATATCCCGTGATACAACTATGATATGTATAATAAAAGAGATCAAGTTAATGGCTATAAGGACCTGTCTCAGTGTGTGATACTGTTGAATAGATTAACCTGAGTATGTGTAAGTCACGTATAGATTGAGAAGATTGATACTTCTCAATCTAATAGTTTATTTCAGCAATGGTTTTGATTTTCATATGTATGTGAAAATGCTGCTTAATGAGCTTCAGAGTACAATAAATGTACTTTTGTTCTCAAAACTGGTAGCTGGGTTTTTAACACTCAAGGACATGGTCCTAAATCAATAGAGTTAAATAAACAAATTCAGCAAGTTATGAAATCTGGCATGGTAGGGTGAGGGGAGATGTATTCTGCCTAATTAAATGTATTGGTTCATTGACAGTTGTATGGATACCAATATTTTAAAACACTAAAATTCAGTAAAATATACAAACAATAGAAAAATGCTGAACATTACTTTGGATGGTAGTTGCTTGGGAATTAACTGTCATATCTGCTTGGAGATTAACGTATATAGCTTTGCTTTATTTTATCCAGTATGTGTTCTGAATAGCCTTCATAAATCATGGAAAACTCAAAACTGATGTCTTAAACAGTGAAATCACCCTATAAATTGGTGCCATGTATCTGATAGTCTTCTTTTGTAATGTTTTAAAATTGTCTTTTAAAATAATTTCAGAAGTCTTCAGATTCTAAATTATACTAAAAGCTTTGTACCTCTTTGGTAGAACCCAACTCTATAGAGAAACTGGCTCTGTGATAAATGATGCCTGCCCAGTGATATCGAAGTGTTGCTGGATTTTGTATTGTAATCTCTTGTGCTTACCACACTGCCACTTTTTAATGAGTCAGAGACGTTGATTTTTTCAACACTTTAATAGAACAATACCCTCTTTAAAAAGGACTAAGTATGTGAAAATGACAATTTATGATAAAGTATGTTCACAATGAAACATTTGCTTTTAGTAAGAATTAAAGTACTTTGGAGAAACTTTGTGGCATATTTTGATATTCCAATTCAAATGAAAATTTAAATTAATAGAAAAATCCATTCAGAATTCATAGATAGTTCTTCATGTTTTTCTGCAGCTAGTTTCTGGTTTCAAAATGTAAGTATGGGGCTTTTAGCCATTGCCTACCTATTCTGACTTAACTAAAAAATACATTTTTCAAAAAGGCAGTTTGACATAGTGGGATGGATATTAGGAAAAATTGTCAGGAGCTTCCACTTTGCTGTTAACCTGTATTGATAAATCACTGCTCTTCTTTGGATCTCAATTTTTTATTTATCTATGTGGTGAAGTCAGGTCATACCATAGACGTGAGAGAAACCTATTGATATGTGAATGACAAAGATGATAGATAAGAGCTGAAGCTATCGCATACAGAATATCCAACTATGATCTCTGTGAATAAGCAATTTGAACATAAAAAGCTATGGCTGTTCTTGTTTGTAATGTAAATATGGTCCATTCTTAAAGTGAAATTCAGTCTACTGTAGGTTGAATTGGATAACCATTTACACAAGAGATGGCTTTTTTCTTTGCTTAAATAAACATTTTTGGATTACTTCTGAAGAATGAAAACCCAGAGTATATTTTATCTAGGAAAATATACTCTAAGATGTGTGTAGCATTTGGAAGTGCACCAAATTAAGCATTTAAATCTCTCATTTTCTTAAAAGCTAAGGGCAGAAAATGTAAGATGCTCATAAAGTTTTTAAGTGCCAAAAGATACTTTAGAATCCATTTGGAGATGGGTAAACCATAAATTAAATTTTAAAACTGGAAAATGGGATAAGAATTTTAAAGAAAGCCAGCTTGTTTTGAAACAGTATTATTTTGAAATTGGCATTAAAATACAAACATTCAGATTGAAATTCCAGCCACTTCATTTGTGCTGTTTATAATGTTGCTGGAAATGCCCTTTGTGAAGATAAAATAATGGTACTTTCATTTCCTAACAAGGTATTGTTTTAGAAATAATCCATATTATAATGGATATTCCTGATCCTAAAAATGTTTCCTAAGCATTGTAAATTTATTTATAAGTGCCATCTACAATTACATCTTAACTGTATTTTTTTTAAATAACATTGTTTAAACTAAAAACCATAGTATTTTCAGTTGCTTAATTTCTGAGCTGTGACTCAATAAAAGTTTCCAATCAAAATATCCTATTCTCCTATATTCTAAGGATTAATGTGTGATTATAGTGTCCACTTGCCACTGTTTTTTTTTTTTTTTATATCAATGGACTTAAAGTATTCAGACATTTAGATGGATGTATAGATATATTGCTAGTTCAGTCATAGATTGGAGTTTGCATATTGTAATGTAAATGTCTTTCAACACTATTCTATAGTTTTATTATGACTGAAGTTTAATTAAATAAAAAAAGTTGTAAAATGTGATGTGTATGTGTATGTACTGTATGTGTACTTTTTAAAATAGGTATATGTTCTGACCCTTTTTTATACAGGTTTGAATTTGAAATTACATTATATATACATATACTTTATTGTTATAAATAAAGAATTTTATGCACCCAAAGTTGTCCTGTGATTTGATATCTTAAGGTTATCACACATGTTCATAATGCAGTTGATTGAGCATTTAAGCTAATCTCAATTTTTTTCTGTGGAAACATCAATCTGGATTTTGCTGTGATATGCACACAAGGAGATAAGAAATCAGTTTATTCCACAAAATAATGCCATTTGCAGCAACATGGATAGAGCTAGAGATTGTCGTACTAGTGAAGTGAGACAGAGAAAGAGAAATATCATATGACATCTCTTGTATGTGGAATGTAAAATGATACAAATGAACTCACAAAACAGAAAGAGACTCACAGACTTAGAGAAGGAACTTACAGCTGCCAGTGGGGAAGGGATAGTTAAGGAGTTTGGAATCAACATGTGCACACTGCTATATTTAAAATGGATAACCAAAAAGGATCTAGTGTATAGCACAGGGAACTCTGCTCAATGTTATGTGGCAGCCTGGATGGGAGGGCAGTTTGGGGAAGAATGGATACAGGTATAGGTAATGGCTGAGTTGCTCTGCTGTGCACCCGAAACTATCACAACATTATCAACTGCCTATACTCCAATACAAACTAAAAAATGCCGGGGACCAGCCCCGGCTGATCCAGGGTATTCGAAGGAGAGACGGCTAGGCGAGGGTCAGGGAACAACTGCTTAATTACACTTTAATTAAGGATACAAAGAGTAATAGAATAAGGATAGCTCAGTGAGGAAATTTAGTGGAGAAAAGCGGCTGAAATAAGGATAGCTCAGTAGGAAAATTCAGTGGAGAAAAGAAGCTGAGTGGCTTGGTTTACGCGGAAAAATATAACCCGTGACACCAGGTTAGCTCTGACCACGGAGGCCGCAGGCGCCCTCTCGAATAGCGGAAGGTGCCCCACCTTAGACACCTTCTCCAGTGGGTCTTAGAAGCCCAGGCAAATAAATGGTCGCAGAGGACATCCGCGCTCCAGATGGACACTCAGCTGGAAGTTAAAGGGAAGAATGACATGGGGAGACCAAGTTTCAGTGAACAAGGCCCGCACTTTATTTTCCAAAGTAGTTTTTATACCTTAAGTTATGCATAGAGGATAATGGGGGAAGGGGTAGAGTCATGCAGCAAGCCAGGCTTTCTTCCTGCAAACTTATCATATGCAAAAGTTCAGGTGATTGACATCATCTTCTGGCCCGGAGGCCTGTTAACATTTTAAGAAACTTATTTTTCTCTAAAGGTGATTATTCCAAAGTCAGGCACCAGCCTCCAAAAAAGCATTGGACAAAGCTGCATTTTACATTTCTATACACCCATTATATCAATCAATACACTGCCAAGGACACAGTAGGTAAGGAGTATGGAGACTTAGCAGCAAACATTGGCCCAACAAGTGAAAAACCCTTCACCAATACAATTTCTAATCAATCTTTTAACTACTCAAAGGAATCTGTGTTTAGGCAGTTTAGAACATCTCCTGCCTCTCACAGTTGGGAGGCTCTGAACAATCACATGTGGCCGGAAAAACCCATTCAGGCAGGCTAGAGGATTTCCAAAGGAGTTTGTAGGTTGAAACACTGTCACATCCAAGAATTATTAACTGGAGCTGTAAGCTAACTCTTTTTTCAGAGAGAGGTAGTGGGGGACAGCCCCCTGTAAAGTCAGAGGTGTAGGTGAAAGCACAAAGCAGAAAGTAGGCAGACTCTGGTTTTGGGGGTAGATGCTCGAGAATTTCCAGGGGGACTCCTGAGGCTCGATCCCGCCTTTGCGTATGCCGAGCCTCCTTCCTCATGACCTTTGTCATGGGCGGAGTTCCTCATGCTGGCTCCCGGCAGTGATAGAATTCCAGTTGAGCTATTCCAGATCCTGAAAGATGATGCTGTGGAAAGTGCTGCACTCAATATGCAATATGCACTCAATATGCAATATGCCGGCTCCCGGCAAAAAAAGTTTAAAAATAACTAATAAGAGCCTACTGTATAGCATAGAGAACTCTACTCAGTGCTCTGTAGTGACCTATATGGGGATGGAGTTGAGAAGAGAGTGGATATATGTTTATGTATGATTGATTCACTTTCCTGTACAGTGGAAACTAACAGCGTTATAAGTCAACTCTATTCCAATAAGAAAGATTAAAAAAAGGACTCATTTTATTCCAATAAATATGTATTGGTTAAGTAACTGAGAAAGATAGGTAAGGTAATCAAGGTAAAGCTGAATTAACTCATTGTTAGATCTCAAGCGGTTTCTAATTTCATTGTGGTTGGTTTAGTCACTAAGTTGTGTCTGACTCTTGCAACCCCATGGACTGTAGCCCACCAGGATCCTCTGTCCATGGGATTCTCCAGGCAAAATTACTAGAGTGGATTGCCATTTTCTTCTCCAGGGGATCTTCCCAACCCAGGAATCAAACCTGGGTCTCCTGCATTTCAGGCAGATTCTTTATCGACTGAGCTATGAGGGAAGTTGAGAAGATATGAAAACCACTTTCGACTGCACAAAGCCACAGTTTTGCACTTCCTAAGTGCAAAACTGAGGTCCAGCTAGTATGGTTGCAGCATGCAGGAAGGAGAAATGGCTAGACCAGGGATGGTTATGGGGGAGCTGGCGTTTGGGACAAGACTTACGAGGATGAGACAGATTTTGATAAAGAAGGAGAATCATGCCCAGCCTGTGCAGTGTTTTCCAAAGCGAGTAGTTGTAAAATGTTTCAGCTTATCCCATCAAATCAAATCAGTTGTGTCCTGAGCATGGAACCCATAAAGAGGTATATGGTGAGATGAGAACAGAGCCTTGGATACCAGAACAAGGAAGTCATATTATTCTTAGGTTAAGCCTTGCATGTTTCTCAGAAGGATGGAATGGCAAAATCAGACACCATGGCTTATGTGGTTTAGGCAATAAATAATCATCCTGCTTATAAACCCCTAGTTGGTACTGGACTCTTGAGACCATCCTCCAGCTTTATGACACAACACTTCACCCACCATTTCTTTTCAATTTTTCTGCTGATTTTCTCTGAACTCACATTTTATATTATGAACTTCCATCAATATAAGCCTAGATCATAATAGCCTTGTAATTGATCACAGTTCTCAACTACTGAGCACTTTTTCAATCAGTTCCTCTGTTAGAGTGAATACTATGGAGACAATGGATAATATTTTTCTCTGGTTAAAACACTGAAATGGCTTCTAATTATTTTTAGAAGAGAACCCAAACTCAACATAGTTTTCAAGGCCCTCCTTGACCCACCTCATTATTTTTCTTGGGGGGGAGGTGGGGTGGGGACGTTTGCTAATAGTTTGTTTTCCCCTTTAAGTTATCAATTATACAACGACTAGGACTGAATATTTATATCACTTCATTCTCCAAATTTGCACTTCCCTTGTGGCTCAGCTGATAAAGAATCCACCTGCAATGCCGGAGACCTGGGTTCGGTCCCTGGGTTGGGAAGATCCCTGGAGAAGGAAAACGCTACCCACTCCAGTAGTCTGGCCTGGAGAATTCCATGGACTGCACAGTCCATGGGCTGGCAAAGAATTGGACACGACTGAGCGACTTTTGCTCATTCTCATTCTCCAAATTGAATGCAAATAAAGTATGGAATTGAAACAAATTTTATCTGAATAGATAGTACCTATTGCAGTGTTCAATAAGTTATTTTCTGTAACTTTTTGTGGACAATTTGAAATATATGCAAAAGTAGAGCAGTGTAATGAAACTCCACGTAAACATAACCTAACTTCAACCTTACTCAACTTGTGAATGATCTTATTTTATCTAAGTCTCCTATTTATTCCTCTTATCCACTCCCCCTTTCATATTACTTTTAGGCTGATACCTACAAATAGTTGATCAGTAAATACATGTGCATCTCTAAATTATGACTTTTAAAATATCATCCTAATACCCTTGTGACACCTAGGAGAAAGTAATAATTCTTTAATACCAAAGACCCAAGGGACTTTCCTAGTGGTCTAGTGGTTAAGAATCTGCTTTGCATTGCAGGGGACATGGGTTCAAATCCAGGTCGGGGAACTAAGATCCCACATGGCATGGAGCAACCAAGTCCACACACTGCAACTACTGAGCCCATGTGCCACAAATGGAGAGTCTGCACCACAATGAAAAGTCCTGTGTGACACAATGAAAACCCTATGTGCCGCAACTAAGACCCACTTCAGCCAAATAAATATTAAGAAAAGACTCAATAAGTATTCATATTTTGATTTTCTCACATCATCATGCATTGTAGTATTTCAGTATAAAATAAAGGTAAAATTCTCCCTCCAACATTAGTTAGTTCCTCCAGAGGAAAACACTTATTTCTTGTTAGCCATCAGAAATACTGTGTATATACATTTATATGCAATACTATATTCTCTAACCTTACCCTTTCCGTTTATTAGAAGAATGTGTAACACAGTGCATCAGCCCACATAAACCCTTACCCCCACCATAGCCCGGAAATTATATCTGGACATAGAAATGGTAATAGAACATGTGCCCTTTGGAATTCCAGTCCATACTTAGCAAAATCCAATGTACTTTTAGAAATTTTTCTTCCAAATTAAAATGAGGCTCTTTTTTGAGGATACATCTGCCTCTTCAGCCCTTTCAGTTGGTGGCTGCCTTTCTTCCAAAACTGGGTCTGGAAGTGGGTTATCTGCTCCTCATTGCTGCTTCTGGGTATTTCTTTCCTATTCCCTAATTCCTCCAATTATTTGCACCTCATTTTATCAGATTACATACCCATTGCTATTCATTGTTACTTTCATGTACTAACTCCCAGGTTCTTCTTCATTTCTTGTTGGTATGAGCACCAAGGTTCACTGTCACCCAACTCATTTGTACTCCTGTCTTAATTCTTGGGAATTTGATACACATATAAAGGATCCTTTCAATATCCTGTCCTTTTAGGTCTTTGAAAAGTCTCTCCCAGTGAGCCAGTCCTCACCACCACCCTACCCACTCAGTCTGATGCTAACCCTGTAGGCTTTGTCATTGCCATTAACAGCAACTCATCCAAATCTCAATTCCATGCACCCCATTTCTTGTCATCACTCCGTGTCTTTCCAGTTTACTCCCTCATGCATTCAATTCTAACAATCCTGTGATCCACAAGACCTCTCAACCTATTGATTTTACCACTTTTCACTAACCATCAACTTTTGATAACCTTTCTCCTCTCCTTACATGGGTTAAAATTCACAATCCAGTTTTAAAATCACTCTCTGCAACATCTTCTTCCCCCTTGATCCCTCTCACTTTGCAGTATTTGCTTGGCAATGATGCCCTGCTCAAATCCAGTTCTCCACCCACTCTTTGGTCTATAATTGTGTGACTAAACATGGCCAGAGTGTAACACACCATCACACCTACTGGTTTTTCTATAAATTCCTCCCCAAGAACATGAAGTAGGTCCTAATGCCATTCAATAATTATATTTCCCTAGTCTATTTCCATTCTCATAGATACTTCATATGTTATTTTCTTTCTCAAACTACCCACTTCATTCCTCATTCTCACGGTTATCCATCCTGATTGCTATTTCTCCTTGAAAGATGAAGAAAATAAAAGAGAACTTCCAAAAACTCTTGGGCACGTGGAGGGTGATTTTCTGTGAAGCTGAAGAAGCTTAAATGCCTGGTCCTTTCTTACACAGTTCTTTTATAAGTCATAGGAAGGGGACTAGCAATGTATTCTCACAGAAATATATTTTTGTAAAATTTGCCATCATTTCCATTTATCTTTAGGTTATTAGTAGGTTTTCTGTGTGGCAGTGGCTTCCAGCAACTGTCCCACTGACCACTGTGGGCACTAGGGCATCATGACCCAAAGGTGTGTGGTCAGAGGCTGTATTATGAGGCCCTGGTGAATGTGTCCTGTGGACTGACCCCAGAAGTATATCAATGATGGAGCAGAAACAAGGTTTAAAATGAATGGAACCAAAGCCAATTTAGGGAAAACTCACAATCATCATAAATGATTGTAAATTGTAAATGCAAGACTGCAGGTTTCATTAATGCTTCATCAAAACAGTAGCTTTCAGACTTCCCTGGTGGCGCAGTGGATAAGAATCTGCCTGCCAATGCAGAGGGCACAAGTTCAATCCCTGGTCCAGGAAGATTCCACATGCCTTGGAACAACTAAACTGGTGAGCCTCAACTACTGAAGCCCCTGCGCCCTAGAGCCTTCAGGCCACAACTACTGCGCCTGCGCGCTGCGGCCAGTGACGCCTGAGCACCCGAAGCCTGTGCTCTGCAACAAGAAGTCACTGAAGAGAGAAGGCTGTGCACCACCTGCTGATACTAAAGTCTGCACACAGCAATAAAGACCCAGTGCGCACCACTTGCTGCTGCTCGAGCAAGCCTGTGCACACCAACAAAGACCCAGTGCAACTGGGAAAAAAAAAGCAGTGTCTTTCCTCAGCCAGAAAATCCTCAGTTATGCAGAATATACATTTATTAACAAGTCATACTTTATTCCCCCTCTTAATAGTGAGGAAGCACAATAGAATTTAACAAAATTGCCATGTTTATGGAACCAGAGAATCTGTACATAAGGACCCATGTTCTAGGCTTCTCCATGTACTGGTCTTGACAAATACACAGCACTGTATATCCCCATTATAGCATCAGGCAGAATTGTTTCATTGGTCTAAAATATCCCTTGTGCTTTACATATTCACTATTCCTTCCCTCCCCTGTACCTCTGGAAACCACTGATTTTTGTCTTTATAGTTTTTTCTTTTTCCAGAACGTCATATAATTGAAATCCTACAATAGATAGATAGCCTTTTCAGACAGGCTTCTTTCATTCAGCAATACAAATCAGAGATTTGTCTATGTCTTTCATGGCTTAAGCTCATTTCTTTTTCTCACTGAAGAATATTCCATTGTATGACTATGTTAGAGTTTTTTCATCCATTTACCTATTAAGGACGCTTAGTTGTTTCCAGTTTTGGGTGATTATCAATAAAGCAACTGTAAACATTCAATTTTTTTGTGGACATAAGTTTTCCAATTAGTTAGGTAAATACCCTAGAGCACGATTACGGACCTGTATGGTAAGACCGCTTAGGTTCCTAAGAAAATGCAAACTGTCTCCTAAAGTGACTGTACCATTTAACATTCCCAGGAGCTATGAATCAGAGGTCCTGCTGCTTCTGCCCCTTTCCACTGCTATTGCTATTGTCAGGTTTTTTTTATGCTCTCCTAATACGTAGGTAATAGTATATTATTATTGTTTTAATTGGTAGTTCCCTGATGATAAATGAGCATCTTTTCATATGCTTATTTGCCATCTATACAGCTTCTTTGGTCTGATGTCTGCTCAAATCTTTTGTCCAGTAAAATTGGGTTATTTTCTTACTGTTGCATTTTAAGAGTTCTTTGCATATTTTAGATGCAAGACCTCTGTCAAATATGTGTTTTGCACGTATTTCCTACTCGTCTGTGGCTTGTCTTATCATTCTCTTAACAGTGCCTTTCACAGAGCAGCTGCAAGGATTCTTTTAAAAAACACATGTAAGAACCTAGAGTACGTATCTTGTTAAGTTCATTCCCTTAAGCTCATCAAAGTAAAAGCAGTTCACACAGTATCTACAATTGTTCATCACTTTGGTTATTTTAACTCTTACATTTTTTCTTTTCAGGGTCCTCTTAATAGAGTATTTTAAACACATGCAAACTTGGACTTTCTAATGCACTTTTATATAACAAGATGATCTCCCCAGTATCAGGCTGTTGGGACATGATGACATTTTAAAGACTTCCAACACATACTTTTTAAAGATTCAAAACAAAAAATCAAAACACATGAGAAAAAAAAACTGATAAAATTCAGACACATCATTTAACTCCAATTTGGAAAGATATTTTGGAATGGCTTATAAAAACAATTCAGAAATTACAAACTCCTGATTCAAACATGTAAAACAAAGGATCTGTTTCTATCACTTCTGTGCATGCATGCTCCATCACTTCAGTCGTGTCCAACTCTCTGCAACCCTATGGACAGTAGCCCGCCAGGCTCCTCTGTTCATGGGATTCTCCAGGCAAGAATACTGGAGTGGGTTGCCATGCCCTCCTCCAGGGGATCTTCCTGACCCAGGGATTGAACCAGAGTCTCATGTCTCCTGCATTGGTAAGCAGGCTCATTACCATTAGTGCCACCTGGGTAAATTGTGTCATTTCTGTATTTATTTATTTATTTAATAATAGAAAAGCTACTTAAATAAAAAATAAATAGATGTGAAACAAAATCAATAAAGATGAATGAGGAAGTAAATTTAAATTACTATGAGGTTAAGAGGGGCTTCTCAGGTGGTGCTAGTGGTAAAGAACCCACCTGCCAATGCAGGAGACATGAGACATGGGTTCGATCCCTGGGTCAGGAAGATCCCCTGGAGAAGAGAATGGCACCCACTTCAGTATTCTTGCCTGGGAGAATCCTATGAACACAGGAGCCTGGCAGCCTACACAGTTCATGGCGTCACAAAGAATTGAACACAACTGATGCAACTTAACATGCATGCTCATGAGGTTAAGAAGAAAACTGTAACAACAACAAAAAAGCATCACATCAGAAGCAGTAAAAGAAAATGTAAATGTGCTATTATTTATCTTAGAAATGGGAAGGTATTATGAATATAATTGTATGTATCATTGCTTATACTTATAATACAGAATGATAAATAAAAAACTAAATAACTAACTATAGGGGAAGAAGAAAACTGCCTCCTATGGAAGGAGAAAGCAAGAAGCTAAGCTTCTTTGAATGTTGGTCTTGTAGATTTACGGTGAGAACAATTTTGGGGTCCTAATTCTTATAATTCAATTAGAAAAGGTTTATTAAGCAATTCAGGATATCAAAACTCTTGCTGGATAATGAATTATATGAAAAGCATTTTTTTTCCCTTAAGGAATTATAATGGTAATATTGCTGATGGGTAGCAGCATCTCTGATCTCTACATACTACATGTCTCAGATAATCCAAATATCCTCTGAAGGGCAAATTCAGGTGCCTCCCTATTGACTGTCTTAATTTAACCAGATAGTCAACATGGAAATCTGATGGAAAAGTTCTATACACTGAAGAAAAACAAGACCTGGAGCTGACTGTGGATCTGATCATGAGCCCCTTATTGCAAAATTCAGGCTTAAATTGAATAAAATAGGGAAAACCACCAGACCAGGCAGGTACTACCTAAGTCAAACTCCTTACAATTATCTAGTAGAACTGACAAATAGATTCAAAGGATTAGATCTGGTGGACAGATTGCCTCAAGAACTACAGACAGAGTTTTGTAACATTGTACAGGAGGCAGTGACCAAAACCATCCCAAAGAAAATGAAATGCATGATGGCAGGGTGGTTGTCTGAGGAGTCCTTGCAAATATCTGAGAAAAGAAGAGAAGTGAAAGGCGAGGGAGAACAGGAAAGATATACCCAACTGAATTCAGAGTTCCAGAGAATAGCAGGGAGAGAAAAGAAGATCTTCTTAACTACATAGATAACCGTGATGGTGTGATCACTCACCCAGAGTCAGCTATCCCAGCTGTGCAGTCAAGTGGGCCTTACCAAGCATCACTACAAACAAAGCTAGTGGAGGCGAAGGAAATGACAGCTGTGCTATTTAAAATCCTCAAAGACGATGCTGTTAAAATGCTGCACTTAATATGCCCGCAAATTTAAAAAACTCAGCAGTGGCCATGGAACTGGAAAAGGTCAGTTTTTATTCCAATCCCAAAGAAAGGCAACGTCAAGCAATGTTCACACTACCATACAATTGCATTCATGTCACATGCTAGCAAGGTAACGCTCCGGATCCTTCAAGCTGGGCTTCAACAGTACATGAACCAAAAACTTCCAGATGCATAAGCCAGATTTAGAAAACCAGAGATCAAATTGCCAACATCCGTTGGATCACAGAAAAAGGAAGAGAATTCCAAAAAACATCTACTTCTGATTCCTTGACTGTGCTAAAGTCTTTGACTGTGTGGATCACAACAAAGTGTGGGAAATTCTTCAAGAGATGGGAATACCAGACCACTCTACATGCCTCTGACAAACCTGTATGCAGGTCAAGAGGCAACAGTTAGAACCAGACATGGCAAAAAGGACTGGTTCCAAATTGGGAAAGGAGTATGTCAAGTCTGTATATTGTCACCCTGCTTATATAATTTATATGCAGAGTACATCATGCAAAATGCCAGGCTGGATAAAGCACAAGATGAAATCAAGATTGTTGGGAGAAATATCAGTAACTTCAGACATACAGATAATACCATGTTTATGGCAGAAAGTGAAGAGGAACTAAAGAGACTCTTGATGAAGATGAAAGAGGAGAGTGAAAAAACTGGCTTAAAGCTCAACATTCAGAAAACTAAAATCATGCTATCTGGTCCCATCACTTCATTCAAATAGGTGGGGAAACAATAGAAATAGTGACAGACTTTATTTTCTTGGGCTCCAAAATCACTGCAGATGGTGACTGCAGCCATGAAGTTAAATGATACTTGCTCCTTGGAAGAAAAGCTATAATAAACCTAGAAAGTGTATTAAAAAGCACAGATATCACTTTGCCAACAAAGGTTTGTATAGTCAAAGCTATGGTTTTTCCAGTAGTCATGAAGAATTGGACCATAAAGGAAGCTGAGTGCCAAAAAATTGATGCTTTTGAACTGTGGTATTGGAGAGGAATCTTGAGAGTCCCTTGCCCTGCATGGAGATCAAACCAGTCAATCCTAAAGGAAATCAATCCTGAATATTGATTGGAAGGACTGATGCTGAAGCTGAAGCTCCAATACTTTGGCTCCTTGGAAGAAAAGCTATGACTAATCTAGACAGCATGTTAAAAAACAGAGACATCACTTTGCCAACAAAGGTCCCTCTAGGCAAAGCTATGGTTTTTCCAGTAGTCATGTATGGATGTGAGTGTTGGACCATAAAGAAGGCCAAGAGCCAAAGAATTGATGCTTTCAAATTGGGGTGCTGGAGAAGACTTTGAGAGTCCCTGGGACTGCAAGGAGATCAAACCAGTCAATCCTAAAGGAAATCAACCCTGAATATTTACGGGAAAGCTCCAATACTTTGGCCACCTGATGTGAAGGACTGACTCTTTGGAAAAGATCCTGATTCTGGGAAATTTGAGGGCAGGAGGAGAAGGGGGTGACAGAGGATGAGATGGTTGGATCGCATCACCAACTCAATGGACCTGCGTGTGAGCCGTCTCGGGAGATAGCGAAGGACAGGAAACCCGGCATGCTGCAGCCCATGGGGTCACAAAGTGTCGGACGTGACTTATCAACTGAATGACGACAACCATGAGAAACTCAGATCTGAAACTAAATCTGGATGCCTGGGAGGGTCCATGTATTCCTATCCACTCCAAAATTAGGGTCCCAGCTCAATATTGGGGATTTTTTTTCTTTTTTGAACCAGGACTCATACTCCTCGGCAAACCCCAGTGCCAGTGTTTGTCCACCAGCCCTGAGAGTTTGTTGTTAGCTCTACCTAAACTTCTTAATCCTTTAGCTGGCAATTCCATTACAATTCCATTACAATTCCATTGCTCACAGACAGTTCTGAGAAAAATGCACCCCTGAATGCTTTGCATTCTCTGTGAGTTTTCTGTTTTAGTTCACCAGACACTTGAAAAGACTTTTTTTAACCATTTTGTCTAGCTTATTTTCCTTATCTGGAGGGTTGATCCAATTTACCTACAGGATTACTGAAGTGGAAATCCTCCATTTTTTGTTGAATCCAATCAGATTTTCATTTCCTTTACTCCAGTGAAACTCTTCTTATCAAGATCACTACTGAATGAATTCCATTGGGTCAGTTCAGAACCCTGATTCTCTGTGCACTCTCTGACACTCATCCTCAGTTTTGTCTTCCTTCCTAGTTGCTCCATCTCCTCCTTCCTCATCTTCCTCCTGTCCAGTCTGTGTTGGAATGCTATATGGCTCAGTCCTTGGCCCTCTTTTCTCAGAATATACTCACTTGGTGATTTCCATTCAATTTACTTTAAGTAACAAACACAGATATAGCAAATACACTCAATTAATGTATCCAGCCCAGATCCATCTCATGGATATCTGAGTGTAATCTCAAAGTTAATGTTCAAAACTGAACTTTTGATCTTACCACAGAAACAAAAACAAAGGAAAAAACAAAAACCCCTGCCTCAATTTAATGCTTTTAAATTGAGTTGTTTCTATTAGCCAAATAAAGGCTTGGAAATATTAAAATTTTACCCCAGGTTTATACTTCTATTAATTGACAATCACTCTATGACTAGTGTTGTTTATTACAGTTAAAAACTTAGCCAATGATTTTATGCTAATACTAATTTGGCTGTGATTTAAATATACCTGAAGTGTATTTTTGTATATAAACAGTGTTTAGTACCTGTTTATCTGTAAGTAACCCTCATAATTCTCATTCTGAGATGAACTCACTCAAGTGTGTATTTATGTTGGGTTGTAAAGACTCTCTAGGATTTTAATCTTAGGCAAAAGGAAATCATGTGTACAATTAAATATATTCATGTAATAGTCATATAATGTAAAGTATTTGTCATTAAAAATATTTTTAAATGTGTCAGAATAACACTCTCCTAAAAGCTTTCAGAACATAATGTAACCTTAGAGACTGCCATTTAAAACTAACTCATACTACAACTCTTTAGATGTTTGATGATTAAAACTACTATAAAATAGGTTATCTTTGTCTACTCTTCATGCACAATTATTTTTACATAGAAAATTGGGCACTGCTATGCATAACTACTTACTGGAAGTATTTCTTTTGTGGGAGAAAATGGGGTGGGGAAAGAAGAATTTGTAGCCTCTAATACTCTCAAGGGCATATTACATTTTAAACAATGATGTCCTTAAATGATTCATGTCAAAGGTAGAGAGCTAAGTTTTCTAAGACACGTGGATACACTTATTAATTTTAAAAAATGAACACTGAAATATATATAGTAGTAATTCAAACTTGCTATATTTCAACTCTAATAGCTATAGGGTTTATTGAAATATCAAGAGAGTCAGATGTGGTTTTTTTTTTCCTCTAAACTATTCATTCTTTTGGCAATGCAAGTACATTTAAAAGCTAATTTTAAAATGTAACTGATTCTGTATTTTTCTCACAGTAAAAACCAAAGTTCTTTAATGGCCCCTATAACTTGCCTACTTGACCTTATCTCCTAGCATTTTGCTTTTGGCTCACTCTGCTCTAGCTACAGTAAACTCCTTGCGTGTTCCAAACACACTCCCATCTTGGGGTTTTTGCACTGACCGTGCTCTGGGAACAGTTTCCCTTAGGTATCCATCCTGGTGGTTCACTCCCTCACCTTTCCTAGGCTTTGCTCAAATGCCTCAGCCAAGTCCAAACGATTCGGGCTATTTCAAATAGCAACCTGCCCCTTTTTACTCCCAGTACTCAGACTAATTACTGTGTCCTGCATTTTTTTCATAAGTTGATGGTGCCTCAAAAGAAATATTTAACAATTCCATTTATTAAATGTGTGTGAGTGTTTAGTTGCAAAGTCATGTCTGACTCTTTGCAACCCCATAGACTATAACCTGCCAGGCTCCTCTGTCCATGGAATTTCCCAAGTAACAATACTGGAGTGGGTAGCCATTCCCTTCTCCAGGGAATCTTCCCGAACCAGAGATTGAACCCATGTCCCCTGGCTGTATCTCTTGCATTGACAGGCTAATTCTTCACCACGTGAATCATTGGGGAAGCCACTTATTAAATAGTTAGGTCCAAACAACTTAATAGCCATTTGAAAAAAGTCATAGACATAAGTTAAAAGAAAATAATATGTTCATTTTTAATTAATTATTCTTACCTACTAATGGGATATGTTTACCTGTCGGGCCTTGAATGGCTTGTCAACACTTGGAATAATAATAATGGACAACACTACTCTTATTTCCTGATGCACCTTGGGTTTTGTAGTGTTTGCTTGTTATTGCAGACATCTGAGCAAAGCCTACAAGAGGTGAGGGAGTAAGCCACCATAATAGATACCTGGAGGGAGACCATTCCCAGGGCACAGTCAGTACAAAAGATGTGATGCCACTGAAAGAAATTTGGTGTGATCTCAAGAAATTTTGAGCTACCTCAGCTGGGAATGGTATCTTGTCTGATGGATGCTTCTGTGCTTCCCTTGAAAATTGAAATAATCTGCACTGTCGCTGCCATTTTGCCGGATTACAGAGATGTCTGGGCATACAGTTTGGGAAGTTTGGGACTGATATTTTATACAACTATTTGTTAGGTATATTATCTATTGTCTTTTCCATCCCTCATGACTGAATGTACTCAAGTACTAGAATTTGTATCTATTTTGTTCTCTGATATTTCTTCAAGCACAGTGAATAGTCCTGGTATATGTAAGCTTTCAGCACACACTTGTGGCATAAATAATTATTAATCATTTATGTTTCTTTCTGAACTCTGTTTATATTTTTGCCAAATTTTCTTTCAGGTGTTATCTTTTTATTGGTTTGTGAATATTATTTGCATATCTAGGAAGTTGGTCTTCTGATTATATGTTCAGCAAGCATTTCTCCTAGTTCGTCTTTTTGCTTGTGACGTTTTAATCATACTTTCTACTGCATAGATACTTTAAATTTTTATATAGTTAATTTAGCCATTTCCCTCTCTTTAAAACCGATAGCTGATATTTCAAATTTAAACTGATTTTGCCCATTACATGATCCTAAGTGAAGAAAAAAACTGCATCCAATTTTCTTTCTTATTTATTAGGGTTTGTTTTACTATTTTTATTTTCAATCATTATTTTACCAAGAATTCATTAGACTCTAAGACAGATACAGCTTGATCTTCATCCAAATGGCTAGCCAGCTGTCTCAACACTGCCTATTAAATAATTGATTTTTCCCCACTGCTTTGAAATAACAGCTTAGCCGCACACTAAATCCCCATGTGTATTTTGGCTCTGTTTCTAGAACTGTCAATTCTGTTTTAGCTGTTATTTTGTTCCTTCTCAAGCACTAACCTCTCTGACTTACTGTGATCTTGAAAACTGTTCTTAGTTCCGTTTTACAAACTAATGTATTTTTAATTTGGGAGACATAGAATATTATCCTTTGAAACTATCCTTGAAAAGTTAATTCCAACAAAACGACTTGACAAGTATTAGAAATCATGATTCAAAGAGGACCTACACAAAAGTTCTCTAGCAGATTTCTTTTTTGTCCATTCAACTATTTATTACAGTTCCGGATATATCATGGGCACATAGAATTTCAATGAATCAAAGACCTTCCAACACTGAAAACAGGGCAGCGTGAATGATCTTATACATGATGTACAGCAAAGACAAAGAATGACTGGATCTTCCTGTACACAACAAACCACCTCGTTATCCTGTTATCATCTTTTTTAACACAAGGACAGTGGAGTCATGAATTCTATCTTGCTCTCAGTGAATACTGTAAAACCTTACAATGTGCAATTAGAAACACAAAATAAAATATGATTTATTGTTTTTGGATAGACTTTGCTCATATCAATATACTTGATAAGAAACATCACTGCTAAAGCATGAAACGTAACAGCTAAAGAGCATAATTACCCTCTAAAGACTTAACAAAATCTTTATGCATCTGCTTGAATTCAAAAGTATACATATGTACATTTGCATATACATATGCAGAAAAGCAAGGTAGGTTTTGGTAATTTGACATAAATAAACATTCAAAATGTTAAGACTGGTTAAAAAAGATTTCAATAGTTTCAACACCCAGCCCAGGTGCTCTCACAAGTTAAGTCCATTTCCTTTTTGCCTGTGGTGCTACCCAAGTCCATTAGAAGCAGACAAGACCTAAAACTACAGATTAGAAAAGTGTTTTTTTTTTTTTTTCCCTTCATATATATAGGAGACATGGGCTCTTGGTCAATGACAAATACAGAGACAATTTTTTTACTCTTGGCAATATAACATGCTTTTTGGAACTGATGGAAAAATATTCTTTGGAAACCAACTCAACAATCCCTCTTATAAAACTAGTGACAAACAGTAGCACAAAGGAATCAATTAGGGTAAAGACCATAAGAACACAAAGGCCCTATATCCCATTTTTATCAGCTTTAAATAACTATCCCAAGCACACATTTTTTTAACCCCCAATTTCAGATTCTTGTTTGTAACCATTTATTCCATGGCATGAGACAGTTTAATCACCGCATTATGCGTTATTTTATCCCCAAGGTTATCTTTGAAACGTCTGGGGCATTCATACCACTGAAAACATAATTCTGTCAGCACTGTCAAGTAGAAGCATTCCCAACTTCTATAGAAAATGGACAAAGCGGGGATGTTTCCTGTGCCAATTAGCAGTTTCGCTGAGCAAGAAGGAAGTGTGTCTAAAGATTTCCTGAATGAGAACCCAGCAAGCTCTGGATTTGAATGAGAACAACCCAGCAAGCTTTCTTGGGCTTTTGGCACCCACAGAGGCTACAGTAAAGAGTTCCCAGGAAGGTCATCCAATTTCAATGAGCCAGAGGGATTATGTGGGAGGGAAGCAGTTGTGTGGCTTGTTCCCTTCAGCACATGTCCAGGGAGGACCTTTGCCAATGTCTGGCACCACACGGCTTATAAATATTTTCTAGCTGAACTCGTGAATACAGTTTTTTCAAACACTAGACAAATGATATGGTGCAAAGGACTAAGTTTGGCAAAACCTATGAATTCTCTGAAAATTCAATGAAGCTGCACATTTGTATCTGGAAGTCACACATATGCCTCAAACATATCATTTGATTTAGATTCAGGGGAGAAGTTTATTTAACTATGGGATACTTATCTGATGACTTGTCTATGCTGCTGTTACTCAACTGTTTGCGAAATGAATAACTTTCCAACATTTCACCAATACCTTCATCTTAATGGAGGCATTCAAAACTGTTGTATAGTTGACGACATTTTAGATGTGTAACTGACACACTCGATCAAACTAGAATTTCGTCCTCCTATATGTCTTAATTCATTTAAAAATCCAGGGGCAAATTATTTTTTATTTTACAAGTGTGCACTATACTTATTTACCTATGTGAAAGTTTAACTTTCTTTTTTTTCTACACTCTACTGCCTTTCATCAGTTTAGTGTTGCCTTCTATGAAATTAAGCTGAATGTAGTTTTTTCAGATCGCACTTGGTACACACATGTTTCTTATGCTTGATAAGGGGAATAAAACTAATTCAACAAATATATGATATCCCATTGAGTCTCTTAAACACTTGTAAATTGCAAGGATATTAAAATTAACAAGTTGCAGCTTTTTAAATGAAAGGGAGAAGAGATGCCAGAGATTAATAAACAGCTAATAATCATGTAGTGTGATGAATATTCCCCAAAGTACATTCTCAATCCAGCAAGCAGAATGAGCCCTTAAAAAGAGAAGTCAGATCCTATCCATTCTTGGCCCAGGCTCCCCATTAAGAGACAATGGTTTACAAGGTCCTGTATGATCTGGCCCCCGTCTTCAATGTGACCCCCTCTTCTACCTCTATTGCTGCTATGCTAGCACATCGATGTATCTGCTTTTCAATGGCCACTGACATTGAACATGATACATACAATTCTCTCTCACTTTTTCCCCAGATATCCACCTAATCTCTTACCTTTTTAAAATATTTGTTCAAATTCCACCCTCTTTAGTGAGACCTTCCCTGACCACCCTATTGCAGTTTCTCTCCCCAGCACCGTCTCTTTTGCCAAGATTTATTTATTGCCATGATACTTTTATTTCCATAATACTTTATATCTTACCATAATACTCCACATCTTACCATTTTGTTGGTGATTAGCTTCTGTCTTGCACTTGAGAATATAAGCTCTATGAGGGCTGAGATTTTTGTCAATTTGCTAATTTCTGTGTTTTCAGTGCCTATAAAAGAATCTGATACATAAAAAATACTCAATAAATAAGTATGTTGAATGAATGATTGTCAACTTGAAGAACAAGGTGCAATGGGACAGAGAGTGAAGCCTAAATGATTGTTGTGCATGGGATGAAGAAGCCTTCCACAGACAATGAAACAATTCAGCTTGGCTTTAGAAAAAAAGACCAGGTATTTCCCAGTTACAGAAATTGGGAAAGAAGGCCATGCTAATCACGGAGAACAGTGTTATCAGGATGCTCTGAATAACCAGTAACAGAAAACCTGACTCAGAATGCTCGAGTCAATGACAAAATGCATTAACTCTTGTAACTGGAGGACCTGAAGTCAGGCAAGCATCATGACTGGCTTCATCCAAGGGCTCTGGCTCTCTTTCTCTATGATACCTCATCTCAGGAGTGGCTTCCCTCATCAGAGAAAAGTAATTATAATGGTCCCAAGATTCAAATCCTCACAATACTACACCCAAAAGAAAAGAGAAAGCTCTCAGAAGAGTGGGTATCCTTCTTTCTCATATCCCAAACCTATTCTTAAATCAGTCACTTTGGCTGTGGTTACGTCATAGGCCAAGTGATTTACACCTGATTTATAAGAATCAATCACAATGACAAGTGGAAATGGATTCCCATGTTTGGATTAAATTAATCAGGGCCATCCTTGGATATGTAGGTGGAGCCATTTTCCCTCCAAGTTCATGATTACTATCCAATGGGTGACAGGGTTGTTGGGAAAACCACCATAATATCCATAATAAATACTAGGTACAAATATAAGATATTGGGATGATACTGTGTGTTCTTAAAAGAATTTAAGTAGAATGGAAGGAATTGATTCTAGAAAGGGTAAGGTGAGGTCAGATGAGTTAGGGCTCTGCAAAACTGGATAAAAAGATTAGACTTTATCATGGAGTTGCTAAAAAGTTATTTCAGTTTTTTAAAGCAAGAAAGTATCAAGATTATTGTTTATTACTTTGGTGTTTTAACTACATTAGAAAAACAATTCTGCAAGCAATATTACTATGTAGATTGGAAACATTTATAGAAAAAAAAGTCATCTAAGATGCTATTGTATTAAAATAGTCCACAACAGGTTGAAGTGAGACAAAGGGAAAGAAACTTAATTGGAGAGGTATTTTCCGCAACAATCAGTTCAGTTCAGTTCAGTCGCTCAGTCGTGTCTGACTCTTTGCGACCCCATGAATCGCAGGATGCCAAGCCTCCCTGTCCATCACTAACTCCTGGAGTTCACTCAGACTCACGTCCATCGAGTCAGTGATGCCATCCAGCCATCTCATCCTCTGTCGTCCCCTTTTCCTCTTGCCCCCAATCCCTCCCAGCATCAGAGTCTTTTCCAATGAGTCAACTCTTTGCATGAGGTGGCCAAAGTACTGGAGTTTCAGCTTTAGCATCATTCCTTCCAAAGAACAGCCAGGGCTGATCTCCTTTAGAATGGACTGGTTGGATCTCCTTGCAGTCCAAGGGACTCTCAAGAATCTGATCCAACACCACAGTTCAAAAGCATCAATTCTTCGGCACTCACCTTTCTCACATCCATACATGACCACTGGAAAAACCATAGCCTTGACTAGACGGACCTTTGTTGGCAAAGTAATGTCTCTGCTTTTCAATATGCTATCTAGGTTGGTCATAACTTTCCTTCCAAGGAGTTAGCGCCTTTTAATTTCATGGCTGCAGTCACCATCTGTAGTGATTTTGGAGCCCAGAAAAATAAAGTCTGACACTGTTTTCCCATCTATTTCCCATGAAGTGATGGAACCAGGTGCCATGATCTTCGTTTTCTGAATGTTGAGTTTTAAGCCAACTTTTTCACTCTCCTCTTTCACCTTCATCAAGAGGCTTTTTAGTTCCTCTTCACTTTCTGCCATAAGGGTGGTGTCATCTGCATATCTTAGGTGATTGATATTTCTCCCAGCAATCTCGATTCCAGCTTGTGCTTCTTTCGTCCAGTGTTTCTCATGATGTACTCTGCATAGAAGTTAAACAAGCAGGGTGACAATATACAGCCTTGATGTACTCCTTTCCCTATTTGGAACCAGTCTGTTGTTCCACGTCCAATTCTAACTGTTGGTTCCTGACCTGCATACAAATTTCTCAAGAGGCAGGTCAGGTGGTCTGGTATTCCCATCTATTTCAGAAGTTCCCACAGTTTATTGTGATCCACACAGTCAAAGGCTTTAGCATAGTCAATAAAGCAGAAATAGATGTTTCTGGAACTCTCTTGCTTTTTCAATGATCCAGAGGATGTTGGCAATTTGGTTCCTCTGCCTTTCTAAAACCAGCTTGAACATTGGAAGTTCATGGTTCACATATTTCTGAAGCCTGGCTTGGAGAATTTTGAGCATTCCTTTACTAGCATGTGAGATGAGTGCAATTGTGTGGTAGTTTGGGCATTCTTTGGCATTGCCTTTCTTTGGGATTGGAATGAAAACTGACCTTTTCCAGTTCTGTGGCCACTGCTGAGTTTTCCAAATGTGCTGGCAAATTGAGTGCAGCACTTTCACAGCATCATCTTTCAGGATTTGAAATAGCTCAACTGGAATCCCATCACCTCCACTAGCTTTGTTTGTAGTGATGCTCTCTGAAGCCTAGAACATTCCAAAAAATTCCCCTCTCCTACTATTCAATCTTGCTCTTCCCTTTTCCTGGAATGTTCCTTTCCAGATATTGGATAACCAGCTCCCTCACTTCATTTGTAACTCTCTTAAAATGTCATATTCTCACATAAAGCCTCCTCTGATCAATGTATCTAAAGGAGCATACCTGCCTCCTCGTTCAATCCCTTTCTTGCTTTTTTCTTCTCCTGATGCTTATCGCTACCAGACATTACAGGTTTACTTACACATCATTTATCTTCTCCATCAGAAGGTGAACACCAAGAGGGTAGAGAATTTGTCTAGTTTTATTAAGCCTTTTCCCAGTGCCTATATTACACCATGCACATAGCACACTCAGTAAGCATTAGTTATAGTTTATTTCTTTTTCCTTGGCCTAAGTAGATCAGATGAATATCCAAAAGTAAGTAACTTCCTGGAACTAATAAGTGATTACTGATGGCAAGGTTACAGGGTGTAGAGTGTCTTAGTTCATTAAGGCTGCTATGACGCAATGTCATAAACTGGTTCATATGAAATGGGACTTTATTTCTCACAGTTCTGGAGGCTGGGGAAGTCCAAGATCAAAGCACCAGCAGATTCAGTGTTTGGTGAGGACCACATCCCAGTTGGTATATTGCCATCTTCTTGCATTTTCAAATGGGGCAGAAGAGTTCGCTGGAGTCTTTTATAAGGGCACTAATCCCATTCATGAGGGCTCTACCTTCATGACCCAATTACCTCCCCACAGCACCACCTCCTAATTCCACCAAATTGGGAGTTAGATTTCAACTTATGAATTTTTAGGGGATGCAAACATTCAGTCAATTGCACAAGTCTAATACAAAAATCTTTAATCCAATTTCTGTTAGCGTGGCTGTGTTCCCTCCCTGTTATTTGACCTGAGGCCAAACTGTGGTGGAGGTAATGAAAATCATGGCGACTTTCTTCAAAAGGCCCCATGCACACACTGCCGCACACAGTGCCCCCAACCCTGCAGCAGGCCGCCACCGACCCACGCCTCTGCCGGAGACTCCTGGACAGTCAAGGGCAAGTCTGGGTCAGTCTCTTGTGGGGTCACTGCTCCTTTCTCCTGGGTCCTGGTGCACACAAGGTTCTGTTTGTGCCGTCCAGAGTCTTTCTCCCCAGTCCTGTGTAAGTTCTGGCAGCTCTATGGTGGGTCTAATGGAGATTTCCTTTAAGAGGGCTTATGCCATACCCGTCTGCCGCACCCAGAGCTCCTGCCCCTGCAGCAGTCCACTGCTGACCCGGGCCTCCTCAGGAGACACCCAAACACAGTTCGGTCTCAGTCTCTGGGCTCTCTGGGTCCAGGTGCACACAAGGTATGTTTAAGTCCTCTGAGTGTCTGGCGGGTATAGGGTTTGATTCTAAATGCGATTTCAGCCCTCCTACCATCTTGCTGGGGCTTCTCCTTGCCCTTGAACAAAGCTAGTGGAGGTGATGGAATTCCAGTTGAGCTATTTCAAATCCTGAAAGCTGATGCTGTGAAAGTGCTGCACTCAATATGCCAGCAAATCGGAAAGTTCAGCAGTGGCCACAGGACTGGAAAAGGCCAGTTTTCATTCCAATCTCAAAGAAAAGCAATGCCAAAGAATGTCCAAACCACCACATAATTGCACTCATCTCACACCCTAGCAAAGTAATGCTCAAAATTATCCAAGCCAGGCTTCAACAGTACATGAAATGTGAACTTCCAGATGTTCAAGCTGGATTTAGAAAAGGCAGTGGAACCAGAGATCAAATTGGCAACATCTGCTGGATCATTTAAAAAAGCCAGAGAGTTCCAGAAAAACATCTACTTCTGCTTTATTGACTATGGCAAAGACTTTGACTGTGTGGATCACAACAGACTGGAAAATTTTTAAAGAGATGAGAATACCAGGCCACCTGACCTGTCTCCTAAGAAATCTGTATGCAGGCCCAGAAGCAAAGGTTACAACTGGACATGGAGCAACAGACTGATTCCAAATCAGGAAAGGAGTACATCAAGGCTGTATATTGCCACCCTGCTTATTTAACTTATATGCAGAGTACATCATGAGAAATGCTGGACTGAACAAAGCACAGGCTGAAATCAAGCTTACTGGGAGAAATATCAATCGCCTCAGATATGCAGATGACACCACCCTTATGGCAGAAAGTGAAAAGGAACTAAAAAGCCTCTTGATGAAAGTGAAAGAGGAGAGTGAAAAAGTTGGCTTAAAACTCAACATTCAGAAAACTAAGATCATGGCATCTGGTCGCATCAATTCATGGCAAACAGATGGGGAAATAAGGGAAACAGTTCAGTTCAGTTCAGTCGCTCAGCAATGTCCAGCTCTTTGCTACCCCATGAACCGGCTCCACAATCACTGCAGATGGTGACTGCAGCCATGAAATTAAAAAACGCTTGCTCCTTGGAAGAAAAGTTATGACCAAGCTAGACAGCATATTAAAAAGCAGAGACATTACTTTGTCAACAAAGGTCTGTCTAGTCAAGGCTATGGTTTTTCCAGTAGTCATGTATGGATGTGAGAGTTGGACTATAAAGAAAGCTGAATGCTGAAGAATTGATGCTTTTGAACTGTGGTGTTGGAGAAGACTCTTGAGAGTCCCCTGGACAGCAAAGAGATCCAACCAGTCCATTCTAAAGGAAATCAGTCCTGAATATTCATTGGAAGGACTGATGCTGAAGCTGAAATTCCAATAGTTTGGCCACCTGATGCGAAGAATTGACTCATTGGAAAAGACCTTGATGCTGGGAAAGAGTGAAGCTGGGAAGAAAAGGGAACGAAAGAGGAGGAGATGGTTGTATGGCATCATCGATGCAAGTTTGAGCAGGCTCCGGGAGTTGGTGATGGACAGGGAAGCCTGGCATGCTGCAGTCTATGGGGTTGCAAAGAGTCAGATATGACTGAGAGACTGAACTGAATTGAATTTCTAAAGATCAATTTAAGTGACCTGTTTCCAAGTGCACATGTTTTTGATTTTCATGACTTTCAATCCTTATAATTGTAAAAAACTTGGCACACCAATACTCCTCAGAGTGTTCCTGCTCACATCCAACAGTTTTCCACTGCAAAGTTTCAGGAAGAATCTATTGATAAACAGTTTAGCTGGAGAATATCACGGACTTGGGAAAATAAAATTGGTCCACTTCCTGAACACTAGTTAACAAGGCATTATCATTAGAAGAAAGAACTAGACTTAACAGTTCTCAAAACTACTGCTAGCTATTCAGAAGTTATCTTGTGCCAAGCCATATGCTATTTTATATGTGTTTTACTTAAATATCCTAACAATTTGCTGCTGCTGCTAAGTCGCTTCAGTCATGTCTGACTCTGTGCGACCCCATAGACGGCAGCCCACCAGGCTCCCCCATCCCTGGGAAACTCCAGGCAAGAACACTGGAGTGGGTTGCCATTTCCTTCTCCAATGCATGAAAGTGAAAAAATAAAGTGAAGTCGCTCAGTCGTGTCCAACTCCTAGCGACCCCATGGACTGCAGCCCACCTGGCCCCTCTGTCCATGGGATTTTCCAGGCAAGAGTACTGGAGTGGGGTGCCATTGCCTTCTCCGATCCTAACAATTTAGGAGATAGCAATTATCATCATTCCATTTTACAGATGAGGAACAGAGAAGTTCTTGTTTAAACTCATGTAACTTATACTGGGATGCAATAGTGTTCCCCCGTAATTCAAGTCCACTCAGAATTCCAGAATGTTCATGAACTTGTTTAAAAATAGGGTCTTTGCAGGTATAATTTTTTTTTAAAAGAAACTAACCATGACTGGATAAAATGACATGGTGTGTGTGTGTGTGTGTGTGTGTAAACAATGGAATACTACTCAGCCTTAAAAAGAATGAAATAATGCCATTGCAGCAGCATGGATGGACCTAGAGATGATCATACTAAGTGTAGTAAGCCAGAAAGAGAAAGATAAATGCCATGTCCACTCATATGTGGAATCTAAAATATGACAAATGAATTTATCTGTGAAAGTGAAACAGACTCACAGACATAGAAAACAGACTTGTGGTTGCCAAGGGGGAGAATGTGGGATGGATGGATTGGGTGTTTGGGATTAGCAGATGCAAACCATTAAATACAGAATGGATAAACAAAAAAGTTCTACTGCATAGCACGGGGAACTCTACAGTACTTAAGAACAGGGAAGACTGGCATGCTACAGCCCATGGGATTCCAAAGAGTCAGACGTGACTTAGTGACTGAATAACATCAACTCTAGTTAATATCCTGTGATAAATAATCATGGAAAAGAAAATGAGAAAGAATATATACATACATATGTATTGCCTCAGAACATCCAGAAGGAAACAATTCAGCTGACACTTTGATTTCTGGCCCCTAGAGCTGTGAGAAAAGAAATTCCTTGGTCTTAAGCTATGAAGTGTGTGGCAGTTTGGTGCAACAACCCTAGGAAAATAGTTTGGAAAGAACTGGGGCTTCCCAGATGGTGCAGCAGTAAAGAAGCTGCCTGCCAATGCAGGAGAGGCAAGAGATGCGGGTTCAATCGCTGGGTTAGGGACATCCTCTGAAGGAGGGCATGGCAACCCTCTCTAGCATTCTTGCCTAGAGAATCCCCATGGACAGAGGAGCCTGGCAGGCTACAGTCCATGAAGTCTCAAAGAGTTGGACACCACTGAGCAACTAAGCATGATTAGACGATCTTAAATCCAGGTCTGACTTTAAAGGCTAATCTTTCAGTCATTTACTGCAATAATCTCAGAAGGTTTTATGCAAGTAGCTGTCGTATCACTAATCACTCTTTATGGCTATTGTAAGTAGAGAGTAGAAAATATTCTTATTTTTTTTTTACCTCCAGGCCTAGTATAATGCCTGACCTATAACACATTAAACCAGTCATCAAAAAAAAAAAAAAAAAAAATCTATTTCTTTAAACAGACAAATCCTTCCTTCCTTTCTAGTTCTTCAATCCTTATACTTAACAGGTAAATGCTTTGGTTAATATCAACAGCAATAAAGAAAACAGCATGTATAATTATATTATTGTGCACATTTCTATAGTTAATGAGTTTATTATTTTGAATTTAATCTCTCATTCTTAAGGCATGTTCTGATTGTGAATCATCTTATGTTGGGATTTTCATTTTATTCTTTATATTCTGCCTTGTTATAGGAAGGACTTAAAGCAATTACTTTATAACAGTGTAATAAAATAAACTGGCAAAATAATTGCATGTGAAAAGGAGCCCATGCACAGATTAAAAGAAAAGTTAACATAATGGTAAGAGCAATGTTTGAACAAAAAACCTCGTAGAATAGATTCTTGACCTTGTTAAAAATGGGCCACAAATTTCTTGCTGAACAGTAGAACGTAAGTGCTAGAATAAGAAGATATACTCAGAGTGTGCTCAAGTTAAAACATACCAGTTGTTCAGGAGGCCCTTAATAAGTCATCCCTGATTGAAGACCAGGAGATTTCTCCCAAGCCTCCACATAAAAGGAAGAGTTCCATGCATTGGATCCTAAGCTGTGCTGTCTTCTTGGGAAATAGGATTCTGTCACCTTTAGAACACAGATTTCAGAGTCATACAAAAACAAGGCTCAGACCTTGACTCTACCACTTGCCAAATGTATGATCTTGGAGAGGTTCTTGAATTTGTTTCATTTTTGTTAACAAATAATGAAAATTACCTCATGGGATACTTAACGAGGCTTGGAAGAAGATGTAAAACATTTGGCAGAATGTCCATCCGCACAAATCTACAGAACAAGGAGCATGTGACTGAGGCCCTCTGCAGAGCCAAGTTCAAGTTTCCAGGCCGCTAGAAGAGCCACATCTCCAAAAGATGGGGATTTACTAAGTCTAAAGAAGATAAACTTGAAAACATAGTAGCAGAAAAGCAGTTCATCTCAGATGAATGTGGAGTCAAATATATCCTAATTGTGGCCCTCCAGACAAATGGCAGGCCCTGAACTCATGAGAGCCTTGATGTTGTCCCCTCCCCTCCTTACTCATGCCCACCAATAAATCCTACTTTCCTGTCAAAAATAAATAAAATAAAACATTTGGCAAAGAGAAGATCCTCCTTGTTGGTTCTCTTCTCTTAATAATGATTATCTTTTGCCATCAACCTCTCAGCAATGCTTCATTTGCAAATTTCTTTTTGCCCTTTATCTTCTGCTCTTTGATCTAAACTGATGTTCATTTTTAGCAATTCACAAGCTACTAAGTTGTAATTCTATATTTATGTAGGCAAGTGCACATTACTTTATATTTAGTAGTGTGGCACATATACACATTTAACTTATGTATATTTTGCTTAAATTTTTTAAATAAAAAAAGATTAAAAAATAGCTATGCCAAAAAGTGAGCAATTCTGCTCACCATTCTATTTAGCAAACACCGGCTTCAGATTGAATGGGAGGTGGGAGATTGAGCACTGTTGTTTAATTTCAAATCTGTCTTGTTTCTCTGTCCCACTGTGTGTCTCACCAATAAAGACAGACATCTGTCAACAATCACAGCCCCCAAGCCAAAGCCAACCTTTCATCTAGTGTTTATCTGAGAGATCATCCAAACTTTGGAGGAAAAATTGGATTTATGGTGAGACAGCTGATTCCTAGTGGACTATGAACTGAAAATTTCATTCTCTGTGACAATAAACTGTGGAAAATTCTTCAAGAGATGGGCATACCAGACCACCTGACCTGCCTCTTGAGAAACCTGTATGCAGGTCAGGAACCAACAGTTAGAACTGGGCATGGAACAACAGACTGGTTCCAAATAGGAAAAGGAATACGTCAAGGCTGTATATTGTCACCCTGATTATTTAACTTCTATGCAGAGTACATCATGAGAAACGCTGGGCTGGAAGAAGCACAAGCTGGAATCAAGATTGCTGGGAGAAATATCAATAACCTCAGATATGCAGATGACACCACCCTTATGGCAGAAAGCGAAAGAGGAGAGGGGAAAAGTTGGCTTAAAACTCAACATTCAGAAAACTAAGATCATGGCATCTGGTCCCATCACTTCATGGGAAATAGATGGGGAAACAGTGTCAGACTTTATTTTTTGGGCTCCAAAATCACTACAGATGGTGACTGCAGCCATGAAATTAAAAGACGCTTACTCCTTGGAAGGAAAGTTATGACCAACCTAGATAGCATATTGAAAAGCAGAGACGTTACTTTGCCAACAAAGGTCCGTCTAGTCAAGGCTATGGTTTTTCCAGTGGTCATGTATGGATGTGAGAGTTGGACTGTGAAGAAGGCTGAGCGCCGAGGAATTGATGCATTTGAACTGTGGTGTTGGAGAAGACTCTTGGGAGTCCCTTGGACTGCAAGAAGATCCAACCAGTCCATCCTAAAGGAGATCAGCCCTGGCTGTTCTTTGGAAGGAATGATGCTAAAGCTGAAACTCCAGTACTTTGGCCACCTCATGCGAAGAGTTGACTCATTGGAAAAGACTCTGATGCTGGGAGGGATTGGGGGCAGGAGGAGAAGGGGATGACAGAGGATGAGATGGCTGGATGGCATCACCGACTTGATGGATGTGAGTTTGAGTGAACTTCAGTTATTGGTGATGGACAGGGAGGCCTGGCGTCCTGCAATTCATGGGGTCGCAAAGAGTTGGACATGACTGAGCGACTGAACTGAACTGAATTGATCATACATATAATCAAGAATCAGATTTTAAAACCTAGGTTGTACAGAAGGTAGGACCTCACTTTGTAGCCTATTGTAGCAAAAAGAAAATATATGCTCAATAAATATATGTTGTGAGAAAGAGAAAGGAAAAGAGAGAGAGTGAAGGAGGGCTGGGAGATAAGTTTAGAGTTTAAATAGGCTTTCTGCCTACACAAAACCAAGAATTCACATCTATATTATTTCTTTGTCTGCTTCTGACATTAGAAAGCTTCAGCTCTGGCCCCTTCTTCCTAGATGGAATGTTAGACTTTCCAGGGAATTTCTCTAGCTTCTTGTTTCCTCTTCTCAGAAAGAATCTAGACAACTCACTACACATCTCTTTTTGCAGACTGCTGGATTGCCTCAGCCTCAGAGGGATACAAATAAAAGAACACTAGACTGGAATCAGGAGGTCTGAGACCCAGTTCTACCTCCCCTGACAATTGTGCAACATCTGACCGTATGCCTAGTCTTCTCTCCCTGGGCCTCAGTCCTTTAATATCAGCAAAGAAGAGGCAGAAGTAGGTGATCTCTATCACATCATGTCAATGAACAGTTTTTGGATTTATATTCTTTTTTTTAAATTTAAATTTATTTATTTTAATTAGAGGCTAATTACTTTACAATATTGTATTGGTTCTATTTAGGTTAGGCCTTGTCCAGATCATGAAGACAGAAATACCATCTCCTTTACTCCTTAAGGACTTTAGATGGGATTTCATTTCTCTCACATGATTGAAAACTTCCTTTTCCCCAACACTGAGAGTTTTTAACCTCAAGCTGAAATTAACTTAATAGTTTTTAGAATGTCTTCAATAAAAAAGATTCTATGTGTTCCTATTTTATATTCATAGCTGAAAAATATGATAATGGTATACCAAAAACCTCTCTGTATATCTTATAATTTCTTATGAGATAAGAAACAAATTTGAACCATATTTTACTAGTGGATTTAGGTTGATTTTTTTCAGAAGGCAGTCACCAGCTGCAGTCACTCCTAACAAGAGAGTCAGCCAGTCCTTTGAGCTTTGAAGCCAGGCATTGACTTCTCCTTTGTAGCTATAAAAGTCCTAGATGGCTCTTCCAATTAAAGACTATTTTATCTACATTTAAAATATGTTGTTTACATTTGGGTCACCTCTAACACCCTCCTCCCTCTTCTCTTCTCCATGTAACGCTGTGAACCTCTCTGAGTGACCCTCACAGTAGAGAAACTTTTCATCTTTAACATAGATGTTTTATCAATGGTGCTGTATAGAAGGAGAAGTTTTGAAACTACTGTAAAAATAAGACCGATAACTGGAAGCAGGAGGCTTAAGTCCAAACCCTGACTCCAGGGAACTCCTGACTCCAAGGAACATTAATTGACAGGAGCTCATCAAACGCCTCCATACCGACACTGAAACCAAGCACCACACAAGGGCCAACAAGTTCCAGGGCAAGACATACCAAGCAAATTCTCCAGCAACAAAGGAACACAGCCCTGAACTTCAAGATACAGGCTGCCCAAAGTCACCCCCAAACCATAGACATCTCATAACTCATTACTGGACATTTCATTGCACTCCAGAGAGAAGAAATACAGCTCCACCCACCAGAACACCGACACAAGCTTCCCTAACCAGGAAACCTTGACAAGCCACCTGTACAAACCCCCACACAGCGAGGAAACGCCACAATAAAGAGAACTCCACAAACTGCCAGAATACAGAAAGGACACCCCAAACTCAGCAATTTAAACAAGATGAAGAGACAGAGGAATAGCCAGCAGATAAAGAAACAGGATAAATGTCCACCAAACCAAACAAAAGAGGAAGAGATAGGGAATCTACCTGATAAAGAATTCCGAATAATGATAGTGAAATTGATCCAAAATCTTGACATTAAAATGGAATCACAGATAAATAGCCTGGAGACAAGGATTGAGAAGATGCAAGAATGGTTTAACAAGGACCTAGAAGAAATAAAAAAGAGTCAATATATAATGAATAATGCAATAAATGAAATTAAAAACACTCTGGAGGCAACAAATAGTAGAATAACAGAGGCAGAAGATAGGATTAGTGAATTAGAAGATAGAATGGTAGAAATAAATGAATCAGAGAGGAAAAAAGAAAAACGAATTAAAAGAAATGAGGACAATCTCAGAGACCTCCAGGACAATATTAAACGCTACAACATTCGAATCATAGGGGTCCCAGAAGAAGAAGACAAAAAGAAAGACCATGAGAAAATACTTGAGGAGATAATAGTTGAAAACTTCCCTAAAATGGGGAAGGAAATAATCACCCAAGTCCAAGAAACCCAGAGAGTCCCAAACAGGATAAACCCAAGGCAAAACACCCCAAGACACATATTAATCAAATTAACAAAGATCAAACACAAAGAACAAATATTAAAAGCAGCAAGGGAAAAACAACAAATAACACACAAGGGAATTCCCATAAGGATAACAGCTGATCTTTCAATAGAAACTCTTCAAGCCAGGAGGGAATGGCAAGACATACTTAAAATGATGAAAGAAAATAACCTACAGCCCAGATTATTGTACCCAGCAAGGATCTCATTCAAGTATGAAGGAGAAATCAAAAGCTTTTCAGACAAGCAAAAGCTGAGAGAATTCTGCACCACCAAACCAGCTCTCAAACAAATACTAAAGGATATTCTCTAGACAGGAAACACAAAAATGGTGTATAAATTCGAACTCAAAACAATAAAGTAAATGGCAACGGGATCATACTTTTCAGTAATTACCCTAAACGTAAATGGGTTGAATGCCCCAACCAAAAGACAAAGACTGGCTGAATGGATACAAAAACAAGACCCCTACATATGTTGCCTACAAGAGACCCACCTCAAAACAGGGGACACATACAGACTGAAAGTGAAGGGCGGAAAAAGATTTTCCATGCAAATAGGGACCAAAAGAAAGCAGGAGTAGCAATACTCATATCAGATAAAATAGACTTGAAAACAAAGGCTGTGAAAAGAGACAAAGAAGGTCACTACATAATGATCAAAGGATCAATCCAAGAAGAAGATATAACAATTATAAATATATATGCACCCAACATGGGAGCACCGCAGTATGTAAGACAAATGCTAACAAGTATGAAAGGAGAAATTAACACTAACACAATAATAGTGGGAGACTTTAATACCCCACTCACACCTATGGATAGATCAACTAAACAGAAAATTAACAAGGAAACACAAACTTTAAACGATACAATAGACCAGTTAGACCTAGTTGATATCTATAGGACATTTCATCCCCAAACAATGAATTTCACCTTTTTCTCAAGCGCACATGGAACCTTCTCCAGGATAGATCACATCCTGGGCCATAAAGCTAGCCTTGGTAAATTCAAAAAAATAGAAATCATTCCAAGCATCTTTTCTGACCACAATGCAGTAAGATTAGATCTCAATTACAGGAGAAAAACTATTAAAAATTCCAACATATGGAGGCTGAACAACACGCTGCTGAATAACCAACAAATCACAGAAGAAATCAAAAAAGAAATCAAAATTTGCATAGAAACGAATGAAAATGAAAACACAACAACCCAAAACCTGTGGGACACGGTAAAAGCAGTCCTAAGGGGAAAGTTCATAGCAATACAGCACACCTCAAGAAACAAGAAAAAAATCAAATAAATAACCTAACTCTACACCTAAAGCAACTAGAAAAGGAAGAAATGAAGAACCCCAAGGTTAGTAGAAGGAAAGAAATCTTAAAAATTAGAGCAGAAATAAATGCAAAGAAACAAAAGAGACCATAGCAAAAATCAACAAAACCAAAAGCTGGTTCTTTGAAAGGATAAATAAAATTGACAAACCATTAGCCAGACTCATCAAGAAACAAAGGGAGAAAAATCAAATCAATAAAATGAGAAATGAAAATGGAGAGATCACAACAGACAACACAGAAATACAAAGGATCATAAGAGACTACTATCAACAATTATATGCCAATAATATGGACAATGTGGAAGAAATGGACAAATTCTTAGAAAAGTACAACTTTCCAAAACTTGACCAGGAAGAAATAGAAAATCTTAACAGACTCATCACAAGCATGGAAATTGAAACTGTAATCAAAAATCTTCCAGCAAACAAAAGCCCAGGTCCAGACGGCTTCACAGCTGAATTCTACCAAAAATTTAGAGAAGAGCTAACACCTATCCTGCTCAAACTCTTCCAGAAAATTGCAGAGGAAGATAAACTTCCAAACTCATTCTATGAGGCCACCATCACCCTAATACCAAAACCTGACAAAGATCCCACAAAAAAGAAAAATACAGGCCAATATCACTGATGAACATAGATGCAAAAATCCTTAACAAAATTCTAGCAATCAGAATCCAACAACACATTAAAAAGATCATACACCATGACCAAGTGGGCTTTATCCCAGGGATGCAAGGATTCTTCAATATCCGCAAATCAATCAATGTAATACACCACATTAACAAATTGAAAAATAAAAACCATATGATTATCTCAATAGATGCAGAGAAAGCCTTTGACAAAATTCAACATCCATTTATGATAAAAACTCTCCAGAAAGCAGGAATAGAAGGAACATACCTCAACATAATAAAAGCTATATATGACAAACCCACAGCAAACATTATCCTCAATGGTGAAAAATTGAAAGCATTTCCTCTAAAGTCAGGAACAAGACAAGGGTGCCCACTTTCACCATTACTATGCAACATAGTTTTGGAAGTTTTGGCCACAGCAATCAGAACGGAAAAAGAAATAAAAGGAATCCAAATTGGAAAAGAAGAAGTAAAGCTCTCACTGTTTGCAGATGACATGATCCTCTACATAGAAAACCCTAAAGACTCCTCCAGAAAATTACTAGAACTAATCAATGACTATAGTAAAGTTGCAGGATATAAAATCAACACACAGAAATCCCTTGCATTCCTATACACTAATAATGAGAAAACAGAAAGAGAAATTAAGGAAACAATTCCATTCACCATTGCAACGGAAAGAATAAAATACTTAGGAATATATCTACCTAAAGAAACTAAAGACCTATATATAGAAAACTATAAAACACTGGTGAAAGAAATCAAAGAGGACACTAACAGATGGAGAAATATACCATGTTCATGGATTGGAAGAATCAATATAGTGAAAATGAGTATACTACCCAAAGCAATCTATAGATTCAATGCAATCCCTATCAAGCTACCAACAGTATTCTTCACAGAGCTCGAACAAATAATTTCACAATTTGTATGGAAATACAAAAAACCTTGAATAGCCAAAGCGATCTTGAGAAAGAAGAATGGAACTGGAGGAATCAACCTGCCTGACTTCAGGCTCTACTACAAAGCCACAGTTATCAAGACAGTATGGTACTGGCACAAAGACAGAAATATCGATCAATGGAACAAAATAGAAAGCCCAGAGATAAATCCACGCACATATGGACACCTTATCTTTGACAAAGGAGGCAAGAATGTACAATGGATTAAAGACAATCTCTTTAACAAGTGGTGCTGGGAAATCTGGTCAACCACTTGTAAAAGAATGAAACTAGAACACTTTCTAACACCATACACAAAAATAAACTCAAAATGGATTAAAGATCTCAACGTAAGACCAGAAACTATAAAACACCTAGAGGAGAACATAGGCAAAACACTCTCTGACATACATCACAGCAGGATCCTCTATGACCCACCTCCCAGAATATTGGAAATAAAAGCAAAAATAAACAAATGGGACCTAATTAACCTTAAAAGCTTCTGCACATCAAAGGAAACTATTAGCAAGGTGAAAAGACAGCCTTCAGAATGGGAGAAGATAATAGCAAATGAAGCAACTGACAAACAACTAATCTCAAAAATATATAAGCAACTCCTACAGCTCAACTCCAGAAAAATAAATGACCCAATCAAAAAATGGGCCAAAGAACTAAATAGACATTTCTCCAAAGAAGACATACAGATGGCTAACAAACACATGAAAAGATGCTCAACATTATCAGAGAAATGCAAATCAAAACCACTATGAGGTACCATTTCACACCAGTCAGAATGGCTGTGATCCAAAAGTCTACAAATAATAAATGCTGGAGAGGGTGTGGAGAAAAGGGAACCCTCTTACACTGTTGGTGGGAATGCAAACTAGTACAGCCGCTATGGAGAACAGTGTGGAGATTCCTTAAAAAACTGGAAATAGAACTGCCTTATGATCCAGCAATCCCACTGCTGGGCATACACACTGAGGAAACCAGAAGGGAAAGAGACACGTGTACCCCAATGTTCATCGCAGCACTGTTTATAATAGCCAGGATATGGAAGCAACCTAGATGTCCATCAGCAGATGAATGGATAAGAAAGCTGTGGTACATATACGCAATGGAGTATTACTCAGCATTAAAAAGAATACATTTGAATCAGTTCTAATGGGGTGGATGAAACTGGAGCCTATTATACAGAGTGAAGTAAGCCAGAAAGAAAAACACCAATACAGCATACTAACGCATATATATGGAATTTAGAAAGATGGTAGCAATAACCCTGTGTACGAGACAGCAAAAGAGACACTGATGTATAGAACAGTCTTATGGACTCTGTGGGAGAGGGAGAGGGTGGGAAGATTTGGGAGAATGGCATTGAAACGTAAAATATCATGTATGAAACGAGTCACCAGTCCAGGTTCGATGCATGATACTGGATGCTTGGGGCTGGTGCACTGGGACGACCCAGAGGGATGGTATGGGGAGGGAGGAGGGAGGAGGGTTCAGGATGGGGAACACATGTATACCTGTGGCGGATTCATTTTGATATTTGGCAAAACTAATACAATTATGTAAAGTTTAAAAATAAAATAAAATAATAAAATAAAATAAAATATGTTGTTTAATGCAGCCATCATTGTTAATTATCTTACCTAGATCTTCTGGGTAAGTTGGTACAGTTTCTGCCTCAGCATTGCTGCTTCATCTTGGAGTTTGATGTTACGGAGAGATGTTTCTCCTTAAATTTTATAAACTGAACTTTTGCTAGTTTCAAACTTTTGTTCCGCAGCTTCCTCACCTCTTACAGCCTTCATAAAACTGGAGAGAGTTAGGGTCTTGTTCTGGATTAGACCTTGGTTAACGGAATGTTGTGGCTGGTTTGATCTACTGTCCAAACCACTAGAGTTTTCTCCATATCAACAATAATAAGTCTGTTTCACTTTCTTATCACCTGTGTGTTCACTGGACTAGAACTCTGAATTTTCCTCACAAGCTTTTCCTGTATATTCACAACTTGGCTAACTGGCACAAGAGGCCCAGCTTTTGGCCCATCTTGGCTTCCAACATGCCTTCATCACTAAGTTTGATCATCTCTAACTTCTCATTTAAAGTGAGAAACATGTAACTCTAACATTTTTGAACACTTAGGAGCCATTGGAGGGTTATTAACTGGCCTCAGTTCAATATTTTTATGTCTTAGGGAATAGGGAAGTCCAAATAGGGGGAGAGATGCGGGGGAACGACTGGTTTGTGGAACAGTTAGAATACCACAGTGTTAAGTTTGCAATCTCATATGGACACGGTTCCGGGTGCCCCAAAACAATTACAATAGTAACCTCAGAGATCACTGATCATAGATCCCCATAATAAATATAACGATCAAAGCTTGAAATAGTTAGAGAATTACACACACTCTGACACAGAGACATGAGTACAAAATGCTGTTGGAAAAATGGCATTGATAGGTTTGTTCAACGAGGGCTTGCCATAAACTTTCAATTAATAATAAATAATATCTGTGAAGTGCCCTTGCACATAAATAAAACAACACACAACAAAATGAGGTATGCCCTTGGACTGCAAGGAAATCCAACCAGTCAGTTCCAAAGGAAATCAGCCCTGAATGTTCCCTGGAAGAACTGATGCTGAAGCTGAAACTCCAATATTTTGGCCACTTGATGCAAAGAACTGACTCATTGGAAAAGACCCTGATGCTGGGAAAGATTAAAGGCAGGAGGAGAAGGGGATGACAGAGGATGAGATGGTTGGATGGCATCACTGACTCAATGGACATGAGTTTCAGTAGGCTCTGGGAGTTGGTGAAGGACAGGGAAGCCTGGCATCCTGCAGTCCATGGTGTCACAAATAGTTGGACATGACTGAGCAACTGAACTGAACTCATGCCTGTATGTTATGTGGGTTAAGGTTGAGATTTCATTTCTGAAGATTGGCCAAGGGTCATGGCTAATTATGACAGAAACTATCCATTGCCTACAAGCTTATATTCCTCCTTTTCTTTACTGCTAGCAGAATCCTGGTATGTACAGCTACCATGCCAAGGGTGGTCCTACTGGGAAATTTGATCCCTGTTCCAGTTCTGAACAATGAATCATAAATGATCTGAATTAATTAGAGTAATGCCATCCCTTTTCCTCCTTTCCCTGACTTGTAGTAATTTATCTTCAAGCATTATGTGACCCAGTTCTGACCAAGGTGATGTAAGGAAAATCTGATGGATAGAAGCTTCTGGGAAATTTTGTTCTTTTAATTAAAAAATATTAAATGATACAGTGGGTGTTCCTCCCTTCATGCCTATCGAGTAGATATCAAACCTAAACACACTGCAACCATCTTGTGACTATGAGGCAATAAAAAATAGAAGCCAAGCTGCTGGCTTTCTTGGTGGCTCAGTGGTAGAGAATCTGCCTGCCAGTGCAAGAGACATGGGTTCAATGCCTGATCCAGGAAGATCCCACCTGCTGCAGAGCAACTAGGCCCATGCGCCACAACGATTGAGCTTGTGCTCTAGAGCCTGCAAGCCACATCTACTGAAGCCCACACTCCCTAGAGCCCCCACAACAAGAGTAGCCACCAAATGTGAAGCCTTTGCACTGCAACTAGAGAGTAGCCTCTACTCACCACAACTAGAGAAAGCCCACGTGCAGAAACAAAAGTCCAGAAGGCACAGCACAGCCAAAACTAAAATTAAATAGAAAATTAAAAAAAGAAGCTAACCTGCCCAGGATGGTCCCTATTGGCATCAGTGAAATGCCTCATCAACCTTGGGCTGTCTACTTCTTGATTTTTTGGTATGTGAGACAAATGAATCTCTGTCTGCTTTATCCACTCTAGTTTTGCTTTATATTACTTGTAGCTGAATGCATTCCTATACAATACAGTTACCAACATGGACAGAAATACTTACCTAATTACGATGACAAGGCCTGATTTCTGAGAATCTCCGTATTTTGTATGGCTAGATTAAGAGATTTAAATGTCAAACCCTCATAAATTCGATGCTTAAAAATATGGCACAGTTCATTGTAACTACAAGAAGAAAGCAAGAATGCGTGGTTTTGGTAAACTCCTGTAGGAAGGACAAGTCTTATTGGCTTACTAAATTCAGAGGGTTTTAATCAGGCTGAAAGTACATCTCTGACCCTCAGTTGTTGGGTAAAAGTAAATGTTAATCATTTTAATGATGCTGATGATGTTAAAAGGAAAATGATATTAACTTTTATCAATTCTTTATTAAATGCTAAGTATTTTTACTAAGTTGGCTCAGATGGTCAAGAATTTGTCTGCAATGCAGGAGACCTGGGTTCAATCCCTAGGTAAGGAAGATCCCCTAGAGAAGGGAATGACAATCCACTCTAGTATTCTCGCCTGGAGAATCCCATGGACAGAGGAGCCTGGCAGGCGATAGTCCACGGGGTTGCAAAGAGTTGGACACAACTGAGCGACTTTCACTTTTCTTTCCTTACAACCGCTATCTCAGTTAATCCTCCTAAGTCTATTTAGCACCACTATCCCCATTTTGCAGACAAAGGAACTGAGACTGAGATTGAAATGGGTTAAAATGACCTGCTCAAATTCATACAGTGAGTTAAGTGGCAGAGTTCAAAACCAGATGATTTCCCTCTAGTCTGTCCTATTGACCACAAAACAAGTTCAACAGAGCTTATTCCTCTATTTTATTGCAAATTTTTCTAGTTGTGACAGTCTCAATTTATTTTTTTAAATGCAAGTAAAAAAATTGAAAATAAATTGCCATCAGGATTGTTCTTAATATTCTAACATGTGTAGTGGTTTGAATAGTGATTACTCCTCCCAAGACATGCACAAAAAGGTTTGTCCAAGTCCTTAATAGCTGATACCTGTGAAGGTGGCCCTATTTAGAAATAGGGCCTTTGCATATGTAATTACATAAAGGATATTGAGATAAGATCATTCTGGATTTAGGGTAAGACCTAGTATCATTATAAGAGAAAGGAGAGGGAGATTTGAGCTACTCAGATACAAAGGAGAGACACAAGGGAAATCCAAGCAAAGATGGAGGTGATCCAACTACAGATTGAGAGATGCATCTCCGAGCCAAGGAACGCCAAGGATTGCCAGAGCCACCAGAAGCTAAGAAAGAGGCATGGAGGGACTTCCCTGGTGGTCCAGTACGTTAAGACTCTGTGTTCCCAATGCAGGTGGCATGGATTCAATCCCTGGTCATGGAAATAAGATCCAGCATGGCACACAGAGAGGCCCAAGGGGGGAAAGGAAAAGAGGTATGAAATGGATTCTCTCTCAGAACCTCCAGAAGAAATCAACCCTATTGATATCTTGATTTTGGACTTGTGGCCCCCAGGACTAAAAGAATACATTTATGTAGTTTTAAGCTACCTAGCTTGTGATAAGTTAATTCAGCAACTGTTAGAATCTAATACGGTGTGTATTTCCTACAAACAAAGGCACAATATAGTCATTAAAATCAAGGAATTAATACTGATACACCATAGGATTCTAAGCCACTCAGTAATACCAATTGACTTAACAACATACTTGAAAGCAGAGGATCCACTTTCCATTTGTGCCATGTCTCCTTAAACTCCTAAATCTGGAACTGTTTCTTAGCCTTTCCTTGACTTTCTTGACCTTGACAATTTTAAACAATACAGATTACAAATATTTTGTAGAATGAATTTGCGTTTTTCCATTTTTTCTTATGATTAGATTTAGGTACTGTGTCTTTGGCAGTAATACTGGAGAAGAGATAGTCTGCTCTTCTCACTACATCCCATCAGATGATACATAGTTCAGTCTGTTCCATTACTAATCACAGTTCTCTGATGACCTGGTTAAGGTGGTGGCTGCCAGAATTCTTCACTGTAGAATTACTCATTTTTCCTTTGTCACTAATAAGCATTCTATGGAGAATCACCTTGAGACTGTTATCCCTCATCACAAAATACAGACTCATGGCTTTCATTTTATTCAACATTCATAATGTTACTATTATTTTATATTTAAATTCTCCTCCCCACAGTTTGGCCAGTGTGAAACTCTTCAAATTGGCTTTCTTTCCCTTTGGTGTGTGCACGTTATTCTTTAGGCACTTTGTTTCTGGCACAAAAAGATGTTTCAGAACCATTTTGCTCTTTTCCCTCCCCAGGCTTGAAATAAGACATATACTGGAGGATGGTATTTAAAAATCAAGATCTGGCTGCTAGGTGTCTTTGAGTGTATGGAAGTATAGCTGCCCCCCCATCCTCCCAATACTCACATACACATTCACATTAATGTCTATATATTTCTCTATCTATATAGATAGAAAAGTATAGGTTCACAATTTTAATCAAGACATAGCTCCTTCTAGTTAATTTCCTTTTCAGTACTTGGAATTCCCTTATCCAAAGGTGAGAAAATGAGGCTCTCATGATCTTCATGCTTTTACTGATTTACCCCAACCATAGGTAAGCAACTAATCTCTCATTATTCTGCCACCTTCTTCCACACAAAGATATACTCTCTACCCTTTTGAGGTTCTGTTTCACTGTACTAGACCCCCTCCCTGTACACACATCCTGCTCACCTGCCTGGTTTTGACACCTCTTATAACAGAAGCTTCCTCACCCTTGTCAGTCTGGCATACTCTCCTTTTTAGTTCAGTTCAGTTCAGTCACTCCGTTGTGTCCAACTCCTTGAGACCCCATGAATCGCAGCACACCAGGCCTCCCTGTCCATCACCAACTCCTGGAGTTCACTCAAACTCACGTCCATCGAGTTGGTGATGCCATCCAGCCATCTCATCCTCTGTCGTCCCCTTCTCCTCCTGCCCCCAATCCCTCCCAGCATCAGAGTCTTTTCCAATGAGTCAACTCTTCGCATGAGGTAGCCAAAGTACTGGAGTTTCAGCTTTAGCATCATTCCTTCCAAAGAACAGCCAGGGCTGATCTCCTTTAGAATGGACTGATTGGATCTCCTTGCAGTCCAAGGGACTCTCAAGAGTCTTCTCCAACACCACAGTTCAAAAGCATGACTTCTTCGGCACTCAGCTTTCTTCACAGTCCAACTCTCATATAAATATATTTACTTATTTGGCTGCATTGGGTCTTCATTGCAGCATGTAAGATCTTCATTTATTGCGGCATGTGGGATCTTTAGTTGCAGAGTACAGACTCTTAGCTGTGGTATGTGGGATCTAGTTCCTTGATCAGGGATCAAACTTGGGCCCCTTGCATTTGGAGCATGGAGTCTTAACCACCGGATCACCAGGGAAGTCCCTGGGATACTCTCCTAAAAAGAAACTCCCTCACTCCACTCAGGTCTTGACACCCCAAGTCAGCCTGCCCTTCACCTCCATACCCTGACTGGCTCCATCACCCCATGCCAAGTTGCCCCCATGTGTGCATACCCATTTCACCCTACCCAAGCTCTGACACACCTGGACTGAGTTATCCTACCTTGTAAATGCCCTTCCTTATCCCACCTGCTCGACTGAGTGACTTCCCTTTCACTTTTCACTTTCATGCATTGGGGAAGGAAATGGCAACCCACTCCAGTGTTCTTGCCTGGAGAATTCCAGGGTTGGGGGAGCCTGGTGGGCTGCCGTCTATGGAGTCGCACAGAGTTGGACATGACTGAAGCGACTTAGCAGCAGCAGCAACATCCCACCTGCTCTGACCACTTAGATCACGTCTGGCTTTTCCATTCAGGCTCTGGCATTTCATGCTCAGAATGTGGACATGTCCTCAAACTGCTTCTGCTCTGGGCTGCCCTCCTATGTAGACCCTCCTCATCTCACTTTGGCTCTGGCACCTTGTATCTGGTGCCCCTGCATGGGACACTGTCCTCACCTGCTTGTACACTGTGACACTTGGACCATCGTAGCTTCCCTCACTCTCGGCACAGATATCTATCTTCATTAAGCCCACTTAATAGCTTTAGGACTGGACTTTTCAGGAAGGGGAGGAAAGCAAAGGAGAAGATGAAAGGGGAAGGGGAGTTTATTTCTCCACTAAAGATAAAAGTCTTACTAGAAATTCACTGTGCAATACAGAGATAAATCTAATATACTGAGATCACTAACAAAGTGATCATTTTAATCCTCTCTTCTAGTACTGATCTAGGAAATGAAGAGAGTTTGGGGGAACATCTGAGAATCTACACTCTGCCCTCCTTACCACAATTGATAGGTATTTTTTGAGTTGTCTTTTACAGCACCCTTAATTTTACTTTAATGTAGAATAGTAAGAGAGAACTCTGATAAAGACATTACTTCTGGCTTCCACATGGGGTTGCTAGTTTAGACAGCTCTGCTGCTACTGCTAAGTCGCTTCAGTCGTGTCCAACTCTGTGCGACCCCATAGACAGCAGCCCACCAGGCTTCCCCGTCCCTGGGATTCTCCAGGCAAGAACACTGCAGTGGGTTGCCATTTCCTTCTCCAATGCATGAAAGTGAAAAGTGAAAGTGAAGTCGCTCAGTCGTGTCAGACTCTTCGCGACCCCATGGACTGCAGCCCACCAGGCTCCTCCATCCATGGGATTTTCTAGGCAAAAGTACTGGAGTGGGGTGCCATTGCCTTCTCCTTAGACAGCTCTAGCATCTCACTTTTCTATTGCTATTAATAAGGACCTGATGGTTGGGGTTCCTGCCCAGTTGTCAATGCTATACCATATGGAGCTGAACTGTATAGCCCTTTTTAGTTGACTTTTCCATGGTTAGTCATGGTTACCCAAACCATAACCACTGGTCCAGGGAGGCTGAGATCAAAGAAACTTCCAGTATTGGCTGTACACTATGCCAATTCAAATTTAGGGAAATCTACAGGGGTGGACAAAGTTGGGTCCAACTATGACCTGTAGCAGAATAGAGACTATGATTCCAGAAAATGTAAAAACTAAAAGCAATAATAACACACACACACACACAGCTCAACAGGAAGGGTGAACCTAGGCTGATGATCCAGACTCAACACAGAGGCCTTTGTATTCCCAACAAAATAAAACAAAGAAAGCTAGAGGGTTTTCTCTAAACCAGTGTTTTCCAATCCTTTTTTAAAAACCCATTTTTGGATAAATTTAAGGATCTCAATTTCTATCCAGTCTAGATTTCATATTTTAAAATCTATAATCATTTTACTTTCCAAAATATAAACTATATACTGAACATAATTTTATTCTAATCTCATAATACTCTCAGAGATTCAGACTTCTAGCCCACCTTACAATCTCCTCAATCTCTCAGTCTCCAGTGCTGTGTTGAAAATCAAAGTTCAAATTACAAAATGGAAAATAGAATTAGCCATAGCTATGGATTAATTGAAAGTTAATGAGTATGACTTAAAAGTTTTTGCACAATGAAGGAAACTGCAAGCAAGGTGAAAAGGCAGCCTTCAGAATGGGAGACAATAATAGCAAACAAAACAACTGACAAAGAATTAATCTTCAAAATATACAAGCAGCTCAATACCAGAAAAATAAATGACCTATGGTCATGTATGGATGTGAGAGTTGGACTATGAAGAAAGCTGAGAGCCAAAGAACTGATGCTTTTGAACTGTAGTGTTGGAGAAGATGCTTGAGAGTCCCTTGGACTGCAGGGAGATCCAACCAGTCCATTCTAAAGGAGATCAGCCCTGGGATTTCTTTGGAAGGATTGATGCTAAAGCTGAAACTCCAGTACTTTGGCCACCTCATGCAAAGATTGACTCATTGGAAAAGACTCTGATGCTGGGAGGGATTGGGGGCAGGAGGAGAAGGGAACAACAGAGGATGAGATGGCTGGATGGCATCACTGACTCGATGGACGTGAGTTTGAGTGGACTCCGGGAGTTGGTGATGGACAGGGAGGCCTGGCATGCTGCAATTCATGGGGTCGCAGAGTCGGACAGGACTGAGCAACTGAACTGAACTGAACTGAATCAAAAAATGGGCCAAAGAACTAAACAGACATTTCTTCAAAGAAGACATACAGATGGCTACCAAACACATGAAAAAAATGCTCAGTATCCCTCATTATCAGAGAAATGCAAATCAAAACTACAATGAGGTACCATCTCACGCTGGTCAGAATGGCTGCCATCAAAAAGTCTACAAACAATAAATACTAGAGAGGGTTTGGAGAAAAGGGAACCCTCTTACACTGTTGCTGGGAATGCAAACTAGTACAACCACTATGGAGAACAGCATGGAGATTCCTTAAAAAACTGGAAATAGAACTGCCATATGACCCAGCAATCCCACTGCTGGGCATACACACCAAGAAAGACCACAATTGAAAGAGACTCATGAACTCCAGTGTTCATCGCAGCACTGTTTATAATAGCCAGGACATGGAAGCAACCTAGATGTCCATCAGCAGAAGAATGGATAAGAAAGTTGTGGTACATATACACAATGGAATATTACTCAGCCATAAAAAAGAAAGCATTTGAGTCAGTTCTAATGAGGTGGATGAAACTGCAGCCTATTATACAGAGTGAAGTAAGTCAGAAATAAAACACCAATATAGTATATTAATGCATATATATGTAATTTAGAAAGATGGTAATGATGACCCTATATGCAAGACAGCAAAAGAGACACAGATGTAAAAAACAGACTTTTGGACTCTGTGGGAGAAGGTGAGGGTGGCATAATTTGAGAGAATAGTATTGAAACATGTTTATTACCATATGTGAAATAGATGACCAGTCCAAGTTTGATGCATGAAACAGGGCGCTCAAAGCTGGGACAACCCAGAGGGATGGGATGGGGAGGGAGGTGGGAGGGGTGTTTGGGATTCAAGGGGGAACACATGTTCACCTGTGGGTGATTCATGTCAATGTATGGCAAAAACTACCACAATATTGTAATTAGCCTCCAATTAAAATAAACTAATTAATAAAAAAGTTAGAAATTCATGATGAGAATTGTTCAAACAAAAGTGAATTACCAAAAAGAGCAAATATATTTAATTTTATTATATCTGTTTTTAAGCAATTCTTTAAGATTTTTTTTAATATGGACCATTTTTTAAAGTCTTTATTGAATTTTGTTACTATATTGTTTCATTTGGGGGGGGTAGTTTATGTATTGATATTTTGGCTGTGATGCAAGTGGGATTTCAGCTCCCCAAGCAGGGTTTGAACCCACACCACCTGCACTGGAAAGTGAAGTCTCCATCACTGGACTGCCAGGGAAGTCCCTATAATTTTAACTTAATGATGCTTTCTCAAATCAGCAAGTATGATAATGACATGACCATTTGGCTTACTACCATAGGGTGCCTAGTCTTTACGTAGTCTCTTTTCCCTACCTCCAAATGTAGTTCTATTTCACCCCTCACTACAGCTATTCTGAATCTTACTGCTTCAATTACACCATTGTCTATTTTGCTCTGACCTAGTAAACTGATCTCCTGCTTTACCATGAAAACAGAGACTGTCAGGCATTGAAACAATGGCAGAACAATGGCTCTCCAAAGATGCCCATAACTCCTCTCTGCAACCTGTGAGCTTGTTACCTTGCCCAGCAAAAGGATCTTTGCAGATGAAATCAAGGGTATGGACCTTGAGATGGAGAGTTACCCTGGATAGGCCCAGTCAAATCACTTGAGTCCTTAAAAGCAGAGAACCTTTCCTGGCTGCAGTCAAAAGAGATGTGACAATAGAAGATGCTGGAGAGATATGAAGCATGAGAGGAGCTTGAGCTGCCATTTCTGACTTTGAAGATGGAGAAAGAGGGCCAACAGCCAAAAAATCCTCTAGAAGCTGGCAATGGGTCCAGCTAAAAGCCAGTAAGAAAACAAGTACTTCAGTCATAACCACAGAGACGGACTTGAATCCTAAAGCCTCTCTAGGGGAACACAGCTCTATGGACACCTTCATTTCAGGCTTGTGATGCTGGAGCAGAGGAATCATTTGAGCCTGTCAGATCTCTGACCTACTGTGAAACAATAAATGTTTATTGCTTAAGCTGTTAAATTTTTTAGGAAGCATTAGGACACAAACATAAACGCGAAATGCACACTATTGTCTATGTTTTTGGTTTCACGTTTGATTGCTTTCAGGAAACTTCCAAAGTGAAAATATTATATTATTTGATATGTGCTATTTTTGCAGTTAATACTCATTACAAAATTATTTCTCTAATGACTCTTTTCAGGTCTAAGGTTCTTGTTGAATAGTTTATTTGAGATTTAACACTCAGAGTCTCCTTGCTTCCTTCCTTCCTCCACTCCTTTATTAGAGTGAAGGGTTAGTGAGAGTTTACTAGTTTAAAATTGGTGGGGGTGGTGGGTGGGGAGTGGAATTGGTGATGTCCCAACTTCTGGAAATGTTCAAAGAGGCTTTCTTAAACTTAACCTTTTTCATCTCAAGGATTTTTGTGATAAGGAATATTGCAGTGCTCTGGAGACTGATTTTTTTTTTTTTTAATAACCCCAGTGTTTCCAGCCTTCTCTGTAAATTGGTTTGATTTTTACTATAGTTTATTGAGTTGTACTCAGCAGGATTCAAGTGGAAGGGAATTTTACTGTTTCTCAATATTCTCCATTAAATTTACCCTCTTGGCTCATTTTTCCTCTTTCTTGGATAAAATCTCCAGAGGATCCTATAGTTTTTAAGAAGCTACCAGTTGTGAAAACATCATCTTATTTTTTCTGTAGTAACAGGTCCACTTCAACCAAGGGGCATCACACTACAGTCTTCTTTATCATGTCCCCTGCTTTGCTCCTCCAATCCTTTCTCCTAAAGCTGAAACCAGAGGGGGAGGTGGAAGGAGGCAGACTGATGAGACTAGTTTGAGTGTAATTAGGTATTGGTGCCCCCTGGGTGTGTCAGATGACCAGTTGCTTCTCTCCTGGCATGTTTCTGTGGGTCCCTTGGCGATTGTCTTGCTGGGATATCCAGCTGCTGCCCCCAGCACTTGAGATATTTCCTCTATCCAGTCAGAAGCAATTGCTCTCAAGCCCTAGCTTCCAGCAATCCATCCTCTTACTCTAAGGTTAGCTCTCCAGGCAGACTTTTTTAGGGAAAACTGGAAAACTAGAGGGTTCACAGCAGACTACCTACCATGGGCCTCCTCTGATCCATAGAGAAAAACATACTTCTGTTTTAATGTTTCTGGATGTTCTCTTTGTTCATCAAATTCTCTCCCTTCTCTTGGCTTTTGGCAGAACCTGCCAGTCACTTAGAGTTTCCAGACATAAGTCAGGTTCTAATCTTTGTTTTCCTGAATTTCAGTGCTCACAAGCCAAGCAGTCTTAGTGGTTCTCTTTAAGTCTGCCTCTCTTGAGAACACTTGCTTAAGCTGAAATTTAATGAGAGCTGGGATAGCTATTTAAATTACCCTCAATCTCCCATCACTAACTGCCTACTGAATTAAAAAAAAAAAAACACATTTGGGGAGGGGACATTTCCTTTATAAATGGTTCACTTTGATTTAACCATAGAAGCATTTTATACTTATGGTTTTCAACTTTGGGGCCTTGACCTAAATTTCCATATAGAAAAAACCATATTTTGATATTCTATTACATTTCTCCAAATGCTCTGCTTCTAAGATAGTGTCTTGTAAAATAAAAGATAAAGTTCATCTGAAATCAGTGTAATTGCTAGTACTCTAAGAGAGCACATTTAGAAAGTATCCACCCAGCACCTGTTCTGGCCATTTAGTTTTATTAGGAGGAGAGGAGACATAAGACTATTTCCTGAGGGAAGCTTCCAGATAAAGTTCCGCTGCCTGTGGTCGACTATCTACATAAATTCTTATATACCTTTGCATTGTCTTAAAATCTAATGGATTAAAGAAACACTTGAATCACTCTTCCAAATATATGGAATTTGCTACTGTTTACTTAAGACTTCTTCTGTTTCAGAATATATATCATCCAGATTAATGAGGCCTAAATCTTCAGTATTTCTTTATCTAGATTCATGATTTATTGAACCAGTGAACTGATAACAAAAACAGGTAATTCATGTCTAAGACAAGTGTGGAACCTCATTAGATTGAGAAAACGAAAGGAATTTATTGATTGAAAGGCTCATGAGATTAAAATTGATAACAAATGATGCTATATATCTTTATGAAACATGTAACATGAAATTCTATACATAAGGGATTACTAAAATATTTCTTAAACCAATTACACTTTATTAAAAGATTAAAACGCACAGGGTTGTCAGGCATGTAATAAGACTAGAGGTTGGCTGTCACCCAGGAATATCTAACTCAGAGGCTGAATTTTAAAGCAAAATCTCAATCCTCATATAAGTTCCTCATTATATACAGAGACTCTAATGTTAATTTTTAAAAATTGCTGAAGTAAAATTCTGTATATTGGACTCAGCTTTCACATTGGACTTACACTATGTAATTAAAGAGAGGTCTTTCAGGTGAGAGAAATTTGTCTAAATTAACACTTAAAAATAATACTTTTAAAAATATTCAGCCAAAGATAAAGAAATTGAGGTCCAAGAGATATGACTCAAAGTGAGATACAGAACCTAAAATAAAATAACACACTCAAAATTAGGCACTACCAGAAAGGCAGATTAAAAGCACTGAATAAAGAGATTCCTTTGTTCTTAAAAAAAAAAAAAAAAATCAGGCACTATCAGTTGAGATGGGAGTAGCCAAGAAGCATAGAATACTTCGGTGGTAACAAACTCAAATACCTTTTATTTTATCCAATTTCCCCATCTGCCTTTTTCCTCTTTTATTCACATATCCTACACGGTAATATTCTACTTGGTCTTTCATTTCTACTCTCTCAGTATTTCAAGACCCTCTATGCTCTCAAGCATCTTTAAACTCAAACTGCTATTTCATATTCTCCTTCCTCAAAGGTCTGTCAAGGATCAATTATGTTTATCTGATTTATCATGCTAAAATGTTAATGGTAGGCTAAAGCTTTATGTCATTTACTCCATATGATACATGTGTATGTGTTTTCAGTTCTTCAAGTACTTTCTGTAAAGATTATGACTAAATAAAAATTTCGGTTACTTATCATACAAGCTGGTAAGGAAGATGTTTGCAGAACAGTGCTTTGGGTAGAACGTAGAGTATATTTTATAATGAGGCATCAACTCTACTTGTAGAACCTACGATTTATGCATTATCTTCCCTACACTGGAACCATAGTATTCACAGTCATGGCCTTATTTACAAGTGAAGGAAAATACTCAGATTTATGATTTTGCCCAAATTGATATAGTTAGTTAGTGGTAGAATCCTGGCTTGTAAGTAATTAGAAGTAGATACAATGCCTTATATCAAAGAGACTAAGATTCTGTAGTAGGAAATAAAGATATAAAAAATGATGACTTTTGCTCTCATTCATATAGTGACTTATTCCTTGTTCATATAAAATAAATTCAGGGATAGGCCTTCCAGGGAAATGCAGAAGCTTTACATCATTACGGATCCAGGCACCTTGAATCTTTTTGCTCTACTGAATATGGACTGCATCTTATAATTCGCTGCATCACTCAAGAGAACTACTGGAGCTCCAGCCATTATATTTACCTCCCAGGAAGCTAAAAGAAAGGAAGAGGGCAAGAGTGTTCTTGTCTTTCAAGGATGCTTGCTGACAACAAAATATAATTTCTCCCTATATTGCATAGCCAAAATTTAATATAATCACTATGTCTAGCCACAAAGTAGACTATAAAATTTAATCTTTTAGCTGGAAAGTAACATGACTGACAAAAAAATTGGTGTTCTTATAACTAAAGAATTAAGTATAGAAAGAGTCCTGGAAAATAATTAGCATCTTACTAGTCTTTCATTTTGTCATATCAATTGTGGATTAGCTTGGGGCTCTACTCCATCTCATCTTGATGCAATAACACAGGCTAGTAAAATCTCTACTACCTGGAATGTAGATGGCTCCTGAGGCCAAGGAAGATAGCACATGTCACTCCCACTCACTTCCATTGGCCACTAGAAGTCACATGGGCACATCTGATTTCAAGGAGGCAGAGAAATGTAATTTCACCATATGCTTTGATGGAGAAGAACAAGGGTTTTGTGAAGACGTCTGAAACTAGCAGATGGGGCTTCTTCAGAGAACCACTTAAGCTAAGAACCTGAAGGAGCAGCTAAACGACTACCCAGGAATTATCAACCACACCAAAGGCGTGGAGAACTCTTCTAAAGGAAACTTGGGTGCTCTTCAAAATTACAATCTAATTGACCATTTAAAGTGTAGATTTCTTGACACTAACCCAAGTGAGTCTGATTCTGTAGGTTTTGAATGGGACCCAGATCTCTTCTTCAACAAATACCTCAGAAAATTCTTAGGAACATAACAACACTGAGTAAAATTGCATAAAATGTGTATCAGAACAGCTAAAACAAATTTACAAAAAATAAAACCCAATTAAAAATTCAAGGCATTTTTAGTATGAGGAAGATGGAGGTGCTTTTATGGTTGGGAGATGATAGGTCAATATTTTCAACTATCCAAATGCTAGAATATAATCCTGGTAAATTCTAGATTTGAGAGGATTTTAAAAAATAATTGTCCTTTAATTTTGGTTTATTTTTGCTTACCAAACTACTAACTCTAAAAGGTAAAAAATGTTTATAAACACTGGCTTTGGTATCAGCAGACAAATTCATACTATGTATGAATATCAGATCCCCCAGTTCACTTCAGTCACTCGGTCGTATGCGACTCTTTTCGACTCCATGAATCGCAGCACGCCAGGCCTCCCTGTCCATCACCAACTCCCGGAGTTCACTCAGACTCACGTCCATCGAGTCAGTCATGCCATCCAGCCATCTCATCCTCTGTCCTCCCCTTCTCCTCCTGCCCCCAATCCCTCCCAGTGTCAGAGACTTTTCCAATGAGTCAACTCTTCGCATGAGGTGGCCAAAGTACTGGAGTTTCAGCTTTAGCATCATTCCTTCCAAAGAAATCCCAGGGCTGATCTCCTTTAGAATGGACTGGTTGGATCTCCTTGCAGTCCAAGGGACTCTCAAGAGTCTTCTCCAATACCACAGTTCAAAAGCATCAATTCTTCAGTGCTCAGCCTTCTTCACAGTCCAACTCTCACATCCATACATGACCACAGGAAAAACCATAGCCTTGACTAGATGGACCTTTGTTGGCCAAGTAATGTCTCTGCTTTTCAATATGCTGTCTAGGTTGGACATAACTTTCCTTCCAAGGAGTAAGCGTCTTTTAATTTCATGGCTGCAATCACCATCTGCAGTGATTTTGGAGACCAAAAAAATAAAGTCTGACACTGTTTCCACTGTTTCCCCATCTATTTCCCATGAAGTGATGGGACCAGATGCCATGATCTTCGTTTTCTGAATGTTAAGCTTTAAGCCAACTTTTTCACTCTTCTCTTTCACTTTCATCAAGAGGCTTTTTAGTTCCTCTTCACTTTCTGCCATAAGGGTGGTGTCATCTGCATATCTGAGGTTACTGATATTTCTCCCGGCAATCTTGGTTCCAGCTTGTGCTTCTTCCAGTCCAGCGTTTCTCATGATATACTCTGCATATAAGTTAAATAAGCAGGGTGACAATATACAGCTTTGACATACTCCTTTTCCTATTTGGAACCAGTCTGTTGTTCCATGTCCAGTTCTAACTGTTGCTTCCTGACCTGCCTACAGATTTCTCAAGAGGCAGGTCAGGTGGTCTGGTATTCCCTTCTCTTTCAGAATTTCCCACAGTTTATTGTGATCCACACAGTCAAAGGCTTTGGCATAGTCAATAAAGCAGAAATAGATGTTTTTCTGGAACTCTCTTGCTTTTTCCATGATCCAGCAGATGTTGGCAATTTGATCTCTGGTTCCTCTGCCTTTTCTAAAACCAGCTTGAACATCAGGAAGTTCACGGTTCACATATTGCTGAAGGCTGGCTAGGAGAATTTTGAGCATTACTTTACTAGCATGTGAGATGAGTGCAACTGTGCGGTAGTTTGAGCATTCTTTGGCATTGCCTTTCTTTGGGATTGGAATGAAAACTGACCTTTTCCAGTTCTGTGGCCACTGCTGAGTTTTCCAAATGTGCTGGCATATTGAGTGCAGCACTTTCACAGCATCATCTTTCAGGATTTGAAATAGCTCAACTGGAATTCCATCACCTCCACTAGCTTTGTTCATAGTGATGCTTCCTAAGGCCCACTTGACTTCACATTTCAGGATGTCTAGCTCTAGGTCAGTGATCACACCATCATGATTATCTGGGACATGAAGATCTTTTTTGTGCAGTTCTTCTGTGTATTCTTGCCAACTCTTCTTGATATCTTCTGCTTCTGTTAGGTCCATACCATTTCTGTCCTTTATCGAGCTCATGTTTGCATGAAATATTCCCTTGGTATCTCCAATTTTCTTGAAGAGATCTCTAGTCTTTCCCATTCTGTTGTTTTCCTCTATTTCTTTGCATTGATCGCTGAAGAAGGCTTTCTTACCTCTTCTTGCTATTCTTTGGAACTCTGCATTCAGATGCTTATATCTTTCCTTTTCTCCTTTGCTTTTCGCTTCTCTTCTTTTCACAGCTATTTGTAAGGCCTCCCCAGACAGCCAGTTTGCTTTTTTGCATTTCTTTTCCATGGGGATGGTCTTGATCTCTGTCTCCTGTACAATATCGCGAACCTCAGTCCATAGTTCATCAGGCACTCTATCTATTAGATCTAGGCCCTTAAATCTATTTCTCACTTCCACTGTATAATCATAAGGGATTTGATTTAGGTCATACCTGAATGGTCTAGTGGTTTTCCCTATTTTCTTCAATTTAAGTCTGAATTTGGTAATAAGGTGTTCATGATCTGAGCCACAGTCAGCTCCTGGTCTTGTTTTTGCTGACTGTATAGAGCTTCTCCATCTTTGGCTGCAAAGAATATAATCAATCTGATTTTGGTGTTGACCATCTGTGATGTCCATGTGTAGAGTCTTCTCTTGTGTTGTTGGAAGAGGCTGTTTGCTATGACCAGTGCATTTTCTTGGCAAAACTCTATTAGTCTTTGCCCTGCTTCATTCCGTATTCCAAGGCCAAATTTGCCTGTTACTCCAGGTGTTTCTTGACTTCCTACTTTTGCATTCCATTCCCCTATAATGAAAAGGACATCTTTTTTTAGGTGTTAGTTCTAAAAGGTCTTGTAGGTCTTCATAGAACCATTCAACTTCAGCTTCTTCAGCATTACTGGTTGGAGCATAGGCTTGGATTACTGTGATATTGAACGGTTTGCCTTGGAAATGAACAGAGATCATTCTGTCATTTTTGAGATTGCATCCAAGTACTGCATTTCAGACTCTCTTGTTGACCATGATGGCTACTCCATTTCTTCTGAGGGATTCCTGCCCGCAGTAGTAGATATAATGGTCATCTGAGTTAAATTCACCCATTCCAATCCATTTTAGTTCGCTGATTCTTAGAATGTCGACATTCACTCTTGCCATCTCTTTTTGACCACTTCCAATTTGCCTTGATTCATGGACCTGACACTCCAGGTTCCTATGCAATATTGCTCTTTACAGCATCAGACCTTGCTTCTATCACCAGTCACATCCACAGCTGGGTATTGTTTTTGCTTTGGCTCCATCTCTTCATTCTTTCTGGAGTTATTTCTCCACTGATCTCCAGGAGCATATTGGGCACCTACTGACCTTGGGAGTTCCTCTTTCAGTATCCTATCATTTTGCCTTTTCATACTGTTCATGGGGTTCTCAAGGCAAGAATACTGAAGTGGTTTGCCATTCCCTTCTCCAGTGGACCACATTCTGTCAGATCTCTCCACCATGACCTGGAAGGGGTCTGCTTTCCTGCAATAAATGGTGACTCTGGCAGGGACTTTTCTTCGCTGAGACTGACATCCTGACCACTCGGGGTACTCAGGGGCCAGCTTGCCTGCCAATGGACCAGACCCAGCAGCCAAAACTGGGACCCTTTTGTCCCTGATCTCCTTCTGACATGGACAACAGGCCAGAGTGCTCTGACTGGCCCCTACAGTGGATTGGTCTATAGAGAAGACAGCTGACCTGATCTCACCTTTAAAATGATGCTACACCAGGATGAGAAGATCAACATCAGAAGTAGACAGCTTGCCCAAGATGCTGGACTTGATTTGTATGATCATTTATGTTTTCTTGACTTCTTAGACCTCTGCATATACATCAAATGCTTTTCTATCATAGGCCTGATTCTATGCTAGTTTTAGAAATCAGTTCAATTGTTGGGTTTGTGGCCAATTACCTGTGTCTAGTTCTGGGTTACCTTGTTAAATTTCTCTACTACAAGACTCTAACTGGTTGGCCCTGAGAAAATTTACTTAAAAAAATTATAGTCATATTCAGGTTACTGTGATATTAGTAGATGGGATCCCCTCACTGGGCCAGTTAATTATGCCTGCCCTGACTCTGGCCATAAATTTGAGCTTTTTTCTATTACTCAAGCTCAATCAGAGCAACAAGAAAAGTTTCAGCAAAGGAGGAAAAAATCTCCCACAATTATGGGATAGATTTATATAGATAACACCAGGCTATGGTAATTTAGGTTTAAAGTCTCCTCTGTGTTGGAAACAATTAGATCATACTAAGAGCAGACACACTGATCCCCCAGTTACTTCTTATGTAAACTTGTCCAAATTTATACTTCATCTGAAGTTGTTTTCTCAAAATAGGGATAATACTGTCCTCACAGTGCTGTTAAAAAAATAAATGAAATACAGGGGGAAGGATGGAGGGAAGGGATAGTTAGGGAGTTTGGGATGGACAAGTACATCAGTTCAGTTCAGTTCAGTCGCTCAGTCATGTCCAACTCTTTGCGACCCCATGAACTGCAGCATGCCAGACCTCCCTGTCCATCACCAACTCCCGGAGTTCACTCAAACTCATGTCCATCAAGTCAGTGATGCCATCCAGCCATCTCATCCTCTGTCGTCCCCTTTTCCTCCTGCCCCCAATCCCTCCCAGCATCAGAGTCTTTTCCAATGAGTACTTTTTGGACTTTTTCAAGAGTCTTTTTCAACTCTTCGCATGAGGTGGCCAAAGTACTGGAGTTTCAGCTTTAGCATCATTCCTTCCAAAGAACACCCAGGACTGATCTCCTTTAGAATGGACTGGTTGATCTCCTTGCAGTCCAAGGGACTCTCAAGAGTCTTCTCCAACACCACAGTTCAAAAGCATCAATTCTTCGGTGCTCAGCCTTCTTCACAGTCCAACTCTCACATCCATACATGACCATAGGAAAAACCATAGCCTTGACTAGACAGACCTTTGTTGGCAAAGTAATGTCTCTGCTTTTGAATATGCTGTCTAGGTTGGTCATAACTTTCCTTCCAAGGAGTAAGCATCTTTTAATTTCATGGCTGCAATCACCATCTGCAGTGATTTTGGAGCCAAAAAATAAAGTCTGACACTGTTTTCACTGTTTCCCCATCTATTTCCCATGAAGTGATGGGACCAGATGCCATGATCTTAGTTTTCTGACTGTTGAGCTTTAAGCCAAGCTATATTTAAACTGAATAACTAACAAAGACTTACGGTATAGTACATGAAACTCTGCTCAATGTTATGTGGCAACCTGGATGGGAAGGGAGTTTGGGGAGAATGAATACACGCATATGTATGGCTGAGTCCCTTTGCGGCTCACCTGAAGCTTCATTGGCTATACCCCAATACAAAGTAAAAAGTTAAAAAAAAAATACAAAGCAGAGATAAAACTGTAATAAAGAAAGTAAAAAAATGAAAATAACATATGTAAAATATTTAGCACCAGTATTTATTTAGCACAACTAAACACGAATTAGTCAGAAGTTAAAGAACTTTCAATGGTCACTGTCAACATATTCAGTAATCTAAGGATTCTCTGAGCACTGTTAAAGTGCTAAAGAAATTCATAATAGTGTTAAAGAAATTCATAATATTTAATCCAATGTTGATAGTTTAAATAAATTTCAGTGCTGCATGCAAAATTCTTTTACTAATTTAGAATAATGAACTACTTCTTTAGGCCAAAGAAAAAGAAGATATCCAGTATAAAATAACATTAGACTGAAAAAATTAATTTATTGGGTAAATATTTTCCTCCTGTTGTTATTCTTCTGATAAGTGCTTGCAAAATCCATGGTAAACACAAATGAATATTATCTTGTTAAGTAAATCTACACGATGTGGTAAAAGGAAATAAAACTTCTGAGTACTCTTTTCAATGTATAAACTAGAACCAATATGAATAAACAGAAGCAGTTTTTGGCTGGGCAAGTGAGGAACTGACTCAAAAACTGTGTAATCAGAATGAAAACTAAAAATATTGCTGTTGCATGTGTATCCACAGAGACTCCATCTTAGTCACTGGTATCAATTCTACATCAGATGTCAAGAGAAAACCATTGAGGCCTTGAAGCACAGCCAGTTCTGCTGCAACAAAGTATAATGGCTGCCTCCCAACCGTGCTCAGCTGGTTATCTAACAATGGTTGACAACAAAAGCCATATCCCTCCCAGCTGCTGTCCTCTACCTGAAATGGGCTGTCTCAAGGGCAGACAGATGGAATTCTATTAAAAAGCAAATCAAAAGAGAAAATTAAGTAGTGCCATACAGTTTACTGTTGACTGTGGAAAGACCATCATGGCTAACAAAGGAGGCAAGTGTAGGTGTGTGCTGTGTTTTGACAATAATTAGAGATGAAGAACTCTCTTCCAGAGGGAGCAGAATGCAAGCAGTGAGGCAAAGTAGGAGGCAGAGATGGGTCTACAGAGAAGCAAATGAAGCTTATACGGCATTTTCCATGGTGTTAGGGAGTTAGCATTTGGGTTCATAGGGTCATTCATTTTTGTAAAATTTTCAAAAGTATATTAATAGCAGTTGGTTGAGATCATGGTCTCTATCTATCGCATCTTAGTCTCCATCATACTCACCTTTGTGTGAAGGGTACTGAAGCCGTCAAGGGCATTTTTGAGATCCAACTATAGGGAAGTTGAATTCATGTACATTTAGTTTGGGTTTAATGGGATATATTTATCACTTCTATTATTTAAATTCTTGCTTGTTGTCTTGGTGAAGGAAAATTAGGAATACTCCTACTGTCTATCGGGAAAACTCAGCCAGCATCAACACAAAGAAATCTGCATCACAAACATGTCCTGTACTCTGGGCCTGAAATAATGTAGGCAGTGGAGATGAAAGAGGGTAGTCTGTGGGAAACTCTTCTGGTTGTTAGGTAAAATGTAAAGTGGAGCATTCACTTCCTTAAATTTCCTAGTCAAGTAGAAGTTCTCTGCTGTTAGGAAAATATTATATAATGGGTGGTATAAACTTATAAAAGCACCATACATTTTCATGGAAATTACAATAAGTAGGATTTATCATAATTCCTGTGTTTGGAAAGTCTAAGCTCATAGGAATATGAAAAACAGTTAATATGTCTGTGTAGGAAATCTCATTCTTTAGTTAAAAAAATTGGATCACCATACTAAAGGAAAGAAGTTTCTGCAGTCTCTCTGTAGAAAATATTATAAGGCATACCATTATGAAGAAGCAATCAAAGAATCTGCCATTATAATATGTAGGAAAATAAATCTTAATAGATGTGTTTCAGGTAATTAATTAATATAACTGTTTTGCTTTATTCTTTGAAGTTTTGCTCTAAATATTCATTTTGTAGCTAATTGTATAGTCTTTTATTTAAAGAGGGCTCCCCTCAAAAGCTATTCTATTTTCCATCATTTCAAGTTTCCTTTCCTGCTATTGTTCTATTAAGAGCCTGGCCTCTCTATGGTAAAAGAAGTTATACCAGTTTTCTTAAGAGGAATATTCATATGTATACAAAAATTATATATTCCATATCACAATATATCTTTGAAATGTTATCAAAGTATAAGATCTATATTAAAAAGTATAAAGATCATAAGAAGATAGCATGATAAACTTACCAAGCTTCACAAACTAAACATAACCATTTAACCTGTCCAAAGAAGAAAATTAATGGAATTTCAGATTCTCCACTGGTGCTTCCTTAAGTCTCTCCACTCCCCTTCCAAAGGATAGTCACTTTTAGGGCTTCCCTGGTAGTCCAGTGTGTAAGATTTCACCTTCCAATACTGGGGTCACAGGTTTGACCTCTTTATGGAGAGCTAACATCCACATCCCTCATATTCAAAAAACCAGAACATAAACAACAGAAGCAATATTTAACAAATTCAATAAGGACCTTCAAAATGGTCCACATTAAAAAAAAAAAAAAAAAGGATAGCCATGCTCATGACTTCTAATGCCATGGATCAGTTTTCCCTAGTTTTTCCCTGAACTTTATAAAAGAAATTATGCAATATATATTCATTTGTGTCTGACTTTTTATGTCATTGTTTGTAGCTACAATTTGTTTATATTCATGGTTGTGTAGTGTTCCACTGTGTGAATAAATCATCCTTTATGTCATTTACTATTGATGAGAATTTGGGTAGTCTCCAGTTTGAAGCTACTACAGATGATACTCTTATGAATACTCTTGAATATGCCTGTAAACACATGTCCACATTTCAGTTGAGTATATTTGAAGGATTGGACTATTGGCTTATAAATATCATTATATTTTAAAAGGAAAATTACTTACCATGAGTTAGTTTTATTACTATATCTTTAAAACAAACCAAAGTAAAATTTTTATGAATTGTTGAATATTATAATTTTGCTATTGAGTTAAAATTTTATTATAGAACTAAAAAGCCTCTTGATGAAAGTGAAAGAGGAGAGTGAAAAAGTTGGCTTAAAGCTCAACATTCAGAAAACTAACATCATGGCATCTGGTCCCATCACTTCATGGGAAATAGATGGGGAAACAGTGGAAACAGTGGCTGACTTTATTTTTCTGGGCTCCAAAATCACTGCAGATGGTGATTTCAGCCATGAAATTAAAAGATGCTTACTCCTTGAAAGAAAAGATATGACCAACCTAGACAGCCTATTAAAAAGCAGAGACATTACATTGTCAACAAAGGTCTGTCTAGTCAAGGCTATGGTTTTTCCAGTAGTCATGTATGGATGTGAGAGTTGGACTGTGAAGAAAATTGAGTGCCAAAGAATTGATGCTTTTGAACTGTGGTAATGGAGAAGACTCTTGAGAGTCCCTTGGACTGCAAGGAGAGTCAACCAGTCCATTCTGAAGGAGATCAGTCCTGGGTGTTCATTGGAAGGACTGATGTTGAAGCTGAAACTCCAATCCTTTGGCCACCTGATGTGAAGAGCTGACTCATTTGAAAAGACCCTGATGCTAGGAAAGATAGAGGACAGAAGGAGAAGGGGATGACAGAGGATGAGATGGTTGGATGGCATCACCGACTCAATGGACATGGGTTTGGGTAGATTCCCGGAGTTGGTGATGGACAGGGAGGCCTGGCGTGCTGCAGTTCATGGGGTCGCAAAGAGTGAGACATCACTGAGCGATAAGTGTAAGAAGATACTTTTTCTCAAATATGATATAAAATGTTATATTTTATTTGAAAATGAATGAATAAATAAATTGGAATTGGGTAGGCCAAAAGGAGGAGCTCTCAGGCCCTACTACTCATTGCCATCTGTGAATGCGAGCCAGGAAGAGACCTATCTTGCATTGCCAACAGGAAGAAGGTTACTGCTTTGGTAACTTTGCTACTCCAGTAGAAGGAAGATTTTCTCCTTGTCTGTCAATAGTCCAGCCAATGAAAGACTATCACAACTCAGCCAATGAAAAACCATTAAACTTTGAAATCCCAGTTCCCTCCAATGGACTCTTTGTTTGTAACAACTCCTCTTAACTTCCCTATTTCTTTCATAAGAAAGCATTCCTCTCTTTTGTTTCTCTGAACTTGACTGGTTTCTTTTTATAGCATGCTTTCCCTGAATTACAATTCTCAGTTATTTCTGAATAAATCCATTTTGCTGGTAAAATAATTGGCTGTTCAGTTTTAAATTCAACAGTTTAAAAGCCCAAGGACATGGATAACCAAGATGAATAGATAAGGCAGAAACAGAACACATAATTCTGAGTCTGGAATATTTTCTCTCTCATTGATGGTCAGAGAGACTTGGGGATTAGATAGAGTGACCCCAAATCTCATGTATACCCAGTGTCTTGATATACCTATTTGTAGCACTCCTATGGTCACCTAGGATAAAGAAAAACACTTGAGCCTCTGAAATTACCACTAAAATGCCAAAAGGTAGACAGATAGTCCTTTGCTGAGAGGGTAAGCAGGACACACCTTGGACTTTGGGGTTGAAGGCTAACAATTACTGGTGATTGTTCCATAGGTTTTGCAATGTCTTTAGTCTCCTGCTTCTTCTCAGGAACAGTATGCACGCTCTGCTTTGAGAGTCACAGTTATAAACAAGGGAAAGAGAACAGTGAAGCAGTGCCCAGATGTAGGGTGAACAGATGTGGACTGTTTGCATGGGACACAGAAAAGGAAGAAGAAGAGAAGAAGACATGAAGTCTGGAATCATTAATTAGTAATGGAAAAAATAAGTCATGAGGACACAGGAAGCAGAGCTGTGAAAACAAAACAAAAAAATTAGTAAACAGCAGAATCAACCTCTTGCTTGTGTTTTGATTGTCTGTGGAACAATAACTATGTGAAAAAATTACTCCAGAATTAGTCTCCTTACCAGAGAGTTAAATTCTGTGCAACAGTATACTTTTCAAAATAGAAATCAGCTGGGGTACTCAAAGAATTAAAATGACAGAAGCCGGAGAGTTCAATATCCTCACTCAGCACATCTATGGTTTATAGCTCCATAATGTTGTATTTGGGGCCAATGAAATCTAAAATAATCTTTAAAATGTTTAGAGCTTCTTGCATAATGGGTTCCAACTCTGGTTTTTATTGTCCAGATTAACTCTGCATACTGAGAAAGTACTTGCAAAATTGAGTGTTGGTATTAATAGAAAAAGTGGATTCTCTATTAACAGCTAATAGATATGTATTGCATACCTACTGTGTGTTAGGGTTGTTTGTGTATTGTATGCAGTAGATACTATTTAGCTCTTGTTTAACACTCATCCTCCCCCGCCAACAACAACAACAAAAATCTATTAAAAGAAGCTGAGGAAAACAAATGTTTCAATAACTTGCTCATATTCACGTGGTTTACAAGTGGAAGAAGCTTTGATTCAAACCAGAAAGCTGGACCTCAGAGATCAAATGCTCAGCCACAACGATGTAACTCCATGAGCTAAACTGAGCAGGTGAGGATTCAGGTAGTTCCCACAACAATCAACTGGTTATAGAAAACTTAAAGTAGGAGAATTAATGGAAAGAATGTAGGTATGGGAGCCAGACAAAATGAATTCATTTCTTCCACTTATTAGTTACAAGATCTTAGACATTTAATTTTTGGGAATTTCTGTTTCTTTATACTGCCAATCAGAAACCTAGGCTGATATAGGCTCCACCATCTTCAACACTTTTATCTTTCAAGCTTGCTCTCTTTACTGCCAGGTTAGCCATAAGGAGAGGAAAGGGGTATGAAGGAATATGCTTGCAGTTTTATAGGAGATTGGCTGGAAGTGTGGAAGTGAAACTCATCATTTCTGTCCACATTTCCCTGGTGAGATCTTAGTCAAATAGTCACTCCTAGCTGTAAGGGAGGCTGGAAAATGTAGTCCATGTCTCAGCAGCTACATCCTAGCCATAACTCTATGACTCAGTGTTATGGGAAGTCCTAGAATCTCAGAATGTGACTGTATTTGGAAACAACATCTTTAAAGAGATGATTAAATTAAAACAAGTCCATCAGTGTGGGCTCTAATCCAACATAACGGATGTCTTCATAAGAAAATTAGGACACAGACACACAGAGAGGAAAGATGGTGTGAAGACACAGGGATTACGTAGCTCTCTGCAAGCCCAGAGACAGCCCTCAGAAGAAACCAACTCAGCTGATACCTTGGTCTCCAGCTTCTTGCTACCAGAATCAGAGACAATAGATTTCTGTTGTTTAAGCCACTTTAAGTACTTTGGCAGCCCTAGTATATAGTCCGGAGAAGGCAGTGGCACCCCACTCCAGTACTCTTGCCTGGAAAATCCCATGGACGGAGGAGCCTGGTAGGCTGCGGTCCATGGGGTCGAGAAGAGTTGGACACGACTGAGCGACCTCACTTTCACTTTTCACTTTCATGCATTGGAGAAGGAAATGGCAACCCACTCCAGTGTTCTTGCCTGGAGAATCCCAGGGAAGGGGGAGCCTCGTGGGCTGCCGTCGATGGGGTCTCACAGAGTTGGACACAACTGAAGTGACTTAGCAGCAGCAGCAGCAGCCATGGCCTAGGTAATTCTTCATTTCTCACAGTTCTGGAGGCTAGAAATTGGAGATGAGGCTTTCAGCATGGTCAGGTTCTGGTGAGAGCTCTCTTCTGGGCTATAGACAGTTGGCTACTCCTTGGATCCTCACGTGGCAGAAAGAGAGCTAGGTAGGCCACTGGCTTCTTATAAAAGCACTAATCCCATTCACCAGGGCTCCACCTTCATGAGCTAACTACCTCCCCAAAGGTCCCACTTCCAAATATCATCACATTGGAATTAGGGTTTCAGCATATAAATCTGGGGCTGACAGAACACAAACATTCAGCCCATAACAATTACTACATATTTTACTGTACAGGAAAAAAATTAAAAGGTACTGTTTCCTGTTTATAGGAAATATATTAGCTTTAACGATGCATTCCAATGTGTATGAGACACAGACAAGTAAATCCTGTTTGATTCTGCTTATACAAGGTACCTAGAATAGTCAAATTCATGGAGTCATAAAGTACACTGGTAGATGCCAGAGGCAAGGGGGTAGGGTGGGTGGGGTGGTTGGGAATGAGGAGTTAGTGTTTAATGAGGACAGAGTCTCAGTTTAGAAAGGTGAAAAATTTGGTAGATAGATGATGGTGAGAATTGCACGACAATGTGAATGTACTTAGTGCCACTGAACTATACAGTTAAATATGGTTAAAATAGTATGTTTTATAGGGCTTGCCAGGTGGCGCAGTGATAAAGAATCTGCCTGCAATGCGGGAGACCCGGGTTCAATCGCTGGGTCTCCTGAAGAAGGGAGTGGCAACCCGCTCCAGTATTCTTGCCTGGAGAATTCCATAGACAGAGGAGCCTGGCTGGCTATAGTCCACAGGGTCACAGAGTCGGACACGACTGAGTGACTAACACTACTACTAGTATGTTTTATATTATATGACTTCTACCTAATTAAAAAACATAAAAAAACAACAATTACAATACCATCCATGAATTTAGTTAGAAGTCACAAACAAATCATTTAAAGTTCTTTAAAAACAGACACCTCCTGATTAGTCCCCCTGCCCTTCAATAATCAGTGATCTTCTTAAAACAGATTATTTTACTCTTCTGTGTGAAAACTTTGAATAATTTCCCATTTCATCCAGCACAAAATTGAATGTCCTGGTGTCTTACAAGGACTGATGGGGTCTGGCCTTCCACCAACTCCAACCTTGCCTTCTATGATGCTTCTCCTCATTCATTTTGCTCCGGACACATTGGCATCCCAAGCATGTTTTCACCTCATGGCTATGCTATTTTCTTTTCAGGAATACTGTTTTCCAAGAGGGCCACATAACTCACATTTTTATTTATTTTTCAAGTCTGCTTAAAAGCTATTTTCTTCCCTGAATGCAATATCGCAACTGTTCCCATGTGTATGCAGCACTCGTCACCCTTATTCTGCTTTGTTCATCCCCACAACACTTGCCGTTACCTAATATAACATTTGTGTTACCTAATATATGACTGGGTGAAGAGCCTGTCTGTCAATGCAAGAGACCCAGGTTTGATCCCTGGGTCGGAAACATCCATGGAGAAGGGAATGGCTACCCAAATAGAGTATTCTCACCTGGGAAAGCCCATGGTCAGAGAAGTCTGGCAGGCTATAGTCCATGGGGTCACCAAGAATCCCGACTGAGCGACAACAAATACATCGCTTACATATTTATCTGTGTAGTCTGTCCTGCATTCTAGAATGCACCATGAGTTCTCAGAGTTTGGTTTGTTCCCTGATGGATCCCCAGCATCTAGGACAGCTCAGATAAACCTCTATTGAAAGATATTTTCAGATATCTATACAAGGATTCTTTTTTTTTTTTCTGGCACAGAAAAACCTGAATTGTAAACCAAAAGATGAACAATCTTAAAGAGATTCAGAGAGGAGCCAAAGAAATGTGAGGATGATTATGGAAGGCATTTATTTTTAGCATCTCCAAATAATCAGAATATCTTTTTGGACCGTTTTGTCTGCATTGTAAGTCAAATTAAAGGCATCTAAAGAGTGAGGACCATTTAATCTACTTACACATTTGTTATTGAGTTGCTAAATTGTGTCCAACTTTTTTGTGACCCCATGGACTACAGTCTTCCAGGCTCCTCTGTCGTGGGCTTTCCCAGGCAAGAATACTGGAGTGGGTTGCCATTTCCTTTTCCAGGGGATCTGCCCAACCCAGGGATCAAACCCGTCTCCTGCCTTGGAAGGCAGATTCTTTACCACTGGGCCACCTGGCAAATCCTTCGAGTCCTAATTACATCATGAAGGCCGGTACATCTGATACTAGTCAGAGGCTCAGTTATTTGTTTTCTTTTTTTTTTTTCCTGTGGTGACTTGAAAATTTTACTCTTTATACTTAAAGTTCAAAAATGTCATCAGGATGTGTCTGAATATGCATGCATTTCCTTACTCCTGATCAGTCCATCAAAGATATTTCCCTTGGAACACTCAGATCTCTCTTCAGTTCAGGGAAATTTTCTATTAAGTGCTTATATCTCTCTCTCTATTTTATTATTTCCTCTTTCTTTCCATTGTTTAGATAGTTACTGAATCTTCTAACATTCTCCTCTATGATTCTTAATTTATTTATCTTCATTTTTTTTTTTTGATGTTTAGTCTTCTGTGTGACCTGGGAAGTTTCCTTAACTTTATTGCTCACATTAATTTGGTCTTCAGTTCTATCCATTTTGCTGTTTGACTCATGTGTATAGGTATGCTTGTTTCGTTCTACAATTATATTTTTATTTTCTAAGAACTCTTTTTTTTACTACCTTTTTCCCAAGCAGCTTGTACTTGATTCATGGCTTTAATAGCCTCTTTAGTTTTTCTTAGGTTGTATTAACATGCTTATATTTCCTACAGGTCAGCTCTTCTGTTAGATAATCTTTTATGATATTGGCTTTCCTTAAATGCATGCAAATTCTTTTTCCTTACAGATTTGAAAATGAAAGATTGCATTGATTTGCATACATAGCCAATACAGGTTTTCTTAAAAGTTGCATGTGTCTGATTTCTTACCAGCCCATCCTCCCAAATGATGGGGAAATCTGATCAGGTGCTGAAGTGAAAAAGGCAAGATTATGCTGAATGACATGCTCCAGCAGGCAGGCAAGACAAGGACCTCTTCCAAATGCCACAGTATAGAAGGTAGAACACTCGAGTATATTTCACTGCCATGTCGAGCCATTATTCCTTCCTGCCTTCATTCATCTCATGTCTGTGTAGGTTTAAGATCACCCAGATTCTGCATTATTTTGTTTTCCATGTTGCATTTTTACTATCCCTTCATCCACCTCTCTAGGATCAACAGATTCTCCATTTTGTTTTGAAAGCTGTTATCCTTAGGTTTCTATCCCAGAGGCAAACACTTCAGCCAGCTATGCTATGTAGAACCTAATCAGGTTGTTTCATAATCCTTTAAATTAACCATTACAAGACTCGAATTCTGCCACCCTCTCCTGTGCTTGTTCCAGGCTTCTCACTCAGTTTTGACTTGTTTCTCAACTAGATCTCCAAACTTCCACTAGTCTGCTGATTCACAGATTTCACTTTTTTCAGTACAATTGTGGATCTTGAAAAACCTATCTCCTCTCTTGTTTCAGGAAATGTTGGAACACAAAGAAAGTACACATATATATTTGCCCACTATCTTGAACCAGGAAACTTACATTTTCTATGCTCATTTGTATCTAATAACCTTACACTCCACCACACACTCATATATTCGGAAGCAGTTATCAACTTTTCCGAGTTTTTTATTTGAAATGCCTTTGTCTTCTTTATAGTGACATGGACACAAGCTCCAAGCCTGTACTATGTCACACATAATGATTTTAGTGCTTCCCTGTTTTACTTAGTCATCCCACCTCTAGATGATTAGCATAATATCCAAGGCAGCAGGATAATTTTGGGGGGCCTTGGCAAAATGACATCTTTGTGGGCCCCTAAGGGTCTCTTGTCTGGAAAATCCCATGGACGGAGGAGCCTGGAAGGCTGTAGTCCATGGGGTCACTAAGAGTCGGACACGACTGAGTGACTTCACTTTCACTTTTCACTTTCATGCATTGGAGAAGGAAATGGCAACCTAGTCCAGTGTTCTTGCCTGGAGAATCCCAGGGAAGGGGGAGCCTGGTGGGCTGCCGTCTATGGGGTCACACAGAGTTGGACATGACTGAAGTGACTTAGCAGCAAGGGTATACAAGTAGGCACTGTGTTTACTGAGTCTAATGGATAAGTTGGCCCTGAGACTATTCCTAGCTTAACCTATACAACAATTTCTTTTTAGTCATAAAAGTGTGTGTGTGTATAAATCTTTGACTTTGTAGTACATATAGGCTAAAGCTGAAATTCTTTTAATGCCTTTTCAAGTTAATATTCAAACCCTTCATTACTTATTCTATAATATTTTTCTAATCATACTTTCCACAGATTTTTAACCCAAGTCCTCAACCCTAGTTAACTTCCTGACCTCTTGAACGAAATTGTAACTTTATCACTTCTATACATCTGCCGCTGATATTCCTTGGATCTATACTCACTTTCTTCCCCCTCCCCACCCATGCACACCAAATTTTGCTTTTCTTACCAATCTTAAGTCCATATATTGGGTTGGCCAAAAAGTTCATTTGAGTTTTTTTGTAAGATGTTATGGAAAAACTCAAATGAACATTTTTTTTTTCCTCAACCCAATAATATGGAGTGTGATTAAGAGTATGGACTCTGGAGTCGATAAATTCATATTTACTATGTATAAATTATACAAGTTATATGAATTTGATGTGCCCCAGTCTTAACTATAAGGGGAAAATAATCATTCCTACTTAAAGGGTTTGGAAAGAGTAAGACAATAAGAAGAACTATGAATAACACATTGCTGCTGCCGCTGCTAAGTCGCTTCAGTCGTGTCTGACTCTGTGTGACCCCATAGACGGCAGCCCACTAGGCTCCTCTGTCCCTGGGATTCTCCAGGCAAGAGTACTGGAGTGCCCTTCCTTTCTTTCTTTAACAGAATAACACATTAAGCACTTATAATATGTTGCTTACTTGTCTAAATACTTTACATATAGTACATGGAAAGAGCTTAACACGGTGCACAAAATACTCAAGGATTCTATTATTTTCCTACAATATTAACATGGCAAATACTACTTTAAAAAAGTCTTTCTGGACATCAGCTACAAAAATTGCTTTTTCCTCTGATTTCCTGCAGTGTGTATTATGCATATTCTTCATCCAATAGTTAGTATGTATGATTTAAAAACAGAGACAGTGCTTCATAAATCATCTTTGCATCCCTTGTTCACCTGGTCTGAGCCTTGCAGACTGAAGAAGTCCTATGCATCTATGAACTATGCATCTGTTGATTGAACTATACATCTGTTGATTGATTGCTTTATTGATTTTATGATTTCTTCATGTCCAGAAGCCAGAAGTCCACTCAACTACCCCATATTTGGAGAAAGCATCAGTGTGGTTGGCAGCAGCGAACCCATCACAAAGAACCACCTTTGCAAGTTCCCATTCAACTTGCTCTGCTATTAGCAGGACTTCGGCCTCCGTACAAGTATGGAACCGAATCTGAGGAGTGTGCATTTCCTCACATACAGCTACTGGAAAACTGTTCTGCTACCATCTTTGGAATGCGAAGGCCACCTGAGAGGAGGGGACAGGTGGCAGATTTAATGGTGCAATTTGCCTCTCAAATGCTATAAATTATCACCAAAACAATTCCCTTAATCAGAAGTGACAGTGGTTAAAATACCACGATTAGTCATCTTTACAAAAGATTTATTCTCTGAGTTACTCCCCTTGAGCTAATTACAAATCCTCAGCCTAATTTTTCTTTAAGCAGTTGTGATTTACTTTCTGCTGGACAATTAGAGCAGAGGACTGAGAACTAGAGTAGAAGAGAGGGAGAAAGACCTGGAGAGGAGGAAAGGGCTTCGTAAACCAGATGTGAGCAGAACAGATGATGGGCTGTGCCTCCTTCACCATGTGGTTCTGCTCGGAAGTCACAGAGCTCTCTGGAGTAGAATGCAACCCAGCAGTTCTAATTTTGGTTAGATTGCAAAAATTAAAAGGACTTAGGTTTCCTTTCACTCCAAGCTATAAAATTTTGCCCAGTTTATCATATGTTCACGAGATGTGTGTAGAAGACTCATTATTATTGAGTGTTCTCTATAAATTTCTTATAGGCATCTCTAAAACAATGGGCCATATATTTGGTAATGCTGTCTATCTACCTCTGTTATCTCAATGGCCACAAATCTGATCTCTAATCCTTGTTAAGGCTGGATGCAGTGAAAGGAGACAAGCTCAGAGAACATTCACCACTGAGAGGTGTTCTGTGAAGGAGATGCTATATTGTAGTAATTGGAAACAAGTCATGGCAGTCACATAGGCTTGGGTAGAGCTGTGGTCCCATGCTTTATGCCCTTGCACAAATCTCACAACTCATTGAAACCTCAATTATTTTCACCATAACATGGGAAAACAGTAAATAACCTAATGTCTTGTGAAGATTAAATGTGATCATGTTTGTGGAGCCTCTGAGGCAGTGTCTCTGGTGGCCTCCTTGAATTTAGTGGTGGCGGTGGGGTCAGCAGCTTCTTTTTCAAGCCTGCTAGTCTCCATGGAGAATGCAGAGATGTAAGTGCACTCCTCAAGGAGCTCCTAGACCCCAAGGGGAGAGCAGAAAAGTATGTGAATGACTATACTAGTCAGTGCACAATAATCATCATGAGAAAAACACACTGAGAGAGGGTGCTGCCGGCTGTAATGGTCAGAAATGGTCTCATGGAATTGTTCTTAACTGAGCTGGCCCATCCACTTTGGTTTTTTCTAAATCGTGGCAAGAGGCAACTGCAACTCCTAAGGATATCTAAAGTCAGACACTTCTAGAGCCCTTCAAATGTATCTAAATCTCTTCCTGTGTGTGGTTACAACAGTCCAGTGTCTCAGATAGTCCTTCACTGTGGCACATTGGTGGAAGGAAACCCCTTTCTGGTGTCTCAGAACTAATTTGTTACTAATACTGACAGAATGAATGTGTTATTCGCTCAGTCGTTTCCGACTCTGTGACCCCTTGGACTGTAACTTGCCAGGCTCCACTGTCCATGGAATTCTCCAGGCAAGAATACTGGACCGGGTAGCCATTCCTTTCTCCAAGAGATCTTCCCAACCTGGGCATCAAACCCAGGTTTCCTGCACTTCAGGCAGATTCTTCACCATCTGAGCCACTAGGGAAGCCCATAGCTAAAGTTAAATAAATAATTTTTCATGTGCAGCAGATTCAAAGCTGCCACTAAGAGTGAATACTACGTGATAATATTACTACGTTTCTTCTTTAGGATGCCAACCCTCATCTTGTTGTCAGAGAGCTTGCTGGCTACAAATACTATTGGCCACATGTTGGCCAAGTAGAAGTCACTGCTTAGCTTCGAGTTTTCAAATAGAAGTTTGTCAGCTCGTATCAGAAGGATTAGTCTTGACAGCCGGATCCTAGTGGCACCGAGAAACATAGGAAAACTTTGTATCTTGCTCCAGAGTGTGGTCCCGAGAATGGGGGTTTCTGACAAAGCAGTAGAGAGGCTGAGGTGGAGGGAAGTCCCATGGAGACTGGACCAGGGGGCTGTACCACCAAATGCTGGCCACCTCAGTCCAGAGAACTAATGAAAGCATTTCTGAAACCCCCAAGGGAAGTGCGGACATGCTGATTGAGCCAGGGGACACTAAGGAAGACAGAACGCAAATTCCACAGCTGCAGCGTACCGAGCACGCCTGTGGCAGGGATGAACCAGCAGCAGCAGCAGATGCAGCACGACAGAGAACATCACAGATGGGGAAAATATCATCCTTGTGGCCTAGTATGTAAAGAGTATGGTGCTAAGTGCTTTCCTAAGTTCTCTTACTGAATCCTCACAATAATCCCTCAAAGTTGCTGCTCTTTTTTTTTTTTTAATTTTATTTTATTTTTAAACTTTACAAAATTGTATTAGTTTTGCCAAATATCAAAATGAATCCGCCACAGGTATACATGTGTTCCCCATCCTGAACCCTCCTCCCTCCTCCCTCCCCATACATCCCTCTGGGTTGTCCCAGTGCACTAGCCCCAAGCATCCAGTATCATGCATCGAACCTGGACTGGTGACTCATTTCATACATGATATTTTACATGTTTCAATGCCATTCTCCCAAATCTTCCCACCCTCTCCCTCTCCCACAGAGTCCATAAGACTGTTCTATACATCAGTGTCTCTTTTGCTGTCTCGTACACAGGGTTATTGTTACCATCTTTCTAAATTTCCATATATATGCGTTAGTATACTGTATTGGTGTTTTTCTTTCTGGCTTACTTCACTCTGTATAATAGGCTCCAGTTTCATCCACCTCATTAGAACTGATTCAAATTTATTCTTTTTAATGGCTGAGTAATACTCCATTGTGTATATGTACCACTGCTTTCTTATCCATTCATCTGCTGATGGACATCTAGGTTGCTTCCATGTCCTGGCTATTATAAACAGTGCTGCGATGAACATTGGGGTACTCGTGTCTCTTTCCCTTCTGGTTTCCTCAGTGTGTATGCCCAGCAGTGGGATTGCTGGATCATAAGGCAGTTCTATTTCCAGTTTTTTAAGGAATCTCCGCACTGTTCTCCATAGTGGCTGTACTAGTTTGCATTCCCACCAACAGTGTAAGAGGGTTCCCTTTTCTCCACACCCTCTCCAGCATTTATTACTTGTAGACTTTTGGATCGCAGCCATTCTGACTGGTGTGAAATGGTACCTCATAGTGGTTTTGATTTGCATTTCTCTGATAATGAGTGATGTTGAGCATCTTTTCATGTGTTTGTTAGCCATCTGTATGTCTTCTTTGGAGAAATGTCTATTTAGTTCTTTGGCCCATTTTTTGATTGGGTCATTTATTTTTCTGGAGTTGAGCTGTAGGAGTTGCTTGTATATTTTTGAGATTAGTTGTTTGTCAGTTGCTTCATTTGCTATTATCTTCTCCCATTCTGAAGGCTGTCTTTTCACCTTGCTAATAGTTTCCTTTGATGTGCAGAAGCTTTTAAGGTTAATTAGGTCCCATTTGTTTATTTTTGCTTTTATTTCCAATATTCTGGGAGGTGGATCATAGAGGATCCTGCTGTGATGTATGTCAGAGAGTGTTTTGCCTATGTTCTCCTCTAGGTGTTTTATAGTTTCTGGTCTTACGTTGAGATCTTTAATCCATTTTGAGTTTATTTTTGTGTATGGTGTTAGAAAGTGTTCTAGTTTCATTCTTTTACAAGTGGTTGACCAGATTTCCCAGCACCACTTGTTAAAGAGATTGTCTTTAATCCATTGTATATTCTTGCCTCCTTTGTCAAAGATAAGGTGTCCATATGTGTGTGGATTTATCTCTGGGCTTTCTATTTTGTTCCATTGATCTATATTTCTGTCTTTGTGCCAGTACCATACTGTCTTGATAACTGTGGCTTTGTAGTAGAGCCTGAAGTCAGGCAGGTTGATTCTTCCAGTTCCATTCTTCTTTCTCAAGATCGCTTTGGCTATTTGAGATTTTTTTGTATTTCCATACAAATTGTGAAATTATTTGTTCTAGCTCTGTGAAGAATACTGTTGGTAGCTTGATAGGGATTGCATTGAATCTATAAATTGCTTTGGGTAGTATACTCATTTTCACTATATTGATTCTTCCAATCCATGAACATGGTATATTTCTCCATCTATTAGTGTCCTCTTTGATTTCTTTCACCAGTGTTTTATAGTTTTCTATATATAGGTCTTTAGTTTCTTTAGGTAGATATATTCCTAAGTATTTTATTCTTTCTGTTGCAATGGTGAATGGAATTGTTTCCTTAATTTCTCTTTCTGTTTTCTCAAGTGAAGGGCTGGAAAAAGATTTTCCATGCAAATAGGGACCAAAAGAAAGCAGGAGTAGCAATACTCATATCAGATAAAATAGACTTGAAAACAAAGGCTGTGAAAAGAGACAAAGATGGTCACTACATAATGATCAAAGGATCAATCCAAGAAGAAGATATAACAATTATAAATATATATGCACCCAACACGGGAGCACCGCAGTATGTAAGACAAATGCTAACAAGTATGAAAGGAGAAATTAACAATAACACAATAATAGTGGGAGACTTTAATACCCCACTCACACCTATGGATAGATCAACTAAACAGAAAATTAACAAGGAAACACAAACTTTAAAGAATACAATAGACCAGTTAGACCTAATTGATATCTATAGGACATTTCATCCCAAAACAATGAATTTCACCTTTTTCTCAAGTGCACATGGAAACTTCTCCAGGATAGATCACATCCTGGGCCATAAAGCTAGCCTTGGTAAATTCAAAACAATAGAAATTATTCCAAGCATCTTTTCTGACCACAATGCAGTAAGATTAGATCTCAATCACAGGAGAAAAACTATTAAAAATTCCAACATATGGAGGCTGAACAACACGCTGCTGAATAACCAACAAATCACAGAAGAAATAAAAAAAGATATCAAAATTTGCATAGAAATGAATGAAAATGAAAACACAACAACCCAAAACCTGTGGGACACTGTAAAACAGTCTTAAGGGGAAAGTTCATAGCCATACAGGCAGACCTCAAGAAACAAGAAAAAAGTCAAATAAATAACCTAACTCTACACCTAAACCAACTACAAAAGGAAGAAATGAAGAACCCCAAGGTTAGTAGAAGGAAAGAAATCTTAAAAATTAGAGCAGAAATAAATGCAAAAGAAACAGACCATAGCAAAAATCAACAAAGCCAAAAGCTGGTTCTTTGAAAGGATAAATAAAATTGACAAACCATTAGCCAGACTTATCAAGAAACAAAGGGAGAAAAATTAAATCAATAAAATGAGAAATGAAAATGGAGAGATCACAACAGACAACACAGAAATACAAAGGATCATAAGAGACTACTATCAACAATTATATGCCAATAAAATGGACAACGTGGAAGAAATGGACAAATTCTTAGAAAAGTATAACTTTCCAAAACTGGACCAGGAAGAAATAGAAAATCTTAACAGACCCATCACAAGCATGGAAATTGAAACTGTAATCAAAAATCTTCCAGCAAACAAAAGCCCAGGTCCAGACAGCTTCACAGCTGAATTCTACCAAAAATTTAGAGAAGAGCTAACACCTATCCTGCTCAAACTCTTCTAGAAAATTGCAGAGGAAGGTAAACTTCCAAACTCATTCGTTCTATGAGACCACCATCACCCTAATACCAAAACCTGACAAAGATCCCACAAAGAAAACTACAGGCCAATATCACTGATGAACATAGATGCAAAAGTCCTTAACAAAATTCTAGCAATCAGAATCTAACAACACATTAAAAAGATCATACACCATGACCAAGTGGGCTTTATCCCAGGGATGCAAGGATTCTTCAATATCCGCAAATCAATCAATGTAATACACCACATTAACAAATTGAAAAATAAAAACCATATGATTATCTCAATAGATGCAGAGAAAGCCTTTGACAAAATTCAACATCCATTTATGATAAAAACTCTCCAGAAAGCAGGAATAGAAGGAATATACCTCAACATAATAAAAGCTATATATGACAAACCCACAGCAAACATTATCCTCAATGGTGAAAAATTGAAAGCATTTCCTCTAAAGTCAGGAACAAGACAAGGGTGCCCACTTTCACCATTACTATTCAACATAGTTTTGGAAGTTTTGGCCACAGCAATCAGAGCAGAAAAAGAAATAAAAGGAATCCAAATTGGAAAAGAAGAAGTAAAACTCGCACTATTTGCAGATGACATGATCCTCTACATAGCTTCCACCAGAAAATTACTAGAACTAATCAATGACTATAGTAAAGTTGCAGGATATAAAATCAACACACAGAAATCCCTTGCATTCCTACACACTAATAATGAGAAAGTTGCTGCTCTTAATATACCCATTCTACAGATGAAGAAAGAGGAGAATCAAACAAAGTGAAAGTAATCCGCCTGTGGTTGCAGAGCAAATAGTAATAGAGTTAAAGTTGAACCCAAACATCTGGCTCAGGAGCTGCCCTCTACTAGAAAAAGGAAAATGGCCCCAGGAATAGGTTTCACCTCCAGGGAGACATTGAGGAGAAGAGGGAAGGGAAAAGCCTCTTGGATTGAGTGACATTGCTTAAAAGAACATTCTCTCTTTTTTTTTTTTTTGTCTTTTACATGTTTTTTTTTTTATTTTTTTTATTCTAATTTAATTTTATTTTTAAACCTGAAACACTGTATTAGTTTTGCCAAACATCAAGGGGACCCAGACATCTTTGAACTTCAATCCAGAACTTTTTTTTTTTTTAATATCTTCCAGGTATCTAACTGTACATGCTCAATCTTTCTTCTAGCTTCTTAATCATATAGAGTATTCTATAACTATGGGCCCTATAGTTATAACAGTTATAACAACAGTTTTACATCCTTTTTTAATCGAAGTATAGTTGATTTACAGTGCTGTGCCAACCTCTGTACAGCAAAGTGGTTCAGTTACACACATGTGTGTGCTCGCTCAGTCACTTCAGTCATGTCCAAATCTTTGCGACCCTATTGACCTTCCAGGCTCCTCTGCCCATGGGATTCTCTGGGCAAGAATACTGGAGTAGATTGCCCGGCCTTCCTCCAGGGGATCTTCCCAAGCCAGGGATTGAACCCAAATCTCCTGTGTCTCCAGCATTGTAGGCAGATTCTTCACTGCTGAGCCAACTGGGAAACCCCCTACACATATATACATTCTTCTATAACAACAATTTTAGTGTCCTTGCCTATAATTCTAGCATCTCTGTCATTTCTAGAACTGTTTCTATTGATTGATTTTTTTTAACATATTGTGAGTTATTTCAAACATGATGTTACGATTTATACTGAGGAATATATATTTGATATTTATCCCCGTTCTGGTATAGGGCTCCTAAAACTCTTGAGATTTCCTAAGTGATAAGAATGAGGTAAATGTGTCTTTTATTATTTATAACAAGCTCCATTCAACCATACCTGAATTTATGTTAAAAAGGTGATTTATGGAAAGCTCCTCAGGAAAGGGAACCAACCCTGTAATTAATGGATTAGAACTTTCAGCTTCATATCCCAGAGTCCAAGGAGGTGAGAAGGGATGAAGGTTGAGTTCAGTCACCAACGGCTGATGATTTAATCAACAATGCTTCTGTATGAAGCCTTCATAAAAATTCAAAAGGACGGAGTTGGAGAGCTCCTGGGTTGCTAAACATGGAGGTGACGGGTGAGTGATGCGCAAGAAACAGCAGAGAAGCTCCAAACATTTCTGGCCCTATTATCTGGCTAATCCTGAGTTATAGACTTTCATAATAAACCAATAATCCAGTAAGTAAAATGTTTTTCTCAGTTCTGCAAGCTGCTCTAGGAAATTAATTGGACCCCGGAAGGTGTCTTGGGAACCTCTGATTATGGCAATTGGTCCGAAATACAGATAACAACCTGGACTTGAGATTAACATCTGAAGTTGGGCAGGTGCAGTCTTGTGGGACTGAGCCCTTAAGTTGTAAGATCTGACACTGTCTTCAGGTAGACAGTGTTGTAACTTAGTTGTTCATAGGACACCTAGCTGGGGAAGGGGAAACTTCTTGCTTGGGAGAGTAAACACCTTTGAAAGACAGAGTATCAGAAGTGAAGTATTCTGTGAGTAGAGTACTGAGACTAGAGAAGATAAATGGGAGGGGTCTTCCTTTACATTCACATATTGTGTAACTGGTCATTTTGTATACTGAATACCAGACACAGTGAGAACTAGTATTAGATATTTTTGTATTTCCATTAACATTTCCTGGTCTTTAGTCTTGGATGCAACTGAGTTACTTGTAAACAGCTTGAAACTTATGAGCCTTGCTTTTAAGCCTCGTTAGGCAGGTTCAGTCCTTGGACTGCATGGAGATCCAACCAGTCCATCCTAAAGGAAATCAGTCCTGAATATTCATTGGAAGGACTGATATTGAAGCTGATACTCCAATACTTTGGCCACCTGATGTAAAGTACTGACTCATTGGAAAAGACCCTGATGCTGGGAAAGATTGAAGATGGGAGGAAAAGGGGATGACAGAGGATGAGATGGTTGGATGGCATCACCAACTTAATGGACCGAGTTTGAGTAAATTCCGGGAGTTGGTGATGGACAGGGAGGCCTGGTGTGCTGCAGTCCATGGGGTCACAAAGAGTCGGACACGACTGAGTGACTGAACTGACTGATTGACTGAGGCAGGTTCAGACCAGCCTTTACTCTAGAGCTGATTTTTGTTACCAAGACACTTCCATAAGAACTACAAGATTTTTTACACTGCCTAGTGGGAACACAAAGTTTTCCTGGTTCTATGTGAGCTCCAGGAATTCTTATCTCTGCTCCTTTGCAGTAACGTTATCTGTAAGCTTGAGTAGTTTCCTTCTCACATGTGCTGATTAGTTCTGAGCTCAAGCCTTGAAAGGGACCCTCTGCAGGTCTATTAACCCTCTGCATATCTATTAACTCTGTGCGATGTTCTGCTTTCTGGGAGTCTGTCCTGAAAACATTAACCAACTTGTCTTCCCCAGATTCCCAGCTCTATCACCTCAACTTAGGAAGAGCTCCAAGCTCCACCTGGGTTTCCTCTCCCTACACTGCATTCTGGAAACTCCTTCCAGGTTGTAAACTGGGACAGTCTTCAGGCTCACCTGATTTGCTGCCCCTTTTCCCAGACATCACCTGCTCTGCCTGGCATCCAATGTCTGAAACCATTGTTTTATGTTGTTGTAGAGTTTTGTCAAGCATTTTTAGCTTTGTAGTTTCAAGTAGGACAGTAAATCTAATCCCTGTTATTTTCTCTTAACCCAAAGCAAAAATCCTCTTCAATAAAGCCACTTTTAATTCTCTTTAGTCTGATATGTTTAGCATGGAAAAGGGAAGTTGCAAGGAGATAAGAGTTTTAATTTGGGGTATGCATGTGGTTGCATATTGCACAAAGGAATTTTATATGATGCAAACTGGAAAATTGCTAGGGCCAATAGCTGTTTTGTTATTTCTCTGAGGGTCATGCATCTAACTTTATATTCTAATACAATCAAGGTCATTCTCCTACAGTAAGTTCTAACATTTATCCTAAGTTCTTGATCTGACATATCATATTTAGTCATATAAATTCTTCCACATGAAAGTCACATGATATTTTTCTATAAGAGTTTTATAGAAGTTCTTTATTACTCAATCATAAACTACAAACCTAATTCAATCACCTAGAGAGTCTGTGAAGATTTACAAATGGAGTTTGACACACTTTCCCTTTCATTATCCTGAGTGTCAATACATAGACAACTGTCTTTTGACAATGATTTTGATGCACTTATAGCCTCAATTTTTAGCCAAGTGAAAATGAACTTCTTTTCTAAAAAGATTATGGTTTCTGCCGAGAGTACAGAAAATCTTAGCAAGCTAAACACTTGCCCACTATTCTTTTATACACTACTGGGAATTTAATTGATTTGGTTCAGTCGCTCAGTTGTGTCCAACTCTGTGACTCCATGAACCACAGCACGCCAGGCTTCCCTGTCCTTATCCAACTTCTGGAGTTTACTCAAACTCATGCCGATAGAGTCGGTGATAGCATCCAACCATTTCATCCTCTGTTGTCCCATTTTCCTCCCACCTTCTATCTTTCCCAGCATCAGGATCTTTTCCAATGAGTCAGTTCTTCACACCAGATGGCCAAAGTATTGGAGTTGCAGCTTCATTATCAGTCCTTCCAATGAATATTAAGGACTGATTTCCTTTAGGATGGACTACTTTGATATCCTTGCAGTCCAAGCAACTTTCAAGAGTCTTTTCCAACACCACAGTTCAAAAGCATCAATTCCTTGGCATTCAGCTTTCTTTATAGTCCAACTCTCACATCCATATACAACTACTGGAAAAACCATAGCCTTGACTAGATGGACCTTTGTTGACAAAGTAATGTCTCTGCTTTTCAATATGCTGTCTAGGTTGGTCATAACTTTTCTTCCAAGGAGCAAGTGTCTTTTAATTTCATGGCTGCAGTCACCATCTGCAGTGATTTTGGAGCCCCCAAAAATAAAGTCAGCCACTGTTTCCCCATCTATTTGCCACAAAGTGATGGGACTGGTTGCTGTGATCTTAGTTTTTTGAATGTTGAGTTTTAAGCCAATTTTTTCACTCTCCTCTTTCACTTTCATCAAGAGGCTCTTTAGTTCTTCGGTTTCTGCCATAAGGGTGGTGTCATCTGCATATCTGAAGTTATTGATATTTCTCCCAGAAATCTTGATTCCAGCTTGTGCTTCACCCAGCCCAGCATTTTTCATGATGTACTCTGCATATAAGTTAAATAAGCAGAGTGACAATATACAGCCTTGATGTACTCCTTTCCTGATTTGGAACCAGACTTTTGTTCTATGTACAGTTCTAACTTTTGCTTCTTCACCTGCATACAGATTTCTCAGGAGGCAGGTCAGGTGGTCTGGTATTCCCATCTCTTGAAGAATTTTCCACAGTTTGTTGTGATCCACACAGTCAAAGCCTTTGGCATAGTCAGTAAAGCAGAAGTAGATATTTTTCTGGTATTCTCTTGTTTTTTTGATGATCCAGTAGATGTTGGCAATTTGTTCTCTGGTTCCTCTGCCTTTTCTAAGTCCAGCTTGAACATCTAGAAGTTCATGGTTCACATACTGTTGAAGCCTGGCTTGGAGAATTTTGAGCATTACTTTGATAGCATGTGAGATGAGTGCAATTGTAGTGTGAGTGTGGTAGTTTGAGCATTATTTGGCATTGCCTTTCTTTGGGATTGGAATGAAAACTGACCTTTTCCAGTCCTGTGGCCACTGCTGAGTTTTCCAAATAATTGATTAAATAGACTTAATTGAAGCAGAATGGCTTTTCATTCCTATGAATTTATTTTATTTAGCTATAATTATTACTTTTTCTTTAACCCTTTAAGTTACTGTTACATATTTGTAACATATTTTAACTGTATTATTAAAAAAACAATTTTTCTATAACTTTATCATTTAAAAGTGTATTCCATTATTGAAATAATTTTATTACATTTTAATAAGAGCCAAGAAATAGAATCTTGTAGAAGAGAATGTGATACACCTAAAATGAATAGCAATAAACACCAAGACTTAGTGAAAATTTTCTATATGCTAGGCATTGAGTTACAAGTGTGTAAGCTCTTGTTCTGAATATTTATTTTGCAAAAACTCACAGCAATTTAAATTCATAAACCTGTTACGTATGCAGCCTCATACCTGAAGACACCAGTACAGGCATAAATTTTTCCTCCACTTCTCAATATTTGAGTTCCTAGTGTTACTATGTGTTGGATACTGACACTGTTGTGACATAGATATGGATATATAGAGATATATTTATTTTTAAATATATAAATTCATGAGTAAAGCTGTGAGGTGGCTCCTGCTAATTAAAATAACTAAGTCATGTCCTGGCACATGTGAAGGCTTGAGTCTGAACCTAGGCTGCTAACATTTGTCCCTGAGTCTTTAACCAGAAGAGTAGTAGGTAATTCTATTGAATTACTCACTCTGTGTTTCCCACAGTTCTGGGTGTTTTACATACATCAACACATATAATCTTCACAACAACACTTGAAGGTAAAATACACTTATTATTTCCATTTTACAGAGGATGATGCCCCAAGAGGCAGAGGAACTGTCCAAAGACATATGACTGGTCAGTGGCAGAGCCCCAACCAAAACAGTCTCACTCCTGAGCCCATGTTCTCCAGGATTGACCCCCGCAAGACTCCCTGAGCACACCCCTCCTTCTAATGGCAGATGTACCTTCCACCAAAGGGAATCTGTGGCTTTTCTATTTCTGCCCTTTTAGGTAAAGGTATGGGTTAAAGGCAAAGGTTCATTTGTCATCACTATGTCCAAACCAATCCCATAAAATTAGAATTATAAAAACTTAGATATTTAGCTCAATCTCTTCATCTTACAGGTGGAGAAAATGAGGCTCAGTTTCGTTAAAAATTTTGTCCAAGGTTAAATACAGATTTCCAATTTTTGCCCAAACAGGGCATTTGACAGAGTGCTGAGGTCTCTTGTACAACAAATATTGAATGCTCTTGCTCAACAAATATTTGTGGAATTGAATTGGAAGTCAAACTCTTCCTTGAGATTAAATTAGCGCAAAGCACCATGGTTAGAAATGTAGATTGTCTCCACTTGACTGGCTCTGTGCATTAAGTACTGGTCTTCCTAGAAACATTAACTACTAGAATCATATCGCCTGCTGCTGTGCTGATGGTCTCACAATTTTCAGTTGAGTTAGCCTGGAGGTGTTTTATTTTTTGTGTTATAGGCTGAAACCTCCACCATAGCAGAGAGGTTGTTTTTTAGAATAGCTTCTCTCAGGTTTGACAAATTAGAATCTATTGATTTTTTGACAAAGTAAAGGGTATGCTGTACACTCAAGACAGACATGGACTGAACTTTACTCTAGTAGGAGAAGTATTTCAGGTGTGTTGAGCAACAAGAGTCATGAAACAAACCAGCAATTTGAAACAACCTTAAAGAATCTGATAGGAAAATTTCATTCACCAACAAGAATCATCATCATAATTTTCTCATAGATCAGCATGTATTGATCTGAATGTTTTTTTTTATTTTTATTTTTTGCTTCTGATGGAATTTGAAATGTGATTACATTGGTTCGTGTTAAATCTCAGATACTTCAGAAAGATTTTTAAAATTATTATCATTAGATTACTTTCCCCCTATTTTAATCAATGCATTTTTTCATATATTTATCTAATGAACACTCTTCTAATACAGGTGTATTCATATACAAACTTAAATAGATATAATGTGGTTTCATTGATTTATTTTTGTTTGCAGACCACAGCACTGAAGAAAAAGGTGTTAGATAATTTTTAAAAATTAAAATTAGAGAACAGAGGCTTAGAAACTCAAATACCTTAAGCTCTCCTGTCTTATAGTCCATCATGCCTTTATGAAATATAGTTCATCCTGATAAATTTCAGATGAATATTTAAAGCTACTGTTTCAACACTTAAAACATGCATCTAGATTTTAGTGATTATAGATATTTTGGGGTGAATTTAACCAGAAATATATTAGAATCCCACTCCATTTAAAGCATTTTTTTATATAGCCAAAAGTTTAAAATCTGAGAGTATAAATTGAGAAAGGAGTACATTAAGGCTGTATATTGTCACCCTGTGTATTTAACTTCTATGCAGAATACATCATGTGAAATGCCAGTCTGGCTGAATCACAAGGTGGAATCAAAATTGCTGGGAGAAATATCAACAACTTCAGACATGCAGATGATACTACTCTAATGGCAGAAAGTGACAAGGAACTAAAGAGCCTCTTGATGAGGGTGAAAGAGGACAGTGAAAAAGTTGGCTTAAAACTCAACATTCAAAAAACTAAGATCATGCCATCTGGTCCCATCACTTCATGGCAAATAGATGGGAGAAAAGTGGAAACAGTGAGAGACTTTATTTTCTTGGGCTCCAAAATCACTGCAGATGGTGACTGCAGCCACAAAATTAAAAGATATTTACTCCTTGAAAGAAAAGCTATGACCAACTAGACAGCATATTAAAAAGCAAAGACATTACTTTGCCAACAAAGGTCCATATAGTCAAAGCTATGGTTTTTCCTGCAGTCATGTATGGATGTGAGAGTTGGACCATAAAGAAGGCTGAGTGCTGAAGAATTGATGCTTTTGAACTGTGGTGTTGGAGAAGACTCTTGAGAGTCTCTTGGACAGCAAGGAGATCAAACCAGTCCAATCCTAAGGGAAGTCAACCTGAATATTCATTGGAAGGATTGATGCTGAAGCTCCAATACTTTGGCCACCTGATGCAAATGGTTGACTCATTGGAAAGACCCTGATGCTGGGAAAGGTTGAGGGAAGGAGGAGAAGGGGGCAATAGATGATGAGATGGTTGGATGGCACTACTGACTTGATGGACAGGAGTTTGAGCAAACTCCAGGAGATAGTGAAGGACAGGAAAGGCAGGCGTGCTGAGGTTCATGGGGTCACAAAGAGTCGGACATGACTTAGCAAGTGAGTAACAACAACACACTCCTTCAATCCTAGGGCTCCTTTGACAAAGAATGTTTTCCAATTTAAGAAACAAAGTTTCCTTTTCCACTGTTTTTGCCAAAATTTGCATTTACTTGATGTTTTTTATAAAAATAATTATTTTGAGCTTTATGTAAAATCTGCAGTTATTTTACAGTAAATAAAGTTTTTAATTTGTTCATCTAGTTTCAAGCATTTTACTTATATGTATAACTTGATATTTCTTTTAAAACATATTGAAAAAACTTATCAATTATATGAAAAAAATATAAATCGTGTGATTAAATATGATTCAGTAACTTACCAGTACAAAAATTCTTTGAAGATAATCTTTTTTTAAATTTAACTTAGAATGCCTGACTATAATCCCCTGTGGCTGTGTTCTCACAAGAATGTATTGTTTATTCAACCTGTGATTTGGTCAGATTGTTTTCTGAAAACTTCCGTGATCCATTACAATGGAGACATATTTTTGTTATATTTGAAACAGGACTAAATAAATATTACCCACCCTTCCCTCCCCATTCCTCCATAGTTCTCAGTTATCTGGGAAGGTGGATAATTCATCTTCTAACAGCAAATAATGCCAAGGAAAAAAAACTAATGAAAACTCTTTTATCAAATGGTTATTAACAATGACCTTTTGTTCAGCACAACACATTTATAATAAAACAGGCACTGTAAGGAAATTCTTATTCTTTTTACAGAACCAGGATTAACATCAACAAAAGTTATCGCCAAGGATTGAAAAATTCTCAAGGGTGTATAGTTAACAAACTGTGCAGCTTACAGCTTTTCCTTGAAGATAAACTTGTCCCTAATCAACCTCCACCAATAAGCTATTAGGTGAAGATAACTGTTCTGATATGTCAGATTTTAAGATGTTTATTTAACTGAAAACCGATAGCTTCATCATGTTCTTTCACTACACAAATTTAAAACAAACCAAAACTATCATTTTGGAGAACTAAGAATGTAATGCACAACTGATCTTTTTATGTTCCTTCAAAATAAAGTTTAAAGGTGATATGTGCCTTAATGAAGGACCAAAAAAAAGAAAATAACTAGTGAAACTAATCACTACTTTGCAAATAGAACTATTAGTGCAATCAGTGATCTTGATAAAGTTAGAGCTTAATTTCTTTTTTTTTAATTTAAATTTATTTATTTTAATTGGAGGCTAATTACTTTACAATATTGTATTGGTTTTACCATACATGAACACGAATCTGCCACGGGTGTACATGTGTTCCCCATCCTGAACCCCCCTCCCACCTCCCACCCTGTACCATCCCTCTGGGTAATCCCAGTGTACCAGCCCCAAGCATCCTGTATCCAGCATTGAACCTGGACTGGCGATTCATTTCTTATATGATATTATACATGTTTCAATGCCATTCTCCCAAATCATCCCACCCTCTCCCTTTCCCAGAGTCCAAAAGACTGTTCTATATATCTGTGTCTCTTTTGCTGTCTTGCATACAGAGTTATCATTACCATCTTTCTAAATTCCATATATATGCGTTAGTATACTGTATTGGTGTTTTTCTTTCTGGCTTACTTCACTCTGTATAATAGCCTCCAGTTTCATCCACCTCATTAGAAACTGATTCAAATGTATTCTTTTTAATGGCTGAGTAATACTCCATTGTGTATATGTACCACAGCTTCCTTATCCTTTCATCTGCTGATGGACATCTAGGTTGCTTCCATGTCCTGGCTATTATAAACAGTGCTGCGTTGAAAGAGACACGTGTACCCCAGTGTTCATCGCAGCACTGTTTATAAAAGTTAGAGCTTAATTTCTAACATTAAAATTGAGATAACATAAGAAATTAAAATGCAAAAAAGTTCCATATCCTTCAGTTTTTAAGTTTTAAAAATGATTTTCTTACAATAACAACAGAAAAGAAAGTAAACAAGTGGAACTACATCAAACTAAAAAACTTCTGCACAGCAAAGTAAACCATAAATGAAATGAAAAGGCAAGCTTCCAAATGGGAGAAAATATTTGCAAATCATATATCTGATAAGTGGTTAATGTCCCAGAATATAAAAAGAACTCATACAACTCAATAGAAAAAAAATCTGATTATAAAATAGGCAGAAGAATTTTTCCAAAAACATAAAGATGGCCAACAGGAACATGAAAAGATGCCCAACATCAATGATTGTCAGGGAAATACTAGTCAGAACAACGAGATATCACATCAGACTCGTCAGAATGGCTATTATTAAAGACAAGATAGTGTCGATGAGAATGTGGAGAAAAGGGAACTTTCTTTTTTTTCTTTTTCTTTTCTTTTCTTTTATTTTTAAACTTTACACTATTGTACTGGTTTTGTCAAATATCGAAATGAATCCACCACAGGTATACATGTGTTCCCCATCCTGAACCCTCCTCCCTCCTCCCTCCCCATACCATCCCTCTGGGTCATCCCAGTGCACCAGCCCCAAGCATCCAGTATCGTGCATTGAACCTGGACTGGCGACTTATTCCATATATGATATTATACGTATTTCAATGCCATTCTCCCAAATAATCCCACCCTCTCCGTCTTCCACAGAGTCCAAAAGACTGTTCTATACATCAGTGTCTCTTTTGCTGTCTCATATACAGGGTTATTGTTACTGTCTTCCTAAATTCCATATATATGCGTTAGTATACTGTATTGGTGTTTTTCTTTCTGGCTGACTTCACTCTGTATAATAGGCTCCAGTTTCATCCACCTTATTAGAATTGATTCAAATGTATTCTTTTTAATGGCTGAGTAGTACTTCATTGTGTATATGTACCACGGCTTTCTTATCCATTCATCTGCTGATGGACATCAACTTTTATGTACTGCTGGTATAAATGAAAATTAGCAAAGCCACTGTGGAAAATAATATGAAGTCTTCTCAAAAATTAAAAATAGAAGCACTATAGGGTCCAGCAATACTTATGGCATTTATATGAAAATAAAAATACTAACTTAAAAAAATATACATATCCTCATAGTCACTGCACCATTATTTACATTAGCAAGATATGGAAACAACCTCAGTGTCCATCGATGGATGAATGAAGAAGTTAAGGTGTGTGTACAAACACATACACACACATAACGGAGGTTATAATGTGTATATACATACACATATATATACACACACACACACACAATGATGGCTAGAACATACACACACACACACACAACAGAGGTTATAACATGTATACATACACACACACAATGATGGTTAGAACATACATATACACACACACACACACAAAACAGAAGTTATAACATGTATATATATATATATATACACACACACACAATGATGGTTAGAACATACATACATATATATATATACACACACACACACTATTATGGTTAGAACATATATACACACACACACACAACGGAGGTTATAACGTGTGTGTATATATAAATATCGGAGAAGGCAATGGCACCCCACTCCAGTACTCTTGCTTGGAAAATCCCATGGATGGAGGAGCCTGTTAGGCTGCAATCCATGGGGTCGCTAAGAGTCGGACATGACTGAGCAACTTCACTTTCACTTTTCACTTTCATGCATTGGAGAAGGAAATGGCAACCTACTCCAGTGTTCTTGCCTGGAGAATCCCAGGGCTGGGGAAGCCTGGTGGGCTGCCGTCTATGGGGTCGCACAGAGTCAGACAAGACTGAAGCGACTTAGCATAGCATAGCATATCATATATAAATATACACACATACATATACACACACACACACACAATGGAATATTATTCAACTGTAAAAAATTCAAAGAAATTTTGCCATTTATAACAACAGACACAGAGCTTGAGGGCATTATGCTAACTGAAATAAGTCAGACATAGAAAGATAAATACTGTATGAACTCTCTTATATGTGAATGAAAACAAAAACAACAAACCCAAGATCTGTGGTTGCCAGAGGTGGGGAAATAGGTGAAAAGGATGAAAGGGATCAAAAACTACAAACTTCAGTTATAAAATAAATTAGTCTTGAGTATATAATGTACAGAATGGTAACTATAATTAATATACTATATATTTGAAAGTTGCTAAGACAGTAGGTCTTAAAAAGTCTCAACACAAGGAAAAAAATCTTGTAATTATGTATAGTGATGGATACTAACTAGACTTATTGTGCATGGGGTCGCAAAGAGTCAGACACGACTCAGCAACTGAACTGAACTGAGACTTATTGTGATCATTTAGCGATATATACAAATATTAAGTCACTATGTTGTACAACTGAAGCAAATATAATGTTACATGTCAATTATACCTCAATAAAAAAATACAGCTAGAAAATGTTTTTGAAAAGAAGTTATCTCAATACTTAAACTGTTTTACAATTTCAACTTTCAAAATTTAAAATATGATAAAGATTATAAATAATACTATTTTAGCATATTGTTTCTTTTTTTTTAACTTTAATAGAGCCTCAGGTGATCATTAAAAATATGCCTTTTTATAGATGTAGACACTGAGCCAAAATGACACTGCCAAGCTTACACCTGCCTCAGTGGCATACAAGGATCTAACAGCAATAAGAGTTTACACGTACGAATGTTTATGTCTGGCATACTCTTAAGTACTTTACATAGATTATAACGTGAAAAAAAGTGAAAAGTGAAAGTCACTCAGCTGTGTCCGACTCTTTGCAACTCCATAAACTGTAGCCCATGGCTCATCTGTCCATGGAATTCTCCAGGTGAGAATACTGGAATGGGTTGCCCTTCCCTTCTCCAGGGGATCTTCCCAACCCAAATCTCCTGTACTGCAGGCAGATTCTTTACCATCTGAGCCACCAGGAAAGCCCTATAACATAGTACTAGCTATAACATAGGTACTATCATTATTCCGTTTTACAGATGAGGAAACTGAGGTACTGAGAAGTACTTAAGAAAGTGGAAATAATTATTTTCTTATTATTAGCCATCATAATATCTTGACTTTTTCCTTCCAATAAATTGTTAGTGATTTTAGGGTAGGAACCCATACACCATATTTCTGTTTTACAAATTGCCTGTCCCAGAACTGGTACATAGTAGATGTGAATCCAATTTGTTTGGTGGTTGATACCAAGATCATTAAGGCACATGAGCAAAAATTCATTTCAAAGATATTTGCTCCTATATCACCATTGCATCTGTGTTCTAGGACCAACAGTTCCTAACAAAAATTAAGTCTCATTTGTATGCTAACATCATGTGGTCTCATACCTAGATTTATCTTTCTACTACATCTGGAGAGAACGTTTATAAATTCATTGAAGAAACTGTAAGGCAGTGTAGTTTCCAATAGAAGGCCAGAGGCCCCAGCTCTAAACTATCTTTCCAGGTGACAGAAAGTGCTTCTAAACTTCTGTCCAGATGCTGAATGACCTACAAGTAGACAACAGGGAGGAGAGATACACATACCCAAGCCCTACAGACACATGGGCATCTCTTAGCAACTTCCTCTATAAGCAGCTTCTATACGATTCTACCCTTATGTCAAAGAAGTGGTGAGGATGCGCTGCTTTCCATAATCCCCACTGTCATTGGTATCAGTTGTTAAGGAGTAATTATCATACAAACAAATATTTGGAATCACTATAATCAAACCAGCTGCCAAAAACTGTTGCCAGGAACCTCTATCAAAAGCCACGATTGCAACACACAATTGGAGAACACACTAACATGAAGTCTAATACTGCTTTAGAAAATCAAGTAATAGCATCCAAGAGGTTTCTGGCATTCTCTACCACTTTTTCTCTTTTTTTGGCCACATTATGTGGCATGTGGGATCTTAGATCAAATTCATGCTTCCTGCATTGAAAGTGTGCAGTCTTAACCACTAGACCACCAAGGAAGTCCCTTCTCTACCATTTTAATATGAGTATAGCATATTGAAAAGCAGAGACATTACTTTGCCAACAAAGGTCTGTCTAGTCAAGGCTATGGTTTTTCCAGTGGTCATGTATGGATGTGAGAGTTGGACTGTGAAGAAAACTGAGCGCCAAAGAATTGATGCTTTTGAACTGTGGTGTTGGAGAAGACTCTTGAGAGTCCCTTGGGCTGTAAGGAGATCCGACCAGTCCATTCTAAAGGAGATCAGGAAAAGGGGATGACAGAGGATGAGATAGCTGGATGACATCACCAACTCGATGGACATGAGTTTGAGTGAACTCCAGGAGTTGGTGATGGACAGGGAGGCCTGGCGTGCTGCGATTCATGGGGTCGCAGAGAGTCGGACACGACTGAGCAACTGAACTGAACTGTTAATAACTGTTGGAAATGTAGGTAATGTTGGTCTTTCAATATATTTACAATGTGAATCTGATTGGTCTTGAGCTTTCAACTTATAAACAGCTGGCATCTCTGGAGGACATGTGGATCCAGAAAGTCTCTAGGGAAATAACTCATTTATAAGGAATACAGAGTCAAGACAAACAGCCTCAAAGTCTGTCTCAGAAGGGAAAGATAATCAGCTCAGTATCCTTTGTTCAGATCATTAACTGACCTAGACTGATTGATGTCCCATGCCACATGAAGAGAAAGAACACATGTAAAGTTTCATTAAAACCTTTCCAGGACAATGGAAATCAAGGCAGCACTGATTTATAGCCTATCTATCTTTTTGAGGTGGCATCTTTTCAAGGAAATGTAGGAAGAATATACATTCTCAATCAAGGAATGATAAGAGTTTGGGAAGGACACTGGCTAAAGCAGCAGGATGGGCCAGAAAAATAATCTATTATATTCCATGGTCTTCAAATCCAGATGGTGTCGGTGACTTCAGCAGAGGAACAAACAGCTTCACAGAAGTGTTTAGAGTTCTTGGCAGCTTTGAAACATTTTCAGTGGGGCAGAGGCTGCCTCAGCAACAGACATGCTACAGAAAACAATAGCATGGGAGAAGGAAAAAAGCATTTGGAGAATAGTATTTGTGAGCACAAGTACATAGCTGGGTAGTACAACCCCTAGTTTATTTGGAAGATGCCCAGAAAGTTAGAGGTTGACTGTTGAGTGAGGTTTCAAGGTCTTATAATCAGTAGTAAGGCAAACCAGAGATAGATACGACTGCGAGAGGTGAGTAGAATGGGATCTATACACTTCATGCACACATGAGATTTGGTCAGTTTTTAAAAATTCAACAGTTTTCCACTCTTTTTGGATTTTCACTAGACAGTGTGGCCCAGCAAAGAATGATCTTCAGCATTTCTCATTAAATACAAAGGGGTTGGGGGGACATTTTTTAATTGTCATTTAAGAACATTGTAACAGTGCCCCTACCTAATCAAGTTTTTAAAATACTTTTGAGAAACTTTATACCCAAAGTATTTTAGCAATCTATTGCTATATAACAAACCACCCCAAAATTTAATGGCTTAAAACAACAACGTGAGTTATCTTTCTTGCTTGTCCATGTTGGCTGAGCACAGTTGGGTGATTATCCCACTCTTCATGGTATTAGACGAGTCACTCACATGACTGAATTTCACTGGTGGGTCAGCCAAGGTGAAATCATCCAAGGTGGCCTCTGTCACAATGTGTAGCAGTGAATGTGGGCTGTTTTCTGGAGAGCCTTGCACTTTTTCCATTTGGCCTCTCATTCTGTGGGATGTTTTCCTCCATGTTGCTTCCTCCACAGGATAACCCAGACGTCCTTATGTGGTAGCTGGCTTGCAAGATGTCAAACTCAAGAGCTGTTCGGTATAGTAAGGACTAGGCTCAGAAGTCACTCATGTCCCTTTTACAACGTTTTATTAGCCAAGGCAAGTCACAGGGCCATCTCAGTTTCAAAGCAAGTCAGAGGAGAAGAGGAGAAGAGTCACTTGCAAAGGTGTGTGCAGGATGAACTAAATGGACCAAAATGGGAGAATTTAATTCAGATGACCATTACATCTATTACTGTGGGCAAGAATCCCTTAGAAGAAGTGGAGTAGCCTTCACAGTCAACAAAAGAGTGTGAAATGCAGTACTTGAATGCAATCTCAAAAACGACAGAATGATCTCTATTCATTTACAAGGCAAACCATTCAAATATCACAGTTATCTAAGTCTATACCCCAATCACTGATGCCAAAGAAGCTGAAGTTGAATGGCTCTATGAAGACCTACAAGACCTTCTAGAATTAACACCAAAAAAAAAAAAAAAAAAAGTCCTTTTCATCATAGGTGACTGGAATGCAAAAGGAGGAAGTCAAGAGATAACCTGGAGTAACAGGCAAATTTAGCCTTGGAGTAAAAAATGAAGCAGGGCAAAGGCTAACAGACTTTTGCCAAGAGAATGCACCAGTGGTAGCAAACCTCCTCTTCCAACAACACGAGAGATGACTCTATAAATGGAAATCACAGGAGGATCAATACTGAAATCAGATTGATTATATTCTTTGCAGCCAAAGATGAAGAAGCTCTGTACCGTCAGCAAAAACAAGACCTGGAACTGACTGCGGCTCAGATCATGAACTTCTTATTGCCAAATTCAGGCTTAAATTGAAGAAAGCAGGGAAACCACTAGACCATTCAGGTATGACCTAAATCAAACCCATTTATCACAATAGAAGTGATAAATAGATTCAAGGATTAGATCTGATAGACACAGTGCCTGAAGAACTATAGATGGAGGTTTACAACACGGTACAGGAGGCTGTGATCAAAACCATCCCCAGAAAAAGAAATGCAAAAAGGCAAAATTGTTGTCTGAGGAAACCTTACAAATAACTGAGAAGAGAAGGGAAGGGAAAGGCAAAGGAGAAAAGGAAGGATATACCCATCTGAATGCAGAGTTCCAAAGAATAGAAAGGAGAGAGAAGAAAGCCTTACTCAGCAATCAATGCAAAGAAATAGAGGAAAATAATAGAATGAGAAAGACTAGAGATCTCGTCAAGAAAATTAGAGATTCCAAGAGAACATTTCATGCAAAGACAGATACAATAAAGGACAGAAACAGTATGGACTAACAACAGCAGAAGATATTAAGAAGAGATGGCAAAAATACACAGAGGAACTGTACAAAAAAGATCTTAATGATCCAGATGATAACCATGATGGTATGATCACTCACCTAGAGCCAGACATTCTAGAATGCAAAGTCAAGTGGGCCTCAGGAATCATCACTACAAAGCTAGTGGAGGTGATGGAATTCCAGTTGAGCTATTTAAAACCCTAAAAGATGATGCTATGAAAGTGCTGCACTCAATATGCCAGAAAATTTGGTAAACTTAGCAGTGGTCACAGGACTGGAAGAGGTCAGTTTTCATTCCAGTCCCAAAGAAAGGCAATGCCAAAGAATGTTCAAATGGCACTCATCTCACACGCCAGCAAAGTAATGCTCAAAATTCTCCAAGTGAGGCTTCAACAGTACATGAACCGAGAACTTCCAGATGTTCAAGCTGGATTTAGAAAAGACAGAGTAGCCAGAGATCAAATTGCCAACATCCATTGGATTATTGAAAAAGCAAGAGAGTTCCAGGAAAAAAATCTACCTCTGCTTCATTGACTATGCTAAAGCCTTTGACTGTGTGGATCACAACAAACTGTGGAAAATGCCTAAAGAGATGGGAAAAACAGACCACCTTATCTGCCTCCTGAGAAATCTGTATGCAGGTCAAGAAGGAACAGTTAGAACTGTACATGGAACAACAGTCTGGTTCCAAATTGAGAAAGGAGTATGTCAAGGCTGTATATTGTCACCCTGCTTATCTAACCTATGTGCAGAGTACATCATGAGAAATGCTGGGCTGGATGAATCACAAGCTGGAATCAAGATTGCTGGGAGAAAATATCAATTACCTCAGAAATGCAGATGACACCACCCTTATTGAAGAAAGCAAAGAGAAATCAAAGACCCTCTTGAGGAAAGTGAAAGAGGAGAGTGAAAAATGTGGCTTAAAACTCAACATTCAGAAAACGAAGATCATGGCATCCCTTCACTTCATGTCAAATAGATGGGGAAACAATGGAAACAGTGACAGACTTTATTTTCTTGGGCTCCAAAATCACTGCAGATGGTGACTGCAGCCACAAAATTAAAAGACACTTGCTCCTTGGAAGAAAAGTTATGACCAACCTAGCTAGCATATTAAAAAGCAGAGACATTTCTTTGTGACAAAGATCCATATAGTCAAAGCTATGGTTTTTCCAGTAGTCATGTATGGATGTGAGAGTTGGACCATAAAGAAAGCTGAATGCTGAAGAATTGATGCTTTTGAACTGTGGTGTTGGAGAAGACTTTTGAGAGTTCCCTCAGACAGCAAGGATATCAAAGCAGTCAATCCTAAAGGAATGCAGTCCTGAATATTCATTGGAAAGACTGATGCTGAAGCTGAAGCTCCAATACTTTGGCCACCTGATGCAAAGAACTGCTCATTGGAAAAGACCCTGATTCTGGGGAAGATTGAAGGCAGGAGGAGAAGGGGATGACAGGATGAGATTGTTGGGTGGCATCACTGACTAGATGGACATGAGTTTGAGCAAGCTCCAGGAGTTGTTGATGGACAGGGAAGTCTGGTGTGCTGCAGTCCATGGGGTCACAAAGAATTGGACACGACTGAGAGACTGAACTGAACTGTACAGGATAGGAGAGATTGTTGCATGCAACTTTAGAACAAGCCCACACCAAACAAAATACTTGTGTAGTACATTTGAACTCTAGATCAATGCAATTTGTGACTATCCTCCTATGGAGAATAGAATGATTAATGATTCAGTCAGATGAGCATCTGCTTTCCATTGAGGCTGTTCTCAATAGAAGTTTATTATGTAAATTTACTGAAACACAAAAGATGCTCTATTAGGCTCCAGATGAAGTTTACTCTGAAGAAATCAGAGGTCACTGAAGACCTCTCTATTCACTTGTTTCTCATGCCATAATACGTGTACTGATAGGTCACAAGTTACAGATGGCCTCAAGAGAAAACTTGAGATCTGGTTGACATTTTTATTACCTTAATATAGTTTAATGTTCATTTTTCTAACTACTGTTATTAAATAGATGAACATGCCAATTCATATCACTGGGAAAATTTAGAAAATAATAGAGAAAAATAAAATTCATCAAGTGAAAGTCAACTTCCATTAGTATTTGTGGGTTAGAATAGGGCTTTTTCAGTGGGTTTTCTTAGCTGGCTGCCTGTGATCCAGATCTGTTTTTTTATGCCAGGGAATCCCTTAGTGTATAAATTTTGGTGAGAGGCAGAACCCAGTCTTCTAACATGGCAGCTAATAGGGGTTAATTAATACCTCCCTGGCCTGTGACAACTAGATTATTGGCACAGGACGCAGGGGGCTCCAGCTGCTGACTGGCACCCCAAAAGAGAGGAAATATGCAAAGATATGGGGCAGAGGTCACTCATGAGGGTGGGGACGGAGTAAAGACACCATAGGGCCGTACTGTCTGGTTTTCTGACTGGGTGCTGTGCTGCCGAGTCTTCTCGGATTCCTAATCAGCAACGGAGTCTGGTGTTTTAATATTCCAATCTCATTTCAGTAATTATTCAGTAATTATTTCTTAAATTATTAGGACCAGGTAATATTGCAGTTTTGCAACTGCAAGCCCTGACTGAGGAGGAGGTGGAAGATTATTTTATAGTTACTGAATGTCTAATAGTATAGGACACCCTGTAGATACAGCATTAGAAAACAAAGAAACAAGGATAAATATTCTTATCCCCACAGAGTTTCCAGTCTAGCCAGGGGGTGGGCAATACAACAGGAAGTCAGCAAATAACAAACACAATATCCAAGCAGATAAGTAAGATGTATGTTATATTCATTATGCAGCATTAGGGGAGAAATGAAGCAGGGAAGGGCACAGATTGCTGGGGAAGAGGGTCCAGCCAATGGAGAGTTTAAAATTCTAAACACAGTGATTACGACAAGATTTTATGACATTGAGAAGACAGCATTTGAATGAAGGCAGTAACTCAGGGCCTGAGGAATGGAGTGTGCCTGGAGGTTTGCTGCACACAGAAGGAAGTCAGTATGGCTGGGGTGGCATGTGAGACCATTCATTGAGGGCAAAACAGGAGTCTGGTGAAAGCAAAGGAGGGCTGTGAAGCCACTGTCAGAATGGCGGCTTTTATCGTGAGTGAGCAGGAAAGGTACTGGATCAGAGGCACATCCCGATTTACTTTACTTTAGAAAGGGGTAACTCAGGCTGCTATTTTGAGACTCCACTGAGAAGGGGAGGTGTGTACTGGTGAGAGTCGAAGCCAGAGACTCACTAATTATCTCAGCAATTTCAGTTAACAGATGATGATGGCTTGGGTCAGAAAAAGAGAAGAGTTTAGTTTTTCTACCCTCGTTGCTTTTAGTGTTAATAATAATCCGGAAAAGTAACAGTAGCTTGCCTAGCCTTTCTCACATTATTATAAAGGCTGTTTTCCAAAAGCTCTATTTCCAATTGAAGAATACACTACTGCAATAAATTTTCCTGTTTGCCTTCTAATTTCATTTTTAAGGCTCCCAGATTACCTGCCACCCTCTGTGGCTGGTTGGTGCAAGAGGCATCTGCCTACATGGCATTATTCTGCCTCCTTTAGAGCAATCTTCTGAGTCTGGCTGAAGTCTCCCCTAAAAGGAAGCTACTCTTCTGAGTAAGGCTTTGCAAATGTAGTACTTCCCACTGTGTATGATACAAAAATTTAACTTTGAAATGCCAGTCACATATTAGTTTGGTTTCATTTACCAAGGAAGCATTAGAGATAAAGTTTGGGAATGAAAATTGTCAAAGGAAGAATCCTTTGCAGTAAAGATAGGCTGGAGCAAGAAAAAGAGGCCAAGGATTCAGGCTAATAGAGACCATGCTCTCTCATCTGGGAGAGCAGAGAGAAGGTGAAACCAGCAAGAAAATGTTGCATCTATCAAAACTATATCTGGAAAAGGGCCCACCAATAAACACACAAGTAATCAGGTTTCACCTGCTCAATTCCACAGAAATTGTCAAACTAAACACCTTTTAAAAGTCAAGCAGTATTTAAGAAAAAAAAAGGAAATATGCTCTGACTTGTGTTCTTAATCCCTGCCTCTTCCATTTTATAGGGATTTTGTGGGTTTTCATATGGGAGGAACCCACTTCAGTACTCTGGCCTGGAAAATCCCATGGATGGAGGAGCCTGGCAGGCTGCAGTCCATGGGATTGCTAAGAGTCGAACACAACTGAGAGACTTCACTTTCACTTTTCACTTTCTTGCATTGGAGAAGAAAATGGCAACCCACTCCAGTGTTCTTGCCTGGAGAATCCCAGGGATGGGGGAGCCTGGTGGGCTGCTGTCTATGGGACAGAGTCAGACACGACTGAAGCAATTTAGCAGCGGTAGCAGCCAACATATGGGAGGACTGGAAAACATTTATTTGCTAGAGGCTGATTTCCAAATCCTTCTAGTTAAGTCACTGGACTTGTGAGAAACTAGAGGCTTGAGGACCAGGGGAGAGTGCTTTGGGGAAGACGAAAAGTGGAAAGTCGAAAAGTCATGCAGCTTCCAAAAATATCTGCAAAGCTAAGTTTCTATTTCTGACTCAATATCTAATTATAACTGAGGATATGTATGCTCCAGCCCTTTTATATGAAAAAGAAACATCTGAAATTATTCTGTTTTAAAATATGCAACAAATAAAACTGGCTTTTGTGCTCATCTGAATTCTTATATAATAGTTGCTGTGATTGCAGAACAAAGACGCACCTGCCTACCCCCTCCCTGCCAGGTTCAAATACTGACGCCATCGGTAAACATTTGCAGTTACACAGAGGCACCGAGATGGGCCAGAACGGCGGAAATCAAGTGAGAATTAGTAATGCGCTGGTACTCCAGTCATGGGCACATGGATTCAAACCCTGGCTTCTGTGTTTGTGGGGCACTGGACAAAGTTTTACATCATTCTAAGCCTCAGTTTTCTTATCTCTCAAATGGGGAGATATGCTTACCTGATTTAGTTCAGTTGCTCAGTCATGTCCAACTCTTTGCAACCCCATGGACTGCAGCACTCCAGGCCTCCCTGTCCATCACCAACTCCTGGAGTTTACTCAAACTCACATCCATTGAATCAGTATGCCATCTGGCCATCTCATCCTCTGTTATCCCTTTCTCCTCCCACCTTCAATCTTTCCCAGGATCAGGGTCTTTTCAAATGAGTCACTTCTTTGCATCAGGTGGCCAAAGTATTGGAGTTGCAGCTTCAGCATCAGTCCTTGTAATGAATATTCAGGACTGATTTCCTTTAGGATGGACTGGTTGGATCTCCTTGCAGTCCAAGGGACCCTCAAGAGTCTTCTCCAACACCACAGTTCAAAAGCATCAATTCTTTGGTGCTCAGCTTTCTTGATAGTCCAACTCTCACATTCATACATGACTACTGGAAAAGCCATAGCTTTGACAAGATGGATCTTTGTTGGCAAAATCATGTCTCTGCTTTTTAATATGCAGTCTAGGTTGTTCATAACTTTTCTTCCAAGGATCAAGTGTCTTTTAATTTCATGGCTGAAGTCACCATCTGCAGTGAGTTTGGAGCCCCCCCAAAATAAAAGCTTATCTGGTAGGATGATTATAAATATCAGAAGAGATTATATTACAATTTTCCAGCAGAGTGTTCAGTTAGGAGGTATATGACTGCCAGAAAAGTGATTTCAGTGCAAGTGGTTTATTTTTCAATACACACAGAGATCTAGGGTAGGGATCCCCCTGGGTTGACACACATGCTCACTGGCATCAAAGATTCAGGCAAGTCTTCTGTGATTCTCTTGGCTACAGTAGCTTCCAGTAGCATGCCCTTATATGGCAATGCCCAATGCATTTATTTGGGGACATTTATTTTTGCATCTCTTTCATCAGGGAAAAATTCTTCCCAGAAGGTCCAGAACAGCCCTTCACCTGCACTGGATTACAGCATGCCTGTATCTGGGCTGCAAGCAAAGCCTGAAAAGTAAGCACTTAGTGCTTGCCTTCCTTGTGTGAGGAGGACTCTTCAGCAAGAGAAAAACTGGGAGCAACGTGGCAGTTGGGTAGAAGGGAAGTAATGTCCAGCTCTGGTGCTTGGTTTTGTAATCACTTCTGAGTGTCAGTTTCCTCACCACTTCAGTCTGAAGCACAACACAGCAGCTGCTGGCAGACAAGTCCGGACCACTCTACTGCCCGTACGCTGCAGTGCACTTGCTCACGACATTCTCGTTAAGCTCACTCTTCCACGCAGAACTTTCCTCCTGACTCACTGCCTAGAGCTATGTTTCTGAAATATAACTAACCCGCCCATGATAAAAACAACAACAGCAACAAAAACAACAAAGAAAACTTCCTCTTAATGCCAGGCATACTTCTGCAGGCACATCCTGTGGTTAGACAACGGCACAGACGAGAAAGAAGAGCCAGGGTTCCACACTATTTGTCTTGAAATTCTAACAAAAGTACATGGTATCTCAATGATTTTCCCAGATGGAGTTACCTTTGATACGTATTGTGTAGCTTCCTACTGGTGCTGGCCATATCGTTTTGTTCAATCTACTCCACATGGGAGAAATAACTCCAGAAAGAATGAAGAGACTGAGCAAAAGCAAAAACAACAACCAGCTGTAGATGTGACTGGTGATGAGAGCAAAGTCCGATGCTGTAGAGAACAATATTGCATAGGAACCTGGGATGCTAGGTCCATGAATCAAGGCAAATTCAAAGTGGTCAAACAGGAGATGGCAAGAGTGAATGTCGACATTTTAGGAATCAGCGAACTTAAATGGACTGGAATGGGTGAATTTACCTCAGATGACCATTATATCTACTAGTGGGCAAGAATCCATCAGAAAAAAATGGAGTAGCCATCATAGTCAACAAAAGAGTCTGAAATGCAGTACCTGGATGCAATCTCAAAAACAACAAGATGATCTGTTTTTTTTACCAAGGCAAACCATTCAATGTAACAGTAATCCAAGTCTATGCCCCAACCAGTAACACTGAAGAAGCTGAAGTTGAATGGTTCTATGAAGACCTACAAGACCTTCTAGAACTAACACCCAAAAAAATGTCCTTTTCATTGTAGGGGACTGGTATGCAAAAGTAGAAAGTCAAGAAACACCTGGAGTAACAGGCAAATATGGCCTTGGAGTACAGAATAAAGCAGGGCAAAGGCTAATAGAGCTTTGCCAAGAGATCCCATTGGTCATAGCAAACACCCTCTTCCAACAACACAACAGAAGACTCTACACATGGACATCAGCAGATGGTCAATACTGAAATCAAATTGATTATATTCTTTGCAGCCAAAAATGGAGAAGCTCTATACTGTCAGCAAAAACAAGACTGGGAGTTGATTGTGGCTCAGATCATGAACTCCTTATTACCAAATTCAGACTGAAATTGAAGAATGTAGGGAAAACCACTAGACCATTCAGGTATGACCTAAATAAAATCCCTTACAATTATAGAGTGAAAGTGAGAAATAGATTCAAGGGATTAGATCTGATAGAAAGAGTGCCTGATGAACTGGGGCCAGAGGTTTGTGACATTGTACAGGAGAGTGGGATCAAGAATATCCCCAAGAAAAAGAAATGTAAAAAAGCAAAATGGCTGTCTGAGATGGCCTTACAAATAGCTGTGAAAAAAAGAGAAGCTAAAAGCAAAGGAGAAAAGGAGAGATATACCCATTTGAATGCAGAGTTCCAAAGAATAACAAGGAGAGATAAGAAAGCCTTCCTAAGTAATCACTGCAAAGAAATAGAATGGAAAGACTAGAGATCTCCTCAGAAAATTAGAGATACCAAGGAAACATTTCATGCAAAGACAGAAATGGTATGGACCTCACAGAAGCAGAAGATACTAAGAAGAGGTGGCAAGAATACACAGAAGAACTATACAAAAAGATCTTCATGACCCAGATATTCACAATGGTATGATCACTCACCTAGAGCCAGACATCCTGGAATGCGAAGTCAAGTGGGCCTTACAAAGCATCACTACGAACAAAGCTAGTGGAGGTGATGGCATTCCAGTTGAGCTATTTCAAATCCTAAAAGATGATGCTGTGAAAGTGTTGCACTCAATATGCCAGCAAGTTTGGAAAACTCAGTAGTGGCCACACTATTGGAAAAAGTCAGTTTTCATTCCAGTCCCAAAGAATGTTTGAACTACAACACAATTGCACTCATCTCACATGCTAGCAAAGTAAAGCTAAAAATTCTCCAAGCCAGGCTTCAACTGTACATGAACCGTGAACTTCCAGATGTTCAAGCTGGATTTAGAAAAGGCAGAGGAACCAGAGATCAAATTGCATCCAACATTTGTTGGATCATCGAAAAAGCAAGAGAATTCCAGAAAAACATCTATTTCTGCTTTATTGACTCTGCCAAAGCCTTTGACTGTGTGGATCACAACAAACTGTGGAAAATGCCTAAAGAGATAGGAATACTGGACGACCTGACCTGCTCCTGAGAAATCTGTATGCAGGTCAGGAAGCAACAGTTAGAACTGGACATGGAACAATAGACTGCTTCCAAACTGGGAAAGGAGTACGTCAAGGCTGCGTATTGTCACCGTGCTTATTTAACTTATATGCAGAGTACATCATGAGAAAGGCTGGGCTGGAAGAAGCACAAGCTGGAATCAAGATTGTCGGGAGAAATATCAATAACCTCAGATATGCAGATGATACCGCCCTTATGGTAGAAGGTGAAAAAGAACTAAAGAGCCTCTTGATGAAGGTGAAAAAGGAGAGTGAAAAAGTTGGCTTAAAGCACAACATTCAGAAAACGAAGATCATGGCATCTGGTCCCATCACTTCATGGGAAATAGATGGGGAAACAGTGGAAACAGTGACAAACTTTTTTTTTTTGGCGGGGGGCTCCAAAACACTGCAGATGATGACTGGTGCCATGAAATTAAAAGACACTTGCTCCTTGGAAAAAAAGTTATGACCAAGCTAGACTGCATATTAAAAAGCAGAGACATTACTTTGCCAACAAACATCCGTCTAATCAAGGCTATAATTTTTTTAGTAGTCATGTATGGATGTGAGAGTTGGACTATAAAGAGAGCTGAGTGCCAAAGAATTGATGCTTTTGAACTGTGGTGTTGGAGAAGACTCTTGAGAGTCCCTTGGACTGCAAGGAGATCCAACCAGTCCATCCTAAAGGAAATCAGTCCTGAATATTCATTGGAAGGACTGATGCTGAAGCTGCAACTCCAATACTTTGGCCACCTGATGCAAAGAAGTGACTCATTTGAAAAGACCCTGATCCTGGGAAAGATTGAAGGTGGGAGGAGAAGGGGATGAGAGGATGAGATGGTTGGATGGCATCACCGACTCAATGGACATGAGTTTAAGTAAACTCCGGGTGTTGGTAATGGACAGGGAGACCTGGCATGCTGCAGTCCATGGTGTCACAAAGAGTCAGTCACGACTGAGCGACTGAACTGAACTGGATTCCACATGGGAGGGATTTTTTTGGTTTAAAAAGGATATTCCTTCAAAATCCTCTCTTCTTTTCAATGCCCAATTATACCAAACTATCACAATGATCAAATCCAATGTGCATGTGTGTGTATGAGTGTATTCAGATTGATAAATGACCAACTATCTAAATGATGATGTAATCGAAACCTTGCACTTATAAGCTGGTAAGTCAACCATGGAAAAAACCCAAATGTAAAATTAATAGAAAAAAATGACATTAAATGTTTTAACTGAAACCTTTTTCCAATTGCCCCAGTGGTTAGGAAGGTTAATGGAGGACAGTGATCTGGGAGAAAGAACAGAGCTAACCCAGAGAAGAGAGAGATGGACACTTAGGCTCGGGGAACAGCACTGAAGGAGGCAAGAGTCAGTGACCATGTTAAGATAACAAAGCAGTCAATATTTGAAAAGAGCATAGAAGAGAAGCAAGGCTCTCATTAAAATTAATGGATGAGGATGCAGGACTTAGAAGCTGTATACAGAAAAATTGCAGAGATATACTTAGAAGTAACATCAAAAAATAAAATGTGGACACCCCAGCACAGACACATGGGTAAATGTGTAATATAGCTGTGTTTGTGTATTAGGGTACGTGTGTATACATATGCATGGGTATGTGTCTGTATATACCTTAAACTTAATGAAAATGAATCCTTCAGCCACTGTTGAAACGTACATCAGATCAACATTGCTCGACTATAACAGTCAAGTTTCTGAAGACCAAGATGGGAAGAACAAGAGTGTCTGAGCTCATCTTTTTAATTTATTTTTACTTATTTCATTTATTTGACAGCACCAGGTCTCAGTTGTGGCATGCAGGATCGTCCAGTTACAGCATGTGAGCTCTAGTTCCCTGACCAGGGATGGAACCTGGGCCCCTCCACTAGGAGTGTGGAATCTTGGCCACTGGACCATCAGGGAAGTTTCTAAATCACTTTTTTTTAACCAGCCTAAGTCCTGTTTTGGTGTGTTCTTTATCATAAAAACTTAGGGTATTTATAATGTCAAGAGAAGATACAGTTTTTATTTTTAGGATTGTATTTATTGGTACGAAGGAAAAATTCCACATTATTCAATGATTATTTTCAAAGCATTTCTGCATATTTCGTTGGTTTCTCCCAATATAAATATATTACAAACACCTTGGTTTAGAAGCTGCTTCTCATTTGCTATTTTAATTCTATATACTACATCTCATAATAGGTTGCACACAGATCTGATTAATACATGTTGGGGCTGCTCATTACTGCTCTGGGACAGTTTTTAGCTCTTTTGTACTCTTCAGTGTATTCAAGAATAAGAAATAACTGCGTATTTAGATCAACTTGATAGCTTGGTAAAGAATCCGCTTGCAATGCATGAGACCCCAGTTCAATTCCTGGTTACCCACTCCAGTATTCTGGCCTGGAGAATTCCATGGACTATGCAGTCCATGGGATTGCAAAGACTCGGAAATGACTGAGTAACTTTCACTTTAATTTATTATGTTAATTTTGACATCACAACATTAGTTCATTGCTACCATGGATGTTCCATGTCCTATGAATGTTCAAGACAGTAAAAATGTACTAATTAACTAGTCCATCAACCACAAGGCCTGAAATCCACAGTGAGCTACTTTTGGCCTGCAGTGTCCCTTTAGGGAAAATATCAACAACTGTCATTCTTGATATATTAAATACTGTGTCTAAACCTACACAAAAAATAAACCCTCCAGGATTCTTGTATGTCTTTCTATCACTTTAAAACAGTGTGTATGTATGTGTGTATGCCCACATGTGTGTGTGTGTGTGTCCAGATTTTTATTCCCCTACAGGAAACCTAAGTTTTGCCTGCAGAGGACGTATATACTGAGCGGGACATGCGCAGATCAGTTTAGTATTAGACTGCAGCCTGGGAATGCTGGTGTTGCCTGCCCACCGATATCTGGAGGATATGACCTGCTGGGAGCTGTCCTTTCTCATCATTCAGGACAGCTGAGGGCTGGGTACTATATTGTTCTACAACTGAGTGATAAGAGACATAGGTTTAAAGGCTTGATCACTCCTATTTTAAAACTAGGAGTATCCCTGTTAAAACCTTTATAAACATGTCCATCAACTCAGCAATCACAGAGTTCAGAGTCAACAACTAAAAAGAGTATAGAAAGAGAGGAAGATCCTTGTTTGTTTACCGTTTTGCCATGTACTTTCAAAATACAATGGTGGGAGAGGGTTAGGTCTAATTTTTCCCATAGATACTCCTTAGGGAATACCTTTGCACAGAACAAAATAGTCTTTTTATGACTCAATGGAAATAGAATCTGTAGTATTATTTTAGCTTAAATGTGATTAGGTGGGAACACTCTTTTGTTATTTGTTTCCTGTACTCTAAAGGTGGTGTATAATATAATCTTGTTTCACATGGCTTTCTCTTTGACAAATGGGAATGATTAATTTATCTTTAACAAAAGTTGAAAAATTTACCCACACATCTCTAGGTAGACCTCTATTTTTATTAATCGATGAAAGTATTTTATTTCAAAGAACTAAAAGTACTTAAAAATTCTCCTTGTCATTCTAATATTCCTGTCAGGTAACTTAGGCAGGCATTAGAAAGCATTCTGTCCTTTTCTACAGAGAACAAATGTGACCTGAGCACTTTATACATATTCTTATACACAGGGATGGAGGATTAATTACAAGAACAGATGTTCCTAAATATGGCTTTTTGAAAGCAGCATGTGGCATGGATAATAGAGGGTGAGAAGGATTGTCTTTTATCAAGGTTATGCTCAGAAGCCCAAATCAGAAGCTGGCTTCTAACAAAAATAAATAATTATCAAAATTTGTGTTTAGTTCTCCTGTCCTTGCTATTTTATAGTATTTTACTTCTCCAGGTAATCCCTTATTTCACTGTTGCACTTTTCCTACTCATTATAATCCCTCTCTGCAAGTCAGCTTTAAGTTAATATGTTATCTGTCTCAGGGACAATTCTAATCTTAAATTTTTCTCATAAATAAACAAAGAGTTGTTACATGTTAATGAAATTATAAGCATGAGGCAATGCGAAATTTTGGTCTCACTTATTCTCAAAATCACAAAATTATTTCCATGAATTCCACAAAATATAAAGTAAGCTTTTGCATAAACAATACCCTTTCCATCCATGCTGCATTTATATACTGTAAGGTTTTTTGTTTTTTTTTTTTTTTGTCCTGTTGCTTTCCTGATAATTACTAAAGTGCCTTTCAACAAAATGTATATAAACATTTACATTTAAACAAAAATGCAAAACAAGAGTAATCATTATATTGACGGGAAGGAGTTTCACAAGGTACTCTAAAGTTAAGATTATCTTCTTCCACTGGTTGTGAATATAAATGCAAAATGATTAGAGTAATAGTATAGGTATAAAAATTTAGAAAATATCCATCGGTCCACTGGCCATGAAACTACATTCCACAGTACACGCCAAATTCTGAAGACCTAGTATATATTATTCTCTCTGGAATATAACTTCTGTTTAGCTAATTTAGAAACGACAGAATAAGGGTCTTATTGATGATATCAAAGTCTGCTGCTGCTAAGTCGCTTCAGTCGTGTCCGACTCTGTGCAACCCCAGAGACAGCAGCCCACCAGGCTCCCCTGTCCCTGGGATTCTCCAGGCAAGAACACTGGAGTGGGTTGCCATTTCCTTCTCCAGTGCATGAAAGTGAAAAGTGAAAGTGAAGTCGCTCAGGAGGTACAAGAATTCCCCAATATTAAAACAATATCTCCACTAGGAAAAGAAGAGAAATTTGTCAACATTACTTGCTTCATTTTCTAACCTTGATTTTTTGTTATTCTATAAAAACTTGTAAACTACACGTTTAATATTCTGGACAAGCGGTGAACAGTCCATGGGATTCTCCAGGCCAGAATACTGGAGTGGGTAGCCATTCCCTTCTCCAGGGGATCTTCCCAACCCAGGGATTGAACCCAGGTCTCCTGCATTGCAGGCAGATTCTTTACCAGCTGAGCCATCAGGGGAGCCCAGTGAAATATTAGTCTTATAAATAGGGTTGATATGAGATTGGAACACCATATAGAAAAGACACTATTATTTATAGACTTCCTCCAAATACCATTTATGTTGACAAAATTGCTTGCAGCAGGACTGCCAGAGATGGCACTTCACAACATGGATGTGAATTTAGTGGTCGGAAACTAAACCTGCAATTTTTACCTGATGCCACCAGGTGGTAGTGGTGCCCTGTACTGTGCTGTGCTTAACCGCTCAGTGTCCGACTCGGGGACGCCATGGACTGCGGCCCGCCAGGCTCCTCTGTCCACAGGGATTCTCTAGGCAAGAACACTGGAGTGGGTTGCCATGCCCTCCTCCAGGGGATCTTCCCTACCAGGGATCGAACCCAGGTCTCCCGCATTGCAGATGGATTCTTTACCATCTGAGCCATAAGAGAAGCCCAGTAAGTACCTTAATCACAGCTAATGGGTTCACTTCAGACATAAGTATCAGGCATAATTGAAAAAGAATAAACATGCTATTCTTTTTTTAAAGAAAATCAAGAGAGATAGCTTCTTGGTAAGATGTAATATAAAAATAATTATATTGTATTTAGAACAAAACTTGCTGAAAGACGTCAACTACTTGTGGTTTTCAATGGTCATGTAATCTCTCCCATAGGGCCAAAAATGTACATTTTTTTTTCAGGCAGAAAGTTTAAAAACAAGAATAGTTTATTTGTTTGTTTGTCTTTTTAAATCCTGATAAAAGCCAAGACACACAGTGTTAGTTGGTTTAAGCCACTATTTCTCAAGATGTGGTTTGAAGACATCTCTATTCTTTGGGGTTATTCAACATGCAGATTCCTGGGCGTCACTTCAGGTCAGCTTTGGGAGACAAAGAATATGTGTGTGTGCATGTGTGTGTGTATGAGTGTGTATTTTATAATATGTGTGTATTATATATATATATTTAAGTAAGAGGATCTCCAAGTAATTTTTATGCACACAATTTTGTGAACTCATAATTTAAGTATTTTAAGAAGTTTCATATGCTATTTTAAATTTTTTTCCCTGAAATATTCTTTCTCCTATGCAGTTTTGAATAATAACAAAAACAGAAGATCAAAACATACACATTTATTTTTCACAATAGTAACTGTATAAACATATATAAGCATACATCACAAATAAGTATACTGTTTTTTTTTTAATGTTTCTGCCCAGGCTCTAACTGTGCGATCTTGATTTCTGTATCATAAGAGCAATTGGCTGGTAAATCGATCAGACAAAGGTGGAATGGAAGCTAGAGGTGAGATGAAATAAATTCTTGGGCAAAGTCATGGCAATAGGAGATGGTCAGTGAACATTTTTAAAAGTTTTGGAAATCTTAATTCCAGTCCTGACCTTCTGCATATAACTCTGATTGAAGCATGACTTAAAAACCTGTTTCAGGAAAACGTCACAATTCATTCTGATGCACAGTCTTAGTTAAAACACTATTATAGAAGGAAGTTGGAAACAGAATATTATCATAGGAGTTTAGGCAAAACACAGAATTAGGCATTGCACTGATACTGAATAGACTGCTGTACAAAGCAGTGTATCGGTCAAAAAGGAAGAGCTGAGATATTGTCACAAGAAAACTACAAATGCTAGAGAAATAGGGTAATTTCTCCTGCTAAGAGTAAGAACTGGGTCTAGATTTCAGGATAAAACTGAGCCTTCAGATATGAGACAAACAGCCCTTGATACAGGAATTGAATGAGATTTGGGTTATTAATCAGAGAGTCAAAGAGATCATTTCAATAACCTCTTCTAGAATTATTTCATTAGAGAAAATTCACTGTTCAAGAGCCTGAAAAATCACTAATGAGTTAAATTAACAGAAGATTGGAAAAGGATGCACAAGTTTTTAATTATAGGTTTTATTTAGAAAATACCCTCAATTTTAACCTGCTCTGAATCAGTGTGCAAACAAAACCACAAGCAGCTCTTCCTGGCCCACACCGCAACTGATCCACAGATCCCAGTCCATCAATCTTCACGCCTTTCTCTCGCTGTGTTCAGTTGACTTTAAACGGACCAATGATCAACAAATGCCTACTAGCTCAATATTTAGACAAGCAAACCCAAAATAACTGCCTCTAAGTTCGCCAGTGTTTATAGTAAGTAAAGCAGCAAAGTGTATAAAATAGGGCACTCTAAGTGTCCTTAGTTTGTTTTTCCATTAAAAACGCTTTATGTTGATTGCACAGTGAAATGAAGTTTGTTATCCTCTTGTATCTAGCTTGGATACCAGCTGACAGTTGGCCGTTTCTCAGCTAAATCTGACAGAATTATTGCCCTTGGAATTTTATCTGCTCCTCAAAAGAAGCCTCTTGTTACACAGGTGTTGTGTGTTATACCGCATCGTATGTCCTTACCTCAACAACACATGGCCTTTCCCTCATGGCAAAGTCCATGTCCTCTTTTTCCTGAAGAAACTGAATAAGGAGGTGATTAAAATTCAGCGTCACACCTGACATCCCATTCCCATATTTCCCACATGGTGCTTTGGTGGGGGTAAAAGTTTCAGACAAGAAGCACTGAGAGAAGCCCCACGAAGGCGACGTCAGCGCACTGGAGACTCTTGTTGGCAATCTTCTGGTCAAGAGGCAGCAGCAGAGCAGTGAAAGTGGGGCCATTTTCTGAATGCATCATGTTCTCATTTTCATTCATTCACCTGCACGCACAAAAAGCACTTGTTCATAAATATTACTGAAATGTTTGGATAGGAAGACAATGAGATTAGAGTAAGAGCAGGGGACTTCCCTGGTGGTTGAGTGATTAAGAATCCACCTTGCGATGCAGGGGATGCAGGTTCAGTCCCTGGCCAGGGAACTAAAATCCCACATGCCACAGAGCAACTAACTGCATGTTCTGCAACTACTGAGCCCACTCCACAGCTAGAGATCCACAAGGAAAGATCCCGCATGACACAACAAATATCCTATGCGCCAAAACTAAGACCCAATACACCAAATAAATGAATATTATTTTTTTAAAAAGAGTAAGAGCAGAATGGTAAAGATAAATGCCCTCAACTCACCCTTTCAGTTAATATTTTTTGGAAAGAGAAAAAAGACATATGAGCCAAATTATCCTTTACCAACTAAATGATAATAATACTAAAACTCAGAAAAAAAATATTGACTGCTTGTAAATTGCAAAATCACATCCTTGGCTATATGAGAGGCAGATAAAGAAGAAAGGAAAAGGCTAGAATTTAATTATATGTTTTCTTGTTCTCCAAGTGTTTCACACATCATGTTATGTCATATGCATGAGGAACTCAAAAGCCTCTTGATGAAAGTGAAAGTGGAGAGTGAAAAAGTTGGCTTAAAGCTCAACATTCAGAAAACGAAGATCACGGCATCCGGTCCCACCACTTCATGGGAAATAGATGGGGAAACAGTGGAGACCGTGTCAGACTTTATTTTTCTGGGCTCCAAAATCACTACAGATGGTGACTGCAGCCATGAAATTAAAAGATGCTTACTCCTTGGAAGGAAAGTTATGACCAACCTAGATAGCATATGAAAAAGCAGAGACATTACTTTGCCAACAAAGGTTCGTCTAGTCAAGGCCATGGTTTTTCCTGTGGTCATGTATGGATGTGAGAGTTGGACTGCGAAGAAGGCTGAGCGCCGAAGAATTGATGCTTTTGAACTGTGGTGTTAGAGAAGACTCTTGAGAGTCCCTTGGACTGCAAGGAGATCCAACCAGTCCATTCTAAAGGAGATCAGCCCTGGCTGTTCTTTGGAAGGAATGATGCTAAAGCTGAAGCTCCAGTACTTTGGCCACCTCGTGCAAAGAGTTGACTCATTGGAAAAGACTCTGATGCTGGGAGGGATTGGGAGCAGGAGGAGAAGGGGACGACAGAGGATGAGATGGCTGGATGGCATCACTGACTCGATGGACGTGAGTCTGAGTGAACTCCAGGAGTTAGTGATGGACAGGGAGGCCTGGTGTGCTGTGATTCATGGGTTCACAAAGAGTCGGACACGACTGAGCGACTGATCTGATTTGATCTGATCACTTCAAAAAGTTTGGAAATTCAACTGCAGACACTGAATATGTATTGCCAAGTATTTCCTTATAAAGAACAAGAGAAATTGTTTTCATATGTACTGCAGAAGCTTTAAAAAAAAACACATCCCAAATGAAAGATGCAAACAAAATATTTTACTTTCACTTAATAGGTTTTAAAACAGTGTCAGTAATAATGCATATTTTTAAAACACATTGACCATATGAAATGTGCAACAAAATACTAAGTCTTCTCCCCTTCTCATCTCCAGTTCCAATTCCATGAGTTTAATGTGTACCCATGCAGTTTACTGTGGGAAACTGCATATTATTATAGCTTTAATTTGCATTTTCCTGGCCACTAATAAGAATGAATTATTTTATATTTATTAGTTATTTAAAATATGCTGACAATCTCTCAATTCAAAGTTATCATCTTCTGATTCTTCATTAAAAGTAGAAAGTAGAGATCCTTAATTAACAGTATCAGATTTTTTAACACTCAAAGAACCACCTATAAATATCTAAAGTTGAGATCCAAATTTAGTTATATAGACAGTTCTATTACTGAAGATTACAGTTTACCATAGAACTAGTGCTTTTAGAATTTAAAAACAAAGTATAGGTGTTAAATTATCCACATGTGCTATGTAGTTATATTTATATATATGAGATAGCACAATATCTGTAATCTCAGATATATATTTAGTTAAAGATAACTTCCTATCTGCAATTGTCAAAAATTAGATATTAATACAAACTGGAAAATAAAATTCAAAAGAAGTGTTTCTTAAAGTGTGATCCAAGAATCACCTGCATCAAATCAACAGGGGTGGTTCTTAAAGAAACTGATTTCTATTTCCTATTCCAGACCCACTAATAATAATTTTCTGGGAGATGATCTGGAAGGTGCATTTTATTAACAACCTATGTTATTTTTATGTAGCTCAGGTTTTAAAAATCATGTGATTTGAAGGACTAATGTGATAGGTGTGTTTGTTTAATTGAGACAAAAAGTAATCTAACATGAAAGCTAATTTTGGAAAGAAATACCAGAATACTTTAAAAAGTGAAAATACTTTTGCCACAAACATAAGCTTATATTAATAAGTATTAAAGTGTCTGTAGGTACTAATGGCTTTTCTTAGAAGATCACCAAAATAAATACTAAAATATTTTAAGAGATTTTAATGTTATTATAAAATAACTAAACAAAATATTTTCTCAATTTTTAAATTTTAAATAACCAAAGTATATGTTATTTACTAGAAAAGAATAGTAAAAACTAAAGGACATTGCTTTAAACAACCAAGGAGCAAGACTTAGATTTGGGTTACCTGTTTAACTATGTGAGCTATTTATTAATCTTAACTTCAGTTCTCTGACCTCAGTTAAATAATCTGTAAAGTAGGAATTGTGGTTCTGTGTCAGAGAGCTATCTTGGTCCATGAAAAGCCCTTTGTTAGCTGTCAAGTGTTGACTGTTGTTATTATTTTAACAATTCAGTAACACTCTTAAATAGGACTTTAACAAGAAAGTCATTGGCAAGATGGCACAATAGGAGGTTCCAACCCTCATCTCAAAATGGACGTCTCCCCACAGAAACACTGATTTGGCAACCAGTCACAGCAGAGATATCAATAACCTCAGATATGCAGATGACACCACCCTTATGGCAAAAAGTGAAGAAGAACTAAAGAGCCTCTTAATGAAAGTGAAAGAGGAGAGTGGAAAAGTTGGCTTAAAGCTCAACATTCAGAAAACTAAGATCATGGCATCTAGTCCCATCACTTCATGACAAATAGACAGAAACAGTGGAAATAGTGGCTGACTATTTTTCTGGGCTCCAAAATCACTGCAGATGGTGTTTGCAGCCATGAAATTAAAAGACGCTTACTCCTTGGAAGGAAAGTTATGACCAACCTAGATAGCATATTGAAAAGCAGGGACATTACTTTGTCAACAAAGGTCCATCTAGTAGTCAAGGCTAAGGTTTTTCCAGTGGTCATGTATGGTTGTGAGAATTGGACTATAAAGAAAGCTGAGCACCAAAGAATTGATGCTTTTGAACTGTGGTGTTGGAGAAGACTCTTGAGAGTCCCTTGGACAGCAAGGAGATCCAACCAGTCCATCCTAAAGGAGATCAGTCCTGGGTGTTCATTGGAAGGGCTGATGCTGAAGCTGAAACGACAATACTTTAGCCACCTGATTCACAGAGTTGACTCATTGGAAAAGACCCTGATGCTGGGAAAGATTGAGGGCAGGAGGAGAAGGCAACAATGAAGATGAGATAGTTGGATGGCATCACCAACTCAATGGACATGGGTTTGGCTGGACTCCGGGAGTTGGTGATGGACAGGGAGGCCCGGCGTGCTGTGGTTCGTGGAGTTGCAAAGAGTTGGACATGACTGAGTGACTGAACTGAACTGAACACAGCAGAGAATGTCTTTGTGGGAGCCCCAGAGTCCAACTGAGGGGGACAGCTCTCCTTTGTTCGCAATTTCCTTCATGAGGGAAAGTGAGAGCAAAGTGAATACCAGGCTTCACCAGCCCTGTGCGATGCTGCCCAGAAGGCTCACTTCTGTCTCATTCCACGTCAAACACTGAGGAGTTGGGCTTGGCCTGATCATCTCGGAACAGCTCAGAGCGGCAAGAAGCCGCAGAGGCTCACGGCAATTGATGTGATCTCAACAGCTGGGTGTGGATTCTGCTAACCTGCTCAGGGCATCCACCAAGAGGCTCACCCATGAACTCCACAGGATGACCTGCCACCTACAGAACTTCTACCAACCCCAGGTGCAGACCCCAGGAACCCAATGTGCCACTCAATGGCTGGCGCTCTACAAAACTCAAGGCATTGAATTCAAGAGCCCTGCAGGTGGCTCTGCCACCCCATGAGAACAGCACAGAGATCTCACTATCAGGTGCAGAACTTATGGCCAACTTAACTCTGCAGGATAAGGAAAAGATGTGTAACCTTGAATACTTCTGGGAATTTCCCTAGGAAATATAAAAGGGAGTCTCTCTATCAAAATTCCAATGGCATTTTCACAAAAAGAGGGGAAAAAAAAGTCCTAAAATGCTTAAAGAACCACAAAAAACCCTCAAATAGTTAAAGAAATCCTGGCGGCATCGTCATGTTTTCTGACTTCAAACTGAATTGCAAAGTTATAGTGACCAAAACTCTCTTGTCCTGGGATAAAAACAGACACATAGACCAGTAGAACAGAATCAAGATTCCAGAAATAAGTCTATACATAACAAGTCAACTAATATTTGACAAGGGAGCCAAGAATATTCAGTGAGGAAACAACAGTCTCTTCAATAAGTGGTGTTGGGAAAATCGAACAGTAACATACAAAAAAAAAAAAAAAAAAAAAAAAAGAAAGAAATTGGAGCCCTCTCTTACACCACTCACAAAAAATGAACTCAGAATGGATTTTGACTTAAATGTGAGGCCTGAAATCATAAAATCTCTGGGAGAAAAACTAGGAGGAAGTTCCTTGGCATTGGTCTCAACAGTTCTTTTTTCTTTTTTTTGATACTGAAAGCACAGGCAATAAAAGCAAAAACCCACAAGTTTGACCACATCAAACGAGGAAATTTCTGCACAGTAAAAGAAACCATTAAAAAATGAAAAGGCAATCTATGAAATGGGGGAAAATATTTGTAAACCATCAACCAATAAGTGGTTAATATTCAAAATATAAGAAACTCATAAAACTCAATAGCCAAAAAAAAAATCTAATAATCCACTTAAAAAATGGGCAAAGGATTCCAACAGACATTTTCCCAAAGAAGATATACAGATACATAAAAAGAAGCCCAACATCACTAGTCATCAGGGAATGCATATCAGAACTTCAGTGATGTATCACCTCACACATGTTTGAGTGGCTATTATCAAAAACACAGGAGATGACAAGAGTTGGCAAGGGTGTGGAGAAAGAGAACTAGTGCACTCTTGGACTGTAAATTGGCTCAACCACTATGCAAAACAGTGTGGAGGTTTCTCAGAATATTTCAAATATAGAACTACCATATGATCCAGCAGTCTTATTTCTTGAGTACATACCCAAAGGAAATGAAGTCCCTCTCTCTAGGGGATTTCTGCACTGCCGTGGTTATTTCAGCATTATTCACAATAGCCAAGACACAGAAACAAGTATCCACTGGTGGATGAATGGATAAAGAATATGTGGCATACACTTATAATGGAATATTATTCAGTTATGAGAAAGAAGGAAATACTGACATTTGTGACAATATGGATGCATCTTGAGGACATTATGTTAGTGAAATAATTTAGACAATCATTGTCTCAAGAAAGACGAACCCTGTTTGATTTCACTTATGCGTGAAATCTAAGGAAGTCAAACTCAGAAACAGAGAGTAGGTTGGTGGCTGCCAGGTGCATCAGAGTAGGGGAAAGGAGATGCTGTTCAAAGGGTACAATCTTCCAGTTATGAGTACATTCTGGTAATCTAATGTATAGCATGGTGATTGTAATGAACAATACTGTACTGCACATTTGAATGTTTCTACAGAGCAGATCTTAAAAATTCTCACCACACACACCAGAAGGTAGTTATGTGAGGTGACAGATGTGTTCACCTTCCCATTTGGTAATCATTTCACAATATATGTGTGTATCAAATCATGTTATACACTATAAACATACAACATAAATCAAATGTGCAACTATAAATCAAATCAAGTTGTACACTACAAACATATACAAAGTCATACATCAGTGAAAGTTGCTCAGTCATGTCCGACACTTTGAGACCCATGGACTATACAGTCCATGGAATTCTCCATGCCAGAATACTGGAGTGGGTAGCCTTTCCCTTCTCCAGGGGATCTTCCCAGCTCAGGGATTGAACCCAGGTCTCCTGCATTTCAGGTGGATTCTTTACCAGCTGAACCACAAGGGAAACCCTATGTGTCAAATATACCTCAATAAAGTTGCTGGGGAAAAAAAGACAGATTTCTAAAGAAAATCTAATATCTTAAAGTTCCTGAATCATATATAAATGTTTGAGGCAAACATTTCTTTTATTTTTTTTTTACATGATTTGCTTTCTTGTATTCTTAAGATCTAGGACAGAGATTAGAAAGTAAGGAGCCTACTTACGTTTATCCCAAGAGAGTAGGTAGAGATGTATTATTGATGATAAACTTTGCACTTCTTGCAAAATCACTAATTCAAACATCTCCATTTCTGACCACAAATGCCAATCTTTTGGGTTTGCTCAGGTCAGTTCAGTCACTCAGTCGTGTCTGATTCTTCGCGACCCTATGGACTGCAGCACACCAGGCTTTCCTGTCCATCACCAACTCCCAAAGCCTGCTCAAACTCACGTTCATCCAGTTGGTGATGCCATCCAACCATCTCATCTTCTGTCATCCCCTCTCCTTCTGCCTTCAATCTGTCCTAGCATCAGGGTCTTTTCATTAGTCACTTCTTCTCACCAGGAGGGCAAAAGTATTGGAGTTTCAGCTTCAGCATCAGTCCTTCCAGTGAATATTCAGGACTGATTTCCTTTAGGATGGACTGGTTGGATCTCCTTGCAGTCCAAGAGACGCTCAAGAGTCTTCTCCAACACCACAGTTCAAAAGCATCAATTCTTTGGCATTCAGCCTTCTTTATGGTCCAATTCTCACATCCATACATGACTACTGGAAAAACCATAGCTTTGACTAGACAGACCTTTGTTGGCAAAGTAATGTCTCTGCTTTTTAATATGCAGTCTAGCTTGGTCATAGCTTTTCTTCCAAGGAGCAAGCATCTTTTAATTTCATGGCTGCAGTCACCATCTGCAGTGATTCTGGAGCCCCCCAAAATCGGGTTTGCTAGCCCAACTCCCTCTTCCATGAGCTCAGTGGTAGAAAGCAATTTGTCTTCTGTATTTACTCCCACTCTTTAATTGCTGGATCCCCATCAAGTTTAGATTTCATGGTTTATTACGACAATTACTGTATTATTGATTCTCACATTTTCTTTGTTCTTCTGTTTTTGTAATTACATCTATTGGCAACACTTTATTTCTATATGAAACGATACGTCCACCTTATCTGTACTTGAAGGCAGGCCACTGGATGCTGCTGGAGCAGGTCCCACAAAGGATATCTTTGGTGTCTTTACAAACTAACTCATGTGCCTCAAATACTGTCAAGCAATTCTATTGCAGGATTTAATTCAATGCACTCCCCTACCTCATACACATTAGCTTTGCACACTTTCTTTTCTCCTTAGCTCATAACACCTCCACCTTGCCCCCTCATTCTAAGCAAATATTCTCACCTCCTACTTCAGAGAAAAAAACATCAATGGAATGCAAGTCCCTTAATTTTCCATGGGCAGACATCCATATCTACTAGCAATTGCGGCCCTAAACCCTCCTTTTGTACTTGTTAAGGTGCACCTCCTTCCTTTTAGGGCCCAAGCACCTTTCTTATTCTGGATCCTACCCTCTGCCCTCTTTTCAGAAAGCTTTCCCCTTTAAATACCCCTTCTCGTGTGTATGTACCCCTTCTCTTCAAACCTCTCTTGCCCTGCAACATATTCCCGTGAGAAATATGCAGGTCCTTCTTCCACCTTAAAAATCCCTTGACCTCACATTTCATTCCATCCATGGTCAAACTCACCCATTCCTTTCATAATTACACTTCAGGAAATTTTCTGCCCTTAAGGTCTCCATTTCCTTACCTCCTATGCATTCCTTAACCCATTCAAGTTTGACTTCTGTTCGTATCACTCTGTTGAAATGACTGTTGCTAAACTTCCCAAGGACAAGGATTGCCATATCGCTGAGCCACTTTCACTGGAAAAGCAGGCTTCAGGGAGACAGTCCTGGACAAGTTGGAGCAGTGGTTTCCTTACAACTAGTACATTTTGTCCTCATCATATTTCTCAGCAGTATTCCACTGGCCACTCCCTTGTCTTTCAATAAATCCCTCCTTACTCTCTCCCCATTCATTCTTATTTCCTTGAATATCAGATAATAGAGTCCCACAAAGCTGCTTTAAGCACCAGTCCTTTCCTAGTGTATATTCTGATTATGTAACTCCATCAGTTCCTGTGGCTTGCATCTCTACATCAATGGCATTTAAAGTTACATATCCAGACTAGACTTCTCTGGGCATCACAGGCACAGAAAATTAGTTGACAGTTTCAGTGGGAAGTTTCACATGTATACTGAGACATGAGGATAGTCCATACAGGCAAATAATTTGGCATTTCTTTTAGTGTTCTTTAAATATTTGTTTATTGTCTTGCTCATGAGAGGAAGAACTCTTACTAAAATACTATGTAGAAACATTTATCTACTAAATCATTTTATCTAGATTATTTGAAAACAACTAATAATAACTCTCCCACCATTGGTGTTTTTTTTTTTTCCCCCTCTTGAGCATTTCAAACATCTTTATTAGAAGCAACAAAAATTTAAAGAGATTTAGTAACTTCATCTTGGAGAGTATAGAAACACCAAGATTCTCAATGGCATTGAGGCCTGACTCATTATTGCTTCTCTGTGGTCCTTATTAAAAGGAAAGTGGAATTACTGATTACTCTGTCAATTTCTTCATATCAAAAATTACTTAAATATTTGAAGAAAATTTAGAATAATAGAAGTTAGAAGCAATGACTCTAATATAGGTCACATAGCAATGTGGAGGCACTTGAATCTTAAAATTTAGTTCCCATGAGATAACCAACAGAGAAAAATCTTTACTTACAGGAAAATATGTACATAGGTACAGACATAGAAGTATCTACTCTTATTGAAGCATACTCTTCCCCAGGTACTATAGCAGAGGTTTTATATTAATATAAGTTGGTAATAAATTAACCAAGTTTTGATGTTGCAAAGATCTGAGTTTAAAATCCCATGTTATCACTTCTTAATACGAATACTTTGGACACCTATGTTTTTGATTTCCCCAAGAATCATTTGCCTCCTATAAATGAAGAACAGATTTTATTTTCTTGGGTTCCAAAATCAGTGTGGACAGTGACTATAGCCATGAAATTAAACAATTCTTTCTCCTTGGAAGGAAAGCTATGACAAACCTAAACAGCATATTAAAAAGCAGAGACATCGCTTTGCCAGCAAAGGTCTGTATAGCCAAAGCTGCTGCCTTCTATGAGGTTGCACAGAGTTGGACACAACTGAAGCGACTTAGCAGCAGCAGCAGCATGACTTTTCCAATAGTCATGTACGGATGTGAGAGTTGGACCATAAAGAAGGCTGAGCACTGAAGAATGGATGCTTTTGAACTGTGGTTGTGGAAAAGACTCTTGAGAGTCCCTTCGACTGTAAGAAGTTCAAACCAGTCAATCCTAAAGAAAATCAATCCTGAGTATTCATTAGAAGGACTGATGCTGAAGCCCCAATAGTTTGGCCACCTGATGTGAAGAGCAGACTCATTGGAAAAGATCATGATGATCAGAAAGATTGAAGGTCAAAGTAGAAGGGGGTGGCAGAGGATGAAATGGCTTGATAGCATTACTGACTCAATGGACATGAATTTGAGCAAACTCTGGGAGATAGTGGAGGACAGAGGAGCATGGTGGGCTACAGTCTCTGGGCTCGAAAAGAGTGAGACATGACTTAGAGACTGAACAACAACATCAACAACAATGAAGAAATTATATAAATGAGGTTGCTGAGAGATTTAAGATTGTATGCAAAGCACTTGATAAAGTGCCTGGCACATAGTCCATAATAACAGGCTTTATCATCCTCTTCAACAGCAGAAGCAGCTGATATTATCCCTGGATGTGCTTCAGTCATCATTGTATTTCATATGTATCTTCATACCACTCCTATGTATTAGCTTATCATTCCCACTGTCCTTGAGGAAACTGAGGCTCGAGGTAATCCAGCTAATAGTTGGACACAGGCGGAGTTGAATCCATGTGTGTCCAACTACAGAGCCCCTGCTCTCTCCATAGCACCGTGCATATACAGTGTAACTTGTCCTGATTTAGAGAACTGACTTCTCTTCTCCAAAGCAATTTGCACATATCTTTGCTCATACCAATTCTCTGATCTACTGACTCATTTGGGCAAAACAAGAATTTTCTGTGCCAATGAAATAAAGAATTGGGGCCAGAGAGATATATGTACCAGTGTGGCTGTATCAAGATATATGTACCAGTGTGGCTTCCCAGGTTGCTCAGTGGTAAAAGAATCTGCCTGCCAATGCAGGAGACACGGGTTCGATCCCTGGGTTGGAAGATCTCCTGGAGCAGGGAATGGCAACCCATTCCAGTTTTCTTGCCTGGAAAATCCCATGGACAGAAGAGCTTGACAGGCTGCAGTCCATGGGGTCACACAGAATCAGACATGACTGCACACACACACACATATGTACCAGTGCCTCATTAAGAAGAAAGCTACTGATACACTCATATGATTACATATACAAACCCACATCATCAAGTCCATATTACAGTATATCTTTTAGAGATAAAGTACAATGCACTCAACAACAAAATTATCATGTAAAATTATAAATGTAGAGGGAAAGACTTATTACTTTGAATCCTTTACTTTTCTACAATCTTTTTTTTTTTGAGGTTCTAGTTTTTAACAGTTTCTAATTTGTGCAATCTTAAATTCCCCTAGAGAAGTCATCTGTAGTACAAGGATGTTCTGCTTTGTTGAAAAATAAAACAGCATTATATAATTGAGGCATCATTTATGTAACCAAAGTTGCTGGAGCTTGCTACTACCACAGGGCAAAGCCTCAAGAAAGCATCTAAAAATGTACAGCAGACAGAGTTATCAATAGAGAAACAAAGCTGTGCCTAGAGTACCTTCCTGCCAGGGAAGAATCAGGATGATTACACTTCTCCCAAGCTATACAGATTAAGATCTACAAGGCAGGATTTAATGCCACCTAAAATTGTAACTGCATGTTACTGCATGCATAGCTTTGTTGTCAACAATTCAAAAGCAGTTAAATTTTTCCAAGCTAATATATGTGTTTTCATGTATACATTCACCTTGTACAACCTGGAATAGTAGTGAATAAGAAATAAAAGATGACTTATGTTTATTTCAGGTCCCGGCAGTCTGTTTAAATGTGTGAGTTCCACTGGTACTTTATTTCATCGGTTTAATAAAAACTTTAGTGGATTTTTTTTTTCTGTGCTAAAGCAAACTCTTTCAAACAATACTTAAACCACAGGCATAAGTAGACAAAACAGAAAGAGTCTTTTTTGTTAAGCCACACCAGTTCTACTCTTGGAATGCAACTGGTAAACACACAGGAAGGAAGAGTATCTTTCAGTCTTCCTGAGGTGTTCTTAATTATATGTTAAAGTTCTCTGCATACTTCATCACTTCAGTACTTGCCTAGAGACTGACAAATCTATCAGAGTAACATATTTTGCAAATCAAATGTAGAAAACCAAGACATGTTACATCAAATAAAAGTCTATCTTGCAAACAAGTTGTTTTGGAAATGTGGAATGTGAAAGCGAAGTCACTCAGTCGTGTCTGACTCTTTGTGACCCCATGGACTGTAGCCTACCAGGCTTCTCCATCCATGGAATTTTCCAGGCAAGAGTACTGGAATGGGGTGCCATTTCCTTCTCCAGGGGATCTTCCTGACCCAGGGATTGAACCTGGGTCTCCCATATTGCAGGCAGATGCTTTACTGTCTGGGCTATCATAAGGCTCCAGATTTTCATTGGCGTTTTTTCCCAGTCTTAGGAGAAATAGTTGACATATACCACTGTATATGTTTAAGACACATTGCAATGACTTGCTTTACATATATTATGAAATGATTATTACTACAGGTTCAGCTAACATCATCATCTTATATAGATACAGAAAAATAAAAAAATTTTCTCCTTGTTATGAGAATTCTTAGGACTTACTCTCTTAACTTTCCTATATATTACACAGCAGTGTTAATTATAGTTATCACATTGTACATTATATTCTCAGTACTTATTAATCATATCTGGAAATCTGTGACTTTGACCACCTTTCTTCAATTTCTCCTCTCCTCATCCTCTGTCTCCAGTAACCACATCCCATCTCTTTCTATGACCCTGCTTTTTTATTTTCTTTAGATTCCACATATAAGTGAGATCATGTAGTATCTGGCTTTCTCTGTCCAACTTATTTCACTTAGCATAAGGTCTTCAAGGTCCCTCCATTTTGTATAAGTGGTAGGATTTGCTTGGTTTTTGTGGATGAGTAATATTTCGTTGTGTATATAGACAACAACTCCGTTACCCATTCAGCCATCAATGTATGCTTAGGTTGTTTCTGTCTCCTGGCTATTGTAAATAATGCTGCTATGAAAGTGGGGATGCAGGTATCTTTTGGAGTCAAGGTTTTCATTTTCTTTGGATATATTCCCAGAAGTAGAATTGCTGAATCATAAGATAGTTCTATTTTTAATTTGAAGATCTTTTATTCTGTTTTACATAGTGGCTGTTCCAATTTATAATCCCAACAACAGTGCACAAGGGTTCCCTTTTCTCCACGTCTATGCCAGCATGTTACTTCTGGTCTTTCTTTTTTAATTATTTTTTATTGAAGGATAACTGCTTTATAGAATTTTGCCCTTTTCTGTCAAACCTCAGCATGAATCAGCTGTAGGTATACGTATATCCCCTCCCTTCTGAGACTCCCTCCCAGCTCCCTCCCCATCCCACCCCTCTAGGTTGATATAGAGCCCCTGTTTGAGTTTCCTGAGCCATACAGCAAATTCCAGTTGGCTATTTTACATATGGTACTGTAAGTTTCCATGTTCCTCCTTCCATACATCTCGCCCTCTCCTCCCCTCTCTCCATGTCCATAAGTCTATTCACTATGTCTGTTTCTCCACGGCTGCCCTATGAGTAAATTCTTCAGTACCATTTTTTCTAGATTCAATGTATATGTATTTGAATACAGTATTTATCTTTCTCTTTCTGACTCATTTCACTTCGTATGACTTCCCTGGTGGCTCAGACGGTAAAACATCTGCCTGCAATGCGGGAGACCCGGGTTCTATTCCTGGGTTGGGAAGATCCCCTGGAGAAGGAAATGGCAATCCACTCCAGCACTCTTGCCTGGAAAATCCCATGGACGGAGGATCCTGATAGGCTAAAAGTCCATGGGGTCGCAAAGAGTCAGACACGACTGAGCGACTTCACTTCCCTCGCTTTGTATAATAGGTTCTAGGTTCATCCACCTCATTAGAACTGACTCAAATGCATTCCTTTTTACGGCTGAGTAGTATTCCATTGTGTTTATATACCACAACTTCTTTATCCATTCATCTGTCGATGGACATCTTGGTTGCTTCCATGTTCTAGCTATTGTAAATAGTGCTGCAATGATCAATGGGATGGATACATGTGTCTCTTTCAATTTTGGTTTCCTTAGGGTATATGCCTAGGAGTGGGATTGCTGAGTCATATGGTGGTTTTATTCTTAGTTGTTTAAGGAATCTGCATTCCAATCCGTCTTCCATAGTGGCTATATCAATTTACATTCCCACCAACAGTGCAAGAGTGTTCCCTTTTCTCCATACCCTTTCCAGCATTTATTGTTTGTAGACTTTTTGATGATGGCCATTCTAACAAATGTGAGGCAATATCTCATTGTGGTTTTATTTTGCATATCCCTCAGATGGAGCTAGTGATAAAGAACCTGCCTGCAAATGCAGGAGACACAGGTTTAATCCCTGGGTAAGGAAGATCCCCTGGAGGAGGAAATGGCAACCAACTCCAGTATCCTTGCCTGGAGAATCCTATGGACAGAGGAGACTGGCAGGCTACAGTGCAAAGGGTCACAAAGAGTCTGATACTACTGAAGAGACTTAGGACAGATGGAATGACTTTTGAGATTCAGCATCACTTCATGTACTACCAACTTTCTGTAGTAAAATGCTTCACCATTCTCTGACCTGCTGTCAAAATGCAAGTTTGGAAAAATGTTTAATGTAGACTTCTGAGATTTAGGAGACTTCAGTTCAGTCAGTTCAGTTGTTCAGTCATGTGCGACTCTTTGCAACCCCATGCATCACAGCACTCTAGGCCTCCCTGTCCATCACCAACTCCCGGAGTTTACTGAAACTCACGTCCATTGAGTCAGTGATGCCATCCAGCCATCTCATCCACTGTCATCCCCTTCTCCTCCTGCCCCCAATCCCTCCCAGCATCAGGGTCTTTTCCAATGAGTCAGTTATTCGCATGAGGTGGCCAAAGTATTGGAGTTTCAACTTTAGCATCAGTCCTTCCAATGAACACCCAGGACTGATCTCCTTTAGAATGGACTGGTTGGATATCCTTGCAGTCCAAGGGACTCTCAAGAGTCTTCTCCAACACCACAGTTCAAAAGCATCAATTCTTCAGCACTCAGCTTTCTTCACAGTCCAACTCTCATATCCATACATGACCACTGGAAAAACCATAGCCTTGACTAGACAGACCTTTGTTGGCAAAGTAATGTCTCTGCTTTTGAATATGCAGTCTAGCTTGGTCATAACTTTCCTCCAAGGAGTAAGCATCTTTTAATTTCATGGCTGAAATCACCATCTGCAGTGATTTTGGAGCCCCCCAAAATAAAGTCTGACACTGTTTCCACTGTTTCCCCATCTACTTCCCATGAAGTGATGGGACCAGATGCCATGATCTTCGTTTTCTGAATGTTGAGCTTTAAGCCAACTTTTTCAGTTTCCTCTTTCACTTTCATCAAGAGGCTCTTTAGTTCCTCTTCACTTTCTACCCTAAGGGCGGTGTCATCTGCATATCTGAGGTTATTGATATTTCTCCCGGCAATCTTGATTCCAGCTTGTGCTTCTTCCAGCCCAGCGTTTCTCATGATGTACTCTGCATATAAGTTAAATAAGCAGGGTGACAACATACAGCCTTGAAGTACTCCTTTTCCTATTTGGAACCAGTCTGTTGTTCCATGTCCAGTTCTAACTGTTGCTTCCTGACCTGCATATAGGTTTCTCAAGAGGCAGGTCAGGTGGTCTGGTATTTCCATTTCTTTCAGAATTTTCCACAGTTTATTGTGATCCACACAGTCAAAGGCCTTGGCATAGTCAATAAAGCAGAAATAGATCTTTTTGCATATATGAAAAGACATTTATCTCGCTATTTGGATGCTCTTTGCACACAAGTAAGATAGCATTGCTTACTTGGTATTAAAGAGTACAGAATCGGAAGGCAATGTAAATGAAGCTCAGCTCTACCACCTTATACCTGTGTGGCCTTGAACCCCAGAACAAACCTCTTACTTTCCCAAATATTAATTTCTAGTAGCTGTTTCTTGTTTAATAGGGAAAAATAATATTATTTATCTCCCAAGGTTATCATGAAGAATATGAGATAATTTATCAAAGGTTTTAGTGAAGTACCTACCCACCGTAAGTGCTCAATAAGAGTTTGTTGAAAGAATAGAAAGGAAGAAGCTAGAGAAGAGGGAGGAAGGGAAAGGGAATTTGATTCTAAATGTAAGCATAACCAGAGGGAACTGAGGTTGAAGAAAGGATTGTTTGCACGGGGTGGAACATGAAGAAGCAATAGCCAAACACAAGATGACTTTTGCAAAAAACAGGCTGTCTAAATATTTCATAGCCTCATAAAAGTTACATAACTGTGAAGTTTGCTGGACAAACTTATTTACCTTTTTTTTTTACATTATTTTCCTTTCGTTTTTTCAATGTATATACATATATATTTTTTTCTGTTACAAAGTGTATCTAGAAGATTCCAGTTAATCTTGAAGTTGCAAATAGCAAACCAGCGAGGGTTGGGCTAACTTTAGAAAAGCACACCCTTAAAATGATGCTGATTTTTTTTTCTCTGGCTGGCAAAATTATATGTGTCTGGCATTAGTTTCCTCCACCTCATTACAGACCAGTGCCAAAGGAATCCCCAAACATCCAGGTACTGTTTTACTTTGTTCTGAACGACAGTTGAAGCTTTGGTGCCTCCTGTTTCTTTTCAACTGGATAGGACAGTCATTTCTGCCCAGCTCAAAGTTCATCTCCCTTGCAGGGGAAGGAGCATTCTGCCATTAAATCTAAAACAGCCTTGACATGTTGTTTTAATGCCTCATGGATGTGGAAAGTCTGCTGTGGCCTAATGTGAGACGTGGGAAAAGATGTGATCTGGATGTGTTCATACACTGGCATGACAAATCACACTTTCTGTGGGTTGAACACAATATCTGATACCTAAATTAACTCTTACTACCCTTTTGTGTGCTGCTAAATTATGTTACTATTTTAAGTGGTAATAGTGGGCTTATAAACTATTTCTCTATCAGTCCTTCTCATACAACTGAATTCTATAATGGAATTACAACCAGAGGAGAGTGCTTAAAGATCTCATTTGATAGAAGAAAATTCAGTATGAACACTTTAGCTTTTTAAGACAAGTTTTCTGATATTTCTGGAGTGCTACCAAAGATCCCCAATATGGTAACCATGGAGGACTCAGGGGATGGCAATACTGTGCTTGATACTTTACCTAATTATGTTTGATCCTCAGGACAACCTTATTAAAGATGATATTATCATGAGAAAAATGAGTCTGAGAGATGTAACTTACTTAACATCATAAAGAAATCCAAAAGTAATTCTAGGTATTGAATCCTATCTGAGTAAAAATGTTTGAAGGATGCATTCATTCAATGATAATTTCATGAATTCTATACTTCACCAGAGAAGGTTTAGGCATCTACATTGAAGAAAGCATTGTGCCAGCTCTGGGAATACACCAGAAGAGACCAGAGACAGGCTTTGTACTCATGGAGTTTCCAATCAACCAAGGGGACAGATACTTAAAAACTGCAGTTAATAAGACAAAGATACTCCATCCGCAAGTGTTCACAGATTCCCCTCTCTCAAATAGTCTAATGGGAAAAAAGAGCTCATTTTCCCTTTCTGTGCTCACCCTGCCCTAAATAAAAGAAAGAGAATCTTGAGAAAGAGGAAGATCAGCCTATATAAAAACATATATATGTATAATTTTATTATCAAATATTATTGCAAAATATACATATAAAAACATAAATGTACAGGTAAATAAAGAACACTAGATTGAACAACCATGCACTCACCGCTCTAGTCAAGAAATACCCTTCAAGATTCAATATGCTCACTGCTGATGTGTCAAAGAAGTCAAAGTCAGCTGAAATTCTGAAATAATAATTTATAGTCATTTGCTCACAAGTATGAATAACTGCTTATAACTGGGTATAAGTAATATATTTAACTTATTCTATTTAATCACAAACAGTATGATTATGAGTAACCAAAGCATGTCAATAACTTTTTTTTTTTAAAGTTCTAACTGATTCAAACAATACTTTATTTGGTGGTACAAATGTTAAGTGTTCTTACGAAGATTAAGACAAACATGATAATTCAAAAGGGATTCACTCAGAAAATCAAAGCGGTCCAGGTAAGTGGCCAATTTAGTGCAAGAAGTTCAGAGCAGCTAAAAGAAAAATTTTCTAGCCTAAGTAAAGTTTATGTAACTTAGTGGGGAAAAAACACTGATCTTAAATCCCTGCTGAACAGAAACCTATCCATTCACGGCACGGAGTAAGTTATTCAGTGACGATAGCCCATATATCTACAGCATTAAACAAAACATATGCTAAAACAGTTCATTCAAAATTAAGGAAAATATAGATGATTGTTTAGATGTTATTTTCAACAATTCACTCATAGGCATTTGAAATCTGTTTTATTTCTTGCCACAAAAATGTTATTGTTTTATGAATAAACAGTTTAATTTTAGACAAGCTCCTTTTCTCTAATTTACGGCAACTGGTTCAAAAAAATTCCAAAGCAACTAGGGAGTTTAGTCACAGATGTCAGCACCCGGTGGTGGTAAAACTAAAGGGCTCTGACTTCAAAGAGTTAGGGAAGATTCGTCACAATATAATAAAAAGAACAAATGTACAGACATCATAAGTGGCAGAAAGGGCCAGAAACACAGAAATGAAAACTGTGGAGATAAGTCAATGTCTGCTGGGTGCTGTGTTTCTTATGTTGTTTCAGTCTTCAGCAACTATCCAGACACCCATATTTAGCTTCCTTTTCTGTGCCCATGACCCCAAATTAACTTTATCTCCCATGACTTCCTCTCCTACCACCACACCACTCTACTTAAAATTCCCTTTTGGCAAGCTAGAAGAAAAAGACTTTTATGATTGGAGAGTTTTGGGGGTTGATTTGTACTTTGCAGTTAATACTGCATTCTTCCCATATTTACCTAGGAGCTTAAAAAGTGTTCTTAGGTCTCTGTCCTTTGATGTTAGCCCAGCTTCAGATAGGCGCTTTCCACAACATGGCCCCAGGCAGGTATGGGTTGCATAGCCCTCTATAGCCACAAGCTTATAAGAAGAATCCTTGCTCTCCAGCATCTTTAACAATTCCTGGAAAATGATTCTGATTGGCTGAGACTGGATTCACGGCCTAAAACCCATGGCCAGGGAGGGAGGTGGGCTTGCCTTAATTTGGGGCACCGCAAGGGAGAGAAGGAACACTATCTGAAAGAAAAGAGGGAAGTAGTCTTTTACCAGAAGAGCAGTGGTACAATGCTCCAAAAAAGCGAAGTATAGGAGGCAGTTTGAAAGGAAATTAAGAGGACATTTGCCGTCCCCAAGTGACTCAGAGCTCAGGTAGACAATAGGAAGACACCAAAGTACCAAAAGATAGTGCTTGGTAACTGCCTTTTACCAGATGACAATCCTGGGGATAAAAGATAATGAAATAACGAGAATGTTAATGATAACAGGAAGCTACCAGTGTCCTTAAAGCAGCTGGGAGAAGCTAGGGCTACTGGAGCCTAGAAACCACTTAGACAGGAACTGTGACTCACAGAAAAAGTAGCCCTGTGGCAGGGGCTAGTGTCATGAAGGAGGAGGTGCAGCCACACTGGGATGCCTCCTTTAGTGGAGAGAGCAGGAGAGATGTACAAGGGTCTCTCTTGCTTTCTTCCTCCAGTCTCCCTTCAGTGTATCCCATTGGCTGCATGGAGTCAGAAGTAATCAACAAATGCATAAATTCATGTCCTCTGGAAAGGAGATGTCAAGATGGATTTAGAAGTTCAATTGATTTGACTGAACACCGATGAAAGATAAAGGGAAGGAACAGTAAAGAAAGCCTGCAGACTCAGAGGTAAAATGGGACCTGTGAAAAGAGAGGAGGCAGATCCAAGCACTAGGTACTAAGGGTCTCAGACTGTCAGAGAGTCTTGAGAAAGACTCAACCAGTCTAACAATTTGCTCCATCACATAAATTTTCTGCAGGGGAATCTTCTGTCCTGACCATGCTCAGTCACTGACTGCAGGCTGCCTATGGAGCAAGGGGCCTCGGCTCCAGAGCTGAGGCAGATCCTAAAGGCACCACCGCTGGTCGCACTCAGCTTCCCAAACTTCCTACGGTATGTTCTCTGGTGAAGGGAGTCAAGGACATATTATCCTCCAAGGCTGCTTCAGTGAGGGAGTTTGGGAAATCTAGATCGCTATGCTCAACCTCTGAAACAGAGCAGAACTGGAGGAGAAAGGGGACCAGATCAAGGGGCAAATGGGCTATTGACTGGCACAAGAGCAAAGAAAGTATTCGTTGGAGTAACTACATTCAATAGTTGTAGTATATAATGTTTTACTGTGTCTAGATTTGGGAGCACCGCTTTTAAGATTAAAATTGCCTAATAACTCTTCTTAAGAAATCAAGTCTTCATCAGATAAAACAAATTTCATGTTCATGAATGTTAAGAACAATATGAACAAATCAAAAACAGAAAGTTGACTGATGGACAAAGAATGCAGAGCTGGAGGAACCCCACACCCACATTCAACCTCTTCTTTTGTAGATGTTAGAACTTCAAAGAGGTTGAGTCAGATGCTTCAATTCAGAAAACTAGTCTGTGACATGGAGAAGGAAATGGCAACCCACACCAGAGTTCTTGCCTGGAGAATCTCAGGGACAGAGGAGCCTGGTGGGCTGCCATCCATGGGGTCACACAGGGTCGGTCACAACTGAAGCAACTTAGCATGCATGCATGCATTGGAGAAGGAAATGGCAACCCATTCCAGTATTCTTGCCTGGAGAATCCCAGGGACAGAGAAGCCTGGTGGGCTGCCGTCTATGGGGTTGCACAGAGTTGGACACAACTGAAGCGACTTAGTAGCAGCAGCGGCAGTCTGTGACAGAATCAAAACTAGAATCTTTTTTTTTTTCCCACTTTTACAAGATGCTTACATCAGGGATTGATCACTTTTTTTTTTTTTTTTTTTTTTTTACTTTTGCAAGATGCTCACATCAAGGATCTAATAACCTTTAGCTTAATTTAAAACGCTTGATAGTTCTACATAACAGAAGCTAGGCAATTTTGTATTTTACGTATACTTCCATGTGAGGAGGGCAAAAGAAACAGAACCTGATGGAGAGTTTATTCCTTAAGCTGACTTTATTAAAAGTAAAACTCAAAACAACCAGTCCCCAAAATAAATGAACAGTTCTACTTTACTGCTTTAGCACATTTAGTAAATCCCTAATTTACAAGTTGTTAGGATGAAATGAATCAACCTAGGCCTAATCTATACTAATTGATTTATAAGTTTTTAACAGTTGTTTATAAATCTATAAATATACTTTTGAGTAATTTTCTCACTAAGAACAGTGACATAACAATGGCATGTTAAAAGGTTTCTGGTTGAGAGTAATGTGTATAAATAGTTATAATAAAACTTCAAGTTAATTATCTCTATTGGGATGGTAGTACCATCCAATTGTAGCCTCTTGAAGATTTCTAAATATATGTTATGTTACCTATCCTTTGCTGGATAAGCACAGTTGTTTTATTACTGTTTATCTGGTATAAGATGCTGGATTGTAAAATGTCAATAATGTAATGAATTTGCTCACAAATAGTCACATCCTGGAATTTTGCATTTTAATCACTTAGTCCACTTAGGACAGACTACAGGGCATTATTTAAAGATATCTTAGAGAAACTGCCTCCAGAAGATATTCAAATACACACATGCATTATCTGTGCATACATTATGGATATCTGCAAAATAAGACTAGACGTTGTAGAAATCTTGGTGCACTAAATTTTGCTACAAAAGGCATACAAGGACATAAAAGTTTAAAGTTAGAGAGCTAAGAGATTGGGTCATGTCTCTGGAGCAGTGTTATTTTAACTTTATTTTTTGAAGGGTAACTTACAGAACGTGCTGAGTGGCATATTTAAACTTCCAAGGAAATTGAAAGGAAATGACAGAAAAATGTAGACATAGTTTCACATCCTTAAGAAATTAAAGAAGGATTTTGCAATAGTCACTGCAACCTCATAAAAAAATTTACTGATTATCGATTTTTGAAAGTATTTTTACAGCCTCTACATCTGAGTAAAAGCACACAGACTACAATCACAGTTTCTGTATCTGCAAGGCTGATGAAAAATCAAAAACACTGCACGTGTCTTTAAAAAAAGTTCAGGCTGAAGTAATATTTAGAATAACAGCCATGGAAATCACACCATGAAATGTTAAATAAGACTGAAAATTCATTTTACGTGCATGGTTTTACAGTACCTTTCAAATGTACATTTCCATAATATGTACTTTCAACTAGGATCTAAAGTATCTGAAAGTTAGAAACAGCTTTGATGTACCAAGATACAACTATACTGTGATATTTTGCCAAAAACATTCAGGTGATCTTAAATGTATTGTCAGCATGCAGCTTGTCATCATAGAGTTTTTTATTTCAAAGATGATAGGTAAAATTATGGACATCTTGTAGGTTTTTCCCTGAACCATATTTAAAGGGGAAAAAAAGCCTTCAGTGATTACTAAGTTGTGAATAATTTATTTCCCATAGTCTGTTAGGGAAAATGTGTAATAGAGTTTTAAATTCCACAATGGGCTCTAGATAGCTCTCCTAAATTTCCTACAAGTCATGATAATAGAGTTTCTGCTGTCCTAATGTTTGAAAATTTGAAATATATTTTCATGTCCCTAAGATTCTGTTCTTAAACTACTCATCATTTCCTTCCAATTTATAATTTGATTTAATCTTTTCTAGATAAGGGCTGCAGCTGTGCTGTGATGTGACAGTGCTAGCGCATTTCCACCCCTTGATGGTTTATATTTTGTGTCATTGAATATGTATGTTCTCGTTTTTTGATTGAATATAAGCCTTGGGTATGCCGGGGGTGGGGGTGTTAATTATGTTCTATTCCTTCCCTCCCAGTTCCTTCCCATCATCCCTTAGGCAGAAAAGTATTACTGTGAGAGATCAGGTTTAAGGGCATCTTTTTTTTTTTTTGCTGTATCTAAAGAGCTAGGGGTGGGTAGTCAGTCACCATGTCAAGTTCAATGTTAGCAACTGAAACAACGGCATGTAGACATGAAGTCTTCAGATGGTCTCATGAGGTAAATAAAAAGATAACTTTCAATAAGCTGTTTCCCTAGAATTTCCCATATCCTCTCCACTCACGTGCTACAAGAGTTCTTTGGCAGGATAGTTGCAACCATTAGGATAATTTCATTTACAATGCAATAATTAAAAATTTCCCCAAATATCTGTGGTTTAAACAACAAAGATGTGTTTCTCACTCATGCCCCACCCAGGTTATTGGGGGGGGAGAAGAAAATGGCAATAACAGAACCACTCAGAGTACATAACCATGATGTTTAGCTACTAACTATGCATGTTGGTATGCAGAATAGCTTATACTTTATTATGACTATTAATTCTACACTTAAAAGTCTATATGATAGTAGAGATAAAATGGGTAAAAAGTCATGAAGCTGTTAAAGGCAGTGTTTAATAATATCAACCATGAAGTACAAAGATATTTTTGGTGTTCGCCAATAGAAAATCATAAATTTGGTGAAAATCAAACTGGAAGTTAGACTTTTTTACAAAAGAAGTTGAGATATAATCCAACCACTAGCTCTGGGCCAACAGAAAATAAGGACAGGTGTCAGAGGATACTCAGCAAATTTCATAAAGCAGGAAGGCTCCACATATTCAGATGACAAGATCAATACTGGCTAATGGGTACTTTGACACCAACATGTTTAAGAGCTGTGCATATTAAACAATTTTAATGAGGGTTTGATGGCATTTGGTTATTATTGAATATACATTTGTTTACTGTCTTTGTCTGAATTTTGCAATAAGGAGTTCATGATCTGAGCCACAGTCAGCTCCCGGTCTTGTTTTTGCTGACTGTATAGAGCTTTTCCATCTTTGGCTGCAAAGAAAATAATCAATTTGATTTTGGTATTGACCATCTGGTGATGTCCATATATACAGTCTTCTATTGTGTTGTTGGAAGAGGGTGTTATGACCAGTGCATTCTCTTGAGAAAACTCTGTTAGCCTTTGACCTGCTTCACTTTGTACTCCAAGGTCAAATTTGCCTGTTACTCCAGGTATCTTTGGGAGAAGGTGATGGCACCCCACTCCAGTACTCTTCCATGGAATTCTGTGGAAGGAGGAGCCTGGTAGGCTGCATTCCATGGGGTAGCCAAGAGTCGGACACAACTGAGCAAATTCACTTTCACTTTTCAATTTCATGCATTGGAGAAGGAAACGGCAACCTACTCCAGTGTTCTTGCCTGGAGAATCCCAGGGACGGGGGAGCCTGGTGGGCTGCCATCTATGGGATCTCACAGAGTCGGACATGACTGAAGCGAGTTAGCAGCCAGGTGTCTTTTGAGTTCCTACTTTTGCATTCCAGCCCTCTATGATGAAAAGAACATCTTTTGCGGATGTTAGTTCTAGAAGGTCATGTAGGTCTTCATAGAACTGTTCAGCTTCAGCTTCTTCAGCATTACTGGTCAGGGCATAGACTTGAATTACTGTGATATTGAATGGTTTGCCTTGGAAATGAACAGAGATCATTCTGTCATTTCTGAGATTTCATTCAAGTACTGCATTTTTGACTCTTGTTTACTATGATGGCTACTCCATTTCTTCTAAGGTATTCTTGCCCACAGTAGTACATATAATGGTCATCTGAGTTAAATTCACTCATTCCAGTCCATTTTAGTTCACTGATTCCTAAAATGTTGATGTGCACTCTTGCCAGAGAAGGCAATGGCACCCCACTCCAGTACTCTTGCCTGGAAAATCCCATGGATGGAGGAGCCTGGTGGGCTGCAGTCCATGGGGTCGCTAGGAGTCGGACATGGCTGAGCGACTTCACTTTCACTTTTCACTTTCATGCATTGGAGAAGGAAATGGCAACCTAATCCAGTGTTCTTGCCTGGAGAAATTCCAGGGATGGGGGAGCCTGGTGGGCTGCCGTCTATGGGGTCGCACAGAGTCGGACATGACTGAAGTGACTTAGCAGCAGCAGCAGCAGCATTCTTGCCATCTCCCCTTTACCAATTCCACTTGCCTTAATTCATGGACCTAACATTCCAGATTCCTATGCAATATTGCTATTTACAGCATCAGACTTGACTTCCATCACCAGTCACACCCACAACTGTGTGTTGTTTTTGCTTTGGCTCCATCACTTCATTCTTTCTGGAGTTGTTTTCTCCACTGATCTCCCGTAGCATATTGGGCACCTACCGACCTGGGGAGTTCAACTTTCAGTGTCCTGTCTTTTTGCCTTTTCATGCTATTCATGGGGTTCTCAAGGCAAGAATACTGAAGTAGTTTGCCATTCCCTTCTCCAGTGGATGACGTTTTGACAGAATTCACCACCACAGAAAGCCACTAGACCACTCAGGAATGACCTAAACCAAATCCCTTACAATTGTACAATGGAAGTGAGAAATAAATTCAAGGGTTTAGATCTGATAGACAGAGTGCCTGATTAACTATGGATGGAGGTTTGTGACACTGTACAGGAGGCAGTGATCAAGACCATTCTGAAGAAAAAGAAAAGTAAAAAAGCAAAATGGTTGTCTGAGGAGGCCTTACAAATAGCTGAGAAAAGAAGAGAAGCTAAACACAAAGGACAAAAGGAAAGACATACCCATTTGAATGCAGAGTTCCAAAGAAGAGCAAGTAGAGATAAGAAAGCCTTCCTCAGTGACCAGTGCAAAGAAATAGAAGGAAAAATAGAATAGGAAAAACTAGAGATCTCTTAAAGAAAATTACAGACACCAAGGAAATGTTTCATGCAAAGATGGGCACAATAAAGGACAGAAATGGTATGGACCTAATAGAAGCAGAAGATATTAAGAAGAGGTACAAGAATACACAGAACTATACAAAAAAGATCTTCATGACCAGATAACCATGATGGTGTGATCACTCAGCTAGAGCCAGACATCCTGGAATGCGAAGTCAAGTGGGCCTTAGGAAGCATCACTACAAACAAAACCAGTGGAGGTGATGGAATTCCAGTTGAGCTATTTCAAGTCCTAAAAGATGATGCTGTGAAAGTGCTTCACTCAATATGCCAGCAGATTTGGAAAACTCAGCAGTGGCCATAGGACTGGAAAAGGTCAGTTTTCATTCCAATATCAAAGAATGTTCAAACTACCACACAACTGCACTCATCTCAATGCTGGAAAAGTAAAGCTCAAAATTCTCCAAGCCAGGCTTCAATAGTATGTGAACTCTGAACTTCCAGATGTTCAAGTTGGATTTATAAAAGGCAGAGGAACCAGAGATCATATTTTCAACATCCGTTGGATCATCAAAAAAGCAAGAGAGTTCCAGAAAAACATCTGCTTCTGCTTTATTGACTATGCCAAAGCCTTTGTGTGGATCACAACAAACTGTGGGAAATTCTTCAAGAGATGGGAATACCAGACCACCTGACCTGCCTCCTGAGAAATCTGTATGCAAGTAAAGCTGCAACAGTTAGAACTGGACATGAAACAACAGACTGGTTTCAAATAGGAAAATGAGTACTTCAAGGCTGTATATTGTCACCCTGTGTATTTAACTTCTATGTACAGTGTATCATGCAAAATGCCAGGCTGGATGAAGCATAAGCTGGAATCAAGATTGCCAGGAGAAATATCAATAACCTCAGATATGCAGATGACACCACCCTTATGGCAGAAAACAAAGAAGAACTAAAGAGCCTCTTGATAAAAGTGAAAGAGGAGAGTGAAAAAGTTGACTTAAAACTCAACATTCAGAAAACAAAGATCATGGCATCCGATCCCATCACTTCATGGCAAACAGATAGGGAAACAATAGAAACAGTGACAGTCTTTATTTTCTTGGGCTCCCAAAGCACTGCAGATGGTGACTGCAGCCATGAAATTAAAAGACCCTTGCTCCTTGGAAGAAAAGCTATGACCAAGCTAGACACTATATTAAAAAGCAGAGACACTACTTTGCCAAAAAGATCCATTTAGTCAAGGCTATGTTTTTTCTGATAGTCATGTATGGATGTGAGAGTTGGACTATAAAGAAAGCTGAGTACTGAAGAATTGATGCTTTTGAACTGCAGTGTTGGAGAAGACTCTTGAGAGTCCCTTGGACTGCAAGGAAACCCAACCAGTCAATCCTAAAGGAAATCAGTCCTGAATATTTACTGGAAGGACTAATGCTGAAGCTGAAACTCCAATACTTTGGCCACCTGATGTGAAGAACTGACTCATTGGAAAAGACCCTGATGCTGGGAAAGATTGAAGGCAGGAGGAGAAGGGGATGAGAGACAATGAGATAGTTGGATGGCATCACCGACTGGATGGAGTTGGTGATGGAAAGGGAAGCCTGGTGTGCTGCAGTCCATGGTGCCACAAAGAGTTGGACATGACTGAATGACTGAACTGAACTACCTTTGTATCTTCTAGTATTTTTTCAAGTATTCTGAAACAGAAATGTATTTTATAGATAAAAATGAAACAATCAATTGTTCTCTTGCTTAAAAAAGTTAATTCTCCAGGGTTAATTCTCTTGTTTAACCCTGGAGAAGGAAATGGCAACCCACACCAGTATTCTTTCTGGAGAATTCCATGGACAGAGGAGCCTGGCTGGCTACAGTCCATGTGATTGCAGAGTTGGACATGACTGAGTAACAAAAACTTTCTTGTTTATAATGTAATAATAATATTAATCAATTGGTGTCTTGTTTAAAAAATTAATGCATTTAATTTAAAAGGATTTTGATATAAGGAAATAATTTAAATACAGAATGCTTAGTGCATGAAGAAGAGGGTCGGTAGAACTGGGAGAGAGAGAAGGTGGGAAGAAGGGAGGAGGATGGAGAGAGGGAAGAAGAGAGGGAAAAGGAACTCCTTTAAGCAAACAAGAGTTTCAAAAAGTCCCTTAGTAGACTAGGATTATAAGTTTATATGCGATTTCCACCGTATATTATTTGTGGTAGGCTATAATGTTCCCACTAACAGTGTGGTGGTGGTTTAGTTGCTAAGTCGTGTCCGACTCTTGAGACCCCATGGACAGTAGCCTGCCAGGCTCCTCTGTCCATGGGATTCTCCAGGCAAGAATACTGGAGTGGGTTGCCATATCCTTGTAGCAAAATGTCAATAGGGGCTTCCCAGGAGGTGCAATGGTAGAGAATCTGCCTGCTAACACAGGAGAATCAAGAGATGTGTGTTCAACTCCTGGGTCAGAAGATCCCCTGGAGTAGGAAATGGCAACCCACTCCAAAGGTCTTGCCTGGAAAATCCCATGGACAGAGGAACCTTGGTGGGCTGCAGACCATGGGGTCGCAAAGGGGTTGCAAAGGGGTCGCAAAGGGGTCGCAAAGAGTTGGATACAACTAAGCAACTGGGCATACACATACACACAAAATGTCAATAATTCCAATTTCATATTGTTTATTCCATCACTTACAGCAATTTGTTGTCTTTGTAAAATCAAAATTTAACAAATCCCATCCATGTATTCTTACACATTATGTTTTGGATCAGTTGGACCCAAATTTAAAATGAGTCAAAGTCTGAAGCTCAGATGTTGATGACAAAAATAGAGAGAGAGACCCAGGTCTTGCCCCTAAGAAATGACGAATTCTCAAAAGGAAATTACTGTGAATCCATGACAAAGCTGAACCCTAGACATCAGGCTCACAGTATTAGCAAAGATTGCTTGCTCAAGCTTAGCTTGAGAGCAGTTTCCCTTCAAGAAGCAGTGCAGGCGTGACAGTAAAGATCTGTAATTAAGTTAAGAGCCACAGATAAGGGTCCTTCTCCTATTTTTATGGGCACCACATAAGCCTCAAGGATCCTCATGTGTATTTAGAGAGAGGAGATTCCTCTTTTCAATAATATATGAGTTTGAACTTCCTAACTTCCCAGCAAGAATTGAGATCCCAGTGTCAAATTTCACTTAATAAAAGGAAATGCAATTTCTTTGCCTGAAAAGGAGTCATTTGTTTTTGTTTTATTTCAAATATATCTGACATATAACATTGTATAAATTTAAGATGTAGAATATAATTTGTTCTATATTGCAATATGTTTGTCATTGTAGCAAAATTAGTACCTCTGCTACATAATTATTCTAAAAAAAAAAAACAAGGTTTCAATGTAAAGTTTAAAAATAAAATAAAATTAAAAAAACAAACAAACAAAAAAAAAAAACAAGGAAGGTGAGGTCTCTGTCCGCCATCTAGTTTTGTCATCCTACCTGCAAAGCTGCTCTTCCGTGATTTGGAATACTAAGGTGAACGGTTAGAGCCTTATATCTTTAAATACTTTCCCAAATAATTTTCATTTCTCATGAAGACTTTCTATTTATTAATTTGTCTTACATGTTATTACTTCCTCCAGACTAATAAGAACATAAGTAAAGCTAGACATTTCAACATACAAATTAAAAAAATAAAAAAGGAAATGTGACATTCCTAATACACTTCATGGAGAAAGTTTTAGCTGATTTTTTATCTAGATATTCATTCATTCAAAAGCATCCATACTTACTACATATTAGGCATACTATTTGGTGCTAGATACACTGCGGAAATGATGATTGGGTTTAGGACATGTTGTTAAGTATGAAATCCTTACAAGAAAATGTTCAACTATAAGGGTGATATTGTGACACACTAGCTGAGAGCTTAAAACAAGTTTTATTCCTGGAGGCCTAAATCTGAGAGCCTTGACATAAATGTGATATTTACAGCAAAGAGTCTTGATAAGACCACTAAGAAAGAGGGTATAGAGGAGGAGAAAAGGAGAATATTTGGAATGTCAACAAATCACATGCCAACCTATTTTGATCTGAATTCCCAGGGAAAGAGAATACAATTCGGGGGTCTGTTATAATTCATTTTTATATAATTCTGATAAACCAAAAAATTTAGAATAAAATAGAAGAGATCATCTACTATTAAGCTTGGTCGAAAGGTTTATTTAAATGATAAATAGTTATTTTTCCATGGATGTCAATATCATTAACAAAATTCCAAAAGATTTTCTAGGAGTCCGTGCATTTAAGAAGTAACCTGATTAGCTTTCCCACTGGGGAGTAAATGAAACCTTACCATGACAATTGATTCAAATCGATTATGACTTTCTTGTGAGTTATTAAATAAGGGGCTAAATTAAATTTTCCTTCCCATATTAAGAGTAGAAGCTATGTTTTCTCTGGAAGGTTATTAAGCTACAGGGAAGATTTTATTTTCAGAGTAGAAGCAAATCAGATTGTTATAAGAGACTTCCTAAGGCCAAAAGAGTTTATTTAGGAAGTTAAAGTATCTTTGCTGGGTATAAATATTATTATGGTAATTACTATCTTCAAGTATTTATTGTTAATGAAAACTTTTCCAAGTTTCTCAAGGGTCCTTCCAAACAGAGCTATACATCTATTTTCAAGGAAGTGTCAGGCAGATAATTTCAGATACTCTCAAACACTGGAGCCAGGAAATGTCTCAGGGTGGAAAGCCTCCCACTACATGTGTCCTATTAAAATCCAATTATGCACAGAGAAAGGACTAAGAAACACAATAAACTGGGGAACATATGTTTAGCATAACACGTACGTTACAAATAGGCCTAACTATCACATACAAGTTACAGCTTCCAAGTGTTTTTCTCTGAAATTTGAAGAAAAGTATTCAATGAAAGTTAAAACAATAAAAGAAAAAAAAAAAAAGCAGTGGAGTATTAGAAAGTGGATTCTAATTCATGAAAATATAAGATCAGCAACATTTTAACTGATAACATGACGTTATCTTATATAATCATATAATATATATTCTACCTAAACTACCATACAGATATGATAAGCATTTAGACATTGTTAACAGTCTTAAGCTATATCTTTGCAAAAGTCCAACACTCCAGAAAACAATATATCAGAATATATGAGTGTTAACAAAGAGCCATTTTTTAAAGGACTATTTGTGGGTGGATCATTTCAGTGGAATTTATTTCTTCAATTGACTTGTTTTTTTTTTTCTTTTAAGACAATGAAAGCTTTAACCTACAGACAAAATTAAGATAATTCGGCACATAGACCATTAGGCTCTGTGTATAAAGTAACACTGTGATGAGAGAAAGAGACAGACTTACATGTGACAAACGCCACTTTGATTTTAAAAACATGATTAAATGCCAAAGACAGACTGTTGAATGTTCTAGAAAACCACCACCTCAGACTTTATACCAAGATGTCAACAAAAGGCTAATCAGAAGTCTAAGCATAATAGATGCCTGTGCCGAGTCCATGGTCAGGTCCTCCTTGGTGTTCCCTCAGCCTGTTGCACCAGCTTCTTAAGGGAGTGTTTCATTTTCTCATGAGAATCTGCTCATGGTCCAAAGTCTTGAACCCTTTGATTGTCCTATTTGTTTAATCAAGTGGTCCCACCAAGAAAGATGATGTCCCACACCTTTCCTTGATAATTTACCAACCTTCTGCACAAAGAATGGGCTTCCCTGGTGGCTCAGAGGTTAAAGCATCTGCCTGGAATGCGGGAGACCAGGGTTCGATCCCTGGGTCAGGAAGATTTCCCTGGAGAAGGAAATGGCAACCCACTCCAGTGCTCTTGCCTGGAGAATCTCATGGAGGGAGGAGACTGGTAGGCTACAGTCTCAAAGAGTAGCCTTTGTGACTCATGGAGTCACAAAGAGTTGGACACAACTGAGCAACTTCACTCACTTCACTTAACTGCACAAAGAATAAATGCCCCACGTCCCTCACTAGTAGCAATCCCTTTTTCGGTGCTTTCAGGATGACATCATAGCACTTGTTGAAAGCCCCCTGTGTGCCAGGCACTCTGCTAGCTATGAGTGTTAAATACTCTTTCTAATTGACAAATGTCTTTGTAGGGAAATTTCTACAATCCTTATTTCACAGGAAAAGAAAGCTAAGTCACAAGGTTATGAGTCACGATTATTAAGCACTAACTTTCTGCCCAAAGTTACTTGGTTAGTTAAGAGTGGGGAAATATTCAGTACAGAAGCCTGCCTACAAATCCCAGGCATTTCCCTCTACAGTTAGCCTAGATGGTCATTGTAAGAGCTCTCTAGGCAGAAACTAAACTTGATCATTTTGTTCTTTAGCATTTAGCATAGCTTCTAGCCTTGAACAGAGCAGCATGTTGGTAGGTGGTTCGATATCTGGGACTCTCTTTTCATCCTCTTTCTACTAATTAACATGGTAAACAACCAAATACCAATCCAGAATGGACAATATAGTGAGAGATAAAAAGTATTTTGATAAGCAGTTCATTTCTCCATGGCTGGATATTTAAAATCTTTGAAGGTCTAAATTTTGGAGATAATTATCAAGAATTACAAGTGGCTCTGTTCATTAGTTTGTAGCTGAAGAAGTCTCTTTTATCTAATAAGGATAATAGTATAGCCGATGACTTGGGTTTGGATTTTGGTCTTACTGGAGTTGAGACTGTGACAACCAGCAGAATTCATCCACTGGAATGGGTATAGGAGGTTTCATTGTCTTCCCAGATGGTAGAAGTCATAGGGCAAAAAATGTTTCAATGAACCTTCAGTTCAGTTCAGTCACTCGGTCGTGTCCAACTCTGTGACCCCATGAATCACAGCAGACCAGGCCTCCCTGTCCATCACTAACTCCCGGAGTTTACCCAAACCCATGTCCATTGAGTCGGTGATGCCATCCAGCCATCTCATCCTCTGTCGTCCCCTTCTCCTCCTGCCCCTAATCCCTCCCAGCATCAGGGTCTTTTCCAATGAGTCAACTCTTCACATGAGGTGGTCAAAGTATTGGAATTTCAGCTTCAACATCAGTCCTTCCAATGAACACCCAGAACTGATCTCCTTTAGGATGGACTGGTTGGACCTCCTTGCAGCCCAAAGGACTCTCAAGAGTCTTCTCCAACACCACAGTTCAAAGCATCAATTCTTTGGCACTCAGCTTTCTTCACAGTCCAATTCTCACATCCATACATGACCACTGGAAAAACCATAGCCTTGACTAGACAGACCTTTGTTGGCAAAGTAATGTCTCTGCTTTTGAATATGCAGTCTAGCTTGGTCATAACTTTCCTTCCAAGGAGTAAGTGTCTTTTAATTTCATGGCTGCAGTCACCATCTGCAGTGATTTTGGAGACCAAAAAATAAAGTCTGACACTGTTTCCACTGGTTCCCCATCTATTTCCCATGAAGTGATGGGACCAGATGCCATGATCTTCTTTTTCTGAATGTTGAGCTTTAAGCCAACTTTTTCAGTTTCCTCTTTCACTTTCATCAAGAGGCTTTTTAGTTCCTCTTCACTTTCTGCCATAAGGGTGGTGTCATCTGCATATCTGAAGTTATTGATATTTCTTCCAGCAATCTTGATTCCAGCTTGTGCTTCTTCCAGCCCAGTGTTTCTCATGATGTACTCTGCATATAAATTAAATAAGCAGGGTGACAATATACAGCCTTGATGTACTCCTTTTCCTATTTGGAACCAGTCTGTTGTTCCATGTCCAGTTCTAACTGTTGGTTCCTGACCTGCATATAGGTTTCTCAAGAGGCAGGTCAGGTGATCTGGTATTCCCATCTCTCTCAACCTTATCAGGCAACAAATAATAACCTAAAAACTCCTTAATTTGGCATTCAGGACCTTTAATGATTGGACCTGTTCATTTCTCTCGCTACTGTGCCCATTCCTTACACTCTAAGCTCTAACCATCATGAACAACTGCATTTACAGTCCTCTGAATAAGCCAAGCTCTCTCTCAGTTCAGGGGTTTGTACATGCAATTGGAAAAGACCCCAATGCTGTGAAAGACTGAAGACAAAAGGGAAAGGGGGTGGCAGAGAATGAGATGGATAGATCGTATCATTGACTTAATGGACATGAGTTTGAGCAAACTCTGGGAGATAGTGGAGGACAGGGGAGCCTGGTGTGCTCCAGTCCATGGGGTTGCAACGAGTTGAACAAGACAGCAACTGAACATTTCTCTGCCAATCAAGCAACCTTCCCAGCTCTCGTTTCTCCATACTGTCTCCCATCTCAGGAATGTTTATATGTAAGCAAGTTCAGATCAGTCCAAATGTCATCTCCTTCAGGAAGTATTTCTGCCCCTTGAAAATCTCCTAGCACTTTGTGCTTCTCCTTGTCATGACACTTATTAACTATATTGTTCTTTCATTGAACTTCTCCCTTACCCACTAGACAGTCAATACATTGACTAACTTCTACATTATTGGTTACTGTGGTTGTCAATTTCTGTGTTAATTTATCTAGGTCACGGTGCCTGGATATTTGGTTAAATGCTATTTTAAATGTTTCTGTCAAGATATATTTTAGATGAGATTAACATTTGATTTTGTGAGAGTTGGACCATCAAGAAAGCTAAGCACTGAAGAACTGATGCTTTTGAACTGTGGTTTTGGATAAGACTCTTGAAAGTCCCTTGGACTGCAAGGAGATCAAACCAGTCAATCTTAAAGGAAATCAGTCCTGAATATTTACTGGAAGGACTAATGCTGAAGCTGAAAGTCCAATATTTTGGCCACCTGATGCAAAGAATGGACTCATTGGAAAAGACCCTGATGGTGGGAAAGGCTGAAGGCAGGAGCAGGGGACGACAGAGGATGAGATGGTTGAAACATGATGTACTCGATGGACATGAGTTTAAGCAAGCTCTGGGAGTTGGTGATGGGCCGGAAAGCCTTGGCATGCTGCAGTCCATGGGGTCTCAAAGAGTCAGACATGACTGAGTAACTGCACTGAAAATAGATTACCCTCTGTAATGTGAATGGGCCTCATCCAATCACTTGAAAGCCTTAATAGAAAAACACTGACCTTCTGGAGGAAGAGGGAATTTGGCCAGGAGACAGCCTTTGTACTGGAACTGTGTCTCTTCCATGGGTCTCCAGCCTGCAGGCCTATCCTGCTGATTTTGGACTTGGCAGCCACCATCATTACATAAGCCATTTCCTAAAATTCTCCCTCTCACCCTCTCTGGAGAACCCTGCCTAATATAATCATCATCACTGAGCATAGTTCTTGGAATATAGACCAGATCAAATAAAATTGGATTAGGTTGAATTGATCTGATTTGCAGGGAAAAAAAAAAAAAAAACAAACTTCTGTGGAGTTAATGTCCGGACTTCTCTCTTAAGAGTCACAGACCTGCGGAGGTCAAACTCCTATACACAACAATTGGTTTTGTTAACCTGAGAGTTCCTTTTTCCTGATCCAGTGCAAAGTCAGAGGAAATGGAGGATAACACAATCCCTCATCCATTAATATTTTAGATCCTGAACTACATATAATTGGCACTCTGACTCACCCTACTTTTAGCATTCATGTTAGTGCTTATCTAACAGTCTTAAATGCAAAATTCATACTGTCTGGCAGAGAAAGACAGGTGTCTCATCTCAGTGGGATTATCTCAGGTTTCTCAAGTCACTAGGGAGGAGACTTTATTTTTTTAGGCTCCAAAATCACTGCAGATGGTGACTGCAGCCATGAAATTAAAAAATGCTTGCTCCTTGGAAGAAAATATATGACCAACCTAGACAGCGCATTAAAAAGCAGAGACATTACTTTGCCAACAAAGGTCTGTCTAGTCAAAGCTACAGTTTTTCCAGTAGTCATGTATCGATGTGAGAGTTGGACTATAAAGAAAGCTGAGCGTCAAATAATTGATGCTTTGAACTGTGGTGTTGGAGAAGACTCTTGAGAGTCCCTTGGGCTGCAATGAGATCAAACCAGTCAATCCTAAAGGAAATCAGTCCTGATTATTCATTAGAAAGACTGATGCTGAAGCTGAAACTCAAATAGTTTGGACACCTGCTGCTAAGAACTGATTCTTGGAAAAGACTCTGATGCTGGAAAAGATACAAGGCAGGAGGAGAAGGGGATGACAAAGTATGAGATGGTTGGATGGCATCACCAACTCAATAGACATGTGTTTGAACAAGCTCTGGGAGTTGGTGATAGAGAGGGAAGCCTGGGGTGCTGCAGTCCATGGGGTCTCAAAGAGTCGGACACAGCTGAGTGACTGAACTGGCTGAGAAGGGATACACTCTCAGAAAGAAAAGTCAACCTTTCTCTCTCCTAATATTCTCAATATGGTGATTTAAAATCTACCACTCAGCCTGGAATTACAAAGACTTCAGACTTAGAATTCTTGGATTATTTGACAACTTGGGTTCTTAAATGTTCAACGTGAATGAGCAGATGATTATAGAAAATGACCTAGTAGAAGACTGTCTTGTTAGTCAAGTTAACCTTCTCACTTAGAACAGCCTGGGGATTTATTAAATCATGGAAATGCTTGGATGGGTATGAATAAAGGATTCTGACTAGGGTTTAGGATTTATGATAGTCAGTTTGTGATTCCTAGAGACAGTAACTTGTATTTTGTGTACAGAGAAAAGAATGGTGAGGTCATAGGGCCAAGATTTTAACTTGTTTCTTTAAATGAGACTGAATTGTCCAGATTTTCACTGTTTTTATAATTCCTCTGCTTTTCTTCCTGGAAAAAAAGTTAAATAATGCAAGCAAAAATTTACTAAGCTATCAAAAAATAACAACACTGACAGCATTAGAGAATAAGAGATGAAAGGTGAAGTGAAATGAAAATTTGCAAATCTGCAAACTGGATAATTCATTCTAAATCCAAAGTCAACATCATTTTTTCTAATAAGCAGTTTCTTGGTTATATAGTTTTATTTCTACTCTAGCCTTTAAAAAGTTTTATTCTGTTATACTTGTAAAATCTTACTTTGTCTCCAAGTTTCCTTTTAATGTTACTTTGAAAGGTTTTTCTAAAAGGTCTTATAAATAAGTAAACATATGTTTGGGAAAACATATATTTCCCAAACATATAACAGACACAGTGACATCTTTCCTGTGTGTACTCAGTTCTGCTGCAGGTATGTTCTTTTGGGTTCCCAGACCCAGTTCCAATGTGTGTGGGGAATAGTGCTGGGTAGGGGTTCCTACACCAACAATGTGCCTGAGCATTCAACTCAGTTCTGACATTATCTAGACTTCCCTGGAGCTCAAACAGTGAAGAATCTGCCTGCGAGGCAGGAGACCAGGGTTAGATCCCTGGGTTGGAAAGTTCCTCTGGAGAAGGGAATGGCAATCCATTCCAGTATTCTTGCCTGGAGAATTCCATGAACAGAGAAGCCTGATGGGCTACAGTCCATGAGGTTGCAAAGAGTCAGACATGACTGAGTGACTAACACAGTCCCCACAATCTGACACTAACTACCCAGAGATACCATCAGATTCCATAGATTGAGGTCTCAGTCCCACAATACTGCACCCACATCCCCACTCCCAACACACACACACACACACACACACACAAGACACCAATTGTGTCTTCAGCTACTCTGACCAACTGGTTACATACACATACTAATATATATAAAATAGATAATAAAAACCTACTGTATATCACAGAGAACTCTATCCAATACTCTGTAATAGCCTATATGGAAAAGAACCTAAAAAAGAGTGGATATATATATAACTGATTCACTTTGCTGTACACTTGAAACTAACACAATGCTAACTCAACTATACTCCAATAAATTTTCTTAAAAGAATGTAAGCAAATAAGTCCTATCAATAAATTTTATAGTAATAACACAATCCTTGTACAATTTGCTACATAAGATTTTGTTATGAGCCATAAGTAACTGGAATTTTAAGAATGCTCCTATAATTTCTTTTCTTTTCTAACTGAAATCTTTTACCTAATTGCTGTCAAATTTTAAAATTTATAGAGTGGGTTGGTGGAAAGTAAATTAAAATTTAATAGAGTGGGTTGGTTGGAAGGCCTGGCCTGGTGTGTTGCAATCCATGGGGTCACGAAGAGTCAGACATGACTGGGCGACTGAACAACAACCAAGGTAAAAGCATCTTCCAAATGTTTAGTTCTGCCCTCATGTATCCAGCTGTCTACTTGATATCTCCACTGGGATAGGCAACTCAGCCTTTCTAAATCTAAGCTCCTGACTCTTCTTACCTCCCAACCCACTCCTCCCCAACCTGCTCCACTTCTGAAAATGGCACTACAATCCTATCTCGCCAAGTTAGAGGTTTCTATGATGCTTTCCTTGGACTTGAGGTGTTTGTGTTTTAAGTCCAGGTTGTGATCAACTGCTATACATAAGGGGTTGCCATGATCTCCTTATTGCATTCAATTAATTTGCTACAGTGGCTTACAGAACCCAGAGAAACATTTTACTTAGTAGATTACTGGTTCACAATTGATTAAATCATTGGCTCTTGGCAACTGATTCAACCTCCAGCCCCTCCACTCTCCTCAGGATCTGGGAGTGGGTCTAAAAGTTCCAGCCCTCTAATTACAGGGTTAGTTCTCCTGGCAACCAGCCCTCATCTTTAGGTGCAGTCCCAAAGTCAATCATTAACCTAGAACACCTTTATCTCTTATCACTTTAGAAATTCCAAGGGTTTTAGGAGCTCTGTGCCAATGTGAGGAAGACAAAATACACATTGCTTATTATAAATTCACAAGATTACAAATGATAAAGCATATTTTAAACATGATTTAAGTTGTGTGTCAAAAAAATGGGTCAGTCTCCCCAACATTATATAATGTCCCAAGCCAGTTAACCATGTGTTACCCAACAAACAAAACAGAAAGCAGTTTACTTAAAACCCCCAAGAAAACCCAATGCATTCTGTATTAACTTTAATTTCCCATGCATTCCTCAGCTTCACAGTTATTTATAGATCTTTTCCCAGAAAAATTTGTAGTTTAAGTGGATAAACTTTAAAACTACAGGAAGTGGCTTCACCGTGAATTCCTTTTCTTACTCATTTGAATAAAAAGGGGTTATGAAAAAAATAATCCACATAACCTTTGAGCAGGAGGCTGTGATCCTCAATGATTAAGGGTGATAGAAATAAATTTTATATAGCACTTTACAACCTAAATTATGCTTTTGCATATATTACCACAATCATGCTCAGAATCAATGCCAGGATTTAGTGATGATCAAGAAGAGAATCTGTCTTATTAAAACAAATGCCTATCCACCAAGAGTTCAGCAGAGAAGAATTCAGAGAAATCTTTTGATTGGAAGAAATAATCAAAAAAGGGTCCCTTCTTTCCCCTGAACTTTTTTTTTTTCCATTGGATTTCCATTTGGCTCCTAGGCAGAAGGTGGAGAGATTACATAAATTCCTGAGAACATCTTCCCTGGGCATCCTTACAGCCTTGCTCATTTTGGCATGGCTAAGCTGGAATAATCCTGTCTAAAAGAGCTCTGCAATTAAATTTTAAAGAAAAAAACCAGATCTGAGGTAAAAGCCACCACACTCCACAGCTCATTTTCAAATCTATATCTGATGCTAAAAGTTCTAAAGTAAACAATATAACAACCCAAAATGACCTTTACAGAGCTTTTTTAAAATTTATTTATTTTAATTGGAGGCTAATTACTTTACAACATTGTAGTGGTTTTTGCCACACATTGACATGAATTGGCCATGGGTTTACATGTTTTCCCTATCCTGAATCCCCTCCCACCTCTCTCCCCATCTCATTCCTCTGGGTCATCCCAGTGCATCAGCCCCGAGCACCCTGTCTCATGCATCGAACCTGGACTGGCGATCTGTTTCACATACGGTAATATAAATGTTTCAATGCTATTCTCTCAAATCATCCCACCCTAGCCTTCTCCCACAGAGTCCAAAAGACGTTCTATACATCTGTGTCTCTTTTGCTGTCTCGCATATAGAGTTATCATTACCATCTTTCTAAATTCCATATATATGCATTAGTATACTGTATTGGTGTTTTTCTTTCTGGCTTACTTCACTCTGTATAATAGGCTCCAGTTTCATCCACCTCATTAGAACTGATTCAAATGTATTCTTTTTAACGGCTGAGTAATATTCCATTGTGTATATGTACCACAGCTTTCTTATCCATTTGTCTGCTGATGGACATCTAGGTTGAGCTTTTGACCCAAAAAAAATTGCCCACTAGCTTATCCTGTGCCAGTACAAGTTTGTAATAGCCACTGCTGATGTTCTCTGCTTCTCGGCCACTTGCCCCTCAAGATTTATTGATTTGGCCTATACTTCTCTCTCCAGTCTCATCCTAAGGAATGCTTCTTGTTCTCTTTTGGTGCCATGGGTCATCTTGTTCCAAGATTTGAGGAAGAATCATTTGGGATGGTCTTCTCTCTCTTCCTACCACACTCTGGCCTAATGCACTTCAACTCATCCTTTAGCTATGAGGCCAAATGCTCAATCCCTTGAAAGTACAGACTGTTTTAGATGCCCTACTCCCCTTCTAAGCCTAATTCTTTTCCATATGGCTTTCATGGCCCACATAACTTTCCAACCTAACACAGGTTCTAATTATGTGTTTACTGGTGAAATATTTAACTCAATTTTTCCTTCACTAAACCATATGATTCATGAAGAGAATGACAAAGTCTATTTCCCAACGATTACATCTACAAAACCCAGCTGTTAAAGGAATGAATATATGGATGGTTGAGAGGATAGAGGAGTGAATGGACAAAGAAAACAGGAATGAATGCACTTTCTCCTGATAAACATATTCTTTAATCCCAGCTATGTGAGGCCATCATGATACTGTAGAGTTAATTATCCAACAGAAATGTGAGCATTTCATTTTACACTTCTTGTAGCCACATTTTTAAAAAATAAAAACAAATGAAAACTTGATATATTTTAATTTAATCTAAAGTATACAAAAGATTATAATTTCATCACATAATCAATATGAAATATTTTAGTTTACTTTTTTTCACACTAAATCTTAAAACTCCTATGTGTATTTTACATTTCCAGTATGTCTCAATTTGGACCAGCAGCATTTCAAGTTCTCTAAAGCACATTATCTTGCAAAATCTGGAAAGCCAGTGAAACAGATCTGCCATATGTCTGTGCGTATGAAAAAAGATCTTGGAAGGAAAGGCAGACTTCATTTTAGGCAAGAAAGTTGAAAGGACACTCGTTCAAGAAAAATGAGAAGAGGAAGAAATATTCTGAAAATATTTAAGTTGTCTTGGTTTGTTTGGGCTGCTGTAACAAATACCATAGACTAGGTGGCTTATTAACGACAGAAATTTACGTCTCCCAGTTCTAGAAGTTGGGAAGCTCAAGATCAAGTCTCAAGCAGATTCACTGTCTGGTGAGAGCCCACTTACTGGTTTATAGATGGTGCCTTCTCGCTATAACCTCACATGGCATAAGGGGCAAGGCTTTCTCTGGGGGTCTCTTTCATAAAGGCATTAATCTCATTTGTGAAGGCTCCACCCTCATGACCTAAAGTGCGTCCCAAAGGCCCCATCTCCTAAAAGCAATACATTGGGTTTTATGTTTCAACACCTGAATTTGGGGAAACACAAATATTTAGTCTATAGCAAGATGAATATTTCTGTTCATTTTACCATCTAGCCCTGATCTTCCCAAATTTTCCTACAAAGAACCCAGCTAGGGAAGTTTTTACAATAAAATCATATCTTACTAAAGTATCTGCAAGATGAAAACACACAGCAGGTGAGAGAGGGCCACCTGAATAGGGCTAGAGTAGAAGGGAACTGAAGCGAGGTGGCCGACAGCGACAACACAGACAAGGAACACAGGGCAAGGGGAAGACAGGGTGGCATCCTTATGGTGGGCCGGAAGACTATGTCCCTGAACTCACGCAAGGCTCCCTGTGGTGCTCTAAACCCTTTAAGAGGAATCTAAGGTGGGGCTGGACAGCCCCACATTTTCTTGCTAGAGTTTGAGTAACACACATTGTCAAAATTGATTTTCCTGTAAGATATTAAGTGAGAATTGTTTTAGTCTCAGCTATTTTAAAGCCAGCCAGACCTAGATATCAGTATTTAATAGTGGCCATATTACCACATACACATTGTACCTGGATTCTCATCTTTAGAAGAGGGATAATTATATCTAACTGGGTAGCTGAAAGAATATTATATGAGATAATGCCATGTTTCCCTAAATATATTATAGACTTGTAGTGTGACCAACAATCCTGGTTTGTCTAAAACTCTTCCAATTTTAGCATCAAAAGTTCTATGTCCTAGAAATCCCCCAGACCTAGGTAGATTGAAATTTTTAGTTACCTTATGTACACTTGAGATAACTTTGTGAGAATATTTTCAACTGTTTTATTCATAGTGTGTGTGTGTGTGTATATATATATATATGTATATATATATATGTGTGTATATATATATGTATATATATATGTGTATATATATATATATATGTATATATATATATATAGTGCCAGTTTTACATGTAAAACATGCTAGTTATTATTATGTTAGTTGGAGCTAAAGTGGGTGGACCTATGGGAATCTAGTTTAGATAGCACAAATTGCAGGCATAGAATTTGGATATGCCTATGAATAACTCAAACCTTAAAAAATGAAACATTTAGAATAACTTTAGACATGAAGAATAAACATGATGTGTGCCATTAGTGAAGATTTTCACATACTCAGTTTCCATACACATTGTTGAATTTTGTTTTGCTCTATTTGCTTTTTTAAAAAAGAAAAATAGCACCATGATAGTTCTGGTGCAAAAATTTTGCTAGTAGGCAACGAATGAAGTTTAGGAAGTACTGAGAGAAGGTATATTTAAGTGTCTTTCATAAGATCGTCTATCTTTTTGCTCTATCAATATGGCTTGCATCTTAAAACTTAATTCATAATCCCAGAGAGATGTCAAAACTCCAGCATCCATTATACTTGCATTTCAAGAAGTTACAGTAATTAAAAAAAAAAGCGTGGTATTGGCAAAAAAAAAATAGGCCAAGGGAATAGAAAAATCAGAAACACACCCATGTAAGTACAGTCAACTGGTCTTTGACAAAGGAGCAAAGGCAATATAATAGATTTATAATATTATAGTAGTCTCTTTCACTCCAGTACTCTTGCCTGGAAAATCCCATGGATGGAGGAGCCTGGTGGGCTGCAGTCCATGGGGTCGCTGAGGGTCCAACACGACTGAGTGACTTCACTTTCACTTTTCACTTTCCTGCATTGGAGAAGGAAATGGCAACCCACTCTAGTGTTCTTGCCTGGAGAATCCCAGGGACAGGGGAGCCTGGTGGGCTGCCATCTATGGGGTCGCACAGAGTCGGACATGACTGAAGTGACTTAGCAGCAGCAGTCTCTTTCAGAAATGGTGCTGGGAAAACTGGACATCCACAAACAAAAAATAATTAAATCTAGACACAGACCTATACGCTTCACAAAAAGTAACTCAAAATGCATCATAGACCAAAATGCAAAATTGTCAAGTTCACGGACAGTAACAGAGGACTATGTGATGACATTTTAGAAAAACCACCAAAGGCACAGTCCATAAAAGGAATAATTGATAAGTTGGATTTCCTTAAAATTAAAAACTACTGCTCTGAGAAAGACACTATTTAGATCATGAAAAGGTATAATCACAGACTGGGAGAAAATATTTCCAGAAGACACATCTGATAAAGGACTATTACCCAAATATACAAAGAAATTTTGATGTTCAACAATAAGAAAACAATTCAATGAAAAAATGAATTAAATACCTTAACAGAACTAACACCCAAAAAAGATGTCCTTGTCATTATAGGAGACTGGAATGCAAAAGTAGGAAGTCAAGAAACACCTGGAGCAACAGGCAAATTTGGCCTTGGAGTACAGAATGAAGCACAGCAAAGGCTAAGAGAGTTTTGCCAAAAGAGCACACTAGTCATGGCAAACACCCTCTTCCAACAACACAAGAAAAGACTCTACACATGGACATCACCAGATGGTCAACACTGAAATCAGACTGATTATATTCTTTGCAGCCAAAGATGGAGACACTCTATACAGTCAGGAAAAACAAGACTGTGAGCTGACTGTGGCTCAGATCATGAACTCCTCATTGCCAAATTCAGACTTAAATTGAAGAAAATAAGGAAAACCACTAGACTGTTTAGGTATGACCTAAATCAAATCCCTTATGACTACACAGTGTAAGTGAGAAATAGATTTAAGGGACTAGATCTGATAGAGTGCCTGATGAACTAGGGATGGAGATTAGTGACATTGCACAGGAGACAGGGAGTAAGACCATTCCCAAGAAAAAGAAATGCAAAAAAGCAAAATGGCTGCCTGAGGAGGCCTTACAATTAGCTTTGAAAAAAAAGAGAAGTGAAAAGCAAACGAGAAAAGGAGAGAGATACCCATTTGAATGTAGAGTTCCAAAGAATAGCTAGGAGAGATAAAGTCTTCCTAAGTGATCAGTGCAAAGAAATAGAGGAAAATAATAGAATGGGAAAGACTAGCGACCCCCTCAAGAAAATTAGAGATACCAAGGGAACATTTTATGCAAAGATAGGCTCAATAAAGGACAGAAATGGTATGGACCTAACAGAAGCAGAAGATATTAAGAAAAGGTGGCAAGAATACACAGAAGATCTGTACAAAAAAGATCTTCATGAGCCAGATAATCATAGTGGTGTGATTAGTCACCTAGAGCCAGACATCCTGAAATGTGAAGTCAAGTGGGCCTTAGGAAGCATCACTACAAACAAAGCTAATAGAAGTGATGGAATTCTAGTTGAGCTATTTCAAATCCTAAAGCATGATGCTATGAAAGTGCTGCACTCAATATGCCAGCAAATCTGGGAAACTCACCAGTGGCCACAGGACTGGAAAAGGTTAGTTTTCATTCCAATCCCAAAGAAAGGCAATGCCAAAGAATGCTCAAACTACCACACAATTGCACTCATTTCACATGCTAGCAAAGTAATGCTCAAAACTCTCCAAGCCAGGCTTCAGCAATACATGAACTGAGAAATTCCAGATGTTCAAGCTGGATTTAGAAAAGGAAGAGGAGCCAGAGATCAAATTGCCAACATCTGTTGGATCATTGAAAAAGCAAGAGAGTTCCAGAAAAACATCTATTTCTGCTTTATAGACTATGCCAAAGTCTCTGACTGTGTGGATCACAATAAACTGTGGAAAATTCAGAAAGAGATGGAATACCAGACCTCCTGACCTGCCTCTTGAGAAATCTGTATGCAGGTCAGGAAGCAACAGTTAGAACTGGACATGGAACAACAGACTGGTACCAAATAGGAAAAGGAGTACGTCAAGGCTGTATATTGTTACCCAGCTTATTTAACTTATATGCAGAATGCATCAAGAGAAATACTGGGCTGGATGAAGCACAAGCTGGAATCAAGATTGCCAGGACAAATATCAATAAACTCAGATATGCAGATAACGCCACTCTTATGGCAGAAAGTGAAGAGGAACTAAAGAGCCTTTTGATGAAAGTGAAAGAGGAGAGTGAAAAAGTTGGCTTAAAGCTCAACATTCAGGAAACTAAGATCATGGCATCTAGTCCCATCACTTCATGGCAAATAGATGGGGAAACAGTGGCTGACTTTATTTTTCTGGGCTCCAAAATCACTGCAGATGGTGACTGCAGCCATGAAATTAAAAGACACTTACTCCTTGGAAGAAAAGTTATGACCAACCTAGACAGTATATTAAAAAGCAGAGACACTACTTTGCCAACAAAGGTCCATCTAGTCAAGGCTATGGTTTTTCCAGTAGTCATGTATGGATGTGAGAGTTGGACTGTAAAGAAAGCTGAGCACCAAAGAATTGATGCTTTTGAACTGTAGTGTTGGAAAAGACTCTTGAGAGTCCCTTGGACTGCAAGGAAATCCAACCAGTCCATCCTAAAGCAGATCAGTCCTGGGTGTTCATTGCAAGGACTGATGTTGAAGCTGAAACTCCAATACTTTGGCCACCTTATGTGAAGAGCTGACTCATTTGAAAAGACCCTGATGCTGGGAAAGATTGAAGGCAGGAGGAGAAGGGGACGACAGAGGATGAGATGGTTGGATGGCATCTGTGAGTCAATGGACGTGAGTTTGAGTAAACTCCAGGAGTTGGTGATGGACAGGGAGGCCTGGCGTGCTGCGGTTCGTGGGGTCGTAAAGAGTCGAATACGACTGAGCGACTGAACTGAACCGATACTAGCACAATAATCCTTTTTTAATATCAATGATGAACCTGACCCAAAGAGAGGTTACATAACTTGCCTGAGGCCACATAGTCAAGTGCCAAAGCTAAGATTTAAACCCAATTTAAAACATGAACTGCATATAAATTAACTTCTGGATAGATGTTGATTTAGGGTAGAGAGCGATGGGAATAGAATGGGCCAAAAATGTAGGGAATTGTAACTTTATCAATATCTATGTAGACAGATAGTCCAGCTTTTCTAGTAAAAAGGCCTAGAAACAATTGCCAAATAACCTATTTAGTTGTGATCAATATACCTAAAATTCGGACTGAGATCTAAAAATATATATCTTTTGAAAATAAACAAGGTTTAAGTAAATTGGTGGCTCCCAATCCAGGTTTGTATCAGGAAATGTATAAGATGAACATGAAACAACTTAATGTACCTGATAGCAAAGATATCAAAGACTATTAAATCTAGTTTTTGTTTTTTTAAAAAAGGACCTCTGGCCAAATGTGGGTAAAACCGAACTTCAATGAAAGTAATAATTGCAATGCAGTTTGGGCTTCCCAGGTGGCAGTGGTAAAGAATCTACCTGCAATGTGGTACATGAAAGATCCATGTTTGATCCCTGGCTCAGGAAGATTTCCACAAACTACAGTATTCTTGCCTGGACAATTCCATGGATAGAGGAGCCTGGCTACAGTCCAGAGAGTCACAAAGGGTCAGATGTGACCGAGCACACATGCAGAGAGTAACTGCAGTAGACTGAATCACACTGAATGCATTAGTCCTTGAGTTTACAAGGATGAGTAAAACTTAACTGTGCATCGATACAGAATGTTTGAGAATCAGCCTATTTTCTTGAAAGCTGGTAAAGGGAAACAAGACTTTTGTTTTGCCTTTCCTATACCAGGTGCATCTTGTTGTAATCAAATAGTTGATAAAAGTAGGTTGCTTTTTAGAGAAGTTAATCAAATAACAAATGCAAAAGGCAATAAAATATCATCATTTTATCATCCCATGTGAATTAACGAAACCATGCAAGGTCAATAACTGCTAATATTACAAAAAGAGAGCTCTTCAGACAATGAATGGAGAAGGCAATGGCAACCCACTCCAGTACTCTTGCCTGGAAAATCCCATGGATGGAGGAGCCTGGTAGGTTGCGGTCCATGGGGTCGCAAGGAGTCGGACACGACTGAAGCGACTTAGCAGCAGCAGCAGATAATACAAACTTCCTTGATTAAGTATATATACCATCCCTAAGCAATCTTGCCAAAAATTTAAAATGAAATCAGATCAAGCCACTACCACCAATTAACAATTTACATAGTACAGAGAAAGAAGTTGAATGATATTATAAGAACAGATACAGCAAAATACAACAAAATTCAGATAGATAATGAAAAGACTCTACCAAAGCCTAAGAAAAAAGAGAATTCTAGTCTGGTTTCCAGTCTGACTTGTAAGAAGCTAGAAGTCAGCATAACTTCCTAACCAAAAGTAAAAAGCATAATAAACTGAAAAACTTTTCTTAGCTCCATAATAGAATGTCAGTCACAGGACAAACTGCAGTCCTCAAAATTACAGATGCCAATAAAGGAATATGGAGACTCACAACTTACCAAGAGCAGAAGCTCTGCAGGAATCAAACAGGGAAATTGGAACTGTAGCTGATGAACTGCTGGAGGCTTAGCATGGACCCCTCTGAGAGATAAAAACCAGACAGGGACCCAGTCACTAGAAGGACACTGCACTTTCGTGAATTTTACCTCCAAGGGTTCCACCAGATTCTCACAGTGAATATAGGAGAAAAATCACCTTGTGCTTCTGGCAGAAGAAAGGGAAAAGACTCCATTTTGAAAAATACCCACCACAGCATTCAATCCTTAACAAGGTCTGTCCACAGGAGAAACCATTTAACTGAAAGCTAAATAGCTGGGGTTTAGCTTAATTGACCTGGGGAATGGCGGAGGAAATTTGCAACCCCAGCTGCCTCCAGGGATCCTATCTCATTGAAAGGGAAAGAGTTGGAAAATGAGAAGCCTCACTCAAAGACTGAGACCTCCAAGTGCTATAAAATGCTCCCCCTACCCCCACACCTCACCACCGCATTACCCGGGAAGGGCCTACTTACAGTTTTTACCCAGTAGATCATTTCCATCAAAAATATTACAAAACATACTAAACAGAAAGAAAAAAAACATTTTGAAAAAACAAAGCAAGCATCAAAACCAGATTCAGATATGGCAGACATGTGGAAATGAATAGACATGGAATTTCAAACAACTGTGCTGAAGTGTTAAGGGCTCAATCTCACAGAAACAGAGAGTAGATTGGAGGTGCCAGAGGCTGGGCGGGTGGGAGAAAAGAGAATACGTTGAACAAGAGAACAAACTTCCAGTAAGATGAATAGACTCTAAGGATCTAATGTTGAGCATTGATAGTTATAATTAATACTGTATTGTATTTTTGAAAGTTGCTGAAGAGTACATCTTAAATGTTTTCACCACCACTACAGAAAAATGGGAGTTATTTGAGATAATGGATACGTTAACTTATGGTAATCATTTCACAATATATATGTATCAAATCATCACATTATACACATTAAATTTACATAATGTTATACGTTAACTATATCTCAATAAATCTGCTAAGGCTCTAAGGATAATGTAGATAGCAATAACAGATAGAATATATAAGCAGAGAGATGGAAATTCTAGGAAAGAACTGAAAAGAAATGCTAGAGATAAAATACACTAACAGAAATAAAGAATGCCTTTGATGGGCTTGTTAGTAGATTGGACACAGCTGAGAAAAGAATCTGTGCTTGAGGATATCTTAATAAAAATCTGCAAAACTGAAACAAAGAGATAAAAGATTAAAAAACAGAACAGGATTTCCAAAAAAAGAGTCTGTCTGCCTGCCAAGTAGGAGGCATGGTTTCAATCCCTGAGCTGGAAAGATCCCCTAGAGAAGGAAATGGCAACCCACTCCAGTATTCTTGCCTAGGAAGTCCCATAGACAGAGGAGCCTGGTGGGCAACAGTCCATGAGGTTGCAGAAGAGTCAGACACATGAACCTAGAACCTATTATACAGAGTGAAGTCAGTCAGAAAGAGAAAGATAAATATCGTATTCTAATGCATATATACGGAATCTAGAGAAATGGTACTAAAGAATTTATTTGCAGGGCAGGAATCAAGAAACAGACATAGAGAATAGACTTATGGACATGGGGAGAGGGGAGGAGAGGGTGAGATGTATGGAGAGAGTAACATGGAAATGTACATTACCATGTGGAAAATAGATAGCCAATGGGAATTTGCTGTGTGACTCAGGAAACTCAAACAGGGCTTCTGTATCAACCTAGAGGGGTGGGATGGGGAGGGAATGGGAGGGAAGTTCAAAAGGGAGGGGATATGTGTATACCTATGGCTGATTCATGTTGAGGTTTGACAGAAAACAGCAAAATTCTGTAAAGCAATTATCCTTCCATTAAAAAATAAATAAATTAAAAGAAAAAGAGTCAGACACGGCTTAGAAACTAAACAACAAGAACGGGACAACTACAAAAGGTGTAACATGCATGTAATAGGAATTGCAAAAGGAAAACAAAGAGAGAAATGAGCAGAAGTATTTGAAAAAAATAATATACTAGTCTACATTTTTCCTCCCCCTGAGAATTTCCCTAAATTGTCAGATTCCAAATTGTCAGGTCCACTAAGCTCAGAAAAAACCAACTGTATAAATAACCAACTGCCAACCCTCCCAAAAAATTTCCACAAAACAAAACAATAGACAAACAGAAAACCTAACGTAGGCATATTGTTTTCCAACTACAGAAAACCAAACATAAAGGAAAATCCTGAAAATATCCAGAGGAAAATAATTTTACTAAAGAGCAACAAAAATAAGAAGTATATCTAACTTCTCAGAGACCATGTAAGCAAGAGCTGCTGCTGCTGCAAAGTCGCTTCAGTCGTGTCCAACTCTGTGCGACCCCACAGACGGCAGCCCACCAGGCTCCCCCGCCCCTGGGATTCTCCAGGCAAGAACACTGGAGTGGGTTGCCATTTCCTTCTCCAATGCAGGAAAGTGAAAAGTGAAAGTGAAGTCACTCAGTGTGTCCGACTCTTAGCGACCCCATGGACTGCAGCCCACCAGGCTCCTCCATCCATGGGATTTTCCAGGCAAGAGTACTGGAGTGGGGTGCCATTGCCTTCTTAGCTATGATTGAATAAGATGCTACAGAGTGAATATTATGTAACATTGAACAAAAGGTTTATAATAGTCTGATGTTAAAAAATAATGAAACAAAAATAATTTTTAAAGATTATCTTTGAAGAGATGTTTGGGTTTAGAGTTTTACTTTTTATAGATTTTTAGTATGCAATATTTTCACATGTGTTCGTGATCAGTCATGTCCAACTCTTTGCAACCCCATGGACTGTAGCCCACCAGGCTCCTCTGTTCTTGGGATTCTCCTGGCAAGAATACTGGAGTGGGTTACCATTTCCTCCTCCAGGGTATCTACCCAACCCAGGGATCAAACCCACATCGCTTGCATTGGCAGGCAGATCCTTTACCACTGAACCACCCGGGAAGCCCTAATATTTTTGAAGACTTACTTTAATAAAGTCAGTTGCTACAATCCACACATTTCCTCCTCTGAGATAATTTAATTGGTAAATTATTTATTTATTGTTAATATATCTTTTAATCAGACATGAAAAAAGAAGCACATGTTCATGTCATACCAATGAGACTACAGTTAAGCAGAACTTCATCTCTCGGCTGTCAGGGTAGAAAAGGTAGGGTAGGGGGTGGCAGATGAATACAACAGAGAAGATAAACTTGCTGCTTGATTTTTTTTTTTAGAAAGGTAATAAAAGCATACTGAGAAAGAGCTACAGTGAGAGAGTGGAAGATGGCTTTGGATGTTATTTAAAAAAATGAAAACTGTGTTAAAATTGGATAAAAACAAGGATTGCAGAAAGATGATGTTAAAAAGTGAGGATAATTCAAAGAATATTGAGAAGACTATACTGAATATAAATATTTGAAAACATAATCACTTCAACTTCAAGAAGTTCAGATCTGTTTTCAAGCTCATTTCTAAGATGTTGCTTTGCACAACTTGGGATAGAAGAGGTTGATGGAATCTGTATACATACAGGTACTAACACCACACAGAGGAATGAGTTCTCAGCATCTGGACATTTGTAATTGATTGATTGGAGGGGAGTGATTTGAGAGGTAGTGGAGTTTCCAGAATAGTTCTAATTTTACATATTTTGTTTCACTGATAAATTATTTAACCAATTTGACCAATGTCTTAATAAGGTTTTGTCAGAAATAAATAATATCATAACATCTATAAATTACTATAAGAGTTGAGAGAGAAAAAGTAAAAGAGGACAATTGAAACAAGGTAAAGATTGTTAAGGATTCATTGTTAAGGTATATCCATGTACCACTTGCCTTTTACAATCACCATTTTAAAATGTTTGGTAAAGCTGACATTGAAAAGTTGTAAGGACTTAAGAAAGCATATGCAGGTGGTTCAGTTGGATAAATTGTTTGATTACCTTTAATAAAATTGGTGACTTCCCACTAATTTACTGAATGTCATCCTAACAGGATATTTGTAATAAAAATATTGACATAATAATTTAAACTGTTGATTGTATCTACTAAATTTGATAACTCTATATATCTGATGAGAGAACTGGTTGGAAAGATCTGATTGGTTCACTTTTCTTTTGCTCAGCAAGACTAGCATTTAATGGGGAAAAAAGCTTAAATAACACATGTGGTGAAGGCCTATTTTCCATACCCAAAGAACCTAACAGACACAATATGTGGTTACAATATATTACAAAGCACACAAAAATCAGCCGGTTGATCATAAAACCATCTTAATAAAGAACTGACAATCAGATTAGACTGCTTCCATCAGATTTTGCCATAAATATTTTCTTGATACAAGTCACTGAGTAGTCATTAATATTTTAGATTATGAAGCCTCCCAATACTTTAATCATAGACATGGGCTCTCTCCTCAGGAAAAATACACATGTCTATGAAACATTCACACATGTTTTTGAGCCTATCCCTGGACCTCAGGGATTCTTGGATATTACCTTTTTGTGCTCATAAAAAAAACTAAACTTCACCATTAATTCTCCCTTCCTAGTCTAACTCCTCTTCCCTCCTCTTCCCAACAACAGACATTCCTTTTTTAATAAAATTCTAGAGCACTAAATAAATGTGTTCAGACATCTAAAAGATCTTAATGTCTAAGAATACTCAAATAATCACATAGATCTGAGCTCTTCCTTAAATATCATTAAATTTAATTTGTTTCTGATTCATTTCAGATTCATTCTTCAGAAGTCCTACACGTGTATAAATTCTGTGGCATCTGATCCATGATTAACATCTGGTAGTATGACCCTTGAGGTCAAACATCTTGGATATGTATCCAAACTCTCAGATACAAAATAAGCTAGCATGCTTACTGTTTATTGTAATATGTATTTTATATTTGGGAACATGAAAGGCCAAGAATTGTTAAAGGATTTAGTTAATCTGTTTTAAAACTTTTATTGAGGTATAACTGATGAAATAACTGCTCATATTTAAGTGTACAATTTGAGATTTTTCTCATGTATATATACCCATTAAGCCACAACTGAGATCAAGAAAATAAACAAATAAAGAATCCCCCTACAGTGCAGGAGACACAGGTTCAATACCTGGGTTGGGAAGATCCCCTGGAGAAGGCAATGGCAACCCATTCCCAGTATTCTTGCCTGGAAAATCCTATGGACAGAGGAGCCTGGCAGGCTGCAGTCCATGGGGTCACAAAGCACTGGACAAGACTGAGCACACATACGGAGCAATGGAGCTAAGTGTTCTCATGGTCCCTTTGTAGTATCTCTCTCTAGACACTTTCCACTCCTCTTGCTCCCCAACATTTTCAGGCAATCACTAATTTGGTTTCTATCATTACAAATTAGTTGGTAATTTCTAGAATTTTTAGCAAATGAAATCATAGTGCATGTAGCCTTTTTTGGTTTGGCTTTTGTCACTCAGAATTATTTTAGGATTCATTCATGTTTTTATGTGTATCAGTAGTCTATTTCTTTTTTTTTTACTATTGTATTATTAGTATTATATTGCATGGATATACCACAATGAATTTATCTATTCACCACAAGTCAAAGAATGTAGGGAGCCTCTAGAATATGAAAAGGAAAGGACAATGCATTCTGCCCTAGAGCCTCCAGAAGAAACAGCCCTGCCAGCTATTTTAATCTTCTGACCTCCAGAACTAAAGGAGAATATATTGTGTTATTTTAACCACTAAGTTTGTGGCATTTCCTATTGTAGCAACAAAAAATTAATACAATGTCTTTTATCAGGTTGAAAATGTTCCTTTATATTTCTAGTTTGCTGACAGCTTTTATAAGAATTAGAGTGATATTGTCAAATGATTTGTCTAAATCCATTGAGATGATGATATGGTTTTCATTTTTTATTTTCTGTTGATATTGTGAAGTGTGCTAGTTAATTTCTAATGTTAATCTAACTGCATTAGAAGATTAACCCCATTTGGTCATGGTATGTTGTCCTTTTTATTTATTTTATAATTTGCTAAAATTTTAATAACACAAAGATAGTGGCTTGTTTTCTTCTAAATAATTTTTTTAATTGAAATATAGTTGATTTACAGTGTTTCATGTGTACAGCAAAGTGATGCAGTTAAATATATATATATTTTTTTCTTTTTCAGATTCTTTTCCATTATAGGTTATTACACAATATTGAATACAGTTCCCTGTGCTATACCTTATGTCCTTGCTGTTTATCTGTTTTATGTATAGTGCATTATATTTGTTAATTCTTAATTTATTCCTCCCTCCATCTTTCCCCTTTTATAATCATAAATTTGTTTATGTCTTTGAGTTTCTGTTTTGTAAATAAGTTCCTTTATATCATTTTTTTTAGATTCCATATATCAGTGGTCTCTATGATATTTGTCTTTGTCTGACTTATTTCACTAGTATGATAATATCTAGGTAAATCCTGTTTTGCAAATGACATTATTTCATTCTTTCTTATGGCTAAGTAATATATATATATATTTGTATATATATGAGGGTTTCTCTGATAGCTCAGTTGGTAAAGAATCTGCAGTGCAGGAGACCTTGGTTCAATCTCTGGGTTGGGAAGATCCACTGGAGAAGGGATAGGCTACCCACTCCAGTATTCTCTGGCTTCCCTTGTGGCTCAGCTGGTAAAGAATTTGTCTGCAATGCGGGAGACCTGGGTTCAATCCCTGGGTTGGGAAGATCCCCTGAAGAAGGGAAAGGCTACCCACTCCTGTATTCTGGCCTGGAGAATTCCATGGACTGTATAATCCATGGGGTCACAAAAATTCGGACACAACTGAGTGACTTTCTATATATATATATATATACCACATCTTCTTTCATCTGTCAATGGACAATTGAATTGCTTCCATGTCTTGGCTATTGTAAATGGTACTGGTGTACTGGTGTGTACTATGTTATGCTATGCTATGCTAAGTCACTTCAGTCGTGTCCGACTCTGTGCGACCCCATAGACGGCAGCCACCAGGCTCCCCCGTCCCTGGGATTCTCCAGGCAAGAACACTGGAGTGGGTTGCCATTTCCTCCTCCAATGCATGAAAGTGAAAAGTGAAAGTGAAGTCGCTCAGTCGTGTCTGATTCTTAGCGACCCCATGGACTGCAGCCTACCAGGCTCCTCCGTCCATGGGATTTTCCAGGCAAAAGTACTGGAGTGGGGTGCCATTGCCTTCTCCGGGTGTGTACTATAGGGGTGTATGTATCTTTTGAAATTAGGGTTTTTGTCTTTTCTGGATATATGCCCAGGAGTGAGATTGCTGGATCATATGGTAACTGTCTTTAGTTTTTTTAAGGAACCCCTATACTGATCTCCATAGTGGCTGTACCAATCACATTCCCACCAACAGTATAGCAGGGTTCCCTTTTCTGAACACCCTCTCCAGCATTTATTATTTGTAGGGTTTTTGATGATGGCCATTTCTGACTGGTATGCATTTTTTCTTTTTTACTAATGTTTTTGGTTGGAATATCAGATTTTCTTAACTTCAGTTTTCTGGAGGAATTTATATAGAATCAGAATTACTTTTTCCTAAATAACTGATAGACTTCAGGATTCAGACTATCTGGGCCTAGACTTTTCTATGTGGGAAGTACGTAAAGTTCAGTTCCTTTAATAGATATATTGTTATTAATATTAAATATTACTTTTTGAGTGAGCCTTGACAGCTTATATCTTTCAAGGAATCTGTCCACTTTATCTAACTTAATCAAATTTGACAAGAAGTTTGTTCATAATCTTTATTATCCTTTTTACATCACGGAATTTCTAGTAATGTCATTTCCCTCATTCTTGGTATTCTTGATTTCTTTCTGTAACTCACAAATTATTTAAAATTATGTTATTTGGATTACAAATATTGGGGGATCTTTTTCATATTTCATCTTTCTGTATTGATGTCAAGATTAATCTCATCATGGTCAGAGAAAATACTTTTATGATATGAGTCATTTTAAATTATGGAGACTTTTTGTGGTTCAGAATAGACTTCATATTCCATTTACACTTAAAAAGAATACATATACTTTCATTGGCTGTAATGAACAAAAACATACATTCTATACATGTCAATTAGGTCAAGTTGCTTTATTTAATCCATCCATTTAATCTATTATGAAGAGGGAAGTGTTGAAATTACAAATTTATTGTATCTCAGATCTGGAGACCAGAAGTTTTAAGTTAAGGTGTAAGCAAGGCCTTGTTCCCTCCTATCGTGCTGGAGAAGGAACCAGCTGTTGCATGCCGCTGTCCTAGCTCCAGGTAGCCTCTGACATTCCTAGGCTTGCAGATATTATACATCACTCTAATCTTCCATGTATCTTCAAGTTTTCTTTTCTCTGTGTGTGTTTCTTCCTGTCTTTCTTTCCAAATTTCCTTTCTAAAGGACACCAATCATATCTGATTAAAGCCCACCCTAATGACTTTGTTTTAACTTGATTATCTCTATAACAACCTTTTCTTCAAATAAGATCATATTCTGAAGCCCTGAAGGGTAGTACTATCAACATATCTTTTTTTCAGGTAACATAATTCAACTGATAATGGGGATGTTGCTATTTTGAAATTCAATCAGACAACCATTGCCTTTCAGTCAGTTCAGTTCGGTCACACAGTCATATCCGACTCTTTGCGACCCCGTGAACCGCAGCATGCCAGGCCTGCCTGTCCATCAACAACTTCCAGAGTCTACTTAAACTCATGTCCATTGAGTCGGTGATGCCATCCAATCACTTCATCCTTTGTTGTTCCCTTCTCCTCTTGCCTTCAATCTTTCCCAGCATCAGGGTCTTTTAAAATGAGTCAGCTCTTCCCATCAGGTGGCCTAAGTATTGGAGTTTCAACTTCAACATCAGTGCTTCCAATGAATACCCAGGACTGATCTCCTTTAGGATGGACTGGTTGGATTTCCTTGCAGTCCAATGGACTCTCAAGAGTCTTCTCTAACCAACACCACACTTCAAAAGCATCAATTCTTCATGCTCAGCTTTCTTCACAATCCAACTCTCACATCCACACATGACCACAGGAAAAACCATAGCCTAACTAGATGGACCTTTTTTGGCAAAGTAATGTCTCTACTTTTTAATATGCTGTCTAGGTTGGTCATAACTTTCCTTCCAAGGAGTAAGCATCTTTTTATTTCATGGCTGTAGTCACCATCTGCATTGATTTTGGAGCCCCCCAAAATAAAGTCAGCCACTGTTTCCCCATCTATTTGTCATGAAGTAATGGGAACGGATGCCATGATCTTAGTTTTCTGAATGTTGAGCTTCAAGCCAACTTTTTCACTCTCCTTTTTCACTTTCATCAAGAGGCTCTTTAGTTCTTCTTCACTTTCTGCCATAAGGGTGCTGTCATCTGCATATCTGAGGTTATTGATATTTCTCCCGGCAATCTTGATTCCAGCTTGTGCTTCTTCCAGCCCAGCATTCCTCATGATGTACTCTTCAGAGAAGTTAAATAAGCAGGGTGACAATATACAGCCTTGACGTACTCCTTTTCCTATTTGGAACCAGTCTGTTGTTCCATGTCCAGTTCTAACTGTTGTTTCCTGACCTGCATACAGATTTCTCAAGAGGCAGGTCAGGTGGTCTGGTATTCCCGTCTCAGAATTTTCCACAGTTTAGTGTGATCCACACAGTCAAAGGCTTTGGCATATTCAATAAAGCAGAAATAGATGCTTTTCTGGAACTCTCTTGCTTTTTCCATGATCCAGCGGATGTTGGCAATTTGATCTCTGGTTCCTCTGCATTTTCTAAAACCAGCTTGAACATCAGGAAGTTCACGGTTCACATATTGCTGAAGCCTGGCTTGGAGAATTTTGAGCATTACTTTACTAGCACGTGAGATGAGAGCAATTGTGTGGTAGTTTGAGCATTCTTTGGCATTGCCTTTCTTTGGGATTGGAATGAAAACTGACCTTTTCCAGTCCTCTGGCCACTGCTGAGTTTTCCAAATTTGCTGGCATATTGAGTGCAACACTTTCACAGCATCATCTTTTAGGATTTGAAATAGCTCAACTGGAATCCCATCACTTCCACTAGCTTTGTTCATAGTGATGCTTCCTAAGGTCACCTTGACTTCACATTCTAGCATGTCAGACTCTAGGTGAGTGATCACACCACCGTGATTATCTGGGTCGTGAAGATATTTTTTGTACAGTTCTTCTGTGTATTCTTGCCACCTCTTCTTAATATCTTCTGATTCTGTTAGGTCCATACCATTTCTGTCCTTTATCGAGCCCATCTTTGCATGAAATGTTCCCTTGGTATCTCTAATTTTCTTGAAGAGATCTCTAATCTTTCCCATTCTATTGTTTTCCTCTATTTATATGCATTGATCACTGAGGAAGGCTTTCTTATCTCTCCTTGCTATTCTTTGGAACTCTGCATTCAAATGGGTATATCTTTCCTTTTCTCCTTTGCTTTTCACTTCTCTTCTATTCACAGCTATTTGTAAGGCCTCCTCAGACAGCCATTTTGCTTTTTGACATTTTTTTTCTTGAGAATGGTCTTGCTCCCTGTCTCCTGTGTCATGTCATGAACCTCCATCCATAGTTCATCAGGCACCAGTGTCTTTAAGTTCAGGTAATTTGAGCATTTACAATGTGATTATTGATATGGTTAAGTTTAAATATTTAATCTTGATATTTGCTATTTGTTCCTTATATTATTCCCCCCTTTCTCCACATTTTTGCCCTTTTGGGAATTAATTTAGTATTAATTGATTCTATTTTATCTTCTTTGTTTCCTTTTTATCTATACTTTTTGTTGTGCAGTTAAATGATTGCACTATGGCTTATGGTATACAACTTTAACTTAGTATAGTCTATTTTCAAGTACTACAAGAATCTTACATTTCCATTTCTCTCTTCTGGACCTTTGTGTTGCTGTTGTGACATATGCTAATTTACACTGCTTAGAAACTCCATACTAGATTGTTACTTTTTCATTTGAAACAGTTTGTTATCTTTTAATGAAACCTACATAAGAAGAAAGATATTTTGTATTTGTCTGTGCATTTACTATTTCTAGTACTCTTTATTCATTTTTGTGGATCCAAATTTTATTTATGATATAAGAAGTTGATTAGGTAAATAGGATATCTCTAGCCATCATGGTCAACAAAAGAGTCCAAATTTCAGTGCTTGGATGCAATCTCAAAAACGACAGAATGATCTCTGTTCATTTCCAAGGCAAACCATTCAATATCACAGTAATCCAAGTCTATGCCCCAAGCAGTAACACTGAAGAAGCTAAAGGTGAACGGTTCTATGAAGACCTACAAGACCTTTTAGAACTAACACCTAAAAAAAGATGTCCTTTTCATTATAGGGGTCTGGAATGTAAAAGTAGGAAGTCAAGAAACACCTGGAGTAACAGGCAAATTTGGCCTTGGAATACAGAATGAAGCAGGGCAAAGACTAATAGAGTTTTGCCAAGAAAATGCACAGGTCATAACAAACACCCTCTTCCAACAACACAAGAGAAGACTCTATACATGGACATCACCAGATGGTCAACACTGAAATCAGATTGATTATATTTTTTGCAGCCAAAGATGGAGAAGCTCTATACAGTCAGCAAAAACAAGACCAGGAGCTGACTGTGGCTCAGACCATGAACTCCTTATTGCCAAATTCAGACTTAAATTGAAGAAAGTAGGGAAAACCACTAGACCATTCAGGTATGACCAAAATCAAATCCCTTATGATTATGCATAGGAAGTGAGAAATAGATTTAAGGGCCTAGATCTGATAGATAGAGTGCCTGATGAGCTATGGAATGAAGTTTGTGACATTGTACAGGAGACAGGGATCAAGACCATCCCCATGGAAAAGAAATGCAAAAAAGCAAAATGGCTGTCTGGGGAGGCCTTACAAATAGCTGTGAAAAGAAGAAAAGTGAAAAGCAAAGGAGAAAAGGAAAGATATAAGCACCTGAATGCAGAGTTCCAAAGAATAGCAAGAAGAGATAAGAAAGCCTTCCTCAGTGATCAATGCAAAGAAATAGAGGAAAACAATAGAATGGGAAAGATTAGAGATCTCTTCAAGAAAATTAGAGATACCAAGGGAACATTTCAGGCAAAGATGGGCTCGATAAAGGACAGAAATGGTATGGACCTAACAGAATCAGAAGATATTAAGAAGAGGTGGCAAGAATACACAGAAGAACTGTACAAAAAATATCTTCACGACCCAGATAATCACGGTGGTGTGATCACTCACCTAGAGTCAGACATGCTAGAATGTGAAGTCAAGGTAACCTTAGGAAGCATCACTATGAAAAAGCTAGTGGAAGTGATGGGATTCCAGTTGAGCTATTTCAAATCCTAAAAGATGATGCTGTGAAAGTGTTGCACTCAATATGCCAGCAAATTTGGAAAACTCAGCAGTGGCCAGAGGACTGGAAAAGGTCAGTTTTCATTCCAATCCCAAAGAAAGGCAATGCCAAAGAATGCTCAAACTACCACACAATTGCTCTCATCTCACGTGCTAGTAAAGTAATGCTCAAAATTCTCCAAGCCAGGCTTCAGCAATATGTGAACCGTGAACTTCCTGATGTTCAAGCTGGTTTTAGAAAATGCAGAGGAACCAGAGATCAAATTGCCAACATCTGCTGGATCATGGAAAAAGTAAGAGAGTTCCAGAAAAGCATCTATTTCTGTGTTATTGACTATGCCAAAGCCTTTGACTGTGTGGATCACAATAAACTGTGAAAAATTCTGAAAGAGATGGGAATACCAGGCAACCTGATCTGCCTCTTGAGTAATTTGTATGCAGGTCAGGATGCAACAGTTAGAACTGGACATGGAACAACAGACTGGTTCCAAATAGGAAAAGGAGTACATCAAGGCTGTATATTGTCACCCTGCTTATTTAACTTCTCTGAAGAGTACATCATGAGGAATGCTGGGCTGGAAGAAGCACAAGCTGGAATCAAGATTGCCGGGAGAAATATCAATAACCTCAGATATGCAGATGACAGCACCCTTATGGCAGAAAGTGAAGAAGAACTCAAAAGCCTCTTGATGAAAGTGAAAGTGGAGAGTGAAAAAGTTGGCTTAAAGCTCAACATTCAGAAAACAAAGATCATGGCATCTGGTCCCATCACTTCATGGGAAATAGATGGGGAAACAGTGGGAACAGTGTCAGACTTTATTTTTTTGGCCTCCAAAATCACTGCAGATGGTGACTGCAGCCATGAAATTAAAAGAGGCTTACTCCTTGGAAGGAAAGTTATGACCAACCTAGATAGCATATTCAAAAGCAGAGACATTATTTGCCAACAAAGGTCCATCTAGTTAGGCTATGGTTTTTCCTGTGGTCATGTATGGATGTGAGAGTTGGACTGTGAAGAAGGCTGAGCGCCGAAGAATTGGTGCTTTTGAACTGTGGTGTTGGAGAAGACTCTTGATAGTCCCTTGGACTGCAAGGAGATCCAACCAGTCCATTCGGAAGGAGATCAGCCCTGGGATTTCTTTGGAAGGAATGATGCTATAGCTGAAACTCCAGTACTTTGGCCACCTCATGCGAAGAGTTGACTCATTGGAAAAAACTCTGATGCTGGGAAGGATTGGGGGCAGGAGGAGAAGGGGACGACAGAGGATAAGATGGCTGGATGGCATCACTGACTCGATGGACGTGAGCTGAGTGAACTCCAGGAGTTGGTGATGGACAGGGAGGCCTGGCGTGCTGTGATTCATGGGGTCGCAAAGAGTCGGACATGACTGAGCGACTGAAGTGAACTGGACTGAATCGTCTAACAGTAGGAATGACAATGTAAATTCTCTTGAACAAAGGATTTTTATGGTTTATATTGTTATATCAATATTTATTGTTACAAAATATTTTTGCAATTTATATGTACAGGCTGTTCACTTACTTTAAAAATTATAATTGTAATATCTAATTAATACCAGTGGGAGTATATGAAAAATTGAAAATGTAATCATTGAGAAAAGAATTCTTTCAATTAATTTTTAAATACATTAGGACAGTTCCTTTGTTTTTTGGTCCATTCTTTACAATCATTTTTATATTATGGCACACAGAGAATATGATTACATCAGTGTGCTATCCTGAAGTTAACTGATGAAGCTGCTTGATGGGCCCATGAGTTCTGTCTCTGGCTCTCCAGAGTCCCCAGATAGTTTTGAGTAATCGTTATCAGTACCCATGCATGGTGATAAGTTGCTTCAATTGCGCCTAACTCTTTGCAACTCCATGGACTGTAGCTCACCGGACTCCCCTGTCCATGGGATTCTCCAGGCAAGAATGACTCAGGGAACTCAAACACGGGCTCTGCAACAATCTCGAGGGATAAGATGGGAAGGGAGATGGGAGGAAGGTTCCAGAAGGAGGAGACATATGTGTACCTATGGCTGATTCTTGTTGATATTTGACAGAAAACAACAAAATTCTGTAAAGCAATTATCCTTTAATTAAAAAATAAATACATTTTAAGAAAAGATACTGGAATGGGTTGCCATGCCCTCCTCTAGGGGATCTTCCTAACCTAGGGATCAAACCCTCTCTTACATCTCCTGCCTCAGCAGGTGGGTTCTTTACTGCTAAGCCACTGGGGAAGACCAATATCAGTATAATGCTCACCTATTGAGAAACTTCACATTAAGCCAGAATACCTCAATGTGGTCATTACATTGACTGTCAGCATTATTCTAGATCCACGTAACAAGTCCTTCTTGTTATGTTAGTGGTAAGAAATAGCAACAAAGCCTAATCTATAACACAATTTTTACCAAACTTTGGCAGACCTGATGCTCTAACCATAAGTACCATGAAAAATGGTAGCCAGATGGGAATAATGATTAAAAGCAGAAAATATATAATTTGTCATAGGGTCAGTACCTGATAACTTCTGAGACTCATGCATATCTTTATGTCTATGATTATGTCTGACATAAAGATAGATTTACAGTTGAATGAAAGAGATAAAAATTCTAAATGATATTGTTTTTTCCCTGCACGAATTCTCTGAAAGTAGAGTTTCTCTATGTTTTATAAAAGAAGCAGAGGAAAATCAAACTATATGCTATCACTGAAAAACAGGGAAATTCTTTCCACTAAGTATCTGGAAAGAAGATTGGAAATATTTGATAAAAAATTTGCCTCTCTCCATGTTCAGGTTGGTGAAATTTTATTGAGACTTTGAAGTTCTTAGTAATAGTGGCCAGTGGTTCCTGTTACTCTGTTAAAATTTTAGCTCATTATTTCCCTTCTTAACTTTTTATAAAGTTTTAACTAAAGAATCAGTAGTTGTTGTTGGAAAAGACACATACTCCTTGCAAAGAAGTGCTTTGATCAACAATAATGTCAATGAGGATATTAGTCTTCCCTTTCTAAATTCAGTACCATTACAGTCCCCTAAAAGTAATAAAAATAAAATACAATGCTTGGGTTTGTACAATGAAGCTGCTATGTTTGAATTCTGAGAGTGACCAGAGTGCTATTGAGCGAAAACTTAACCTAATGAATCAGTGGCCTCTATCCCAAGTGTAAAATCTTCCCTGACTTAAAAAAAGAAATGTAGTCCCATTCTTTTCTAAAAACTAATCTTTCCTGCATCAGCTTTGACTTTAAGGCATCAATAAATTTTAGTGCCAGCCATCTGTTAGTTCTCAATTAATTAGTTATTATTCATTTGTTGGACTGATACTCAGTTTCTTTGATTTTTTTGCATTACTACCCAAATCAGCATTTCCATTTTATGTAATTGAATCCTAAAATTGAGAAGATTATTCTTTGATCAAGTATATATTTTAATGCTATATGTTATAAGTTAGAAATGGAGGTCTCAAATTCAAGGGTTGAGGGATCTCTGCTCAATTTCTCAATTTCATCTAATATAAGAAAAGTCTCTAATCTCTATTTTTTCACAGCTATCCTAATAAATTGCCTTTAAAATTTTAGAAATAATATCTATCTCACAGGACCTATTTCCACTTCTTTTGTTGCTGTTGAAGCACACTTGTTTTCTGTTTTGTTCATGCACTTATTCATTCATACTTATTCATTAAATGTGCATTTAGCAAATACCTACTATGTAGTTTGTCTTTTGCATAACAAGAGAAAACTGATAAAAACTCATGGTCTCTATTCTCTAACACTTTTTGGTTTTCTTGGGGGATGGATATTTAAATTATTAATTATGGTTCAGTTCAGTTCAGTTCAGTCATTCAGTCATGTCCGACTCTTTGTGACCCCATGAATCGCAGCACGCCAGGCGTCCCTGTCCATCACCAACTCCCAGAGTTCACTCAAACTCACGTCCATCGAGTCAGTGATGCCATGCAGCCATCTTATCCTCTGTTGTCCCCTTCTCCTCCTGCCCCCAATCCCTCCCAGCATCAGAGTCTTTTCCAATGAGTCATATGTATATATAAATATATGTAAATTATATAGTATATCATGGCATCTGGTCCCATCATTTCATGACAGATGGGGAAACAATGGAAACAGTGACAGACCTTATTTTCTTGGGATCCAAAATCTCTGCACATGGTGACTGTAGCCATGATATTAAAAGATGCTTGTTCCTTGGAAGAAAAGCTATGATCAAACTAGACAGCATATTGAAAAGAGGAGACATTACTTTGCCAACAAAGGTCCATCTAGTCAAGGCTATGGTTTTTCCAGCAGTCATGTATGGATGTGAGAGTTGGACTATAAAGAAAGCTGAGTGCTGAAGAATTGATACTTTTGAACTGTGGTGTTGGAGAAGACTCTTGAGAGCCCCTTGGACTGCAAGGAGATCAAACCAATCAATCCTAAAGGAAATCAGTCCTGAATATTCATTGGAAGGACTGATGCTGAAGCTGATACTCCTATACTTTGGCCACCTGATGCAAAGAGCTAACTCATTGGAAAAGACCCTGATGCTAGGAAAGATTGAAGGCAGGAGGAAAGGGGATGACAGAGGATGAAATGGTTGGATGGCATCACTGATTCGATGGATGTGAGTTTGAGCAGGCTCCAGAAGTTGATGATGGACAGGGAAGCCTGGTGTGCTGCAGTCCACGGTGTCTCAAAGTGTCGGACATGACTGAGCAACTGAACTGAACTGAACTAAACTAATACACTATATATATATATATATATATATATGTGTGTGTGTGTGTGTGTGTGTGTGTGTGTGTGTGTAAATATATCTCTACACATATATGCTGAATACATTATTCTATTATTATTTTGAACAATAAACTGTTAGCTGAATTGAAAATAATGAAAACAAAAGTTTTTACTTTACCTTCATTTGTTCACTTGTTCTCTGATGCCCTTCCTTTTTTCATGGAGATACAAGTTACTTCCTGGAGCATTTTTCCTCAGTCTAAAGAATGTCTTTTAACATTTCTTGAAATATAGATCTCTGACAACAAATTCCCTCAATATTTGCTTGTCTTAGAAAGTATTTCTTATTTACTTTGGAAGAATAATTTCACATAGTTCAGAATTCTAGGTTGGTATTTTTCCTGATACTTTATTTCACTCCATTCTCTTGCTTACGGGAGAAGGCGATGGCACCCTACTCCAGTACTCTTGCCTGGAAAATCCCATGGATGGAGGAGCCTGGTAGGCTGCAGTCCATGGGGTCACACAGGGTCGGACATGACTGAGTGACTTCACTTTCATTTTTCACTTTCATGCATTGGAGAAGGAAATGGCAACCCACTCCAGTGTTCTTGCCTGGAGAATCCCAGGGATGGAGGAGCCTGGTGGGCTGCCGTCTATGGTGTCACACAGAGTTGGACATGACTGAAGTGACTTAGCAGCAGCAGCGGCAGCATTCAATCATAGAAATTTATCCATGGTACATTTCACTGGTTTTTCACTGGATGCTTTCTTTTGTGGGTCATCTAAATATGAGTGGATGGTGACCTGAGGACATTGGTATAGTTCACAAAGACATAATGATTGTGCCTTGCATTTATTTGTATGATGCTGTATGTATTCAAGGGAAAAAATGACATGATTTTGTATTTCTTTTTAGGATCAATAAAGGATGGGGAACCCCTGTGGGTCTGCAGACAGACTTGCGAAGAAATGAGCAAGAGCTATAAAGGGTGTGGCCTTACTGTATTTCTTGTCTATCACAAAACCTAGGAAAGACTGAGTCTTTCTGTACCTAAGAAACAGTCCTGGGTTTAGAAATACAAAGCCATAGTGAGATTACTATTTTTTTTTAATCTAGCCAGCGTAAGTTCCCTCCCATGAAGTTAAATAGAGTCCTCTTTCTTACAAATATGTTACAAACAATGAAAGCCCGGCTAATAATCCAAATACTTTCAATGCTGCCTCCAGCACCATCACTTTGTAAATCAAGGACTTTTCTGAGCATCTTTTATTAGATTCTGTTTCTGGAAATTATAACTTGACCCTTTCATCCACTATCTAGCCCAAACTATAGGATGAGTGCATTTCAAACTACTTTATCTCTACAGTTGAAAATTCCCCTTGCCATCAATGTTTCCATCTGGACAATCACCTTTCTAAACTGATATAAAAGAGGCAAATTCTGCAGAAAGTTCACAGCAGTATTGTTACAGATTCACATCCAATTCTTGGCACCAAGGCAAATTCACAACCATATTATGAACTATACCCATGATACTTGTTTCTGAAATATCAGATCAGATCAGTTGCTCAGTCGTGTCCGACTCTCTGCGACCCCATGAATTACAGCACGCCAGGCCTCCCTGTCCATCACCAACTCCCAGAGTTCACTCAGAAGAAATATCGGTACTGTATTCCAAGTGTAGTTTTTTCTGATTACTTATTCTCTCCAGGATTCTAATGTTTATACTTCTCTCCACTTACTTCTCTGTCTCAACCTTCCAAAAAAGCAACAACAACAAAAAACTGGTCTTTCTCTCCAACATCTCTCACTCCACAATGGGATAAAATCTTCCTAACTTCTAGAGAAACGTCCAACTTGTCACAGCCATGTTAAATACTTATCTGAGATTCTTACTTCCAGCAATGGCATGATCTGCTTGTAAAAGTTCTAGTAATTTGGACCTCCTTAGATTTTCCTAATTACTGTGATTTTAAGGCACATGGTTCAGTGTCTTTCTTTCAAATCCAGCTTTGCAGTTATCCTAGATAATTTCAGCATTTCTAGGGAAAATACATCTAGGATAGTAATTTCATATTCTTTGCCTTCAAAACTAGTGACTTGTATCTGTATTTCACATCAGGAGCACAACTAAATGACCTGGGATTTCAGACATCATTTGGAACTATTCTACCTACAAATTTTTAGTCCTCAATATTCCATTCTCAACCAAAGACTCCTATGTTTCATCTTACTTAACTCTCAGCAGTCTTTAGCATTGTTATTATTGCTTTCTATCTATTTTCTTTCACTGAATCTTTATTATCCCATAACTATTCCTCAGTTCCTCCATGCTAACATTCCCCACACTCTATCCTTTGTTTTTTCATGCTATTAAGTGATTAAAATGATCTCCCTCACTTCCAAGAACTGAAGACTATATCTCAAGTCTACACCTCCACCCAAACCCTTTCTCATAAATACTAGTCCTGTTTAACTCCCTGCCTACCAGTATATTGCCTTCCCAGGTGGTGCTTGTGGTAAAGAATCCATCTGCCAGTGCAGGAGACATAAGAGATGTGGGTTCGATCCTTGGGTTGGGAAGATCCCCTGGAGAAGGGCATAGCCACCCACTCCAGTCTCTTGCCTAGAGAATCCCATGGACAGAGGAGCCCCTACAGTCCATGGCGTCACAAAGAGTCGGACGCGACTGAAGTGACTTAGCACATAACACACCAGTATATTACAGAGGCATTTTAAACCCTGTGTCTAAAAATTAATAATCTTCTAATGAAATTCTATTCTTCCTCCTGTATCTCTGGCATTTCCAACATCAATCCAGCCAATAACATAATAAATCTGGGAGTTATCCTAAACTGTTCCTAATTCATTACTCCCCATACATGGTTAGTCAATGTCTCATTAATTCTTGCAACTCCATTTTCTCCTTTTCATCTCTGGTATCATAGCCTTGATTTAATTCATGATAATTATTTCCAGCAACTTGATAAATGAATCAAAAGCTCAGACTCAGTGCCTTTCTATTAAACTTGACTTTTATGTTTTAATTGTTTTTATTCTCTTGTATAGCTGGAGTTAATCCTCTACCAATATAATTTTTTTCTGGAGACTGACATATTTTCTGAATCTTTGTTTATTTGAGGATGCCTTTCTCTTGCCTGTGTTGCTAAAACTAATCTAGCTAAGTACTAAATTTTAGATCAAAGGCATTTCTATAATACTTATAAGTATTATAGAAGGCACACACTAAAATAAAAAGAGCACATTTTGGAATCAATTGTAGGTTAGATTTTAATGCTATGATGATTTTCTGGCTGTAGGATCTTTGTTATGCTATCTGTCTGAATCTCAGTTTCTCCAAATGAGATTACCTATTTAATAGGGTTGTTTTTTCAGTTAAGAATATAAAATGTGTAATCATGTTCATGTAGAAGGCACTCAAGTAAATGGGAAGTATGATTATTATTGGACATTGCTTATTATTCTGGTACTGCGGGTTGAATAAGCAGTCTGCATGTATCTTAATTTTAATTCCTATGCTGGGATCAAGATTTTGTTGTTTGTTTATTCATTTTCAGTATTTTGGACAAAAAGAGGACTTTTAACTTCTAGTTATAAATCAAAAATTACTCCAGGGTATGTGTGTGTATACACACACTGCTTTTTATTTACAGCTTTCATTATGGCTTATTCTGATCTTGATGAGATTTCTTTTCTGCTAAATCTATCATCATTGTATTAATTCTCTATTCTTTTAATAGAGAATCTATAGAGAATTCTCTATTCATCTTCTGTATTATAAATTTCTTACGTTTGCCCTTTCCCACTATGTTTTGGAAATGTTTCGGAAGTTTCCTTAAATCACTGATTTAATTTTATGCAATTTCACTTCTGCTTCTTTGCTTCTGCAATAAATTTTAATCATGCTAATTTTTCTTACTTCCTTGAAATCTTTAGTCATCTCCCTTTTTACCTGTTTGTGTTATCCTTTCAACCAATTGTATTTTTCTCTTATGAAAAGGCCAAGCCTTTTTGCATTTTATTGAGAATGTCTACTCATTTTTCTAAACTTTAGAATGGATTATATCTTTGTTTGTTTATTTTTGAGAAAATTTCCCTTCCTATGCTTTAGTTGCTGTTTCCTTTCCTTTCCGTGCAGCATTTTTACATTGCTCTCTCTTGCTTCTTTTTGAAGCAAGAGATTGAATGAAGCCAAATCTTTTCAAATTTTACACTTCTCAACTAACAAATTATATGGATTGTCCTTGGTTCAATTCATATCTCTCAAATCTATACCTGGAGAGAAGGTTGCTATAAACAGCCCTTGAGTCAATTCTCAGTTTCTTTCAAGGATGTGCCTAGTTGGGCTAAGTACCACTGTGGTCTCTATTTATCCTACAAAAAAAAAAAAAAAAGTCTCTTCTATTCTAAATGACAAGCTAAATAAATTACTGCAATTCGTAGGACATACTCATTCTAGGAATTTCTGATAGTATCCAACTCTTGCTTTAGTGTTCTGTTTTTGGAAACTATCTCTTGGACAATAATGCTTCATTACAAAACCTCCATGAAGTGTAACAATACAATATTAGTTGTCCCAAAATGCAATAAATGCATGATAGAAGGATAATAACCTAATATTCTGCTTGCCACTGATGTTAAGCAATCACTGCAACTGCAGTGGGTCAGCAGCAAAGTAGCATCTCTATAAGGTGAAATCTGGTGAAATTCGTGTGACCTAGTGAAGTGAACGTAAGTAAGTTTTTTTTTTTTTTTTCCCCTTAATCATATCAACTGTCACATATTTAAACAAGGACTGTTCCCAAACCTGATTTTAGGAGATCTATGAACCTGAGTGTTCAGTGTTGTTTTTGTAACATTTTCTACCATTGTCTTCATAGATATTTCAGTGGGAAGTAAGAGAGAAAACACTAGGAACCACCAGCCAAATGCTATTTGAGTGAAAAGTTTAGATGGGGACATTTTTGCTTCATTTATAACAGTTTTTCATTAAAAATGTTTAGAATTGGTTCCATTATTGGTTAGCTAGGTGTTTATTCAATTGTTTTATTTATAAGCATCTTCTGTAACTTTGTCTTGAAGTTCCCAGGTTGCTTTGCTGTCCATCTTGTATTCTTATGTGTTACTGCTAAGAGTTATATTGTAGAAATAATAAAGAGGGAAAATACAGCAGAAGTTTGACGGCATCTGACAGGCTTGACTTTGTATAATTTTCATTTGAATAAAGAGTTGTTTATTTTTGAAAAAATAACTAACGCATTTTGGACATCTATCTGACCAGCACCATGCTAAATACCTTGGGGAAACTTTTCCTATTTAAACTTTTTAAAAAGAGACTTCTAACTATCAGTAATAGAGGTGAGACAAATGAGTCTCAGAGAAGTCAAGCGAGATGTCCAACGTCCTGCAAGTTGTAAGTGGCCATCTAACTTTCTAGCCCAGTTCAGCTCTGTGTGACTAGTTCATCCCGGACCATTCCAGTACACCATTACACTTAGCATATGGAAGCAATTCACATTCACATTTTGTGCACTGTCTTTAAGCAAATTCTTAACCAGATACAAATAATCATTGAATTGCATGAAAGATGACATTTCCAGATATTTGTTATTCTGCCTTTTGATGACAGAAAAAGTTTGGCAAAGTAAATAGTTTTGAAATGCTATTTGAAATATTTTTGAAAATCTTTCTACTCACTCCTAATACACCATAAAGTAATTGAAAAATTAAATATTTGAATCATTTTTTCATTACGCAATAACAATCTACTCTTTGGAAGTATTTTGTTCTGATAGCTGGAATCCATAATATGGGGAAAACAGAAGCTTTTGGATAGAAGGTATTTAGAGAGAAGTGGGTTTAGGGGCCTGTCCCTACCCTACCATCTGGAAATGCTAGGGAACCTCCCCCTATGTTGTATAAGCCATAAAATAGTTAACTTTAACTTCCATCAGGATGCTACTCCACTGTTCTCTGCTGACCATAAAGCCTTCTGGGAAGGAACTAGGGTCAAGTTTTCTGGAGTGGAATTACTATCCTTATGTATGAGCCAAAACAAGGATTAAAGCTGTAGCCCTAATGGTGGAGGGGAAGTAACTGAGAAACAGCCTCCAAAGAAGCTCAAGCAAATACAGGATATTTATGGACCAGATAAAGTGAGCCTCAGGGGTGAGTCATGGCAGGAATTCTGCTTGAAAATAGCCACAGGAGAACATGGATGGGGCCCAACAGACAAGCCAGTTGGTTCACTCAGAGTCATGTCTGCCCACCACAAGTGCCCAGGGTTGGAAAAGCACAGAAACCCTGGCTAGTGAGAGGACTAGTACAAGGGAACATACGTCACTGCTCCCAGACCTCCATCATCGTATCATACACACACACATATAGGCAAGTATATTTTGCAGCAATGTGCTTCAGTTCAGTTCAGTCACTCAGTCATGTCGGACTCTTTGTCACCAAATGGACTGCAGCACGCCAGGCTTCCCTGTCCATCACCAACTCCCAGAGATTGCTCAAACTCATGTCCATCCAATCAGTGATGCCATCTAACCATCTCATTCTCTGTCGTCCCCTTCTCCTCCTGCCCTCAATCTTTCTCAGCATCAGGGTCTTTTCCAATCAGTCGGCTCCTCGCATCAGGTGGCTGAAGTATCGGAGCTTCAGCTTCAGCATCAGTCCTTCCATTGAATATTCGGGACTGATTTCCTTTAGGATGGACTAGTTTGATCTCCTTGCAGTCCAAGGGACTCTCAAGAGTCTTCTCCAGCACCACAGTTCAAAAGCAACAATTCTTCATCACTCAGCCTTCTTTATGGTCCAACTCACATCCCTACATGACTACTGGGAAAACCATAGCTTTGACTATACAGACCTTTGTCGGCAAAGTAATGTCTCTGTTTTTTAATATGCGTCTAGGTTGGTCATAGTTTTTCTTCCAAGGAGCAAGTGTCTTAATTTCATGGCTGCAGTCACCATCTGCAGTGATTTTGGAGCCCAAGAAAATAAAGGCTGTTTCCACTGTTTCCCCATCTACTTGCCATGAAGTGATGGGTCCAGATGCCATGATCTTAGTTTTCTGAATGTTGGGTTTTAAGCCAGATTTTCACTCTCCTCTTTTACTTTCATCAAAAGGCTCTTTAGTTCCTTTAAGAAAGGAACTTAAGTTAAGCAAAGGACTGTGAATTTGAAAAGAGGGACAAAACAGGACAGGTAGCTTGATAGCCTTCCTATATGCATATTGTTCAGGCACTGTTCTATAATAAAAACAGGGTTTTTTGTGTTTGTTCTGGGGTTTTTTTTTGGGGGGGGGGTGGTGGTGGTGGTGTTGACCACATCAGGCAACATGTGGAATCTGAATTCCCAGAGCAGGAATTAAACCTGTGTCCCGTGCATTGAAATGGCAGACTCTTAACCACTGGACTGCCAGGGAAGTCCCTCATGCAGGTTTCTTAACAGCAGTTTTCATTCTGACACTTAGAGAATTGCAAATATCTGTTGGATCTTCATACTTCAGTATTTCCCACAAATAACAGCTGAAAGGGAATTTTTGTCTTCTAGGCTTAACAAAGATGAGTAAAAATTGCAACTCACTGCAGAATTAAGTTTAGAAGAATGAAAGAGAAATAGATATATATTGATGGTCTATTATATATAGCGTGACTATACAAATATAAAGAGAATACATATTATGTAATAGACATCTAAAATGTGGGCATAATACATAATCACTTAGAGCAATAAAATTATGATTCTGGTGTTAATGATCAGCTCCTCCCAAGGATGATTGGTGACATTTATCCACTCCTACTTTTCCTATTAGTTACAGAGACACCTGGAGTCATGAGTTCCTTTTACCAGAAGTGATATACAAATCACAGTTATTTATATGCCTCTAAGTTAAACCTAAGTGTTTAAATTTAAGGCATAAGAACTGACTTCATCAGTGGTGGTTCTCTTGCTTTAGCTGTGTCTTTATTTCTTTCCTACAATATAGATCCTTGCAGATACAAGGATTTTCACTAGATTCACTTTCTACTGAGTCATTTTCTGAAAAATATCTGTTACAAAATATCTCCTTGGACCCCTCTAGTGGCCCAGTGGTTAAGAATCCATCCACCAGTGCAAGGGAAATGGTCTGATCCCTAGTCCTGGAAGATTTCACATGCAACTAAGCCCATGAGCTTCAACTACTCTAGAGCCCATGCTCCGCAATGAGAAGTCACTGCAATGAGAAGCCCACACATCGTGACTAAAAACTAGCCCCTGCTCGCCACAACTAGAGAAAGTTCATATGCAGAAACAAAGATCCAGTACAGCCAAAAATAAATAAATAAATACAATTCTTAAAAATAATTTCTCAATGCCTTCCTGTTGCTTAAAGACATTTTTGACTATTGGTGGAAAGTGAATATTAAGGACAAGATCTAAGAAAAGACTTTCCTTTCTTTATCCCTAAAACACTTTATGATCACCCAGTTTGATTAAAAGTTGAATATATCCTTGATAGTAAAGGTTATCTGAATCAATTTTCTTATGATTTTTCTGTTTAATAGTTGCATGCACTCTGAATTAGCTGTAGGAATTAGGTGATACGGAAAGGCATAAACATTTCCCCCAGAAGTTGTTCAATAAAACCTATCAAAATTGTAATTATGTATGCCCTGGCATTTCTATGAATTTGTCCTTAGATATATATGTACAAATCCTTAAAGATATACATACAAGCACATTTACTGCCATGTGATCGGTATATTAGAAATAGTTTAAATGCTCATAAGTAAACATTTGGTATATTAGTTAAGCATCCTTGCAATAGAATACTAAGCAATTTTAAAAGAATGAGGTAGATTCTTATGACTCACTATAAAAAAGACATTCAAAATATATTAAAGGAAACAAGGCACAGATTCTTGTGTATAATGCAATCACATTTGTCTTTAAACATGAGTATTTGAAAATGCTTGTATATACCTGAAACATTTCTAAAAGAATATGAAAGATACAGTTCACAGTGCTTATCTCTGGAGAATATCACTGAGGTAGGAGGGGGGAAGGATGATTGTCATGTATAAAGTCTGCATTGGTTGACATTGTTAATCATACATTACATTTATAACAAGAAATGTAGTATATATTTTTCACCCTATTGACCAAAGAGTTTCATGAAAGTAAGTATTCCTAACACCAAGCCCCTAAACAGAAGAAAGAGATCTTCTTACCAGATATAGGAATCCAAGAAGGAAATATTGGTATCAGTTTCCCAACCCACTACTCTCCTAATCTTCAGTCCACGCTAATTCCTGTAAAAGTTTAAGCTTTCCCTAGGGGCTTCCCTGGTGGCTCAGTGGTAAAGAATCCTCCTGGCAATGTAGGAGACTCAGATTTGACAACAGCAAGACAATGAGTGTAATTGAAAATGGAGATCTTATAAACGATGTCTTTTGATCTTACCTTGCATTTTAAATTTCCTAGGGCTGCTGCAATCACTATGAGCTGGATGGCTTAAAATAACAAAACATTATTTTCTCACAGCTCTGGAGACAGAAGATGAGAGGGTTGGATCGCATCACCTACTTGATGGACATGAGTTTGAGCAAGCTCCAGGAGTTGGTGATGGACAGGAAAGCCTGGCATGCTGCATCCATGGGGTCGCAAAGAGTCAGACATGACTGAGCGACTGAACTGAACTGAACTGGATTAGAAGTCTATAACTACAGTTCTGGCAGGGTCACACTCTTTCTGAAGGCTCTAGGGGAAGATCTTTCCTTGCCTCTTCCTAGATTCTGGGGTTTCCCAGGTGGCTCAGTGATGAAAGAATCTGCTTGCAATGCAGGAGACTCAAGAGATGCAGGTTCTATCCTTGGGTTGAGAAGATCCCCTGCAGAAGGAAATGGCAACCCACTCCAGTATTCTTGCCTGGAGAATTCCATGGACAGAGGAGCCTGGCGAACTGCAGTCCCTGGAGTCTCAAGGAGTCGGACAGACTGAGCACTCATGCACACTACTAGCTTCTGGTCATCATTGGTAATCCTTGGCTTTCCTTGGCTTGCAGTTCATTCCAATCTCTCCCTTAGTCTTTACATGGCTTTCTCCCCTGTGTCTGTCACTCTGCTCTTATAATCATAAGATAGGATTAGGACCTCCCCCACCCCCCGCGGCTAATACAGTAGACTTCATTTTAACTTGATTACATCTGTAAAAACTCTGCCAAATAAGTTCACAGGTACTGGGGGTTAGGGCTTCAACATATCTTTCTGGTGGGATACAGTTTAACCACAACAAATGGATTTGTTTCAGATCCTCTATTTTGAATTGATTATTCCATGAGATGAATCCTGGAGAATTGTGTAGTGATGTGTGCAGCCGCTGAATTAGCAGTGTTGATCCCACAGTAACCTCAGTCTCTGATGTGTGCTGCTCCTCCCCGTCCTCCTCAAGAACAGCTCTCACACTGTATTTATATCAGAACGGGAGGCTTATCTTTCAATAGGCTTCGTAAAAGCCAACAAGAAAATGGAATACTATACTTAAATACCCTTGGTTCAACTATTTTATATAATCTAGGATGATGATACTCAGGAATTAAGACATTGAAACTTGCTATATGAAACACATGGTCTCTGATGAAGTAAGTGTTTAAATACACTCATTATCTGAAATGAAGCACACGGAGTAGAACTATTCTCTGTTAACAAGGGAAAACAGCTGAAACATCATACTTTAGAATTTCATGATAAATGGAAGCCAGTTTTGACTTTTGTTTTACTTACTTCTTCCAAGGGATGACCAGAACTTCCCCTGTGGTACAGCAGACAAGAATCTGGCTGCCAATGCAGGGAACATGGGTTCCATCCCTGGTCCAGGGAGATTCCACATACCATGAAGCCACTAAGCACATGCACCACAACGACTCAGCCTGTGTTTTACAGTAAGATATGCACCGTAATGAGAACCCTGAAGCCCAGGCTCTGCAACTAGAGAAAGCTTGTGTGCAGCAAAAAAGACCTAGCACAACCATAAATACGTAAATAAATTAAAAAAAAAAAGAGCAGCGATAATCATAAAGAGTCAATTACATAGTCTCCTACTTACCCCGTAAGTAAGCCTTGTGTGAGGTTGCAAGGGTAGAATCCTTCTGCTCTTTGACTTTTAAGAAATCTCTTTGGCTGCTTAATTGTATGACTATTCTGGGCCTCAAGCAATCTGAAAGCCAACCAACTGTTGCATCTTGCCTGCTGAAAACTCATGATGATGCCGGATAATACATTTTTTTTTAAGTTTTAAATAATAGATGAACTCACAAAAAATAGGGAAAAAGTTTAATTCCCAGGTGTCAGAAATCAAGAGAAAATTTAAGCCAGTGTGATAAGCAGCTGAGAAACCCAAAGAACTCTTCAACCATGTAAGATCAGATCAGATCAGTCGCTCAGTCGTGTCCGACTCTTTGTGACCCCATGAATCGCAGCATGCCAGGCCTCCCTATCCATCACCAACTCCCAGAGTTCACTGAGACTCACGTCCATCAAGTCAGTGATGCCATCCAGCCATCTCATCCTCTGTCGTCCCCTTCTCCTCCTGCCCTCAATCCCTCCCAGCATCAGAGTCTTTTCCAATGAGTCAACTCTTCGCATGAGGTGGCCAAAGTACTGGAGTTTCAGCTTTAGCATCATTCTTTCCAAAGAAATCCCAGGGCTGATCTCCTTCAGAATGGACTGGTTGGATCTCCTTGCAGTCCAAGGGAATCTTAAGAGTCTTCTCCAAAACCACAGTTCAAAAGCACCAATTCTTCAGTGCTCAGCCTTCTTCACAGTCCAACTCTCACATCCATATATGACCACAGGAAAAACCATAGCCTTGACTAGACGAACCTTTGTTGGCAAAGTAATGTCTCTGCTTTTGAATATGTTATCTAGGTTGGTCATAACTTTCCTTCCAAGGAGTAAGCGTCTTTTAATTTCATGGCTGCAGTCACCATCTGCAGTGATTTTGGAGCCCCCCCAAAATAAAGTCTGACACTGTTTCCACTGTTTCCCCATCTATTTCCCATGAAGTGGTGGGACCGGATGCCATGATCTTTGTTTTCTGAATGTTGAGCTTTAAGCCAACTTTTCCACTCTCCACTTTCATTTTCATCAAGAGACTTTTGCGTTCCTCTTCACTTTCTGCCATAAGGGTGGTGTCATCTGCATATCTGAGATTATTGATATTTCTCCCGGCAATCTTGATTCCAGCTTGTGTTTCTTCCAGTCCAGCGTTTCTCATGATGTACTCTGCATATAAGTTAAATAAACAGGGTGACAATATACAGCCTTGACAAACTCCTTTTCCTATTTGGAACCAGTCTGTTGTTCCTTGTCCATGGGGCTAATCAGTTATTGTTATTGTTTTATATTTTATTTTACTTTTAAGTGGCTAATGCATGCACTTGATTCAAAAAGTTAAAACTATTAATAAATAATAAGTTTTATTCTCACCCCATCTGTCACTTCCCCTTCTTGTAAATCGTGTATTTTACTAATTTATTATGGTCATTCCAGTGTTTCCCAGGTAATAATAAGTACATACCAAAGAACATTTGTTTTTCCTTTATAGGCAAAATGTAGCTTACCTTTTTATGCAATCTTATGAAATTTGTTGTTTCAGTTAGCAGTATATTGTAGAGCTATTGCCACATCAGTACATGGAGATTTCCTTGAGCTTCTAAAACACTGCATAGTATTCCTTTGTGTGGGAAATAGTCATTTATTGATCAACACAGGTTGCTGCAGTATATAAACTTGTAATTACATCATCACAAACATTTGTAAATATATCTGTAGGATTAATTTCTAGATAGGAGATCCTTGGAACATAGAATAACTTCATTTTTTTTTGAGAGCTGCTACCAGATTGACCTCTATAAAGATTTATCATTTTGACTGACTTTGTAATGAATGTCTCTTCCTCTGCAGGTTGACACAGAAAGCACTTGTCAAATTTTTGGATTTTTTTTTCCCCAGTCTTATAGATGAGAAATGGCATCATGTATTTGCATTTATTTTATTATGTATGATAATGAGATACACTGGGCTGGAGGAAGCACAAGCTGGAATCAAGATTGCTACGAGAAATAACAATAACCTCAGATATGCAGATGACACCACCCTTATGGCAGAAAGTGAAGAAGAACTAAAGAGCCTCTTCATGAAAGTGAAAGAGGAGAGTGAAAAAGTTGGCTTAAAGCTCAACATTCAGAAAACTAAGATCATGGCATCCGGTCGCATCACTTCATGGGAAATAGATGGGGAAACAGTGGAAACAGTGTCAGACTTTATTTTTGTGGGCTCCAAAATCACTGCAGATGGTGATTACAGCCATGAAATTAAAAGATGCTTACTCCTTGGAAGGAAAGTTATGACCAACCTAGACAGCATATTCAAAAGCAGAGACATTACTTTGCCAACAAAGGTCCATCTAGTCAAGGCTATGGTTTTTCCAGTGGTCATGTATGGACATGAGAGTTGGACTGTGAAGAAAGCTGAGTGCCAAGGAATTGATGCTTTTGAAGTGTGGTGTTGAAGAAGACTCTTGAGAGTCCCTTGGACTGCAAGGAGATCCAAGCAGTCCATCCTAAAGGAGATCAGTCCTGAGTGTTCATTGGAAGAACTGATGTTGAAGCTGAAACTCCAATACTTTGGCCACCTGATACGAACAGCTGACTCATTGGAAAAGACCCTGATGCTGGGAGGGATTGGGGGCAGGAGGAGAGGGGACGACAGAGGATGAGATAGCTGGATGGCATCACCGACTCGATGGACATGGGTTTGGGTGGATTCCAGGAGTTGGTGATGGACAGGGAGGCCTGGAGTGCTACAGTTCATGTGGTCACAAAGGGTCAGACATGACTGAGCTACTGAACTGAACTGAATTGAACTGAACTGAATGAGTATTTTTTTCATATTTAAAGAGGTTTCATATTTCTTACTCCAAACTGTTTGTGTCCTTTATCCATTTTTCTATTGAGCTTTTGATATTTTTGTTATAGATCTCTTAAAACACTTCATACATAAAAAAACATTATCTAGATGTTGATACTTCTATACTTCACAAAGAACAGAAAATACTACATAAAGCCTTACTCCACAAAGAATGATTCTCAGAAAAGGATCAGAAAAAGAAATGAGTCCTAAAAATCTATCCACTAGGTCAGGGAAGAGACAAGAATTTTTGGTTGTTTCTGACAGACTTATTTCTGATTAGACTCTAGGGAAGAATAAAAAGTTCTCTGTGAGAAACTTCTGTGAGTTTATATTTATAGTACCCACTTAGCATGGAAATTCTCAAAGCTTAGATTAATGGAAACACTAGTCTGCCTGCTCAGTTGTTCAGTACTGTCTGACTCTTTGCGATCCCATAGAGTGTAGCATGCCACTCTGCTTGGTCCATGGGATTTCCCAGGCAAGAATACAGGAGTTGGGTTGCCATTTCCTTCTCTAAGTTATCTTTCCAACTCAGGGATCAAACACAGGTCTCCTGCTTGGCAAGCAAGTTCTTTACCACTGAACCACCAGGGAAGCTTGGGTCATACAGAAGTCTTAACAAGTTTTAAAATAAAGATATTATACACCACACGTTCTCTGATCATATTTCAACTGAGTTAAAAATAAATTAAAAATATATATTTGAACATTTTAAGAAATAATTCTAATTTTTCATAGTCAGATGAAAAATCAATAGGAATATTAGAGAGATTTTGAACTGAATGGTACACATATTTCATATTTAAAACTATGGTATGCAGGTAGGATTGTGCTTTATGAACAATTTGAAGTTTTAGGTGTTTCTATTAGAAAATAAGAAAGCCTGAAGTGAGCTAAGTGTACAAAAAACTAAGCTTACAAAAGGAACAATATAAATTCAAGGAAAGAAGTAGAAAGGTACTAGGTAAAGAACAGAAATCAATGAAACTGAAAATAATACAGCTGATCAATAAACCAACCAAGCAGACCAGTCCCTGGTGAGATTAATCAAGAGAAAAACTAGAAGATGCAAGTAAATGTATAAATCAAATCCACTGATTAATGCAAAGTTAAGTGAGAGCAAGATTATCTTATCAACAACTCTAAGCCAATAAATTTAAAAACTTGGATGAAAGGAAAATTTCATATAGCAGTATATCAGAAGAAAATGGAACAAAGAGAGAGCCTAAAACAATTAATAGGCTGAAATATTTGATAATAAAAATACCCCAAGTTTAAATTTGTGGACTGCAGGGAAAATGGTATTTCATATGGTGGGGAAATAAGGCAGATGCCTTATTGGACAACATTTGGCCTCTTCTAGATCCAGCTATCTATTATCCTGGGTAATCACAGCACAGCCAATCGGGAAGTGTTAGGCCTTCTAAATGGAGAAGGGAACTGTGCTACTTCACAGTCTATTTTCTGCTGAAATTTTGAGGTGTTAAAATGCATTTTGGAAGACAATTTCAGAACACCAAAGAACTGATGCCTTTGAACTGTAGTGCTGGAGAAGACTCCTGAGAGTCCCTTGGACAGCAAGGAGATCAAATCAGTCAACCTTAAAGGAAATCAACTCTGAATACTCATTGGACGGACTGATGCTGAGGCTGAAGCTTCAGTATTTTGGTCATCTGATCAATTATCTTAATTTTGTCTGAAAGGCATTCAAGTTCAGTTTTAGTTAAAATTATTAAATGAGCTAAGTGCTTTCAAAGTCTTTCCGTTCCTTCTCTCCTTCTTTTTCTCTTTGCCTTTGTTTTCTCTTTCTCTCTTTTTTTTTATTTTCCCTAGACATCAGTCCTAATACCCCATCTTTACTCTCTTCTCCCAAGTTTGCCTCATTCAAGCATTGTCCCATGTTCCAAAATAACTTCATACTTTCTTTTCAAAGTTAAAGGATTTCCGCTTGTGACTTACAGCATTTTCAGCTGAGACACTTCTAAGAGTTAAAGTTCACATCAGCAGCAGGCTCCCAAGGGGATTCTGAGTATGAGAGCTTTGATTCTTCCTTTTCTCAAGAAACAATTATAGGATGCAGAGGACTGAAAAGGATATGGGTCCAAGAACAGAAAGTTCTCTTCGGTTTTTAAAGTATGTCATTAGTATTAGTAATAGTAGTATTATTACTAGCAATGAAAGTTGTTATATTTCTCAGTTCATCACTGCATTAATGTGTGAAGACAGCATAGTTAAGGGTGGTGTGTTAGAGGAAATAATTATGATTAGGCTGATTTTCATCCTAAAGAAAACATTACTGACAGTCTCTTTCAGGAAATCTAAAACATTTTTTCAACTATTTTAATTTCTAAAGATCAAGTTGCAAATTGAGAAATTCCATGCAAAATGAATGTACATTTTTGTCTCTTTTTATCTGCTTAATTTGTTTTTATCTCCCAGTTTTAGGCCATATTTAATTGTAGATAGGAGGATAGTTAACTTTTTAATAGGGCTTATAATATAACAGGATAATCTAACTTGCCTATAGGACCTGTGAGAAGGAAACTGATTTACCTAGATGTCAATTCATTTTGTTTTGTGAAAGTGGAAAAAAGTTAAGTTAGATAAAGACTAAAAGAATTAAATAATATTACTCAGATACCTTGAGGATAACTATACACTAATACACAAATTGAGTTTTCTAAACAGAAAGGAGGAAGCTGTGGGGGAAGGGGAAGGAAAAAAAGAAGGAAGGAAGGAAAAAGGGGGGAAAGAGAGTAAAGGGAAGAAAAAAGAGAAAGAAGGAGGGAGGGAGAAGTTAATGGGAAAAAGAGATAATTTCATAACAGGATATTATGTCTTCAAGGGAACTCTCAACTCCTGGAGGAGTCAGGGGCTAAATTTTACATGGCATTGCATTTGAATCTTCCTCTGTATCTACTCCAGCAGTGACTACATGGTAAGCATCCAATAAATATACATTGTTTCTTAGAAACAATCAAATATACAAGATATACGGGAGATTTTTGTTTTCTTTTAGAGAAATCCTAAACTATGAAAAAGAAAAAAAAATAATATATTTCTCACAAAGTTGCACAAGCTACAGCAAAAAGGATCATATTTTTCCTGTGAGATGGTTCCGCATGATGATTTATACACAGCATCAACTCACAGTTACCCTTATAAGCTCTGGCAACTCATAGGTCAGGTTACTGAGGAGAGATCTCCAGGGACTAAATCTATTAATAAACGGAGTGTGCTAGCTGTAAAAAGAAGAGGAGTGAAAAGCAAAGGAGAAAAAGGAAAGATATACCCATTTGAATGCAGAGTTCCAAAGAATAGCAAGGAGAGATAAGAAAGCCTTCCTGAGTGATTGATGCAAAGAAATAGAGGAAAACAACAGAATGGGAAGACTAGAGATCTCTTCACGAAAATTAGAGATACCAAGGGAATATTTCATGCAAAGATGGGCTCAATAAAGGACAGAAATGATAGGGACCTAACAGAAGCAGAAGGTATTAAGAAGCAGTGGCAAGAATACACAGAAGAACTGTACAAAAAAGATCACAACATAATCACAGATAATCACGATGGTGTGAGACTCACACTCAGCTAGAGCCAGACATTCTGGAATGTGAAGTCAAGTGGGCCTTAGAAAGCATCACTATGAAAAAAGCTAGTGGAGGTGATGGAATTCCAGTTGAGCTATTTCAAATCCTGAAAAATGATGCTGTGAAAGTGCTACACTCAATATGCCAGCAAATTTGGAAAACTCAGTAGTGGCCACAGGACTAGAAAAGGTCAGTTTTCATTCCAATCCCAAAGAAAGGCAATGCCAAAAAATGCTCAAACTACCACACAATTGCACTCATCTCACATGCTAGTAAATTAATGCTCACAATTCTCCAAGCCAGGCTTCAGCAATATGTGAATTGTGAACGTCCAGATGTTCAAGCTGGTTTTAGAAAAGGCAGAGAGGAACAAGAGATCAAATTGCCAACATCCGCTGGATCATAGAAAAAGCAAGGGAGTTCCACAAAACATCTATTTCTGCTTTATTGACTATGCTAAAGCCTTTGACTGTGTGGATCACAAGAAACTGTGGAAAATTCTGAAAGACATGGGAATACCAGACCACCTGATCTGCCTCTTGAGAAACCTGTATGCAGGTCAGAAAGCAACATTTAGAACTGGACATGGAACAACAGACTGGTTCCAAATAGGAAAAGGAGTACATCAAGGCTGTATATTGTCACCCTGCTTATTTAACTTCTATGCAGAGTACATCATGAGAAACTCTGGGCTGGAGGAAGCGCAAGCTGAAATCAAGATTGCCGGGAGAAATATCAATAACCTCAGATATGCAGATGACACCACCCTTATGGCAGACAGTGAAGAAGAACTAAAGAATCTCTAGATGAAAGTGAAAGAGAGTGAAAAACTTGGCTTAAAGCTCAACATTCAGAAAACTAAGATCATGGCATCCAGTCCCATCACTTCATGGCAAATAGATGGGGAAACAGTGGGAACAGTGGCTGACTTTATTTTGGGGGGCTCCAAAATCACTGCAGATGGTGACTGCAGCCATGAAATTAAAGGACACTTACTCCTTGGAAGGAAAGTTATGACCAACCTGGATAGCATATTCAAAAGCAGAGACATTACTTTGCCAACAAAAGTCCGTCTAGTCAAGGCTATGGTTTTTCCAATGTCATGTATGTCATGTATGGATGTGAGAGTTGGACTATAAAGAAAGCTGAACTCCAAAAAACTGATGCTTTTGAACTGCTGGAGAAGACTCTTCAGAGTCCCTTGGACTTCAAGGAGATCCAACCAGTCCATCCTAAAGGAGATCAGTCCTGGGTATTCATTGGAAGGACTAAAGCTGAAACTCTAATGCTTTGGCCACCTGATGTGAAGAGCTGACTCACTTGAAAAGACCCTGATGTTGGGAAAGATTGTGGGCAGGAGGAGAAGGGGACAACAGAGGATGAGATGGTTTGATGGCCTCACTGACTCAATGGACATGGGTTTGGGTGAACTCCGGGAGTTGGTGATGGACAGGGAGGCTTGGCGTGCTGCGGTTTATGGGGTCACAAAGAGTCAGACATGACTGAGCTACTGAACTGAACTGAACTGAACTTGAATGAATCAGAGCATTCCCCTCTCTTTTATCACTGATGTTTAACCTTTCCTATGCAAAACAATTGCTTTGTCATACATGACTTTCAAAATTGAAAATATTAGTCATTCAGTCCTGCTCAGCTCTGTGACCCCATGGACAGTTGCCCACCAAGCTTCTCTGTCCATGGGGTTTTCTAGGCAAGAACACTGGAATGGGTAGCCATTCTCTTCTTTAGGGGGTCTTCCTGACCCAGGAATCAAACACAGGTCTCCCGCATTGCAGACAGATTCTTTACTGTCTGAGCCACCAGGGAAGCCCCACTTTCAAGATTGCTGCTGCTAAGTTGCTTCAGTTGTGTCCGACTCTGTGTGACCCCATAGATGGCAGCCCACCAGGCTCTGCCTTCCCTGGGATTCTCCAGGCAAGAACACTGGAGTGGGTTGCCATTTCCTTCTCCAATGCATGAAAGTGAAAAGGAAAGTGAAGTTGCTCAGTCATGTCCGACTCTTAGCGACCCCATGGACTGCAGCCTATCAGGTTGCTCCATCCATGGGATATTCCAGGCAAGAGTACTGGAGTGGGTGGCCATTGCCTACTCTGACTTTCAAGATTAAGTACCTGTAAAATTTATTGTGCCTAAAATGACTCAAAAATGAGGTTCAGATATATAATTCTAGTCTAGTCAGGATCTGAGTAGATTAATGACATCTCAATGACTCTAAAATCAAGAGATTGTCCTTGAAAAAAGACTCAGAAAAATTCAAATGTGTAAATAATGTTGATTATATCAAATCAATGGTATTTTTTTTTTTTTCAAGATTCTTAGCTCCTAAGTAAATTATCATTCTTCCTCTGGAAACCAGCTCATGGAAATAGATTTAGCAAAAACCCAAGGAATTAATTTGTTCATAAACTCTATATGAATGCTTCTTAAGAGAGGCATAGTGTTAAATGCTGGAAGAAAAAAAAAGAAAGAAAAGATCCTATTTTTCTCTAGCAAAGAAAGGAGAGAAATGAATAGATTCTTTTTATTCCACAAATACATCTGAATATTTACATGTGCTAAACATATGATAGTTTCTGAAATTGAAGAAATGGAGTAGACAGACCCAGACCTTGCTTAAAGAAGTTCAGCATTGAATCTGTGCACAGAATATAAAGAAGTGATTGGAGTATGGTTTAATAGACATTAAGGAGGTATAAACTGGATGTTATGAAAACTAACTGATTATTGAATCCCAGGTCATTTGCAATTTAAAGTTAAGTACAATAACCGGGGTATGAAGATGTAATGTGGGAGCATGTGAAAGTGAAAGTGAAGTCTCTCAGTCGTGTCCAACTCTGCGACCCCAAGGACTGTAGCCTATCAGGCTCCTCTGGCCATGGGACTTTCCAGGCAAGAGAGCTGGAGTGGATTGCCATTTCCTTCTCCAGGGGATCTTTCCGACCCAGGAATCGAACCCGGGTCTCCTGTATTATGGGCAGATGCTTTATCGTCTGAGCCACCAGTGTGGGAGCATAAAAGGCTTCAAAATACTTATTGGAAAAGTCAGTGAAGGAGGCTTTCTGGAGAGGAGGATATTTGAGCTGTGGTGGAAAAGATGTGTAGGATATGCCAGGTGAAAAAATTCAGGTGGGGATGCAGAAGAAACAACGTGTCAGAAACCATAAATCTGTTAAAAAGCCTGGTTTGGGCAGGAAACACTAAGGAGAAGGGCAGGGTACCTATCAGGGAGTGGTGTAAGTGACACCAGAATCAGAGTTTATCTATGGAATGTGAAAGGTAGGACTTCCCTGTGGCTCAGACAGTGAAGAATCCACCTGCAATGTGGGAGACCTGGGTTCAATTCCTAGGTTGGGAAGATCCCCTGGAGAAGGGAATGGTTACCCACTCCAGTATTCTGGTCTGGAGGATTCCATGGACAGAGGAGCCTGGAGGGCTACAGTCCATGGGGTCACAGAGTCAGACAAAACTGAGTGACTTTCACTTTCATAGAATGTCAAAGGTGGCTTGGAATAAGCCAGAAAAGGAAGCTTCAGTTTTAGGAAAAAGGAAAAGGAAAAAGGCAGGGAGCCAAAAGAAGCAGAGGAGGAACATGATCAACATTTTCTTTTCCCTTGTCTCTTTCTCTCTCTTCTTCTTTCCTTCATTCCTTTCTTCCTAATCTCATAACTCCCTCTCTCCCTTCCTTGCTTCTTTCTTTCCACTGTTCTATAGAAAATGAACTGGAATAAAAGGAGAAATTGAGAAGAGAAAACCCAGTTAGGAGATAGTTGCTGAAGTTCAGATGAGCAACAGTAAGCACCTGAGAAAAGGCAGTGATAGTGGAAATGAGGAGATGAAGACGAAATCAAAGAGTATTTCTGTGCTGGAAGTCATAGGGTTCAGTTATAGTATGAGCAAGTTTACTGGAGGGAAACATAGCAAGAGATAAAGAATAAGATATAAGAACAAGAAGACTTAAAACTTTTTCAGCTTGAAGTCTGAGCAACATCACTGACTTAGATGAATGATTCAGGAGACAAGTAGTTTTAGGAGCAAGGAGAGTTTTAGGAAAGAAAAAGACATGTACTTCGTGAATTTAAATTCCAGGTGTCTTTACGGTTATTAAAGGAATGAAAGGACATTTCAAGAGATTGATTTTTCAATGCATGATCCGGTGTACGGAGAGAGGTTCTTCTAGCTCTGAAAATGAAAGTGAAATGCATCGTAGCCTAGAGGTGAAGAGTGAGGAAACTGAAGGAATCTTTCTAATGAACTTTCCTTTCTCTAATAAGAAAAGTCAATGTAACCTCTGAGTTCAGAGCAAAGTCAGGCTAAGGTTAAGAAAAGTGAACAGGGATAGGAGAGACTAATTGAATGTGGAGAATGAGAAGGAAAATTTACTAAATATAAGTTAAAGGTTTACCATGTAGTAGAAGTCAAGATGAGGATAAAACACCTAAATTTATAGCTCCATGGTACCCTGAGGCAAAAAAGAGAACGCAATGGTTTGGTTAATCTAGAAGGTAAAATTCAATTCCTCTCTGGAAAGGCACAATAGAAAGCTTGTGAAGTTGTGCCAGGACCCCATGCCTGAGGGGTGGCGACCGAGAGGAGCTACCCCACGTCCGAGGTCAACAAAAACAAGACCAGGAGCTGACTGTGGCTCAGATCATGAACTCCTTATTATCAAATTCAGACTTAAATTGAAGAAAGTAGGGAAAACCACTAGACCATTCAGGTATGACCTGAATCAAATCCCTTATGATTATACAGTGGAAGTGAGAAATAGATTTAAGGGACTAGATCTGATAGAGTGCCTGATGAGCTATGGAATGAGGTTCGTGACATTGTACAGGAGACAGGGATCAAGACCATCCCCATGGAAAAGAAATGCAAAAAAGCAAAATGGCTGTCTGGGGAGGCCTTACAAATAGCTGTGAAAAGAAGAGAAGTGAATACCTGTGGCGGATTCATTTTGATATTTGGCAAAACTAATACAATTATGTAAAATTTAAAATTAAAATAAAATTTAAAAAAAAAAGAAAAGAAAAGCAAAGGAGAAAAGGAAAGATATAAGCATCTGAATGCAGAGTTCCAAAGAATAGCAAGAAGAGATAAGAAAGCCTTCTTCAGTGATCAATGCAAAGAAATAGAGGAAAACAACAGAATGGGAAAGACTAGAGATCTCTTCAAGAAAATTCGAGATACCAAGGGGACATTTCATGCAAAGATGGGCTCGATAAAGGACAGAAATGGTATGGACCTAACAGAATCAGAAGATGTTAAGAAGAGGTGGCAAGAATACATAGAAGAACTGTACAAAAAAGATCTTCACGACCCAGATAATCACGATAGTGTGATCACTGACCTAGAGCCAGACATGCTGGAATGTGAAGTCAAGTGGGCCTTAGAAAGCATCACTACGAACAAAGCTAGTGGAGGTGATGGAATTCCAGTTGAGCTATTTCAAATCCTGAAAGATGATGCTGTGAAAGTGCTGCACTCAATTATGCCAGCAAATTTGGAAGACTCAGCAGTGGCCACAGGACTGGAAAAGGTCAGTTTTCATTCTGATCCCAAAGAAAGGCAATGCCAAAGAATGCTCAAACTACCGCACAATAGCACTCATCTCACGTGCTAGTAAAGTAATGCTCATAATTCTCCAAGGCAGGCTTCAGCAATATGTGAACCGTGAACTTCCTAATGTTCAAGCTGGTTTTAGAAAAGGCAGAGGAACCAGAGATCAAATTGCCAACATCCGCTGGATCATGGAAAAGGCAAGAGAGTTCCAGAAAAACATCTATTTCTGCTTTATTGACTATGTCAAAGCCTTTGACTGTGTGGATCACAATAAACTGTCGAAAATTCTGAAAGAGATGGGAATATTAGACCACCTGATCTGCCTCTTGAGAAATCTGTATGCAGGTCAGGAAGCAATAGTTAGAACTGGACATGGAACAACAGACTGGTTCCAAATAGGAAAAGGAGTATGTCAAAGCTGTATATTGTCACCCTGCTTATTTAACTTCTATGCAGAGTACATCATGAGAAATGCTGGGCTGGAAGAAGCACAAGCTGGAATCAAGATTGCCGGGAGAAATATCAATAACCTCAGATATACAGATGCCACCACCCTTATGGCAGAAAGTGAAGAGGAACTAAAAAGCCTCTTGGTGAAAGCGAAAGTGGAGAGTAAAAAAGTTGGCCTAAAGCTCAACATTCAGAAAATGAAGATCATGGCATCCAGTCCCATCACTTCATGGCAAATAGATGGGGAAACAGTGGAAACAGTGTCAGACTTTATTTTGGGGGCTCCAAAATCACTGCAGATGGTGACTGCCGCCATGAAATTAAAAGATGCTTACTCCTTGGAAGGAAAGTTATGTCCAACCTAGATAGCATATTCAAAATCAGAGACATTACTTTGCCAACAAAGGTTCCTCTAGTCAAGGCTATGGTTTTTCCTGTGGTCATGTATGGATGTGAGAGTTGGACTGTGAAGAAGGCTGAGCGCCGAAGAATTGATGCTTTTCAACTGTGGTGCTGGAGAAGACTCTTGAGAGTCCCTTGGACTGCAAAGAGATCCAACCAGTTCATTCTGAAGGAGATCAGCCCTGGGATTTCTTTGGAAGAAATGATGCTATAGCTGAAACTCCAGTACTCTGGCCACCTCATGCGAAGAGTTGACTCATTGGAAAAGACTCTGATGCTGGGAGGGATTGGGGGCAGGAGGAGAAGGGGACGACAGAGGATGAGATGGCTGGATGGCATCACTGACTCGATGGACGTGAGTCGGAGTGAACTCTGGGAGTTGGTGATGGACAGGGAGGCCTGGTGTGCTGCGATTCATGGTGTCCCAAAGAGTTGGACACGACTGAGTGACTGAACTGAACTGAACTTGCATGAAATGTTCCCTTGGTATCTCTAATTTTCTTGAAGAAATGCTAGTCTTTCCCATTTTATTGCTTTCCTCTATTTCTTTGCATTGATCACTTAGGAAGACTTTCTTGTCTCTCCTTGCTATTCTTTGGAACTCTGCATTCATATGGGTATATTTCCTTTTCTTCTTTGGCTATTGCTTCTCTTCTTTTCTTGGCTATTTGTAAGGCCTCCTCAGACAACCATTTTCCCTTTTTGTGTTTCTTTTTCTTGGGGATGTTTTTGATCACAGACTCCTGTACAATGTCACGGAATTCCATCCATTGTTCTTCAGGCACTCTGTCTATCAGATCTAATCCCTTGAATCTATTTAATCAAATAGATTCAACTGTATAATCATAACAGATTTGATTTAGGTCATACCTGAATGGTCTAGTGGTTTTCCCTACTTTCTTCAATTTCAGTCTGAATTTGGTGATGAGTTCATGATCTGAGACCCAATCAGTTCCCAGTCTTGTTTTTGCAGACAATATAGAGCTTCTCCATCTTCAGCTGCAAAGAATATTATCAATCTGATTTCAGTAGTGACCATCTGGTGATGTCCCTGCATAGAGTCATCTCTTTAGTTGTTGGAAGAGGGTGTTTGCTATGACCAGTGTGTTCTCTTGGCAAAACTCTCTTAGCCTTTGTCCTGCTTCATTTTTACTCCAAGGCCAAATTTGCCTATTACTCCAGGTATCTCTTGACTTCCTACTTTTGCATTCCAGCCCCCTATGATGAAAGGATATCTTTTCTTGGTGTTAGTTCTTATAAGTCATGTAGATCTTCATAGAACCGTTCAACTTCAGCTTCTTCAGCCTTACTGGCCAGGGCATAGACCTGGATTACTGTGATACTGAATGGTTTGTCTTGGAAATTAACACAGATCATTCTGTCATTTTTGAGATTTCACCTGCTGCTGCTGCTGCTAAGTCGCTTCAGTCGTGTCCGACTCTGTGCGACCCCATAGACAGTAGCCCACCAGGCTCCGCCATCCCTGGGATTCTCCAGTCAAGAACACTGGAGTGGGTTGCCATTTCCTTCTCCAATGCATGAAAGTGAAAAGTGAAAGTGAAGTCGCTCAGTCATGTTTGACTCTTAGCGACCCCATGGACTGCAGCCTACCAGGCTCCTCCGTCCATGGGATTTTCCAGGCAAGAATACTGGAGTGGGTTGCCATTGCCTTCTCCTAGAGCTCACCTAAATATTGCATTTTGGACTTTTTTGTTGACTATGAAGCCTACTGCATTTCTTCTAAGGGATTCTTGCCCACAGGAGTAGATATAATGGTCATCTTAAATAAATTCTCCCCGTCTGGTCCATTTTAGTCCACTGATTTCTAAAATATTGATGTTCACTCTTGCCATATCCTGTTTGACCACTTCCGATTTACTGTGATTCATGGATCTAACTGGGAGAGGGCAAGGGCACCCCAGTCCAGTACTCTTGCCTGGAAAATCCCATGGACGGGGGAGCCTGGTAGGCTGCAGTCCATGGGGTCCCTAAGAGTCGGACACGACTGAGCGACTTCACTTTCATTTTTCAATTTCATGCATTGGAGGAGGAAATGGCAACCCACTCCAGTGTTCTTGCCTGGAGAATCCCAGGGACGGCGGGGCCTGGTGGGCTGCCGTCTATGGGGTCGCACAGAGTCGGACACGACTGAAGCGACTTAGCAGCTTAGCAGCATGGATCTAATGTTCCAGCTTCCTATGCAATATTGTTCTTTACAGCATCAGACTTTACTTCTATCACCAGTGATACCCATAACTGGCATTGTTTTGCTTTGGCTCCATCTCTTTATTCTTTCTGGAGTTATTTCTCCACTCTTCTCCAGTAGCATATTGGGCACCAATGGACCCGGGGAGTTCATCTCTCAGTGTCATATCTTTTTCCCTTTTCATACTGTTCTTGGAGTTCTACAGAACAGCTAATTATCTAATTAATTTATTATGTTTAACTAGTTTTGCCTCTTAAACTGCATGGTATCCTTAAAGAGTGTTCTATTTTCAGCCATTCTTTAAAAAAAAAATTCAATTAGTACTTCTGAGTGAATGTAGCCAAAACTTTCCTTTGTTCCCCTTGGTCTTTGACCAATATCCTGAGTTTACACAACATGATGCATACTGACTGGTGATTGGCCTTTTGCTGACTCAGCTCCAATTAATAGAAAATACAGATGGAGAATCTGTAACAAACAGTGGAACACACAGACATTATTTTATTCCTTTATCCCTTGACCCTTTAAGCTGAGAAAAGTGCCAACAGAAATGTAGCAAAGCACAAACATTCACTGCTTGATATGCATGGGCTTATCTTGTGTGACCTTTTCTGAATGGCACAAAGGGAATTGCTTGAGATATTTAGGAAAAATAAGCATGCTCAAGCACTGGAGTCTCCTTGTATCCTGAAAATTATATTTAGTTTTGTTTTTAAAGATGATTAGCTCCTTAAAGGATAAAAGGACATCTTAAACATCATTAAGTGAAGTTTACAAGTTAAATATGTTAAAAGAATGTCTGGAAGCCAAACACACAGGCTTGGAAAAGGACTCATCATATAGCTTAGGTCCACGTGAACATAAAACTAGTAAAGAAAATTCTCCTTCTCTCTATTAAAAAAAATAAGGAAACCAAAGCAGGGGATGACAGGCTAATGGTGGGAGTTGAGACAGGAAATGAGGTTAACTCTTAGGAATTAAGGTCAAAGAATGAAGATGGAGCTTCTCTGGTTGAAATTCTCTCCAAGCAGAGGGAGCATCAAGGGAAAATTAGAGAGGTTTCTCCAACATGGAACCCCAACTCCAAAGGAAGATAAAGCTTTGCCTCCAGGAAATATGCAAGTGAGACTCACGCCTCCCTGGGCCTGGCACCTGGAATCTGTGGCAAGAAATGGTGTGGTAATGACAACATTTTTTTTGTCAGTGGGACAATTGGCAGCTGTGGAGGATTTCCAGTGGCACGTAATAGAATTACCAGTGGCAGGAACACCAGCCAATAGTTTTGAAATATAAGGAGCATTGGAGTCTGGAAAAATGCCCCTGGCTCCCCACAGTGCATAGTGGCACTGACAACTTAATTTGAGATCACAGAGCTGTAACAGTGTTTATGAAGACTAACAATGATCAATTCTCTAAATGTTGCTTGATTCTGATGATTAATCTTAATCTAAAGTAAGTAAAGTCTTTAAAAATTTTTTTAACTGGAGTATAGTTGCTTTACAATCTTGTGTTGGTTTCTGCTGTACAATGAAAAAAAATATATATATATATATTTTCATATATATATATATCTCCCCACCCTCTTGAGCCTCCATCCCACGACCCACATCCCACCCCTCTATGTCATCACAGAGCGTGGAGCTGAGTTCCCTGTGTTATACAGCAGCTCCCCACTGGTTATCTATTTTATACATGGTAGTGTGTATATGTCAATGATATTCTCTCACTTCATCCCACTTCTCCTTCCCCTCCATATCTGTAAGTTTGCTCTCTACATCTGTGTCTCTATTCTTGCCCTGCAAATAGGTTTGTGAGTACCATTTTTTTAGATTCCATCTATATGAGTTAATATATGATATTTGGTTTTTTTTTCTGACTTACTTCACTCTGTATGACAGACTCTGGATTCATCCACATTACTACAAATGACTCAATTGCATTCCTTTTTATGGCTGAGTAATATTCCATTGTATATACATACCACATCTTTATCCATTCATCAGTTGATGGACATCATGTCCTGGCTATTGTAAATAAACTCTTAATCCAATTTAAATAGACAAGTTTCATCACAAGTTTAGATTCCTGGGCTGCTAAGCATGTATTTCACATAGTTAACTAGATAAAGCTATAGACAGCACACCAGATTAGTTGGGAGAAGAGGCTCTAAAGTCAGACTGGGTTTGGATCTTATTCAGCCATTCATTAGCTGTTTGACTTTACTTGCTAAATTTCTCTGTGCCTCAACTTCCTTGTCTATATCCTGCAAACAATAGTGATAATGTCTTCATGGGATTGGTAGAATGATTAACACATATAAAAGACTTAAACCAATTCCTGGTACTAAGTAAAAATTAAATAAATACTGGTAATTATTATTACATGCCTTATCAAGGAGAGTTTATAAGGCCTTCCTTTCTGAGCCTGTCTCCCTTAAACTAAGACCCTAATAAAAGTATTAAGGAATGGGAGACAGGACCATATGTGATTGAGTGATAAATTCTCAATACTTTTGCCTTTGTGTGGGCTTGTTTGATTGTGTATGGGGGTAAGAGAAATACCTCTGTTCTTTCCTTCTCCTGGCTGTGGCCTGGGAAACGAGTAGATAAGAATGCCAAATTTCATATTGTACAAGAAAAAGATAGATGATAGAATTACCTTGGAAATGCCCTGGCTCCTGGGTGAGTGGTATGTTTGCCTTCCCCTTTGTTCTGACTTTCAGAGTTGCTGCTTTAATGAAACAGTTCAGATTGAATACATTCATTCTGGAATGAACATTACTAAATTTGGAAGGAAGGCAGTTTGAAACTAATGGAAAGTGACAAGAGCAAAATGCAGAATTCAAATTACCAGTATTTATTACATAGGGAAAAGAGGAAGTCTGAAATCAATGTTACTGCATTATATAATACCGATGTGTAATTATTTCTAATTTTATGCATACTTAATCAAATACTCATGGGCTAGATGAGTCTCTATTAATTATTAAGAGAGTACACACAAATGAAAATTTTATTAACAGAGATCAAATCTTATAAAGAATCACAGGGTACCTGAATGAGATAATTTGATTTTCTAAAATCAAAAAAAGTTCAATGAGAACTAAATGTGAGGGTTTGGTAAATAACTTATGGCATGAAATGACTGTAATGCAACCACTAAAATATGCTATAGCTCAATATTTTTGAAATCTAAATATGTCTATGATATATATTCTGTGATTAAAGCTAATAACTTTATAACATTAAGTAACTTTAATTATTTAAATTTAAAGGAGAGGGCAAGATTTTGTGTCTCCCTGTAATTCTGTGTGTATGTCTACTAAACATTTTGGAAAGAAATATATAAAAATGTTAATACTGTTCATCTTTGGATGACAGGATAAGCAATAATATTTTTCTTTGAAATTATTTGTTATTATTACCATAATTTAAAGTTGTATAAACATATATTTGAATGCTTGGCAAAACCATAAAGCTAAATGGAATAATTTAAACATAATTCCACAAAAAATAATAGGTAGAACAGTCAGGTCTGACTGGCTAAAAACTTCCTTTTGAAAGTTCCTGAAAACAGTGGGAAAACTGTTGAGTTCAGGGTAATGATCTTGTACTTGGTCTGCTATGAATAGTTTATCAAGAGCCTGAAAAATTACTTTCATTCCACTCTAAGCTTTCTGCAGTGTAGGAGACCTGGGTTTGATCTCTGGTTTGGAAGATACCCTAGAGAAGGGAATGGCAACCCACTCCAGTATTCTTGCCTGGAAAACCCCATGAAACAGAGGAGCCTGATGGGCTACAGACCATGGGGTTGTAGAGAGTCAGACATGACTGAGCGACTAACATAACATAAATATATATTTATTATGAGTTTAAAGAGAAAAAGCTAGAAGGCAATTTCCATTTTTAAAGTAGTTTGGTTGAAAAAGTTAAGCTTACTCATATATTTTAAAATCTGATTCTGCATTCATATAAATCATTTTTGAAGAGCAGTTGAAATAGTGACCAAAAGAGATGGCAAATCTTAGGGGAATAAATTTGCTATTTTAATGTGCAAACTTCAATCAAATTAGACTTTCAGGAATAATGATGATATGAGAACAGTTTTGCATAGCACACTAACCAAAATAACAAGCACAACAGAAAATAAAAGAATCTCCATTTATAAGGATGCTAGTCAATTACCAAAATCCTGTACTGTAGAAGCTATATTTGCTATTTACAAAGATATTTGATCTAAATAAGAGGAAGAGGCTCAGTTTTGACACATATTTTCCACAATCAAAAGTGGGATGCTGTTGGGGAAGAAAATAAAAAATTGTTTCTTTGGAGATAGGGTCCCTTGTAGTTTGGGTGTGTTGTAGAAACGTGGATCACCATTTTGGATACCCCAGATCACAAACTCTGTGAAGTCAGTAACTGTAATGTTTTTTGTTAACAGCCTTATCACCAGTTTCTGGAGTATAATAAGGGTTGAATAAATATTTGTTGGATAAATATCTGGCATGGTTTTCCTGCCCACATAATGGCAGTGCTAGAAAGAGAAACAAAATGGCAATGTCACCCAATTTAACCTAGCCTAGTTTCATAACCAGGAGTAAACAGAGGTTCAGTCACAAAGCAAAGTTAACCAGATATTAAAAAAAAAAAATTTATTCATCAAGTAAAAATTCTGTGAGCCTTATAGCATTATGCTGATATACAATGCATTACTCTAATATGGAAACCTTAGGATGACCCAAACCAGACTCTCTAAAATGGAGGAACAGCTGAAATCCAGGAGACTTAAGATTTGAAATAACTCAAAATATCATGCTTTTGATCATTGCATTGTACTGCTTCTTTTTCTGAGGACAATGTAAGTAATATTCCCAATGACTCAATTATAATAACAGATGTGGTAAGATAACGTTAGACTAAAGCACTACCTTGCTCTTTTGTTTTGTTTTTTTTTTTTCTCTGTTTCAGTTGCTAAGTTGTGTCCTTAGGACCCCATGGACTGTAGCCCACCAGGCTCCATGTTGCTCTTCTAGATGGCCTTAAATTAATTAGAGTATTAAGAAAACTTCTCTAATGCACTTTTAATCAAAGACTTGATGATCCAGACCACCTCTTGATAGACTACACAAAAGCTCCGTGAGACTCACAGGAAGTCAGCATGCAACCTAACCAGGGTCTGGTCTCAAGCTGTTTCCTATGGCATAAGAGGTCGTAGAGGGTTTAGAATGGACTCAAGATTTTATGGCCTTGCCTTCTGAGAATATTTTCTATATTTTATTCTATATATGTTGTGAAGGTACGAACTCATCAAAAGTCATAACTGTACCTTATTTTGGTTAGACATTTGTCAATGTCACTTTGACAATACATTTTTTTTTAAATTATGGTAAAAAATATACAAGAGCTACTCTTTTAACAGATTTTTAAGTGTATAATACAGTACTGTTAACAATGAACACCATGGTGTACAGAGGATCTCTAAGGACTTTTTCATCTTGCAGGACTGAAATTTTATACCTACTCAACAGCAACTTCCATTTCTTCTTCCCTCAGCTCCTGACAGCCACATTCTACTTCCTGCTTCTATGAATTTGAGTACTTTAGATAATTCATGTAAGTGGAACCATGAAACGTGTGTGTATAATTTATACCACATCTGTAATTATGTGTATATGTAAAATTATACCAGAATTCAAATCAAAATGAATGATAAAAGTGGGAAAAAGTGTTAGCTGGGACTGTAGAAAAGCTGGCCAACAAGATATCAAGTAGAAATGCCTTAATTACCCATCTGTATATCCCATAGATCAACTGAAGTGAAAAAACAGCATCCAGATGCTAGGAAGGCCAATTAATCATCATTCAAAAAACCAGAAAAATGAAGATGTTCCAAACATGTTGGATGTTCTAAAGGATATGAATAAGGTTAAAGTATGTGCTATTGAAAGGTCCCCTGGAGGCAGACCCATTCATAAAAGGAAAAGAGAAGACTCACCATGGGATCTAGTGTCTCTAATATCCTATGCACTTAAGCAGAAATTCGCATTCCAGGAAGATTCCTTTGAGAAAGAAAATAATTGTTGGGAGTCTTCTCCATTTTCTAGTCCAGAAACCTCAAGGGTGTGCTTATAATTTTGGACATCATATCTCAAGTCAGAAGTATGTTGAACTAAAGGAAGAACAAACCCAGCAGGTGTAGACCAAGCCATGAGCAACAGGGCCTGTGTCTATTCCTAGAAGGCAGGACTGCAGAAGTATACCTACACGCCTCTCCCTGCACGTAAAAGGATCGCATCTCCTGTTAATGAAATTAAATGTAGTCCATACACTGGGGTATGTAAATGCAAAGTTCTGAAGGATCTTAACCTGTCTCTGGTTTTATAAGATCCAACAGTTAATGGGCTACTGATGATGGCTAGGTGTATGGATCTTTTTCATTTTTTTCCACATATGTTGGGCTTCCCTTGTTGCTCACCTGGTAAAGAATATGCCTGCAACGTGAGAGACCTGGGTTGGGAAGATCCCCTGGAGAAGGGAATGGCTATCCACTCCAGTATTCTGGCCTAGAGAATTCCATGGACTGCACAGCCCATGGGGTCGCAAACAGTCGGACACGACTGTGTGACTTTCACTTCACTTCACTTCATATCCCATAAATCTTTGCTCTAGTCAATCTATGACTATAATAAATGTATACTTATTTACATACTCAAAAAAAATCATAAATAATTTAGTCATAAAAGCAGTTCATTTGTGGAAGACTAATTCACAGATTTTAATAACCACAGTCTTAAAGCAGAAGTTTATTTATTACAGGTGATGTAGTGGATAAATACAGTAGGTCAAGGCATAACTATCAAACAACTGAAAATTGTTATGACTAACTCAAGCAAGAAAATTAAATTTATTAAATTAACACAAAGATGTGAAAAACATATTAAACCATCTTCCTGCCTTCATAAGTCTGGGAATGAAGGCTGTTTTGGGTCTTCAGCATCAAAAACTTGAAATCTTCTCTTGCCTATTGATTTTAGCTACAGCAAGCACTCATAACCCTCAGTCTCTATGTGGCTCTCTTCAAGTGTCGTACTTCAAGAAAAAGAACTCGATTTGCCTAACATAAATCAGACATTCCTGTCTTTGGTAAATCGGCCAAGTAAGTGTTTCAGGGCAGAGGGTGGTGACGTTGACACAATCGTGAGGTAAAAACTGAGCCCTTGGCCCAATTTGTATCACTGCAGTGGCTTATCCTCCTGGTTCTCTTGGAGTAGAAGTGGATGGTGATGCTTGAAGAGTCCTCTCAGAATATGGCTTGACCACAGTTGGGTTTGCTCTAAGACTAAACCAAGTGAATTTATATCTCTTAAATTGATTTGAATAAGCAGAATATAGTTTGCCAAATCCTACAGCCCTGACCTATCACTCAGATTTAAAATACCATTCCCTCCTCTTCCGCTACCCACTCCAGTACTCTTGCCTGGAAAATCCCATAGACGGAGGAGCCTGGTGGGCTGCGGTCCACGGGGTTGCTAAGAGTCGGACACGACCGAACGACTTCACTTTCACTTTTCACTTTCATGCATTGGAGAAGGAAATGGCAACCCACTCCAGTGTTCTTGCCTGGAGAATCCCAGGGACGGGGGTAACCCCAGTGGGCTGCCGTCCATGGGGTCGCACAGAGTCAGACACGACTGAAGCGACTTAGCAGCAGCAGCAGCCCCTTCCGGCTTCCTCCAGTTTCTGTTATAGAAACAGTGGCCACGTTTCTTTGTTTCATTTTTCTCAAGGTTGCTTCATGGAGAGCTGTCTCCTTATTGACTTATGCAGTCCTGTGTTTAGCTCAGTAGATGGGAAAGGACTACATCTTGTTGGCTCATTGCTCATGGTAGCAATGATTAGCCCATATTGTGGCAAACATTTCCTAAAAAATGCATGATTGTATCTATCTCTTTTAACCCGAAATGGTATATTTTAAACTTGAACACAGCCTGACAGCTCATAATTCTTAATTTTTTAAGGTGAAATAGTCATAAAAATATACTTATAAAACTTCTATTAAATAGGAATATCAGAAAAGATATATGGCCAGATGTTTTAGTTATGTTAGCTCATAGCATATTGTTCCAAAAGTTAGCAGCATAAAACACCAACATTATCTCACTCTCTCTGTGGCTTAAGAATTCAAGTGCAGCTTAGTTGAGTGCCTCTGGATCAAGGATTTTCATAATGTCATGGTTAGGGTGGCAGATAAGACTGCGATTCTACTTGACGGCTCCACTTGGAGACGATCTGCTTCAAACCTGCCTCAGTATGATTACTGACTGAATTTAATTTCTCATGGGCTACTGAACTGATGGCCTCAGTTTTTTACCAGCTGATGGGTAGAGGCCTCCCTCTTTCTCTTGTCATATGAGACTCTCCATAGAGCAGCCCAAACATGCCATTTGGCTTCTGTCAGCAAGCAAGTAAGAGTGTAAGGGAGATTGGCAAGATAGGAATCATAATTTATTGGCCACCTTATCTTATAAGTGACATCTCATCATCTTTATGAGAATCACTTAGATCCAACCTAAACTTAAGAGGAAATATTTATATAAGTTTGCAGATCCCAAGAAGCAAGAATCATTGGCATTGGAAGGTGAAGTGTTAACCACTGGAGCACCAGGCAAGTTTCCCAGGAGCAAGAATCATTGGGAGCTCTCCTAGAGTCTGCTTATGACACCTGGGAAAACCAGACCTGTGATTCTTGAAATTTGAATTACAGGTACATTCTGACATTTAGCACACAAAAGGAAAGTCAGAAAATAGTGCACAACAAAGTAACATTAAAACTAAGGCGAGATTTCAGATAAAAATGAAAAGCATTTACTAATATGGTTCTACAAACCAAGAGAGAAAGGGGTTTGATTTCTGAGACATATTTTCAGTCACAAGCATGAGAACTTTTACACCAAACACTCACTAGGCCACAGATTTCTGTACAAGTGTTAAGAATGTGCCTAGTCACCCTCTACAAGAATAACTGCTCATCATGACTTGTGGTTACCAATACAAATAGTTAAGTAAAGATATTGACAATTCAGAAATGACCTTGGTGAACACAATAAAAAATGTGAAAAAGTATTAAATAATTTTAACAAAAAAAGCTCATAAGAAAGTGCAATAATTTAAAAAACTTAGTAATAAGTTTATAAGTAATAACACTAAAGAAAAATATGTTTTAGGCAAAGGAGTTTAAGACCTATGGCTCTAAAAGAGACTAGCCAATTATACCTCTTCATAATGAAAAACAAGGAGGATTACCAAATTTCTTAGTAATTAATAATGTTATATTTAGATATACTAATCTTCTTAATTAAATACTCTGATATACATACTCAGAATGAAAGCTATTTTGGGTGGGGGAGTAGCTGAAAAGTAAATAGAGAAAGAAAATTAACAGACATTGGTAGAACAACTTAATACATCCAATTTGGAGATGTTGAAATCAACACATTTTATTTAAGAATTGGCAGATACTCTATACCACTAGCTACTCTGAAGATTCACCCCCCACCCCCAGATGGCAGGAAATTCTCTTAGATGTTTTATTTCAAGGGGAAGAATGGATAGGTGAAATAATACATTGGTACCCTATTTGGAAATGCGGGAAAAAAAATTTTAAATAAACGTTTTCAAATCATCAGAAAGTTTATAGGAACATTAAAAGATTTTTTAAAATGTCAACAAACTAGTGGCCCCAATATACCTAGCAACTCACCACGGTTTATAGAAGGTCGACAATGGGAAGAGCACTGTGCTCCACAGGCAGCCGGTGAACCACAGTTTACATAATTATTTTGTTTTACAATAATATTTTTCTAGTTATTATTTGGAAAAAAATTGAAGGGCATAAAGAAGAAAATATACATTTTGGTATGTTTTCTATTAAAATTTATATGTGTTTTTACATATGAATATGTGTATGTAAATTTTAAATATTGGTATGTAATTTTTAAAAATTTCTTTGCACCTTTCTTTTTGCCCACCTATGATGTCAGAGGTTTCTTTCTTATGTTACTACATATCCTTATAAAAACATCCTTTCAGTCTTTATTCTAAAGACTTTTAGAATATATTTAGTATTCTATTTGTGATTGTAACAAATTAATTAGTTGATTTAATTATATCATTAACAAAATTTAATATAGTAATGTAATTATAGATATAAATTATATTCTTAATTTACATAAAATATAATTCATTAAATCTCCCCATATAATAGATATTAAGTTATTTCCAACCTAAATATTTATTTTGTCTATTTTTGACATTCATGTACTGGTAAATATCTAAAGCAAAAATGTGCTGGTCACTTACAATGACACACACAATCTGTGCTTTTAGAATTCTTTCTTTAGTGAGAACGAAAAGCAGTATAAATAACTGTTTCGATGTGGTAAAAGGTAAAGGATAAATATCAATTTCAATGCAAGCATAGGTGATACAGAACTACCTGCCTTCTGCCTACCTGTCAAGGTCTCACAGAGATCTCACTTGCTTGAGTCTTCAAGAAAATAAAATTAGAGATACCAAGGGAACATTTCATGCAAAGATGGGCTCAATAAAGGACAGAAATGGTATGGACCTAACAGAAGCAGAAGATATTAAGAAGAGGTGGCAAGAATACACAGAAGAACTGTACAAAAAAGATCTTCATGACCCAGATAATCACGATGGTGTGATCACTGACCTAGAGCCAGACATCCTGGAATGTGAAGTCAAGTGGGCCTTAGAAAGCATCACTATGAACAGAGCTAGTGGAGGTGATGGAATTCCAGTTGAGCTATTCCAAATCCTGAAAGATGATGCTGTGAAAGTGCTGCACTCAATATGCCAGCACATTTGGAAAACTCAGCAGTGGCCACAGGACTGGAAAAGGTCAATTTTCATTCCAATCCCAAAGAAAGGCAATGCCAAAGAATGCTCAAACTACCGCACAGTTGCACTCATCTCACACGCTAGTAAAGTGATGCTCAAAATTCTCCAAGCCAGGCTTCAGCAATATGTGAACCGTGAACTTCCTGATGTTCAAGCTGGTTTTAGAAAAGGCAGAGGAACCAGAGATCAAATTGCCAACATCTGCTGGACCATCGATAAAGCAAGAGAGTTCCAGAAAAACATCTATTTCTGCTTTATTGACTATGCTAAAGCCTTTGACTGTGGATCACAATCAACTGTGGAAAATTCTGAAAGACATGGGAATACCAGACCACCTGACCTGCCTCCTGAGAAATTTGTATGCAGGTCAGGAAGCAACAGTTAGAACTGGACATGGAACAACAGACAGGTTCCAAGTAGGACAAGGAGTACGTCAAGGCTGTATATTGTCACCCTGCTTATTTAACTTCTATGCAGAGTACACCATGAGAAACACTGGACTGGAAGAAACACAAGCTGGAATCAAGATTGCCGGGAGAAATATCAATAACCTCAGATATGCAGATGACACCACCCTTATGGCATAAAGTGAAGAGGAACTAAAAAGCCTCTTGAAGAAAGTGAAAGTGGAGAGTGAAAAAGTTGGCTTAAAGCTCAACATTCAGAAAATGAAGATCATGGCATCCAGTCCCATCACTTCATGGCAAATAGATGGGGAAACAGTGAAAACAGTGTCAGACTTTTTTGGGGGGGGCTCAAAAATCACTGTAGATGGTGACTGCAGCCATGAAATTAAAAGATGCTTACTCCTTGGAAGGAAAGTTATGACCAACCTAGATAGCATATTCAAAAGCAGAGACATTACTTTGCCAACAAAGGTCCATCTAGTCAAGGCTATGGTTTTTCCAGTGGTCATGTATGGATGTGAGAGTTGGACTGTGAAGAAGGCTGAGCGCCAAAGAATTGATGCTTCTGAACTGTGGTGTTGGAGAAGACTCTTGAGAGTCCCTTGGACTGCAAGGAGATCCAAGCAGTCCATTTTGAAGATCAGCCCTGGGATTTCTTTGGAAGGAATGATGCTAAAGCTGAAACTCCAGTACTTTGGCCACCTCATGCGAAGAGTTGACTCATTGGAAAAGACTCTGATTCTGGGAGGGATTGGGGGTAGGAGGAGAAGGGGACAACAGAGGATGAGATGGTTGGATGGCATCACTGACTCGATGGACGTGAGTCTGGGTGAACTCTGGGAGTTAGTGATGGACAGGGAGGCCTGGCATGCTGCTATTCATGGGGTTACAAAGAGTCAGACACGACTGACCGACTGAACTGAACTGAACTGAACTGAGTCTTCAAGGAGAAATATGAGCTTGTTAGCAGGAGACATAAGAGACGTGGATCTGATCCCTGGGTTGGGAAGATCCCCTGGAGGAGGGCACAGCAACCCACTCCAGCATTCTTGACTGGAGAATCCCCATGGACAGAGGAGCCTGGCTGTCAGGATGCTACAGCCCATGGGGTTGCACGGAGTCTGGCATGACTGAAGCGACTTAGCACGCACACGCAGACAGACCATGAGCTTAAAGAAAGGTGCAAGTATGGCATTTGAACAGTGATTAACTGTTTTCTTCTTGAAACATTCTCCTCTCTTGATTTCCATGACTCTAAATTCTTCCTCTTTTCCTCCTGTCTCTTGTTGGAGGAGGAGTACATGTATTATCCATTTCTCTTGCTTCCAGTAGATGGAATTCACTAACATAAACTCCTGGCCACTTGCCCCACCCCTTAACCACTCCTCCCTGTGAAGATTGCAGATTGTGTTATGGTTAAAAGTCACTGGTCCACATTTTATGTCAATCATCTGCTATCACTGAGGATTTGAATGTCTTTTCTTCTTTCTTTAGCAGACCAGTAGGAGGCAGAGAAGCTTAAGTTACTTTTTCAATACCAAATTAATTCCTAGAAGAACTTTCTCAAGACATAGATGGGAGGTAGGAGAGGAGCCAGGGGCTACCAGGACTTTCTAGTCAGTCCATTTGGCTCTCATCCAACTTCAGGAGTTCAAGAGCAATCAAGATAGTATTTAATTTGGTGCAGCCATTATGGAAAATAGTGTGGAGATTCCTCAAATAACTGAAAATAGAACTACCATATCAAGCAATCTCACTGGTATATATCTGAGGAAAACAGAATCACTAATTTGAAAAGATACATGTACCTCAATGTTTATAGCTGTGTTACGGAAGCAATCTCAGTTAACCAGACAAATTAACAAATTAACAAATCTCATTAACCAGACAAATGGATAAAGAAGATGCGGTATATATATAGCTTAGCTATAAAAAAAGAATAAAATTTTGCCATTTGCCACAACATGATGGACCTGGAGGGGATTATATTTAGTGAAATAAGTCACCAAAAAAGATAAATTCTGTATGTTATCATTTATGTGTGGAATCTAAAAAATAAAACAAATTAATAAAGATAACAAAACAGAAACAGACTTACAGATATAGAGAATAAACTAGTGGGGAGAAGGAAGGTATGAGGGCCAAGATAGGGGTATGGGATTAAGAGGTACAAACTACTAGATATAAAAAAAAAAATCAATATGATCTCCACTTTCTAACACTCTTCTCAATTGCTTCTGAAGTGGACAAAGAAAAGGGGGTACTGTGTTATTGACCACCTGAAATCCCAGTAATTTGCATCCCATTTGTAATTATTTTCTGTGTGCCATGAGAATTGGTGGTTGGTTAGATATGGAAGGTGAGAGAGAACTAGAATGATTCCCCAGATGCTAAGAGAACCTTTACAGGAGAAGTGGCAGAAAGCAGTGAATACCATAATTCTGTTCTCTGAGCTTAAGGCATCTGTGGGACTTCAAATGGAGACGTCAAGTAAGAAGTTACAAGAAGAGTTACAGCCTTGTTACGCAAGGTGCCAAAAATTCATTCCAGAATACACATTTCATAAGTTAAGAGAAGAAAGTTGATTTACAGATTACTAAAGGCAACACAATGTAGTAAGAGATAGTCATAGTCTCATAAAAAGACCACCATATCCTAGAAGAAAAATTTAGGAATTAGAAATATTTAAAGCATTTCATTAATTTGAAAATCTGTGTGATGTGAGGAAAACCAGCAGTGACAATGTTTGCTGATATCTGTTTCTTTAAAATGAGACTGATATTCAGTCCCATGTCCCTCCTCTGCGCTAATCTCCACAGCGGTACTACTACATGATTAACTGAAAAATGTCAGTGACTTGGAAGCCTACATAAAATCTTACCAGGCAAGGTAAAGGAAATGTTCAAGATTATAATTTAATGTGTGAACTCTGACAGTGGGAAGCATGCCAACTTTTAAAGAATAATTTATGAGTCAAAAGCAAGCAGGAAAGTACCTAACAAGTATGTGAAAGTATTAGCTACTAAGATAAAATATATTTTCCAAGAGAAGTGTGTTTGCAGTGGGTGACAAGCTTCCTTATCATTTTTATCTTAATAAATATGTATATGTTCGTAGCACTTTGTCATGTAGCTAGTTCAGAAAAAGCTACACACAGTGAGTCACATAAAACAGTTATATGCCAACCCAGGCTTCTGTAAGTTTTCAAACCTTAAAGGCCAGTTTGCTATTTCACTGTGCTGACAAACTTGTGTTCTTTACAAATATTATAAAGAAAATCTGCAGGATTTTCAAGGAGGGAATGAGAAATCACATCCAATTGGGGGACCAAAGATTTTAAAGAGGAGGTGGAACTTGAACTAGACCATCAAGAATTCTGACAGATGAGTCTGTGGCAGAAGGACGAGGACTGGAAATATAAATGTTTCTCAAAGCACATTAAACACTGTAGTGCAAAATTGATATTTTGAAATTAGTTATGTCTCTTTTCTTGCTACCTTAACACAAGGCATTTAAAGCAGCCTGAACTCTTTGGAACCAGTAACCCAAATGAAAACGAGCCCCAGACCCATCTGGGGAATTCATGGCAATCAAAGGCCCCATCAGTTCCTCTGTACCATGCTCCTATTCTCATCCTTATTTTCAATATGGTTCTGACTCAGCCCTGGCTCTTATTTGAAGCTACATGTTTCACCTATTGGATCTGGGAGTCTATATTCAATCTCCCTGACTTTAGTTATTGATTCTCTTTAATCGGTTTTTGACATTTCAGTTCAGTTCAGTCGCTCAGTCATGTCCGACTCCTTGTGACCCCATGGACTGCAGCACACCAGGCTTCCCTGTCCATCACCAACTCCCAGAGCTTGCTCAAACTCATGTACGTATTTTGACATATACGCCAATGGTAAAGAACCTGCCTGCCAATGCAAGAGATGTAAGAAACATGGGTTCAATCCCTGGGTCAGGAAGATCCCCTGGAGGAGGGCATGGCAACCCACTCCAGTATTTTTACCTGGAGAACCCCATGGACAGAGGAGCCTGGCAGGATGCAGTCCATAGGGTCACAGAGTCAGACATGACTGAAGTGACTTTGCAGCAGTAGCAACCCTGTTACACTTCCCACTCTAGACTGTCTCTGGTAGGATGGTTCTCCTTTGTTTTGGGATCCACTCCCAGTGCCAAGGTTGGTTGGTAGCCAGAGTAGCTTAACACAAATCCACATGAAGGATTTGGATAGTGTCAACTGTCACATGGAAGTGACTTTTGTTTTATTGTTATTTTTTTTCTGGTAACATAAAAAACACATGTTCATTGGAGGAAAGTATAAAAAAGGAAGAGAAAAATCAGCTGCAGTTCTACTATTCAAGATAAACACCATTAACCTGTTGATCTATTTTTTTCTAGTACTTTTTCTATATGTTTGTTTATATACATATTTTTAAAACTAAATTTGTTTCATAACACATATACAGTTTATATGTTTGCCTTTACATATTAACATTTTATCATGATCATTTCCCAGTATCATTAGATAGTTTTGGCTCAAAAAAATGTTTTTTTCATGGCTGTATATTTCAACATATAACTGTAACAAGATGAAACTCTACTATTAGGCATTTATGTTGTTTTGTTTTTTTAATGAGAAACACTTCTATCCAGTGGGCTGTGCAGTGCAAGTCACAATCAAGGGACTAAAGGTATAAAACGAAATGTACTAAAAATAACATAAATTCTATACTTGAATCTTGGAAAACATCCTTATGGAATCAACAAAGAGGTCACTAAAAATTTCTGTAACATTCCCTAATCATTTCAGTCTATGCAAATATCCTGTTTCTTTTGCCCACTAAATACATACAGCATTCATCAGTGATATTTCTCTATAGGGAGTATTACTGTGATATTCTAATGGTGATTTTCTATTTACCTCATTTTTTCTTCATCTATTATTTGGAATTTTTCTGTAAGAAAGACAAAAACTATTTAGGAAATCAAATGCAAAGTTTTAAAGCCTCTTGTAGAAATTTCAGATTATAACATAAATAAGTACTATAAATGTGATGTACAACATAATAAATATAGTAAACTCTGTTTGTGTGTTATATAGAAAACTTATTAAAAGAGTAAGTCCTAAGAGTTCCCATCATCACAAAGAAATAGTTTTTCTGTTTCTTTAAAAAAAAAGCTATCTACAGCCAGATATTCATAACATTATTTACAATAACCAATATATTAAAACAATCTAAGTGTTTATTGGTGAATGACTGGAAAAAGAAGTTGTGATAAACATTATTGCAATGGAATATTACTTAGCAATATAAAGTGAGGAAATCCTACCACTTGCCAAAACGTGGATAAAACTTGAAGGCATTATGCTAGTGAAATAAGTCAGAGAAGGACAAATACTATACAATTTCACTTATACATAGAATCTAAAAAAAATTAAAAACAAACCCAAACTCATAGGAAGAGATCAAACTTGAGGTTATTGGAGGCAGAGAGTGTGGGGTGGGGGAACTGGAGGAAGGTGATCAAAAGGCACAGACTTCCAGCTGCAGATACAATGAACAACGTGATGTCTATAGCTAGCACTTCTGTATGATACAAAAGTTTTTAAGTAAGAAAATCCTAAGAGGGAAATTTTCTCATCACAAAAGGAAAATTTTTTCCTCTTTTCTTTTTATTCTATGTATATAAGAAGTTAAATGTTAGCTGAATCTATTGTAATCATTTCAGAATATATGTAAATCAAACCACCATGCCCAACACCTTAAAATTATACAGTGATATATGTCTATTTCTCAATAAAAGTGAAAAATAAAATTACATAAAATTACATTTGGTTGATAGCATACTCTGGAATTTCTGGAGTCAGATAGGGTAAAATAAAAAGATTTACAGAGATGTCAAAACTTAGAATTGGCTCACCAGTCCTCCTCAGGGACTGAAATACTAAAGACAAAATGTTTTAGTATGTTAAGATGAGAGTTTACTGGATGAGCCAATTTTCATACCAAAGTAAAAATCAAGTTAAGCAATCAAACACAAAGAAACTTGAATCCTCAGTCCTGACACTTTTGAAATCTAAGAAAATAAATCAACAAATACTAAGTATGGTTGACATGATAAAATCAACCATGTAGGATTTAAGAAGAAATATCTATATGTGTGTGTGTGTGTAAGACAACCAACTACTATAAAAAAATGGAATAAGAGGGAGAAGGAAACATTTGTTATTAATTATTCTAATTAGGGCTCTTATACCAAAGAATCTAGGCAATAGATTTCAGTTAGCTCTGCCCCTTAGGAACAGGGAATTTAAACTCCTCAAACCTTAGATATATCCTTCACAAGGCTGGAATAATGATAGTAACCTATCTTATGGAATGCTTGTGAGGATTAAATGATGTAATAAAAATTATGCTCTGAGATCTAAGATCAAGGATTGAATTAAGTTCTCAACAAAAGGTTGATAATGATAATGATTCAATTCTTCAGTCCAGTTTCATAATTCCTCCAATACAATGCAGTGGGGGGTGGGGAATCTAGGAGTTACGAGCTCTCAAGTTTGTATCATTTTTTAACTAGCAGAGCTGCATCAGTGAAGTCATTTGGACTGAATTTTTTCATATTTTTAGTACATTTTTAGTCCCTCAATGCTCAGATATACTGCACCTCTTTATGCAATATAAAATTAATGAATAGTCAGTTATCTCTGGAAAGCAAAATGCATGCCACATGACAACAATCTCACTTTTTCCCATAAGTAACAGAAAAAGTTTAGTTGAAAAAAAAACCTGTAAACTATTAAGAAAAAAAAGAAAATGTCATTTTTCAAGTATTTGAACATTATTTGTCACACTTAGGTTGATTGAGTCATACAGATTTGAACAGTTTACATGTATGGTGGAAGTTAAAATCTGTTTTGACATTTTCTTGGCCTACTGTTTGAGAATTTTTAGAGTAATTCTTTGTAAAATCTGATTGATAGGAAACAATAGTTTTGAAGAACTGCCTCTTGAAACCTAGCCCTTTTTTATCCTGATGAAAACACTGTGCCTCCCTGATTGTTTAGTTTTCACCAGTTACTTGAACAGGTACACTTGCTTCCAGAAACACTTGAAAATACTGACTTTAATCATACATTAATTGAGGAAAAATTCAACTGAGAAAATGACTCGAGAAAGTGACTCAAGTAAATGAACAAAATGTAGAGAGTTATCTCAAACAATCCTAGAGAAAAAAAAACTTTTTAATACAAACTAAATTAATTTTGAAAGCTGTGTATATGTGTATGCTCAGCTGTGTCCAACTCTCTGCAGCCTCATGGACTGTAGCCCTCCAAGTTCCTCTGTCCATGGAACTCTCCAGGCAAGAATACAGCAGCAGGTTGCCATTTGCTACTTTAGGGGCTCTTTCTGACTCAGGGATCAAACCCACGTCTCTTGTATCTCCTGCATTGGCAGGTGGATTTTTTACCACTTGCTTGGTGACTCAGACAGTAAAGGATCTGCCAGCAATGCAGGAGACCTGAGTTCAATCCCTGGGTCAGGAAGATCTCCTCCAGAAGGGAATGGTTACCCACTCTGGCGTTCTTGCCTGGAGAATTCTATGGACCAGAGGAACCTGGCAGGTTAGTCCATGCGGTTGCAAAAAGTCAGACTAGATTGAGCAACTAACACTTTCACTTTTTCTTTACTACTAGGGCTACCTGAGAAGATTGAAAGTTAATAGACAATAAATGGAAGACACACCACAGTTTTTGGTTTGAGGTTTTTAAAATGTACATTTAGTTGGAGATGGTGGTGGCAGTTTAGTTGCCAAGTTGTGTCCAACTCTTGTGACCCCATGGACTGTAGCCTGCCAGGCTCCTCTGTCCATGGGATTATCCAGGCAAGAATACTGGAGTGGGTTGTCATTTCCCTCTCCAGGGGATCTTCCTGACCCCGGAATCGAACCCAGGTCTCCTGTGTGGCAAGCAGATTCTTTACCAACTGAGCTACAAGAGAAGCCCAGCTGGGGATACAGAATAAGATATATAGGCAAAAGATCATCTAATTTCTTAGGCAAAAGATCATCTAATTTCTTAGGAAAACATTTAAAGAAACATGCAAATCCTATGGTATTTCCCCTTCAAGTTTGAATTACCTTCCATGGGAAAACAGTGTGACTTTATTTTTATTTGGGAAATTTTAAATTACTCTGGTACTACTACTACTACTATTGTTATTTTCAGAGTCAAAGTAAAAGAAAACTGAAAAGTAGAAAGTAGTCATTCTCATCATAAAACACTTTCTTTTTATATCATTTTTAAAATTATGCTATACCTGTAAATATCATTTTACAAAGTTGGGTGAATGTTTCTGTTAACACTTCTAATTCTCTGATTTTTATGTCAGTGAGACTGTATTATTTATAATTAAAATTTATTTGTAAGTAACTAAGGAGTAACATAATTATTGCATTAAGTGACATATACACCAAATTGTGGATGAAAAAAAGTAATTCATCTTACATGAACAATTTTCTAAGTTACACAGGAAAATTTTCTCTTTGAGAGAAGGCTGGCATTAGAATAAATTACTGAGGTTGGCTAGAGATTATAAATCTTTGGAAATATTTATATGTCAAATAAACAATGATGTGATGTACATATTCTTCACTTTGCATATATGTCAATATAGATAAATAAATAAACATTTACTTATTTATTACTTATATGTTTCTCACTTCATTTAAGCTTTTGCTCAGAAATGAGCATCTTGAAAAGACTTACCCAAATCATTCTATTTAAAATAGTCCCATTACTTTACATTATTTTTGTTTGTAGCACTTTATGGCTATCTAATATTAATATTTTATATTTATATAAATATATTTATTTTATGTAAATATATTTTATTTTATATTAATATTTTATATTTATTTATACACTTATTTTGGAGAGGGAAATGGCAACTCACTCCAGTATTCTTGCCTGGAGAATTCCATGGATGGAGGAGCCTGGAGGCTACAGCCCATGGGTTCGCAAAGAGTCGGACATGACTGAGCGACTAGCACACAAATACACTTATTTTTTTCCCCTCTCAATAATGTAAGTTCCATGTTAGTAGGGACTTTGTTTTGGGCTTCTCTGGTGGCTCAGCAGTAAAGAATCTGCCTGCGATGCAGGAGCCACTGGAGATGAAGTTTCTGTTGCTAGGTAAGGAAGATCCCCTGGAGGAGGGCATGGCAACCCACTCCAGTATTCTTGCCTGGAAGATCCCATGGACTGAGGAGCCTGATGGGCTACAGTCCATAGGGTAGCAAAGAGTCAGACGCAACTGAAGCAACTTAGCACGCAGGCACAGGGACTTTATTTACTAATGTATCCCAGAATCTATTAAAGTGACTGGAATACAAACATGATCAGTAAAAATATATTTGACTAATGAATGAAAAACTGTCTTCCCTAGTAGAGGTTGTTGTTGAGAACTAGGATATTCACATTCTCCAGAAAAATATTTTGCCTTGTAAATAGCTGGCTTATAATAGATAACTAATGAATTTTATTCTAATGCTATAAAACTCCTTAGAGGAGAAAGATAATATGGCATTATGTGAAAAATATTTAGAGTTCTCACTTCCTAAGATGTCACTTATCTAATATAGGCATGTTGTATAACCTAATGTAATGTTCAGATTTCTCCTATGAGGTCAAATAAATTCATTTTCCAAATGATGACCTACATGAGCAAAACTATTGATATTTCTCAGTGCTTGACTTTGCCTCTTATTGAAATTCCTTTTCAGTGGAATTATCTGCCTCTGGTCCCTATCCACTCCTCAACAATACCACTACTTCAAGAGCTCGTGAAGACTGAATAACATTTCATAATCTAACTTGGATGATCAAATTTTAATCTCTGTGCAAACTTTTTTTTAGTTTCCATTTTATATGATGGATCTGATCAATTCCTTAGCTTACCTTACTCTTTCTCTAGAGGTTAATATTAACTATGTTAATAGGCATCAATATTAACTTATTAACTATTAATAGATAGGCATGAAGTTCCCTTTCATGTCTTACTTCCTATATTTTCTATGATATATTATCTCTTTGAATTCTAACTAGCATAATTAGATAATTGGGGATAATACATTCAAATTACTTTTATTTAAAATATATGTTTCTAAAAATAATTTTAACTTTAAAAGAGAAGTCATTTGATCATAGGTTAAACTCAGAACATGATCTGCTCATTAAGAGCCAATGTTTATTTACACATCAACACTTTCTAAATTAAATAATTACTTGGTTATTATAGCAAAGCTAAATTAGAATTGATTTTACTTACAATTGGGTTGGGCTTCCCTGGTGGTTCAGCGGTAAAGAATCCGACTGCTAACACAGGAGACCTGGGTGCGATCCCTGGGTTGGGAAGATTCCCTGGAGAACAAAATGGCAACCTACTCCGGTATTCTTGCTTGGGAAATCCCTTAATCAGAAGAGCCTCGTGGCTACAGTCCATAGGATTGCAAAAGAGTTGGACCCAATTTAGCAACTAAACAATTGGATTATTCTTCTAATGATTTTTATTTTTCTAAATTATATTACAGCATCACACAATCTAGTAATCTAAATTTTTCTTTCAAGCGAAGACCTATTTACTATCATATACACTACTTTTTTCGTACTACTAGATTTATTATCTGTTGTTAATGTGTCGCAACTAGTATTACCTGCCAAATGAAAAAAATAAAAAATAAAAAAAACAGAGATTCAGGGAAATAAATTATTCAAACACTGGTAACATCTTTTATTTTCCTCTTAGTTACACAACTGTGAAAACCAGATCCTATATATATAAATGAAGTACTAAATTATGTTATCTTTACATTTTTAAACAATATCAATCACACCTTGTCTCTTTTTGCATCTGTTTTAACACTAAAATCGACATTTTCTCACATCATTACAGTCTATTTTTTAATAGCTTTAATTTTCCAACAGTTTTTCCAGTTATCTACCACTGCATACCAGAAAAACTTAAAGCTTGTTGCTTAAAGCAACAACTGCTTTATTGTATCTCAAAATTCTGTAGGTTGACTGGGCTGAGCTGAGAAGTTCTAATGCACTACATCATGTTGACTGGGGCCACAGTCATGCTGAAACTGCACATCTCATATTGGACTTGAACACATGTACCAGGACTCAAATTCAGGCAAAACTCAGTCTGAGACTTGAACCCATGAGCTGGGACTCAAACCAGCCAGAAACATTGTCTTTTATTTGAGATCACAGACCTGGTCTCCAAACATCATAAATGTTCTTTATGTCTAAAGATGTTCTTTATGTCTAAATGTTCTTTATGCCTTGGGCTTCCCTTGTGGCTCAGCTGGTAAAGAATCTGCCTGCAATGTGAGAGACCTGGGTTCGATCCTTGAGTTAGGAAGATGCCCTGGAGAAGGGAAAGGTTGCCCACTCCAGTATTCTGGCCTGGAGAATTCCATGGACTGTATAGACCATGGGGTCACAAAGAGTTGGACACGACTGAGTGACTTTCATTTTCACTTTCTTTTATGTCTCACTGAAGAACGAATTCAGTGAGAGACAAAGTGACAGATGAGTAGAGGATATATTTAGAGAGAAACATTCCACAAACACAGTGTGGGCCATCTCAGAAGACAGTTCAGTTCAGTTCAGTCACTCAGTCATGTCCGACTCTTTGCGACCCCATGAATCGCAGCATGCCAGGCCTCCCTGTCCATCACCAACTCCTGGAGTTCACTCACACTCACCTCCATTGAGTCAGTGATGCCATCCAACCATCTCATCCTCTGTCGTCCCCTTCTCCTCCTGCCCTCAATCCCTCCCAGCATCAGAGTCTTTTCCAATGAGTCAACTCTTCGCATGAGGTGGCCAAAGTACTGGAGTTTCAGCTTTAGCATCATTCCTTCCAAAGAAATCCCAGGGCTGATCTCCTTCAAAATGGACTGGCTGGATCTCCTTGCAGTCCAAGGGACTCTCAAGAGTCTTCTCCAACACCACAGTTCAAAAGCATCAATTCTTCGGCGCTCAGCCTTCTTCACAGTCCAACTCTCACTTCCATACATGACCACAGGAAAAACCATAGCCTTGACTAGATGGACCTTTGTTGGCAAAGTAATATCTCTGCTTTTGAATATGCTATCTAGGTTGGTCATAACTTTCCTTCCAAGGAGTAAGCGTGTTTTAATCTCAATGTTAGTTTTTATGGGCTGGATGATTTCATAGGCTAATGACTGGGAGAAATATCAATAACCTCAGACATGTAGATGACACCACCCTTCTGGCAGAAAGTGAAGAAGAACTAAAGAGCCTCTTGATGAAAGTGAAAAAGGAGAGTGAAAAAGTTGGATTAAAGCTCAACATTCAGAATACTAAGATCATGGCTCCGGTCCCATCACTTCATGAGAAATAGATGGGGAAACACTGGAAACAGTGTCAGACTTTATTTTGGGGGGGCTCCAAAATCACTGCAGATGGTAACTGCAGCCATGAAATTAAAAGACGCTTACTCCTTGGAAGGAAAGTTATGACCAACCTAGATAGCATATTCAAAAGCAGAGACATTACTTTGCCAACAAAGGTCCATCTAGTCAAGGCTATGGTTTTTCCTGTGGTCATGTATGGATGTGAGAGTTGGACTATGAAGAAGGCTGAGTTCCGAAGAATTGATGCTTTTGAACTGTGGTGTTGGAGAAGACTCTTGAGAGTCCCTTGGACTGCAAGGAGATCCAAGCAGTCCATTTTGAAGGAGATCAGCCCTGGGATTTCTTTGGAAGGAATGATGCTAAAGCTGAAACTCCAGTACTTTGGCCACCTCATGCGAAGAGTTGACTCATTGGAAAAGACTCTGATGCTGGGAGGGATTGAGGGCAGGAGGAGAAGGGGACGACAGAGGATGAGATGGCTGGATGGCATCACTGACTCGATGGACGTGAGTCTGGGTGAACTCCAGGAGTTGGTGATGGACAGGGAGGCCTGGCGTGCTGTGTTTCATGGGGTCACAAAGAGTCGGACACGACTGAGCGACTGAACTGAACTGAACTGAACTGAACTGAATGATGGGGAGTATTATTCCAATTGTATTGGGGAAAGGGAGGAGAGCTCTAGGAACTGGGCCACTGCCAGTTTTGGGCCTTTTATGGTTGGCTTAAGAACTGTCATGGCACTGGTGTGTCACTTAGGATACTAATGCGTTACAATGAGGGTATAATGAGGCTCAAGTTCTACTGGAAGTTGAATCTTCCACCATTTGGGCCTAGTTAGTTCTAACCAGTTTTTGTCATGCCCTATGGCTATGTCATTCTTTTAAGGTTGTGCCCTGTCCCCTTTTCTCCTGTTTCAATCTGGGGGCTCACTAAGGCTGGAATGTGCCAGGAGGCTCACTCACATGCCTGATAATTGATCCAGGTTATCAGAAACATCATTTTTAACAGTGAAGATTAATACTCCACTATAAGAGAAAAATCTCTAAATGGTGGAATTGCATGTGATTTTTATTTTCTTCTCTTTCCCCTTATCTGTAATGTCTAATTACCTTGTGTACATATATTGCTTTTGTGGCAGGATATTACTCAGTAATTATTATTCATAATAGTAAAAAGTATCTTTCTAAATCAGATTAGCATTGTATATACCAGCAAAAAATAAATAGTACAGTATTTAAAGAGGTAAATCACAGGAACTTTATATGTAGTTTAGAAGATTTAACAGAAGTTTTTAGAGTGCTCTGTCCTTTAAGTAGCATTAACTCTGTAAAAGTTAAAATGTTAATTCCTATCTTATAATTAAATAATATTTAAAGCATATCTTTTTTTTCTTCCTTCTCCTTCTCTTTCCTTTCCACCCACCTAAGTATAGAGTAGGAAGACATTTCAGTGCTTTTTAAATTTTTCTGCTAATTTTTACATTGAAAAGAACAAAGTTAAGAATATCCTTAATAATCAGGTTTAGGGACAGATGGCCATACAAAAAAAACCAAGTTTGCCAAAATGATGGCAAAAATGCCACATTTCTCTGAACATTGTCACTGAGCAACAGGAATAAAATTTAAGGTTTCTATGCCCCCTTCCTCAGAGCTGAAGAGTGTGGGGAAATAACAGTATGAGATCAGTTAATATTTTCCCTATTTATTTCATTTGGATTAGTTAAACTAGAGACTTACATGAATAATTTGACCTCTCTCTTAGTAGTCTAGTCTTTAAAAACCGACCAGAGAAGTTCCCTGGTGGTTCAGTGGCTAAGACTGCACTCTCCCAATGCAAGGGGCCTGGGTTTCAACTAGATCCCCACATGCTGCAACTAAGGGCTCACAAGCCACAACTGAAAGATCCTGCCTGTGCAACTATGACCTGGCATAGTCGAACAAAGACATTTTTTTTCCAAAAACAAAAACAACCCCACTCCCACTAGGCTGTTACTCTCTTTTCCTCAGTGCTATCAAAATTGTTGTTGCTATTGTTGTTCACTAGCTTTGTTTGTGTGATGTTTTCTAAGGCCCACTTGACTTTGCGTTCCAGGATGTCTGGCTCTAGCTGAGTGATCACACCATCGTTGTTATCTGGGTTGTGAAGATCTTTTTTGTACAGTTCTTCTGTGTATTCTTGCCACATCTTCTTAATATCTTCTGCTTCTGTTAGGTCCCTACCATTTCTGTCCTTTATTGTGCTCATCTTTGCATGAAATGTTCCCTTGGTATCTCTAATTTTCTTGAAGAGATCTCTAGTCTTTCCCATTATATTGTTTTTCTCTATTTCTTTGCACTGATCACTTAGGAAGGGTTTCTTATCTTTTCTTGCTATTCTTTGGAAATCTGTATTCAAATGAGTATATCTTTCCTTTTCTCTATATTCTGGAATGTGAAATCAAGCGGGCCTTAGGAAGCATCACTACGAACAAAAGTAGTGCAGGTGATGGAATTCCAGTTGAGCTATTTCAAATTCTAAAAGATGATGCTGTGAAAGTGCTGCACTCAATATGCCAGAAAATCTGGAAAACTCAGCAGTGGCCACAGGACTGGAAAAGGTCAGTTTTCATTCCAATCCCAAAGAAAGGCAATACCAAAGAATGTTCAAACTACTGCACAATTGCACTCATCTCACATGCTAGTAAAGTAATGCTCAAAATTCTCCAAGCCAGGCTTCAACAGTATGTGAACCATGAACTTCCAGATGTTCAAGCTGGTTTTAGAAAAAGCAGAGGAACCAGAGATCAAATTGCCAACATCTGTTGAATCATAGAAAAAGCAAGAGAGTTCCAGAAAAACATCTACTTCTGCTTTATTGACTATGCCAAAGCCTTTTAATGTGTGGATCATAATAAACTGTGGAAAATTCTTCAAGAGATGGGAATACCAGACCACCTTACCCACCTCCTGAGAAATATTTATGCAGGTCAAGAAGCAACAGTTAGAACTGTACATGGAACAACAGACTGGTTCCAAATCAGGAAAGGAGTACATCAAAGCTGTATATTATCACCCTGCTTATTTGCAGAGTACATCATGTGAAATCCTGGGCTGGATGAAGCACAGCTGGAATCAAGATTGCCAGGAGAAATATCAATAACCTCATATATGCAGCGGAGAAGGCAATGGCACCCCACTCCAGTACTCTTGCCCGGAAAATCCCATGGACGGAGGAGCCTGGTAGGCTGCAGTCCATGGGGTCGCTGAGGGTCAGACACGACTGAGCGACTTCACTTTCACTTTTCACTTTCATGCATTGGAGAAGGCAATGGCAACCCACTCCAGTGTTCTTGCCTGCAGAATCCCAGGGATGGGGGAGCCTGGTGGGCTGCCGTCTATGGGGTCGCACAGAGTCGAACACGACTGAAGTGACTCAGCAGCAGCAGCAGATATGCATATGACACCAATCTTATGACAGAACGCGAAGAAGAACCAAAGAGCCTCATGATGAAAGTGAAAGAGGAGAGTGAAAAGTTGGCTTAAAGTTCAACATTCAGAAAACTATGATCATGGCATCTGGTCCCATCACTTCATGTCAATAGATGGGGAAACAATGGAAACAGTGACAGACTACTTCTTTGGGCTCCAAAATCACTGCAGATGGTGACTGAAGCCATGAAATTAAAAGATGCTTATTCCTTGGAAGGAAAGTTTCTACCGACCTAGACAGCATATTAAAAAGCAGAGACATTGCTTTGCCTACAAAGGTCCATCTAGTTAAAGCTATGGTTTTTCAAGTAGTCAGGACCATAAAGAAAGCTGAGTGCCAAAGAATTGATGCTTTTGAAATGTGGTGTTGGAGAAGACTCTTGAGAGTCCTTGGACTGCAAAGAGATCAAACCAGTCAATCTTATAGGAAATCAGTCCTAAATATTCATTGGAAGGACTGAGGCTGAAGCTAAAGCTCCAATACTTTGGCTACCTGATACAAAGAGCTGACTCATTAGAAAAGACCGTGATGCTGGGAAAGATTGAAGGCAGGAGGAAAAAGGGATGACAGAGGATCAGATGGTTGGATGGCATCACTGACTTGATGGACATGAATTTGAGCAAGCTCTGGGAGTTGGTGATGGACAGAGAAGCCTGGCATGCTGCTGTCAATGGGGTCGCCAAGAGTCAGATATGACTGAGCAACTGAACTGAACTGAACTGATTGTTTTTCAGTTGCTAAGTCAAGACCATCTATTTGTGATCCCATGGACTGCAGCACATGAGGCTTCTCTGTCCTCCACGAGTTCCTGGAGTTTGCTTAAATTCATGTCCAGTGAGTCAGTGATGCTATCTAACCATCTCATCCTCTATTGCCCTCTTCTACTTTTGCCATCAATCTTTCACAGCATCAGGATCTTTTCTAATGAGTCAGGTCTTCGCATCAGGTGGCCAAAGTATTGAAACTTCAGCTTCAGCTTCAGTCCTTCCAATGAATATTCAGGACTGATTTCCTTTAGGATTTACTGGCTGGATCTCCTTGCAGTCCAAGAGACTCTCAAGAGTCTTCTCCAGCCCCACTGTTCGGAAGCACCATTTCTTTGGTGTTCAGCCTTTTTTCGGAGAAGGCAATGGCAACCCACTCCAGTATTCTTGCCTGGAAAATCCCATGGATGGAGGAGCCTGGTAGGCTGCAGTCCATAGGGTCGTGAAGAGTCAGACACGACTGATCTATTTCACTTTAACTTTTCACTTTCGTGCATTGGAGAAGGAAATGCCAACCCACTCGTGTATTCTTGCCTGGAGAATCCCAGGGATGGCCAAGCTTGGTGGGCTGCTGTCTATGGGGTCGCACAGAGTCAAACACAACTGAAGCAACTTAGCAGCAGCAGCAGTATTTTTTATGGTCCAACTCTCACATCTTCCCTGGTGGCTCAGACGGTTAAGCGTCTGTCTACAATGTGGGAGACCCGGGTTCAATCCCTGTGTTGGGAAGGTCCCTGGAGAAGGAAATGGCAATCCACTCCAGTACTATTGCCTGGAAAATCCCTTGGACAGAGGAGCCTGGTAGGCTACAGTCCATGGGGTCGCAAAGAGTCGGACATGACTGAGCGATCTTCACCTCACATCTGTACATGCCTACTGGAAAAACCATAGCTTTGACTAACCAGGCCTTTCAGCAAAGTGATGTCTCTGCTTTTTATATGCCATATAGGTTTTAGGTTTGTCATAGCTTTTCTTCCAAGAAGCAAATGCTTTTTAATTTCATGGCTGTAGTCACTGAACATAGTGATTTTGGAGTCTAAGAAAAGAAAAATCTGTCACTGCTTCCACTTTTTCCCCTTCTATTTGCCATGAAGTGATGGGACCAGGTGCCATGATATTAGTTTTTTGAAGGTTGAGTTTTAAGCCAGTCTTTTCACTCTCCTCTTTCACCTTCTTATGAGGCGCTTTAAGTTCTCTTTTGGTTTCTGCCATTAGAGTAGTTTCCTCTGCATATCTGAGGTTACTGATATTTCTCCTGGCAATCTTGATTCAAGCTTGTGATTCATCTAGTCCAGTATTTCCCATGATGTACTCCTTATATAAGGTAAATAAGCAGAGTGACAATATATAGCATTGTCGTACTCCTTTGCCAATTGTGAAACGGTGTTTCTGTGTAAGGTTCTACCTGTTGGTATTTGACTCACCTACAGGTTTCTTGGGAGTCAGGGAAGGTGGTCTGGTACCCCCATCTCTTTAAGAATTTTCCATAGTTTGTTGTGATGCACAGTCAAAGGTTTTAGCATAGTCAATGAAGCAGAAGTGTAGATATTTTTCTGGAACCCCCTTGCCTTCTCCATGATCCAAGGAATGTTGGCAATTTGATCTCTGTTTCCTCTGCCTCTTTGAAACCCAGCTTGTACATGTGGAAGTTCTTGGTTCACATACTGCTGAAGTCTAGCTCTAAGGATTTTGAGTATAACCTTGCTAGCATGTGAAATGAGTACAACTGTAAGGCTTCTTAAATTACTCTATCTTTCAGCTTCCTCAGATGTAAAATAATGAATTACATCCTTGGGTATTTTCTAACTTTGAAATGATTTTACTCCAGATATGAGAAAGTGACAGTGGCTATGACTTCCTAAGAGGTCTTGGTTCTTACTCTTCACTCTGTTCACACCCTCTCTCAGTACCCCACATACAATTCAACTCAGTATCCTTTGTTAATTTCTATTAAGCCAAACATGTTTTTTTATTTAAGTGATAAATTATTTGAGTCAGTGGTTAATTGAGGACTTTGAATTTACTAACCTATTACTTTAATGCCAGTAATCAGTAATTTTAAACCTCCAATGAAATATGGGCTTCCATCCTTCTGATTTTGGTCAGAGGACTTCCAAATACTCAGGAAAGGCAACTACAGGCATTAAAAAGAGAAATTACTCATTTTAAAATCAGAAACTGGTAGGAACTTCTGAGAACCAAGAGAACAGTCTTTTGGAGAAATGATAGGAACTATAAGATTAAAATGTTATTTTTCTTTTAAAGCACTATTGTGTCTTTTAATTCATGTTGGTGAAATTCAAATCTCTAAACTCTTTTCATTCATTCAAACATTCAACATTCACTGTATTAAGTACTAAAATTTATATTAAGTACTAGAATATGGAAGTAAGACATCCTCAGTACATATGTGAATCTTAAAACTGCTTCATTTATAGAAAGGGAGCATCTTCAAAAAAGATCAATTAGCAACTTGTCTGTTTCTATAATGAAAAATCTCCAAAATGTGCTAATAGATTTACAAAGCCATTTAAAAAGGGTGTTAGTGAAAAAAGGTAGAGATGAGAGCCATTTAGCTTGTCCTGAGGAGGTATTTTCTATATTTAGAGTGTTGGCAATGAATACAGACAACGTATTCATTGTCTGTAAAAATGATCTTTGGAGGGGTAGAGGTGAAGGGAGAGAGTTTATGTAGACAAGCTGACAAAGGAACATTTCTTTGCAATTCTGTATTAAATTTCAGTTCCTCTATTGAACTAACTGCCTTTATTAGTGAGGTCTCCAGTTCCTTCACTGCATCTGTACTTTGTTACGTGACTTGGTTGCTAAAGATGGCTAAGCTTTATGACATCAGCTACACCTCAGCAAAGTGTGTGTACATTATTCCTTGACAGGGCTCCTTCCCCAAATCCCTGCCATAATGTTTGGTTGGATAAGTCATAGACATCAAAGATCCCTACCCCCACTTTTTAAAATCTCTTCCTTAAAGTTTAGTTCACAGCTAGTCCATCTCCCCTTGATCCTTTTCCTTTGATCCTATGCTGGCCCCAAATGGCCATCCAGAGTTGAGGATCTCCCAGACTGTTTTATAGTCCTATAGGGAGGTATTAGTCTCTTATCACAGAATCTTTCCCAGAAAAGTTGCCAATCAAATCATAACATTCTTTTCTTCCTCTCAAAATCTCCACCCTAGTACAGGGATCACATTGTGTATCCATTAAGAAACCATTACATAGCCTCTCTCTGAAGCTGAAGTGATGACAGTGTGGGAAGTAATCTTTACTGAAAACAACAAGGTTATAGGAAATCCAGTATTTGAGAAAATCTTAGCCATTGCGTTGTTGAAACAAACAGAAGAAAACACAGATGCAGAGTACCCAACTTGGGTGACAAAAAGCTGCTGTCAAACTTTTACAGAAAGGAGACAATCTTAATTTTATCTTTGTCCATATCTCTGAGATAAATATTGCTGAGCAGCAAATGATGCTAACTCTCTGTTATAAAGTCTGAATGATAAACAGGGACATTGAGAGTACTGGGCAATTGTATTTAAAGCCCTGATACACCTCTCTGATATAAAGCAAGTGGCTATTCAATTCAGACAAGACTCAACACAGATATGAAAGACGGACAAATGAATGGAATACTTGAGTAATTTTAAAAGAGATTTGATCTCTTTAATCTGTTTTAATCTCTTTAGAGATCTTCTTTGGCCACATATGCCTAAGGATTTTACCAGAGAATTAAGAATGGAGGTTCCAAAGGACTTCATTATTTACAACAGGTTGTATTTATAGTTATTCTAGAGGATGAGATGGTTGGATGCTATCACCAATTCAGTGGACATGAATTTGGGCAAATTCCACCAGATGGTGAGGGACAAGGAAGCCTGGTATGCTGCAGTCCATGGAGTCTCAAAGAGTTGGACACAACTTGGTGACTGAACAACAACAACATAGTAATTTACATACTTTTTCAAGTCTTAGTGTATATTTGTTTAGTTTCAAGATATTCTTACTTTTTAAAATAAAATCCCAAGTTTTTATTTTTATCCCAAATAAAATAACTCTCAGTTCAGTTCAGTTCAGTTCACTCAGTCGTGTTCAACTCTTTGCGACCCCCATGAATCACAGCACGCCAGGCCTCCCTGTCCTACACTAAAGGCAATTAGGTAATCTGATAAAAACAAAAGAATGACTAATATTCACAAGTCCTGAGTACCTGGAGAAGCACAGCCCTCTAAGAATAGTATTTTAATACAACTGATTGATTCTTGCTGAGTTGTGCAGCAACCTTTCATGGACCCTGCTATGAGTTGGCCAATAGGAGTAAATTTTGTACAGTAATTTGGGTTGTTAGTGAGCTAAAATATTTATGTAACTCCATTGTCACTGAGAGGATTTCTGGTTCTTTAAACAAAACTGTAGGACAGGAATTATAAGTAGCAATAAAAATTAGCACCACTTAATATAATCCTAAAAGAAACAGATTCAGGATACAGATTTTAAAAGTGCCTTAATTAAAATATTAACTCAATCAATAGTGGAACTGAGAACTTAATGCATCCCAAAAGTTAATCTAGACTTAAGGCGTATTTGTTTTCTCCTGATTTCAGATGTATGAGCCACTCTTACTCAACTCCTTAAGACCCATTTCAAATATCACCTCTTTGCTGAAGCTGTCTTTGTCCTCTCTCTGCAAATACATGCACTTGCTCCAGCTGTACTCACTGTTCTCTACATGGACTCTTAGAACACTTTGTACATAGCTCTGTCATAATTTATTATTAGAGTGAGTTTTTGTAACATATTCCTTTCCCACTAGCTGTGAAATTATCTAACTCATGAACAGCATTTTATTAGTATGTTTATCTCACTGCTTAATACAGTGTCTAAAACTGAATGGTCACGAATTAAATATGAAGTTTGGTGGAATGGTGGATCTGCAGCCAGTTACACTAAAAAGTCACCATGGCTAACACTAGCAGCTGCCGTAGATAACATTTGTTAGCCATAAAAGTTCTACATTGTTTATTTATCTTTGGTCCCTTAGATCATTCTCCATGTGCATCCGTATCTTCAAAATTCTCTGTGGATTATATTCAGCCTAAAGACAAAATGTCTACTGACTTAAATTAAACAGACTTCTCTTCTGTTAAGGGCTCTTTAAGCAAGTCACAGAATTTGATGCCTTTATACAGCTATGGAAATAAATTATAAAATGTAATATAAAGTGGATGGTATGTCTGGATCAAGCTTTAAAATTGTATTTTATTTAAAAGTGCTATGATTCATCAGGAAACAGATCAACTACTAAGAAACAAACAAATGGGAAAAAATGTGAGCAGCTACTGAAGCACCATATGTGATGGGTCATGTCCTTCAGAGTACCTGATAAAGGGTTTTAAAGGGCTTCTGACTGATGACTAAAGGAGTTCATCTTTATTACCCTTGTAAGACTAAAAGAATATATTGCTGTTAAATACTGGCCAGCTGACAACAGGGAGTCTTGAAGTCTTCTACTGACTTTATTTTGAAGTACCCTAACTGAAGTTGCTTACAAAAACCTAGCTCACTTGTGGTAAAGTTCCAATAATTATGAACACATGGTGATCATTAGACTCACTAGAAATACAGTTTTCCTTTGTGTGTGTGTGTTTATAACCATTTGTTTATAGCACTATTAATGTAGTGTTTTTATCGGTGTTTGTTTAGATGGAAACTATAAAAATTTTGGTTAGGTACAAAAGATAAAGAATTACTTTGGGATTTCACTGATCTTTCAGTCTAGCCCACACACAGGAGGGAACACTATCACAAATATCCTCAGCTAATGAAAGGATTGGGAGAAGGCGATGGCACCCCACTCCAGTGCTCTTGCCTGGAGAATCCCATGGACGGAGGAGCCCGGTAGGCTGCAGTCCATGGGGTCACTAAGAGTCGGACCCGACTGAGTGACTGCATTTCACTTTTCACTTTCATGCATTGGAGAAGGCAATGGCAACCCACTCCAGTGTTCTTGCCTGGAGAATCCCAGGGACGGGGGAGCCTGGTGGGCTGCCGTCTATGGGGCTGCACAGAGTCGGACATGACTGAAGCGACTTAGCAGCAATGAAAGGATGACAGTGTAGAGAAGATACTGGCATAACACTGAAGTCTAATTTTAAGTATCCTGTCATGTTTGGTAATTAAACAATTATTCTTACCAGGAAAACAAGGGCATCCCTCATTCACCAGCAAGACATTAAAGATAGCATCAATCTCAATCAAAACCAGAAGGCTTTTTCCTTTTTTTGTAAAAATTGAGAAGCAGATTTTAAAATGTATACAGAGAGGTAAGAAGCCAGCATATCCAACACAGTCATGAGAAAGGAGACTAAAGTTGGAAAGCTTATATTACCTGATCTCAAAACAAAATATAAAGCTACAATTATTTGGGGCTTCTCTGGTGGCTCAGTGGCAAAGAATCTGCCTGCCAATGCAGGAGACTCAGGTTCGATCCTTCAGTCAGGTGTTCCAGTATTCTTGCCTGGGAAATCCCATGGAGAGAGGAACCTGGTGGGCCACAGTTCATGGCACTGAAAAAGAGTTGGGTACAACCTAGAGACTAAACAGCAACAACAATTATTTGAATAGTTTTGTACTGGCATATGGATCAACAGATAGACAAATGACAAAATAGAGACCGCAGAAACTGACTTACACTTTCATTCAGTTTTTTGGTTCTTGACAAAGGCTCCAAAGCAATCTGTAAGAAATGAAAATCTTCTCAGCAAATGGTGCTAGAAAAAATAGATATCCATATGAAAAGAATACACAAAACTTTAACTCACAGTTTGCAAAAATTAATTTGAGATGGATCTTAGACCTAAAATGTAAAAGAAAACATTATAAAAATTTTATAAGGAAATATAACAAAATACATTTGTGACCTAGGGGTAGACAAAGATTTCTCAGAAAAGGCAGTAATAACCATAAAACAAAAAATGACAGCTTAGAACTAATCAAGATAATAATTTCTACTCATAAAAACATATCATGGAGAAAATAGACAAGATGCAGAATGTGAAAAAAGTATTTGTAAAACTTATGTCTACTAAAGAACTGATATCCTTTATTATAAACATAGATATGACCATATCAAGAGTATGGTGGTTTTCTTGGCAGTTAATTGATAGGAATTTAATGAGAAACAGTAGCCAGGTCAGACTTGGTCCAAGGAAGTTCAGGTTGTTGAGCCCATGCATAGCCTCCATCCTTGTCATCATGGCCATTTTTTCTCTGAGTTCATTGAGCAACCACTGAGGTGGTTGGGGAAAGAGGCATCTAGCCAAGAAGCAAGACTACAGTCGAGAGAGCAAGTCAAGAAACAGAATTGTTTAGATTGCTTCATTTCCTCCTTTAGAATATCAAGAGCTTGAAGGACTTGTCTCACAGAGCCCTCCTGTAGTACGGAAGCACTTCCTACCCAATAACATAAAAGCAGCCGAGTTTGCTGATACTCAAAGGCAGAAGGGAGAAATGACATAGGGAAAGGAGAACAAACAAAAAGTCATTTTTTCTGGTCCCGGGGGAGAAAAGGAGGAGACAGCAGCAAAGAAAGGTAAGCATGAGCTGAGTGTATGACAACCTCCTTTGGTCCTCCATCTTCTGGCTTCCTCTAAAGTCAGGAACAAGACAAGGGTGCCCACTTTCACCATTACTATTCAACATAGTTTTGGAAGTTTTGGCCACAGCAATCAGAGCAGAAAAAGAAATAAAAGGAATCCAAATTGGAAAAGAAGAAGTAAAGCTCTCACTGTTTGCAGATGACATGATCCTCTACATAGAAAACCCTAAAGACTCCACCAGAAAATTACTAGAACTAATCAATGACTATAGTAAAGTTGCAGGATATAAAATCAACACCCAGAAATCCCTTGCATTCCTATACACTAATAATGAGAAAACAGAAAGAGAAATTAAGGAAACAATTCCATTCACCATTGCAACGGAAAGAATAAAATACTTAGGAATATATCTACCTAAAGAAACTAAAGACCTATATATAGAAAACTATAAAACACTGGTGAAAGAAATCAAAGAGGACACTAACAGATGGAGAAATATACCATGTTCATGGATTGGAAGAATCAATATAGTGAAAATGAGTATACTACCCAAAGCAATCTATAGATTCAATGCAACCCCTATCAAGCTACCAACAGCATTCTTCACAGAGCTAGAACAAATAATTTCACAATTTGTATGGAAATACAAAAAACCTCGAATAGCCAAAGCGATCTTGAGAAAGAAGAATGGAACTGGAGGAATCAACCTACCTGACTTCAGGCTTTACTACAAAGCCACAGTTATCAAGACAGTATGGTACGGGCACAAAGACAGAAATATAGATCAATGGAACAAAATAGAAAGCCCAGAGATAAATCCACGCACATATGGACACCTTATCTTTGACAAAGGAGGCAAGAACATACAATGGATTAAAGACAATCTCTTTAACAAGTGGTGCTGGGAAATCTGGTCAACCACTTGTAAAAGAATGAAACTAGAACACTTTCTAACACCATACACAAAAATAAACTCAAAATGGATTAAAGATCTCAACGTAAGACCAGAAACTATAAAACTCCTAGAGGAGAACATAGGCAAAACACTCTCTGACATACATCACAGCAGGATCCTCTATGACCCACCTCCCAGAATATTGGAAATAAAAGCAAAAATAAACAAATGGGACCTAATTAACCTTAAAAGCTTCTGCACATCAAAGGAAACTATTAGCAAGGTGAAAAGACAGCCTTCAGAATGGGAGAAGATAATAGCAAATGAAGCAACTGACAAACAACTAATCTCGAGAATATACAAGCAACTCCTACAGCTCAACTCCAGAAAAATAAATGACCCAATCAAAAAATGGGCCAAAGAACTAAATAGACATTTCTCCAAAGAAGACATACAGATGGCTAACAAACACATGAAAAGATGCTCAACATCACTCATTATCAGAGAAATGCAAATCAAAACCACTATGAGGTACCATTTCACACCAGTCAGAATGGCTGCGATCCAAAAGTCTATAAGTAATAAATGCTGGAGAGGGTGTGGAGAAAAGGGAACCCTCTTACACTGTTGGTGGGAATGCAAACTAGTACAGCCACTATGGAGAACAGTGTGGAGATTCCTTAAAAAACTGGAAATAGACCTGCCTTATGATCCAGCAATCCCACTGCTGGGCATACACACTGAGGAAACCAGAAGGGAAAGAGACACGTGTACCCCAATGTTCATCGCAGCACTGTTTATAATAGCCAGGACATGGAAGCAACCTAGATGCCCATCAGCAGATGAATGGATAAGAAAGCAGTGGTACATATACACAATGGAGTATTATTCAGCCATTAAAAAGAATACATTTGAATCAGTTCTAATGAGGTGGATGAAACTGGAGCCTATTATACAGAGTGAAGTAAGCCAGAAAGAAAAACACCAATACAGTATACTAACGCATATATATGGAATTTAGAAAGATGGTAACAATAACCCTGTGTACGAGACAGCAAAAGAGACACTGATGTATAGAACAGTCTTATGGACTCTGTGAGAGAGGGAGAGGGTGGGAAGATTTGGGAGAATGGCATTGAAACATGTAAAATATCATGTATGAAACGAATTGCCAGTCCGGGTTCGAAGCACGATACTGGATGCTTGGGGCTGGTGCACTGGGACAACCCAGAGGGATGGTATGGAGAGGGAGGAGGGAGGAGGGTTCAGGATGGGGAACACATGTATACCTGTGGCGGATTCATTTTGATATTTGGCAAAACTAATACAGTTATGTAAAGTTTAAAAATAAAATAAAATTAAAAAAAAAAAAAAAAAAGAAAGAGGATTAGGTGATTTAGAAAAGTGAAGTCAACATGGGGGTGGGGAGAGGATAGTGTGGCTATTCCTCAATCTCTTAAGTTATAGAAAGAGTTTACCTTGTGTAATGCTCTTGTGGGAAATGGCAACCCACTCCGGTATTCTTGCCTAGAGAATTCCATGGACAGAGGAGCCTGGTGGGCTACAGTCCATGGGGTTGCAAAGAGTCAGATATGACTGAGCAACTAACACTTTTATGGGCTTCTCTTGATGGCTCAGTGGTAAAGAATCTGCCTGCAATGCAGGAGACTCAGGAGATGCAAATTTGATCCCTGGGTGGGGAAAATCCTCTGGAGGAGGGCATGGCAACCCATTCCAGTATTCTTGCCTGGAGAATCCCATAGAGAAACCTGAAAGCTGCAGTTCAGAGGGTTGCAAAGTGTCAGACATGAAGCGACTTAGCCCAATCCTCTTGTACTACTCTGGGGCTGGGCCATACTTACTTGATGTTCTATGAGATAGGTGAGATAGGGGTCTTAGGAATCAACTTTCTCAAACCTTTCCACCTTGAGTGACATGAGTGAGCATTGACAGAGGGCTTGCCACAGAGCCAGCTGGAAGGAGCACAGTGATTCCTGGCAGAGGCTTAGGGTTGAAAGAGAGAGGACGTGGAAGCACCTCTTGATTCTGTAGCCAGAAGGAGATGAAGTCAGCTAGGCAATGCCATTCAAATTCTGGCCAAGACAAGAGGTGCCAGTTTACAAGTTATAATACATTAGTTACAGACCAGAATTGGAGACTTCTCTGAGACCAAAGGTAGCCAGGCATGCCCCACAGTTATTCTAAGTCTTCCTTTTCAACACAATCTTGGGAAATCCTTATACTTTTCCTTGGTTAGAATACTTGTTTCCCAAATCCCATATTTCTTTGTTTTCATCCTCAAAATTCTCTGGAGCCTAGTAGTTTCCTGAAGAGGCATGTTTGGGAGGAAAAGCTTCTGAGAAATTGAGCAACTGAAAATGTCTTTATTATATACTTATCCATCAATTAACAGTTTTTGTTTATTTCTGAAAACCCTGTTGCTAAGTAAACAGTTATTAAATGAAAAACTAGTCTCCCATTAATTTAATGGGGAAAGCAATGATTCATTCTTTCCCAATAAAAAATAAACATATTATTTTCACAGCTAGAAAAATATATCAATTGAGCAATAAAAATGTTTCAGTTCAGTTCAGTTCAGTTGCTCAGTCGTGTTTGATTCTGCGAACCCATGGACTGCAGCACGCCAGGCCTCCCTGTCTATCACCAACTCCCAGAGTTTACCCAAGCTCATGTCCATTGAGTCGGTGATGCCATCCAACCATCTCATCCTCTGTCATCCCCTTCTCCTCCCACCTTCAATCTTTCTCAGCATCAGGGTCTTTTCCAATGAGTCAGTTCTTCACATCAGGTGGCCAAAGAATTGGAGTTTCAGCCTCAACATCAGTCCTTCCAATGAACACTCAGTACCGATCTCCTTTAGGAGGGACTGGTTGGATCTCCTTGCAGTCCAAGGACTCTCAAAAGTCTTCTCCAGCACCACAGTTCAAAAGCATCAATTCTTCGGCACTTAGCTTTCTTTATAGTCCAACCCTCACATCCATACATGACTACTGGAAAAACCATAGCTTTGACTAGACAGATGTTTGTTGGCAAAGTAATGTCTCTGCTTTTTAATATGTTGTCTAGGTTGTTCATAACTTTCCTTCCAAGGAGTATGTGTCTTTTAATTTCGTGGCTGCAATCACCATCTGCAGTGATTTTGGAGCTCCCCAAAATAAAGTCTGCCACTGTTTCCACTGTTTCCCCGTCTATTTGCCATGAAGTAATGGGACTGGATGCCATGATCTTCGGAGAAGGCAATGACAACCCACTCCAGTACTTTTGCCTGGAAAATCCCATGGATGGAGGAGCCTGGTAGCCTGTGGTCCATGGGGTCGCTAAGAGTCGGACACGACTGACCAACTTCACTTTCACTTTTCACTTTCATGCACTGGAGAAGGAAATGGAAACCCACTCCAGTGTTCTTGCCTGGAGAATCCCAGGGACGGGGGAGCCTGGTGGGCTGCTGTCTATGGTGTCGCACAGAGTCAGACACGACTGAAGCGACTTAGCAGCAGCAGCAGCTACGATCTTAGTTTTCTGAATATTGAGCTTTAAGCCAACTTTTTCACTCTCCTCTTTCACTTTCATCAAGAGGCTCTTTAGTTCTTCTTCACTTTCTGCCATGAAGGTGGTGTCATCTGCATATCTGAGGTTATTGGTATTTCTCCTGGAAGTCTTGATTCCAGCTTGTATTCATCCAGCCCAGCATTTCTCATGATGTACTCTGCCTATAAGTTAAATAAGCAGGGTGACAATATCAAATGTTTATATAAAAATGTGTATATAAAGATATCGGAGAAGGCAATGGCAACCCACTCCTATACTCTTGCCTGGAAAATCCCACGGACAGAGGAGGCTGGTAGGCTGCAGTCCATGGGGTCGCTAAGAGTCGGGCACGACTGAGCGACTCCGCTTTCACTTTTCATTTTCATACATTGCAGTAGGAAATGGCAACCCACTCCAGTATTCTTGCCTGGAGAATTCCAGGGACAGAGGAGCCTAGTGGGCTGCCGTCTATGGGGTCACACAGAGTCAGACACGACTGAAGCGACTTAGCAGTAGCAGCATATAAAAATATAAAAATGTTTATATAACTAAATATAATAACTTGAAATTGAATAAATGCAAAATGTAGTATAATAAACATTTATTATACTCACCAAGGCATGAAAAGTAGATTTGACAGTGGTTGGTGGCTGGTGGAAGAAGGTACAAGGAAGCAATTCTCCGAGACTTTGGTAAAGTAAAGCTATGTATAAGAGCACTTTGAAATACATAAATATAATATAACATAATATACATGCTCTGAAGGGTCATAGAAAATCTCCTCTTCATCCTTCTTGGTTGTTTATTTATATTTAGGAATGAAGCCCTAAAATGCTGACAGGGGTGAGATGCGTTGATTGGGGGATTATGGTGGCCATGTGGTAATTGTAGATGCTTGTTTTAGGATCCTCAAACTGTAGAATCTGTGGCACTTTTAGACTGGCTTGTTTCCTCAGAAAGTACTCCTCCAATCTTTGACTAAGGAATGCATATGATAAACGGCATAGGTTTAGCTGTCAGTATTAAATATAGGAAGTGGGTTGGGATCTCATAGTTCACTCTGTATGCTTTCAATTAATCATCAAGTCTTTAGTATATGTCTCTAAGTATAGTTCCAGTTGGATTCAATTTTTCCAGAAAACAAATTTCTTTTTAAATACCAGGATGCAGGAAAGTGAAAGTGAAAGTGAAGTCGCTCAGTCGGTCTGACTCTGCGACTCCATGGGCAGTAGCCTGCACCAGGTTCCTCCGTCCATGGGATTTTCTAGGCAAGAGTACTGGAGTGGGTTGTCATTTCCTTCTCCAGGGAATCTTCCTGACCCAGGGATCAAACCCAGGTCTCCCACTTATAGACAGACGCTTTACCATCTGAGCCACCAGGGAAGTGGGAAAGTAGACACTAGCAAAAGGTAAGAATGGAATCAAGATGCCTAACTACCTCTTGAAGAGACTTTCAACCTTTCTATTTTCCTGGGTAATTAATGTCTGTGATTCCTGAATCTTTATGGTGCTATGACACCTCTCTTGTGTCATGTGACATCTCTCTTAAAAAAAAAAAAGATTTGTGTTTCCTTCTTTGATTAAATCAGTTACCAATTCATCCATCAGATTTCCATCTTCAAAAATTTGTTGATGTATAATATTTTATGTTCCATTATCTCCCATTCCTTTTCCCCCTTCTAATTCACACATTGTGATTCCTTTACAGTAGTTTTGGAAACAGAGAGGGCAAACATGAATGCATCTGTAATCTTTAAGAAGAAATTTCCTTCTCACTCTTTTTCTCAGACTCGGTAAAAATTTGCTCATATCAAATGACTTTGAATTAAAATTTCAGTAGAGACTGAAGAGTAAATATGACAGACTAAAGTGACAAAAAATTAGAACCTAAAAAGTGTTCTAGTTGACCTGAAAGTGAAATTTGGGATAACATGCTACTAGGAGTTCCATTATTAGTAAACGATACCACACTGATTAACACGTAGAAGGAAAAACTTCAGATCCAAGTAAGTAAAAAAAAAAAAGTGAAAGTCACTCACTCTTTGCAACCCCATGGAGTGTATCCCACCAGGCTCCACTGTCCATGGAATTCTTCAGGCAAGAATACTGGAGTGGGTAGCCATTCTCTTCTCCAGGGATCGTCCCAACCCAAGGACTGTACCTGGGTATCCTGCATTCAATTTGGGCTCTGCCATTTATTAGCTGTGGGACCTAGAGAAAGTTGCCTTGGTTTCCTCCTTTATAAAGTGAGGATAACTAATGCCTTCTTGATAAGTTTTTTTTTTTTTTTAAATAATATCAAATGCTTAACTGAATACCTCACTCAAACACAGTGCTCTATGGTAGTTATTAAATTTGGCTACCCATCATAATATTTTGTACTCCTGAAGAGTTTTACATTTTACAGTACCATTATTCTCATTGTTTTATAGAGGATATATATGGTATATACAGTATATACATGCTATATAGTATGAGTATATTATGTAGTATACAGTACAGGTGAGCAATTTGAAGAGGCACTAGCAACAAGAAACATAAAGAAGGATTGGAATCTAAAGTTTCATCTTTGAAGCCACCTTTTCCTATCCTATTCTACATGCCAACCACATTGTAAAGATATCTCTATAGTGCTAGCTGATCTATGCCAAAAGAAAAAACACAATAAAATTCATAGTTGAGATAAACTTTTGAGTGCTATGAAGTGCTGATGTTATAAACTGACACTTCGCCTGGCTTTCCCATTGACTGTATTCTCTTCCTCTCTGTGATCTTCTTTGGGCCTTTAGCCTAAGGATATCTTCATAACTACAAGCAAACTGTCACAAGAATCCTTGACCAGGAATGACATGTGTAGTATCATGTTCGTTTGCTTGAGGTCCCTATGGGTGTCAAATCTAGCAAAGAAACCCTGGAACAATACACCTGCTGGTCCTTCATTAAAATCAACTATGCTGAAGTTTTAACTCTAAAACTTGAACACCAAAAGGAAAACTATAAATATAAAACCACTTTTTATCATTATCCAAACCCGTTAAATTCCCTTTAATCCAGGGAATAGAACTGTAGTGTCTATGCCTGACATCTATCTATACCATCATGGAGTTACTAAAATAATTCTCTTATGCAAAACCCTTTTTAAAAAACAGGTTTCTCTTTTTCATTTTCAATCAAGTTAAATTAATTAATTATTCTTTGGCCGGGCTCGGTCTTTGTCGCTGCGTGGGCTGCTCTCTAGGTGAAGTGAGTCCGGTCTACTCTGTAGCTGCGCTCGTCTCTAGTGCAGGCTTCTCATTGCGGTGGCTTCTCGTATTTCAGGCTTCAAGGGTGAAGCCTTGTTTCGGGGCTTCACCCTGAAGTCCAGGGTGCCCAGGCTTCAGTAGTTGTGGTGTGTGGCCTCAGCAGTGGCAGTTCCTGGACTCTAGAATGCTGGCTCAATGCTAACAGCTGGGGCACACAAGCTTAGCTGCTTCGTGGCATAGGATCTTTCAGGACGAGGGATCAAACCTGTGTCTCCTGCATTAGTACACAGATTCTTTACCACTGAGCCACGAGGGGGACACCCTCAAAACCTTAAAAAAAAAAATCTAGCTTGAGCATGGCAACAGACAGGGTTAAAATGCTAAAATAATTTTTTTCAAATAAATTATACTGAAAATTTCAGTGAGAGGAAGAGAGAGGAGCTCCGTACATGCATGAAATGCTACCTAAATTAATAATATTGCATGCAAACACAAGCACTTTTTGTCCTATTTTAACAACTTTCAATAGTTTGATTCATCCATATTTATTTTGACACCTTCAATTAATATCCAGATTTATAGCCTGAAAATTTCTTCTGAGCATAGAGAAAACTTCTTTTGTCTATTCGAAGTCAGGGCAATAGATTTTCCACCTCATTATCTTTAATTATATAGTTTGTCTTCTCAGTTATTTGCAGGAAGAAAATGATTACAAGGCAGTTACTTATAAGAGAGTCTTTAAAGACTTCAAGGAAAGGGATCAGGTTTGAGACTGAGTTTAGTATCTTTTAAGGCCAGAAATAGACTGAAGATTTTTTTTTTCTAGCACAGTAAACTATATTTTTAAAAATTTCATATGTGAAAACTAAGTTGGCATCTTATAGATGTGGGGGCCCTTTGAGAATTTTTCAAAAATGGAGAATTTTTTTGGTTGTGATGAGAGAGATGCAACAGGCAGGAGGATCAGTGAAATGCAACATGGGAAGGACTTAATAGCAACATGACTGGCTTTGGGGATGTAGGAAGGGGAGCACAAGTCAAGGAATGAAGTGACCTCTAAAACCTGGAAAAACAAAGAAATTAATTCTCCTCTAGAATCCCCAGACAGGAACGTAGCTCTGCCAACACCTTGATTTTAGCCCAGGGAGACATAGGCTTCTGTTTGATTTCTGATCCACAGAACTGCAAGATAATACATTTCTGTAGTTTTACGTTATTATGTTGGTGGTAATATGTTACAGCAGCAATAGAAAACTAACACAAAAATACATTTTATAATCTATGCATTTCTTTAGTGTTCCAAGCGTGTTGAAATAGAAATTGTCTTGGTAAAAAGATTTTCAATACAAGAAAGAGTAAGTAATTAAACATTTTCAAAATATGACAGGTCTAGGAGTCAATAGCTTTATACACGAAGTCTTTGCTCACAAGAAGGCATACAGTTATATTCATGACAAGTAAGTTCTAAAACTCAAAAGTAACTAAGTTCTGGGGAGTTAATGTACAGTTTGAATACTGTAGTTAAAAGTATTATATTGCATACTGGAAAGTTGCTAACAGAGCAGATTTAAAAAGTTCTCATGACAAGAAAAATTTGTAACAATGTGAACTGATGGATGTTAACTAAATTTATTGTGGTAATCATTTCACAACATATTCAGATATCAAATCATTATATTGTACATCTTTGTTGTTGCTGTTGTTCAGTCGCCAACTCGTGCCCAACTCTTTGTGACCCCATGAACTGCACATCAGGCTTCCCTGTCCTTCACTATCTCCCAGAGTTTGCTCAAACTCACGTCCATTGAGTCAATGATGTCATCCAATTAAAATGTCCATCCTCTGTCCACCCCGCTTCTCCTGCCCTCAGTCTCTCCCAGCATCAGGGGTTTTCCAATGAGTCAGCTCTTTTCATCAGGTGGCCAAAGTATTGGAGCTTTAGCTTCAGTATCAGTCCTTTCAATGAAATTCAGTGTTGGTTTCCTTTAGGATTGACTGGTTTGATCTACTTGTTTTCTAAGGGACTGTCAAGGGTCTTCTACAGCACCACAATTCAAAAGCATCAGTTTTTCAGTGCTCAACCTTCTTTATGTTCTTGCTCTCACATCTGTATATGACCACTGGAAAAACCATAGCTTTAATTACATGGACCTTTGTTGGCAAAGTGATGTCTCTGCTTTTTAATATACTGTCTAGGTTTGTCACAGATTTTCTTCCAAGGAGCAAGTATATTTTAATTGTATACTTAAAAATAATACAATGTTATATGTCCATTATATCTCAATAAATCTGGAAAAATATAAAAATTCAAAAGAAAAAGTGTTTTCATAATGCCAAAGAATTAATCTTATATAACTTGTAAAATAATATGCAATATCTCTTGTCACAAAGGAACTACTAGATTAATTTCCTTTACTAATTCTAAGATTCTATACTAGTCATGGCTAAGTCCCAAGTGATGGAATATTTTGATCAAGGCTTAAATAAATGATTTAATTAAAGCTGTTTGTGACATGTAGTAGATACATCTTAATTCCAGGACTTTTGTGTATGAATAAAACCAAATACCAAGATTCACAGATGTTGAAGAAACCCATCAACATCTGGAAATTAAAATAATGGGAAGAGATAGTATAATGACAACAAAGGAATGAAGAATTAATCTGCTGGGAATGTTTGCTTTCTGGAAACTAAAGGCAATTTTCCTCCAAAGTGAGAAATGTTTTGAATTAAATACAAAAACAGCATAGAACAAAACAACCTAACATAACCAAAATGAAACACCTGTAAACTTCATAAACAATATTTTTTATCATATTACACTTGTTAGCATATTAGAATATAAGCATATAAGGCACCAAGCATATTTAGATCTCCAGTGTACAGAGCACTCTGCTAGGTATTGTGGTTGATTTAGAAAATCTAGTCTCTGACATTAAGGAAGGAGTCAAGATAAGAGCAACAAAATGACAGAGAATAACTACATGGCTATTATTAAGAAGTATATGATATTAAAATGATGTAGAAGACTGATAAGAGTAAAACAAGAGGTAGGGAAGACAAGAGATAGACAGCCATACCCAGAAGTAAATTGGGTTGCCCAGTGCATGATGCAAATGGCTATGTGCTGAGAAAGCCACTTTTAGAGAAAAAAATATTTTCCCTGCATACATGTGTGTGTGCTAATTCGCTTCAGTCATGTCCAACTCTTTGCAACACTATGGACCGTAGACTGCCAGGCTTCTTTGTCCATGGGGGATTCTCCAGGCAAGAACACTGGAGTGGGCTGTCATGCCCTCCTCCAAGGGATCTTCTCGACCCAGGGATTGAACCCACGTCTCTTAGGTCTCCTGCATTTTTGAGCGGGTTCTTTACCTATAGCACCATCTGGGAAGCCCTCCCAGCCCTCTAAGGTGGCTTAAACTTTTACCATTAATCTGACCCATTAGCTATTCATTTAACCAGAATGTACTTATTGAATACCACACACCAAGTTGCATGGGTGCCAGTGCAAGTATTTTCTTTTCTCCCTCATTTCTTTCAGTTTTGGGTCATTTTAAAGATGATTGTTTCCTGGAAGAGTAACATAGAAAGTCATCAACAGATGCTAACACATTATTACTTGTAAGTTCCTTTCCTTCCTCATCCCTAACTTCACTGAAGAATCAAAATCAGCTTTTAGGTATGTTCCAACTATCCATTTTCTATGTTATTGCCAGAGATAGTCTAAAATCATAACTCTTATCATATCCTCATATTTACTATTAAGTGATCAGGCACTAAAGTGTTCAGGCCATAGCTGAAGTGAAACTAAGAAAAGTTTAGACAGTGCTGGGGAAGAATTCAGGAAATGACTAGCACTCAATCACTTTTATGATTCTGGTAAAAGAGATAATAGGTAATAACACAAAGGATAATGAGTGGATGAACATATTTTTAAAGGTATCAATTTTGGTAAAGAAAGATAAGAGTTTAGTATTTGATATTAGCATGACTGATCTACAGAAAATTATTGAGAGTTTGGAACTTAGGGTAAACATTTAGCAGTTAATCCATACAAAGCTGATAGTTCATCATGAGAAAGGAGGAGTTTCTGAAAATAATAAATGTTAAGGGAAAGGAGGAAAGACTAAGACATTAATTCCTGAGAATTCCTAAAGGATTGCAGGGGGAAAAAGGAATTGGAGAAAGAGTATTCAAGGAAAAAATGATAGAAGAAATAAATGCTATAAATTTTGCAACAGGGCTTTAAAAAATTCTATTTTATTTGCAGTCAGAGTTTATGTATGGGATGTTGTAACTAAAATAAAGTGTTCTGTGAAATTCTTTCTGATTCTCCTTTGGGTCAGGTAGGTTTTGATATTAAGCAGGCTAAATGGTTCCAATTTTTCTTTTCTGAAAATTAAATAAACCAGAGCAGCTTTTTGGACTGTTTATAAAAGAAGAAAATGAGCTGCCAAGATACAGTTAATAATATTGTATATCTTTGAATTTGTCATGGAGGAACTTTTAACAAGCCTTAGCATGACATCTTATTTTGGCATAACCCAGCCAGATAACTTCCCAAATTTCTTATTCTTAAAACGGCTCATTAGTGTGAGCTGGTAGCCAAAATACAGCAATAGCACAGCAACACTGCTTATTCAGCCACAGAGTTGCTTTAAGTGATTTTACCTACTGACTCATTAAAATGAACCATGATAATCCAATCTTTTTATTTACAACGAAGTAGCTAAAGGTGTTTTAGCCTCATGACTACATAGAACTGACTTACAAAAACAAAACAAAACAATCATTTTGTGATGTTATCCATAAACCCTCCAAGAAAAGACAGGAGTCAAGGAATGAAAAAGCAAAAGAAGAAAGTTTATGTAGTCTTGCAATTCTTAATTTCCAATTATCAAAGTGTTTCAGAGGTTGGTATGCCCGCGGAGGGCATATACTGCCACCATCTTCACCCTCTTGTCCGTTGCTTACTGTCATTGATCACTCTCCTCCTTTCTGCTGAACAGGGATGAACCAGCATAGGATTCTAGGCAGCCACTATCAACTGATCTGAGCTAGCATACTACTTGAAAACAAACTGCCATGCTCACAACATTCAAAAGTTATCCAGGAAAAGACTGAAAGTTATTCAGTTCAGTTCAGTGGCTCAATCGTGTCTGACATTTTGCGATCCCATGGACTGCAGCATGCCAGGCCTCCCTGTCCATTACCAACTCCTGGAGTTTATTCAAACTCATGTCCAATGAGTCAGTGATGCCATCCAACCATCTCATCCTCTGTCATCCCCTTCTCCTCCCGCCTCAATCTTTCCCAGCATCAGGGTCTTTGTAAATGAGTCAGCTCTTTGCATCAGGTGGTCAAAGTATTGGAGTTTCAGCTTCAACATCAGTCCTTCCAATGAATATTCAGGACTGATTTCCTTTAGAATGGGCTGGTTGGATCTCCTTGCAGTCCAAGGGACTCTCAAGAGTCTTCTCCAACACCACAGTTCAAAAGCATCAATTCTTCAGTGCTCAGCTTTCTTTATAGTCCAACTCTCACATCCATACACAACTACTGGAAAAACCATAGCTTTGACTAGATGGACTTTGTTGGCAAAGTAACATCTCTGCTTTTTAATATGCTGTCTAGGTTGGTCATAACTTTTCTTCCAAGGAATAGGCCTCTTTTAATTTCGTGGCTGCAGTCACCATCTGCAGTGATTTTGGAACCCCCCAAAATAAAGTCTGTCATTGTTTCCATTGTTTCTCCATCTATTTGCCATGAAGTGATGGGACCAGATACCATGATCTTAGTTTTCTGAATGCTGTGTTTTAAGCCAAACTTTTCACTCTCTTTCACTTTCATCAAGAGGGATTATTTTAATGCATTTTGGGGATAGTATATGATCATAGTTTCATGAATCCTTAATCAAGAAGAAGGGCTCACTATTATCTCTCCTAGCTATCTATCATCTAATCATTCACCCATCCTTCAATCAATCAATCTTTTTGTTCACATCCCCTTAGCAAAGGCTCCTGTGAGTTATTGCTTTAGAAAGAGCTTAAAATTGTCATTTTGAGTTTCACTCAAATTATTAATTATATTGCATGAACTCTATTTAGATGTGAAGACTTCCTAATTCCACTTGTGATGGTCTTATACTGGCCTTATTGTGATTTGTTTTTTAAGAGAAATCTCTGCTTTATTTCATCTAATCTGCAGCATCCTCCAGGGCCAACTCTTTCAATTCCAAAGACATAAGAAAAGCACAGCTGCCATGTATGCACTTGTATTTACCTGGAATGTTGCATACATGTGGTTTGCAGTAACAGGAGCTAGGAAGACAATAGGCAAGTCACTTAAAAATATGCCATGAGAGCAAAGCTAAGTGATCACTTACTCTTCTTAGGGGAGAAAGAAAGCCTTGATAGAAGAGGTGATGTTTTCCAGAAAAATAAGGTTAGAGGTCCTTCAGCGGAAGGGGGAAAAAAGGAGGGGCTTGATAGTTGTTGTCAAAAGTATTCAGAGGACCCATGGGATACAGAGGTGAATAATGAAATCAATCTCATATGTAAGACCAGATGTGAAATAACTCTAGTCCCAAGATAAAGTGTTTGGATTTTTATGCAGTAAATGAGTCAGTAGAGATTTGTTAAACTGGGTAGTAAATACATAATCAGATTTGGAGTGGAGGTGAGAGTAACCTTATTCTTTTATCAAATTTGGTTTTACTTCTTTTATTCTTATCAGAAAACAATATTTATGTTTAAAATTATAAATATAGATAAGTATAATAAAATCACGGAAAATAAAAATCAACTACAATCCCATCCACTCAGAGATGAATCTCTGTTAAAATTTTGTCAGCTAATATAAAGTACTTTTCCCCATGAATTAGGGTAAATATAAATATCCATGTGATATATTTAATAGTAATTATAATATTATTAAATATAATTATATCTTTTCAATATAATCATATTTATATCTAAATATAATTATGTCTTTTAATGAATATTATACATAGCTTTTTTTAAGTCTACTTTTGTCCATCAAATACTATACTGTAAACATCTTACCACTAAAATAACATTATTTTCAATTTTTCAATACCATAAACAATACTGAAATGGTGGCTCTCTGTGTTTATATTCTTATATTATCTATTTCTCTAGGACTAATTCACAGAATTAGTGATTTTTTTGCTTTATTGACTATTCCAAAGCCTTTGGCTGTGTGGATCACAATAAACTGTGGAAAATTCTGAAAGAGATGGGAGTACCAGACCACCTGACCTGCCTCTTGAGAAACCTATATGCAGGCCAGGAAGCAACAGTTAGAACTGGACATGGAACAACAGACTGGTTCAAATAGGAAAAGGAGTACGTCAAGGCTGCATATTGTCACCCTGCTTATTTAACTTCTATGCAGAGTACATCATGAGAAACGCTGGGCTGGAAGAAGCACAAGCTGAAATCAAGATTGCCAGGAAAAATATCAATAACCTCAGATATGCAGATGACACCACCCTTAGGGCAGAAAATGAAGAGGAACTCAAAAGCCTCTTGATGAAAGTGAAAGAGGAGAGTGAAAAAGTTGGCTTAAAGTTCAACATTCAGAAAACAAAGATCATGGCATCTGGTCCCATCACTTCATGGGTTAGGGTTAGGGTTAGGGATAGGGTTAGGGTTAGGGTTAGGGGAAACAGTGGAAACAGTGCCTGACTTTATTTTTTGGGGCTCCAAAATCACTGCAGATGGTGATTGCAGCCATGAAATTAAAAGACGCTTACTCCTTGGAGGGAAAGTTATGACCAGAGACATTACTTTGCCAACAAAGGTCCATCTAGTCAAGGCTATGGTTTTTCCAGTGGTCATGTATGGATGTGAGAGTTGGACTGTGAAGAAAGCTGAGCGCTGAAGAATTGATGCTTTTGAACTGTGGTGTTGGAGAAGACTCTTGAGAGTCCCTTGGACAGCACAGAGATCCAACCAGTCCATTCTGAAGGAAAACAGTCCTGAATATTCATTGGAAGGACTGATGCTGAAGCTGAAAGTCCAATACTTTGGCCACCTCATGTGAAGAGTTGACTCATTGGAAAAGACTCTGATGCTGGGAGGGATTGGGGGCAGGAGGAGAAGGGGTCGACAGAGGATGAGATGGCTGGATGGCATCACCGACTCGATGGACATTAGCTTGGGTAAACTCCCAGAGTTGGTGATGGACAGAGAGGCCTGGCATGCTGCGATTCATGGGGTTGCAGAGTCGGACAGGACTGAGCGACTGAACTGAACTGAAGAGCAATCTTATTCAACCACTCAAAACTATTTGTTGAGTGCCTTCTATTTGTCTCAAAAAACTAGGATATGAAGGTATATGGTTTAGCAAATGATCCCTGGTCCCTGATCAATTAGCCTTCAATCACTTCTTTCTGAGGATTTGACCAATTTATCACAATAAAAGTTTTTAAAATACCCTGTACTTTTTATTTGGTTCTGAAGACATCTGGTCCAATAGCAACATAACTTTAGCAACATATCATTCAAGCTAGTTTATATCTACTGAAGGTTAGTTTCATCCATTTTAACATTGCATTTATTAATTGCAGTATCAAAGAATAATTTTTATAAGCTTATGACAATACTCTTGAATATATCTTACAAAATTGGAATACTGTCCTCTTCTTGAGTAAATCATGTTATATATTAACAAAAAAAAAAACACTTATTTCACTTGACATACTACATAAAGCAGATGTGTTTGCTGGTAGATTTTTTAAAAGATGAATTTAACATTTGTATTTGTTAATATTTACACTGTATTGTCCAGGAGAGACAAATATAAGCAGAGAAAATGCATCATGTTTGAAAAGGAAGGGACTCTGAAAGAAACAGGTCTGGATTTTGAACCCCTTTTCTATTCATTCCCAAGGTGTTTAAGATAAAATTACTATAAATTTCTTACTGTTGTTATAACAAATTACCACAAAAACTTCATGACTTAAAACAAATAAATGTATTCTTTCACAGTTCTGGAGGTCAAAAGTCTAAAAGCAAGGTATTTCTAAGGCTACATAACTTCTGGATGTTTCTGGGGAGAACCTCCTTCCTTGAGCATTCCAGTTTCCAAAGGCTGCCTGCTCATGGTCCCTTCCTCCATTCAAAGCACACCACAACAACCTCTTGCATTGTTAGTCTCATTTCTGCTTCTGACATTCTTGCCTCCCTCTCATAAGGAATGTGATTATATTGGATCCATCCAGATAAATTAGGCTAATCTTCCATCTAAAGATGCTTAATTTAATCACATCTATAAAAGCCCTCTTGACCATATAAAGTCACATCTTTATACATTCCAGGGATTAGGATACGGGCATCTTTTGGGTGCCATTACTCAGCCTAACACAATCACTATACTAGGGAATTCTAACTAATGGGAGAAGACACGCAGCTGATCCACACACTTATTTACTTATCTTTAACCTGCTATTTTCACAAAAAAAAACAGTTCATTGTATGGATACACATTTGGGCAAGTACGAGTTCCTTGAACCTTATGTGTCCTTCACCAGTAAAATAGAACTAATGCCTACTTACTCAGAGATGTCCTGAGAACTCAAGGACATAGTGTATAAAGACCTATTTCCATTCTATCATGTAAGAGTATGTGGGTATTGTGCTAAAAAGTAACTCTTGAGGGCAAAAGGGATAAACTCGGTGCTTTTGCTGCATGTTTGCAGCACACTGAAATTTCATTCCGGTCACCCTGAAATTACTTGAATTAACTTGCATGCTTGAAGAGAGAAAGATAAATAATGTAAATAATATATGCCATTCCACCTAATGGATACATGAAAGAGTGACTATAGGCTACTTGATTCTGCTCTTACTTAGGTTCAATTTTCTCATGTCTTCCATAGCATGAGTCTCTTGGGATCAACTGTTTATTTTATTTTTTTTTAATTTTATTTTATTTTTAAACTTTACATAACTGTATTAGTTTTGCCAAATATCAAAATGAATCTGCCACAGGTTATATGTAGTCTTTCAGATATTACTGCAGTTATTCATTAAGTGTTTGTTTTTACACTATGAAGTAAATCTGAAGCTTAACACAATACCTAATGTAGTCAGTGTTCAATGTATGACAAGTATTATTATTATGCAAATAAATACTTGTTTTAAAAAAAAAGTGCTCACCAACAAACTGGCAACATGTAAGGAGAGAGAACAGACTAGTGGAAAGAACAAATTTCAAAGTCAGATACATCTGAGTTCAAATCCTAAATTTTCCACTAGCTGTTTCTTTGGATATTTTACTTAACCTCTTTAAACCTCAGTCCTATCATTTTAAAAAGAGAAATTGTAATCTGATCTCTTTAGATGTGAGGATCAAATGAGGACTATACTTAGACGCCTGGAATAGTTTCTGTCAGTAAATGGTAATTATTATAACCTAAATAAATATTTTCTTAATTTAAATATATTTAGCAAACAACTTTCTGAATAACAAATATAGCTATCATAGGTGGAAAAAACAGAATTATTTAAATTCCATCTAATCACCTAGATTTCTAAAGTATATGAATTTGAAGGATCTATGACCGCACAATTGCACTCAACTCACATGCTGATAAAGTAATGCTCAAAATTCTCCAAGCCAGGCTTCAGCAATATGTGAACCGTGAACTTCCTGATGTTCAAGCTGGTTTTAGAAAAGGCAGAGGAACCAGAGATCAAATTGCCAACATCTGCCAGATCATGGAAAAAGCAAGAGAGTTCCAGAAAAACATCTATTTCTGCTTTATTGACTATGCCAAACCTTTGACTGTGTGGATCACAAGAAACTGTGGAAAATTCTGAAAGAGATGGGAATACCAGACCACCTGATCTGCCTCTTGAGAAATTTGTATGCAGGTCAGGAAGCAACAGTTAGAACTGGACATGGAACAACAGAGTGGTTCCAAATAGGAAAAGGAGTACGTCAAGGCTGTATATTGTCACCCTGTTTATTTAACTTATATGCAGAGTATATCATGAGAAACACTGGACTGGAAGAAACACAAGCTGGAATCAAGATTGCTGAGAGAAATATCAATAACCTCAGATATGCAGATGACACCACCCTTATGGCAGAAAGTGAAGAGGAACTAAAAAGCCTCTTGATGAAAGTGGAGAGTGAAAAAGTTGGCTTAAAGCTCAACATTCAGAAAATGAAGATCATGGCATCCGGACCCATCACTTCATGGGAAATAGATGGGGAAACAGTGTCAGACTTTATTTTGGGGGGGCTCCAAAATCACTACAGATGGTGATTGCAGCTATGAAATTAAAAGACGCATACTCCTTGGAAGGAAAGTTATGACCAACCTAGATAGCATATTCAAAAGCAGAGACATTACTTTGCCAACAAAGGTCCATCTAGTCAAGGCTATGGTTTTTCCTGTGGTCATGTATGGATGTGAGAGTTGGACTGTGAAGAAGGCTGAGTTCCGAAGAATTGATGCTTTTGAACTGTGGTGTTGGAGAAGACTCTTGAGAGTCCCTTGGACTGCAAGGAGATCCAAGCAGTCCATTTTGAAGGAGATCAGCCCTGGGATTTCTTTGGAAGGAATGATGCTAAAGCTGAAACTCCAGTATTTTGGCCACGTGATGCGAAGAGTTGACTCATTGGAAAAGACTCTGATCCTGGGAGGGATTGGGGGCAAGAGGAGAAGGGGACGACAGAGGATGATATGGTTGGATGGCATCACTGACTCGATGGATGTGAGTCTGAGTGAACTCCAGGAGTTGGTGATGGACAGGGAGGCCTGGTGTGCTGCGATTCATGGGGTCGCAAAGAGTCGGACATGACTGAGCGACTGAAGTGAACTGAACTGAACTTACATGGATTTTGAGTACTTGTACTGGTGAGGCTATTTAAGGTCACATGCACAATCACTAATGTACCCTCAGTGAAGGGGTTTACGAGAATACAGACAAATACTAGTAGCACAGTTCTTAATGTTAGCAACAGCACGGTCAACCACGTTCTAGATCTTCTGAGACTGGGATATCCAACAGGCTCTACGAATAGGGAATTTGGTGTTCCTCTCTTCAATTACTGTGGCTTGGTTGACTCAACTTCTCTATTTTCACAAAACATTTAATTTGGAAACCACTCAAGCCACCACATAGGTGCTTGGGTTTCCTCTTACTGAGTCACCTTAAAATTATCTCTGATTCATAACAGCCAAGACATGGAAGCAACCTAAATGTCCGTTGACACATGAATGGGTAAAGAAGATGTGGTACATATATACAATGGAATACCACTCAGCCATAAACTAGAATGAAATAATGCCAATGTCCAATCCCTAAACTGTCTGTAAGCCTCAAGGCATCAGTAGGGGCTGCTTGTTCCTTTCCCACTTGCTGCTGCATGGAATCTTGGGCCTACGTTTCTAGGTCTCATCATTCCAGCTATGCCTTAGAGTAGCAAGTAAAATGTCTTCCTCACAGGCCCTATCCTTTGACCTACACCTCAGTCAGCTCTGGCTCCTCAAGACTTTCAAAGATTTTCTTCTCAGGAGTGTTCCTACATGGGATCCCACATATAAACCAACCTGGAAGGAGGATAACTAAGGACAAAGGAATAATAATCAAAAGAAACACACCAAAAAGAAGTGAGCACTGTTCAGAGGAGAGAATTATTAAAAGAACATACTTTACAGGATCATAATATGGTTACCGGTGTCCCTGAAATCTTCACAACCTCCCATAGTTACCCTTGGATATTCTGACCCTAATGACATATATTCTAGGAAGGCAGTGTCCTAAGCTGCAGGCTCTGAAGACTTAGCCTGCATGGCAATTACTTTACCTTTTTCATTTTTAATAATTCTCTGGCCTATAATCAAGTATTTCCTTTTTTTACAGATCTTTATATTTATGCACTCTTCAAAATTTCACTGTGTCTGGTGTTCAGTTTTGTTTGAAAAGAAATGCAAGGAATTTTTGGAACCCATGTAGATTCATGAAAGAAGAGTTTTTAGGCAGAGAGAATGGGAAGTGTAAAGGCCCTGGGGTGAGAGTTCAGCAAGAAGGCTGGCTGAGATGGAATGAAATGGGTGAAGTGGAGAGAGACAGGAGATTAAGCCAGGAGGAGGGTCATGTAGGACTTTTAAAAGCACATTAATCAGACTTTTTTTTTTTTTTTTTTTTTGCAGATTTTTGAGAGAGGATACAAAACTCAGAAAATGTGAAGAACAACTCCTATATTCCCACCTGTTGAGCAGGCTTACCAGTTCCAATTTGTCTTTGATTAATGTCAGACTGACTTTGGGAAAACAACATGTTGCTTTGAAAAAGGTTTTTCTTGGATTACAAAGCACTGAAAATGTATTTAAATATTTAAAAAACTATCAGTGGATTTTATGTAATTTCTTGTAACAGGAAATCCAATGCAATGGGTTTAAGAACAAAAGGAAAATAATTACTTCATGTGTCTAAAAAATTCAATTTCTGGCTTCTACTGCATCTTGACTGGGGACCAAATGATGCCACCTGAACCCAGATTCTGTTTGCTTCTGTTCATTCATTGTGCTTCTTTACTGTCAGATTTCATGCCCTTCATGCTCTAACTCCTGATTTAGATGGTCTTTCAATAAAAACAATGGAAAAGAGCAAGAGATTTTGGGAAGTTCCAGCATTTTACTAATTTTGACACATATAATTCCTGAACTTATGGCTACAAATGGCAATGGTACAGGGGATGAAATGTACTTATTTCTTTCAGGGTGGCTTAATTTCTCCCCTCCAGCAGAGCATCCTTGAATGAATCTCCAAATGGCAGTACTAGAAATAGAGTGAATTGATGTTGAACAGCAGACACAACCAAGGAAATGCCCATTCTTTTGTCTAGTCCATATTCCCATTCGATCATATTCAAAAAAAGCCCTGCCTACATAATAAATCTATGCTATGTCCCATCAAAAACACATTCTCCTCTACCTTCCCAAAGTATTAATAATAACACTTAAAGTCTCATTCATTTACAGCTACAGCTAGAAGTCAAAAATATGTTTAGTGCACAGTCTTCTCAATCAGACCACTCTCTGATTCCTTTGTTCCCAGAGAACTAATGCTAAATAGTACATTTTAATGAATCCCTAAACATCTAAAACACACCTTTTCCCATAGGCTGTCATTGGAGAAAGGGAATGGCAAAAAACAGTTTCTGGTACATAACTTACATTGCATCTTATGTGAAGGATAAGGTAAGGACCCTTCAGTCTAGAAATAAAATGCAGTTTCTTGGTCAACAAGTCTGGCTGTTCTAGACCTGTTCTCTGGAAGTATCTTTGTTCCATTGTTGAGGAGAAAATGGTTAATTACAGGTCAATAAATCACTTCTCTCCTAGTGGAGATATCAGGAAAAAATGATTTTCACCAGATCTCCTTACACACAGGAATTCCCTACTTATATGATGTTTTAGTAGGATATTTCTGATTCATCTGTTTTTCTTATTGTACACAAATCTGAAACTTGTGGACTTTAACCTCTATCTGGTATTTGCTTATATCTTTTGATATAAAATTGTTGAGAATAAAGTAGCATTTATGATTTGTATGTGTCTGCTTTGACAATTCAATCTATTGAGCAAACACAACTGTCTTCCATGACCACATTTGAGATGCCTCTTGTAATTCTTTATCAGTGTATTTTAACTTCAGGTTCTGGAGTCTGAGGATTATTTTAAGGTTTGAGCAACCTCAGCCTCTTGTTTGGAGAAGGCAATGGCACCACACTCCAGTACTTTTGCCTGGAAAATCCCATGGATGGAGGAGCCTGGTAGGCTGCAGTCCATGGGGTCGCTCAGAGTCTGACACGACTGAGCAACTTCCCTTTCACTTTTCACTTTCATACATTGGAGAAGGAAATGGCAACCCACTCCAGTGTTCTTGCCTGGAGAATCCCAGGGACGGGGGAGCCTGGTGGGCTGCCGTCTATGGGGTCGCACAGAGTTGGACACGACTGAAGTGACTTAGCAGCAGCAGCAGCAGCCTCTTGTTTGTAGGACTTGAGATTTCTCTAATAATAAAATTTATTTAAACTCTTGGTATACTTTTAACTATTTCCATTAACTCTATATGATAGGTTAGTAAACAAAGAGATATCAAGAAGAATCATTCTTTCAAACAGGAAATCACCCTTGGATTTCCTGTCTTCTAGAAATTGACCATGGCCACTTATGTGGCTTGAATTTTGTCCCTCTAAAAATACACTGAAATTAGAAATCTCTGTACCTAAGAATGTGACCTTATTTTTAAATATGTTTGTTGCAAACATAATTAGTTAAGATGAGGTCACACTAAAGTGGGTCCTTAATCCAATACTACAGATTAAGAGGAAAGGAGACAAAGACACACAGACACACAGTCACACAGACAGAAGAGAAGAGAGAGGGGGGAGAGAGAATGCCTTGCCATATGAATGTTGGCAGAGATTAAAATGATACATCCACAAGCCAAAGCACATAAAAAAAGACTGCTAACAACTGCCAGAAGCTAGGAGGAAGTTATGAAACAGATTTTCCTTCAGTGCTTCCATAAGAATCAACTCTGTCAACACTGTGATTTCAAATTTCTAGTCTCTCAAACTGGGAGACAATGCATTCTGTCGTTCTCTGCCATCCAAGTTTGTGCATCTTGTTACAGCAGCCCCAGGAACCTAATACAGCCACGATGCACTGCCAATCCCTTTGGCCTTGAGCTGAATGTCCTTTTTCTTAGTATTTGTGCCTCTGGATTACATCTTCTCAATAGGAGTAATTTGTTCCTACCTCAGGCAATGTTTGGTTAAATGGAAGAATGTGAAAGGGACCTACTAGATTACAATTTCATCTACCATTCTTGGTAAGTCTCCCAGCTCTGATTTTGCTTGAGTCAACTTTAGTTTGGGGCAGAGAACCTGGAGTGCTAACCCTTGCCAATCCTGCTACTGTAGTAGTAGCAGCTATGTCAGGCTTCAGACTGCAGGCAGACAGGGTCCTTATACTAAAATAATTCTCTGATCTGGTTGCAGAGAGAATGGATCCACCTTAAGACTTTTTTGTTCTTGTTGACCTTCCTAAAGGTTCTAACAAGTTGATTTTTCAAGACAAAGACTCTTATCATGTTGACTTTTCAAAACAAAAATTCTCTTACCTGTTGCCTTGTTCAGCACAAGACACTCAGTTTAGCCAGTTGTCTTACACTTAAAACTGCTAACATCCAAGATTTGGATGGAAAGACCCATGCTGCCATTCAGGTGACTTCATGAGCTTGGCCAGACTACCCAGAAGGTCTAGTCCCTGTTCCAAAGTTGGCACAATGACTCAGAGATAGCTTAAGTTGCTTCCACTTTATTGTCTTTTCAGATGCATTCTGACCAAGTCTCCAACAATATCTCTAACCCAGTTTCCTATCTCCGTGATCTGCCTACTCTGTCCTGACTCCATTCTTAATAGGACCTCTTGTTATGGTGGGAAGGTGGCTGCTACAAATATAAACTTACATTCTCTCTCATTTTAAGTCAATAAAAGCCTCACTTGGAAAATTTTGAGCATTACTTTGCTAGCATGTGATGAGTGCAATTGTTCTGTCGTTTGAACATTCTTTAGCATTGCCTTTCTTTGGGACTGGAATGAAAACCGACATTTTCCAGTCCTATGGCCACTGTTAGTTTTCCAAATTTGCTGGCATATTGAGTGCAGCACTTTCACAGCATCATCTTTTAGGATCTGAAATAGTTCATCTGGAATTTCATCATGTCCACTAGTTTCACACTTCAGGATGTCTGCCTCTAGGTTAGTGATCACATCATTGTGGTTATCTGGGTCATAAAATCTTTTTTGTATAGTTCTTCTGTGTATTCTTGTCACCTCTTCTTAATATCTTCTGCTTCTATTAGTTCCATACCATTTCTGTCCTTTATCAAGCCCATCTTTGCATGAAATGTTCCCTTGGTATCTCTAATTTTCTTGAAGAGATCTCTAGTCTTTCCCATTCTATTGTTTTCCTCTATTGCTTTGCATTGATCACTTAGGAAGGCTTTCTTATCTCTCCTTGCCGTTCTTTGGAATTTTGCATTCAGATGGATATCTTTCATTTTCTCCTTTCCCTTTTGCTTCTCTTCTTTTCTCAGCTATTCCTAAGGCCTTATCAGACAACCATTTTGCCTTTTTGCATTTCTTTTTCTTGGGGGTTTTGATCACTGCCTCCTGTACAATCTTATAAAACTTCATCCATAGTTCTTCAGACACACTGTCAGATATAATTCTTTGAATCTATTTGTCACTTCCACTGTATAATCATAAGGGATTTGATTTAGGTCATACCTGAATGGCCTAGTGGTTTTCCCTATATTCTTCCATTTAAGTCTGAATTTGGCAATGAGTTTGTTCTGAGCCATAGTCAGCTCCAAGTCTTGTTTTTGCCAACTGTATAAGGCTTCTCCATCTTCAGCTGCAAATAATATAATCTATCTGATTTTGGTTTGATCATCTGGTGATGTCCACATCTCAAGCTGTCTATTGCGTTGTTGGAAGTGGGTGTTTGCTATGACTAGTATGTTCTCTTGGCAAAACTGTTATTTACCTTTGCCCTGCTTCATTTTGTACTCCAAGGCCAAATTTGCCTGTTACTCCTGGTATTGCTTCATTTCCTACTTCTGTATTCCAGTCCCCTATGATCAAAAGGACATATGTTTTTGGTGTTAGTTCTAGAAGGTCCTGTAGGTCATCATAGAACCATTCAACTTCAGCCTCTTCGGCAGTAGTAGTTGGTGTACAGCCTTGGGTTACTGTGATATTGAATAGTTTGCCTTGGAAATGAACAGAGATCATCTTGCCCTGTTGAGATTGCACACAAGCATTGCATTTTGGACTCTTTTGTTAACTATGAGGGCCACTCCATTTCTTCTAAGGGATTCTTGCTCCCAGTAGTAGATATAATGGTCATCTGAATTAAATTTGCCCATCTGGTCCATTTAAGTTCACTGAGTCCTAAAATGTTTATGTTCACTCTTGCCATCTCTTGTTTGACCACTTCCAATTTGTCTTGATTCATGGACCTAACATTCCAGGTTCCTATGCAACCTTGTTCTTTACAGCATCAGACTTTACTTCCATCACCAGTCATATTCACAACTGGGCATTGTTTTTGCTTTGGCTCAGCTTCTTCATTCTTTCTGGAGCTATTACTCTTCTCCAGCAGCATACTGGGCACCTACTGACCTGGCGAGTTCATCTATCAGTGTCATATCTTTTTGCCTTATCATACTGTTCATCTAAACCTAATTAACTCCCAACGTTTCCACCTCTAAATACCATCACATTGGCATTGGAGTTAGGGCTACAACATATGATTTTGGTGTAAACATATTCAGTTCACTGCAGAGTGAAAGAAGTCAGACCAATATATATAAATTTTTTAAAAGGTAAACTAATCTATAGAGACAGAGAGCAGATTAGTAGTTTAGGGACAGGGCTAGAAGGGAGGGATGAAACTGGAAAGGGGACAAAGGACATGAGGAAATTTTGAGGCGGTGGCAAATAGGTTCACTATTGTAACTGTGGTGATTCTTTCACAGGCATGTTATATTGTCAGAACTTAAATTATCCAATTCAAATATTCTACTTTTCATGAATATTTTGGTTATTTGTTGGGGCCCCAATAATCTTCCTAAGAACCTTCTGGTAGCTGTCTTTTAGTGTGCATTATATGTATTTCTTTTGTCTATACAACTTGGAGTGGGATTACTAGGTATGGATATTTACCTAACCCTGAAAAGTTCCCTAAGGCTTCTCAGGTGGCACAGGGGTAAAGAATGCACCTGCCAATGCAAGAAACACGAGACGTGGCTTCAATCCCTGGGTCAGGAAGATCCCTTGGAGGAGGAAATGGCAACCCATTTCAATATCTTGCCTGGAAATTTTCATGGACAGACAAAACTGGTGGGCTACAGTCCATGGGGGAGCAGAGTTGGACATGACTGACCAACTGAACACAAGCACAGAAAGTTCCCTTGGGCTCCTTTGCTCCTGCCTTAACCCTGTAGTTCTAGGCATCCACTATAAATTATCTGAGATTTCGCATAAATAAAACTGCACATAATGTACTCTTGTGTATGGCTTCATCTGTTCAGATTCATCTATGTAGTTAAATATGTGATTTTTTTTTTAATTGCTGAAACTTATTTCATTGTTTGAATATTACAACCTATTTATCCATTCTGCTGATGAACATTTAGTTTACTTCCAGTTTTGTGCTACTATGAATAAAACTATGAACATTTGCATTATGGTCAAAGAACATCATCTTTTAGAATTTACTAAGGCCCTTTGAGGCCTGATAGTCTACTTCTTTTGTACCACACAGTTTATTTGCCCTGTCTCCATTACATTTCATTAGCATGAGCTTTCTTCTGATTACAAGTCAAATTTTTTGTGTGCATTTATTTTTAACATAAGTCCCATAATTATGTTTATTTACCCTAAAAGTGAAAGTCACTCAGTTGTGTCCGACTCTTTGCAATCCCATGGACTATACAGTCCATGGAACTCTCGAGGCCAGAATAATGGAGTGGGCAGCCTTTTTTTTCCCTTCTCCAGGGGATCTTCCCAACTCAGGGATCGAACCCAGGTCTCCCACATTGCAGGAGGATTCTTTACCAGCTGAGCCACAAGGAAAGCCCGAGAATATTGGAGTGGGTAGGTTATCCCTTCTCCAGGGGATCTTCCCAACCCAGGAATTGAACTGGGGTCTTCTGCATTGCAGGTGGATTCTTTACCAACTGATCTATGAGAGAAGCCTTATTTACCCTGCTGATGTCTTAAACTGATGTTTTGAGTATTTGAGTAGATACTAGACCATTAGCAAGACTTCATGTCCCTTTGGATCCTACCTCCCTTTTTTGCTTTAAGTTGGAAATATGTTTTATTAAACTTATTCAGTAGGGAAAGCATCCCTGGTGGTTCAGATGGTAAAAAGTCTGCCTGCAACGCAAGAGACCTGGGTTTGATCCCTGGCTCAGGAAGATCCTCTGGAGAAGGGAATGGCAACCCACTCCAGTATTCTTGCCTGGACAGTTTCATGGATAGAGGAGCCTGGTGGGCTATAGTCCACAGGGTTGCAAAGAGTTGGACATGACTAACATTTAGTAGGCATGAAATTTGGAAGAGAGGATGGGGAATGAATGTCTGTGGATCTGCTGTTCAGTAGACCACTGGACTCATAGGTCAGGTGCTTAAAGAAAATCTGGGCTAGAGATTTGAAATCACATATAGCCAAAACCCGGGCTTCCCTTGTAGCTCAGCTGGTAGTGAATCCACCTGCAATGCAGGAGACCTCAGTTCAACTCCTGTGTCAGGAAGATCCCTTGGAGAATGGATAGGCTACCCACTCTGGTATTCTTGGACTTCCCTGGTGACTTAAGACGATAAAGAATCTGCCTGCAAGGTGGGAGACCTGGGTTCGATATCTGGGTTGGTAAGATCCCCTGGAGGAGGGCATGGCAACCCACTCCAGAATTCTTGCCTGGAGAATCTCCATGGACAGAGGTGCCTGGCGGGCTACTGTCCATGGGGTTGCAGAGTCAGGCACAACTGAGCAGCTAAGCACATAGACAAAACCATTGCTCCAAGAAGGGGGGAAGGACGGGTAGAAGAGTGAACACTAAAATTTAAGGTATAGGCAGAGAAAAAGCCTGCAAATAATACTGTAGAGTCACCAAAGGAAATGGTGTCATACAAAGAGACCATTTAAAATGTACACACTACATCTACTTCCAGGAATTCATTTTACAGATACTGCTATTAGGGTAAGGTATATTTTTGCTGACAACCCAGTACTGCTGATTCCACTTCCAAAGGGCAGTCACTTGGCTTGCCAGGGCCCACCAAATACAGGGCTCTGGTCAAGAATGGCTTTGTGGTTACAAATCTTTTTTTGGCCTCTTTCAAATCTATGCAGAATTCTACCTCAATTTTTAGGCACTGAGAAAATTCCATAGCTCTCAAATAGCTCCTACTACACTGCCTGCAACTCTACAAAATAAGAGGCTCACTCGACTTACCTGTCAAGATGGCCACCCATTAATCAGACTATGCTCCTAATATCAGAAACTGAAGCCACAGGAGAGGAAGGAATAAAGAAGACTGAGTATTAATCATGGAAGTCTTTAAGAAAGGGCACATTAAAATGGTTTGGTAAGGGGTATTCTGTTCAAGGCAGAAACATGAAGGTAACAGGTTCTTACAGAATATAAATGCTACTTGATGGGAAATATGCTATCCATTGCTACAGTCACAGAATTCACCAAGAACGTAGATTCTAAAGCACACGAATTTGCCTGCAATTGTCTTCAGAGACTTTTAGGTATATTTCATCTTATACTGCTTCCTAATAACAGTGAAGAGCAAGAGTGAGGCAGTATGCTTTTAAGGTGTCTTAGTTTGAGTTATTTGTGCATTTTAATAATTAAATAAATTTATATACCTCATATTTAATGAATATATTTTATTTTAGATTATTTATATATCTGCTGGCTTAGATGCCTATGGAACATCTAATAAATATTAAATTTCTAGTAATTTGTTTGCAATCATTGATATGTATGCTAATACATATATAAATCAAATACAGCTGGAAGTCTGAATCTTGCAATTACAATAACTAGTTACCTATTATTTACTATTGTCCCAAGTAATTTAAATATAACATATTTAATATAAATATACATTGTCTATTTACATTTGCTGAACTTATTAAACAAACCAATTTAGAAATGTCATAGAATTAAACAAAACTTCTGACATGTAGACACTGTGTCACGTTCCTGAAACAGATGTAGATATCTGATAAAAATTAAAAATTGCTTGTTGGAAAGCTGTCCATAAATAAGTTTCATCTTCATCAAAACTAAAAATATACTGATTCTTCAGCTTTTCTAGTCTGACAATGAGAGGGTAACAGGCAGGAAGGCCAGGGGTCTCCAAATGGAGGAAATAGCCTGCAAGTGTCAGACATTTTTATCTCTCTTAAGCGGCAGGAGGAAACAAACTAGCAATAATTTTTTCCTTCTCTATACAAATTTAAAGAGAGGTTTCTCTTAAAATACTGTGTTGCCATAATGACACCTGGTTTCACCTGAAGTTAGCTATTCTTGAGCCTAGAGATAACCAATGCCTTTTTCTTATGGAAATGTTTGTCTTAAGCTATGCTAATGTACTACTCCTTTACCCCAAACTCTGTCTCCAAGTCGGTTCCGCCTCTTGGCCCAAAACCTACTTGACAAACCAGTATGTTATACTCAGATATTGTTCCCCTAATCTATGTAAATGAAACTATTTGTATGGTGGTCTGTCCTTCTTTAAGATTCAAGTTAATTATTTTATGGCCCAAGATAAACCATTTGGTGCCAAAATTATCCCAAAATGCATCTTATGGGCGAGGGGCCTGGTGCTATTCTGAATTATGACATTCCTTTCTTTCATTAACAGACTGCTAGTGACTATATAACATCCAGCTGAAGACTAGCAGGGGGGTACTCTTTCTGCCCCCTTCTGATGCCTATGTCAGAAGCTTTCTCTATCTCCTTTATGCTTTAATACAACTTTATTACACAAAAGCTCTGAGCGATCAAGCCTCGTCTCTGGCCCCGGATTGAATTCTTCTCCTCCGGGGGCCAAGAACCCCGGTGTATTCGTGTGATTCAACAACAACCTTTCAACAATGCAACATGATCAAACCATGAAAGTGAAAAGTGCTAGTCACTCAGTCATATCCGACTCTTTGTGACCCCATGGACTGTAGCCCACCAGGCTCCTCTGTTCATGGAATTCTTCCAGGCAAGAAAACTGGAGTGGGTTAGCTTTTCCCTTCTCCAGGGGATCTTTCTGATCCAGAGATCAAACCTACGTCTCCTGCCTTGGCAGGCGGATTCTTTACCTGTTGAGCTATCAGGGAAGACCATCAAACTATAATCAAATATAATAAAGACAACAGTGAATGGATCCATCTGTATCACTGGTAACATGGCTGTTAAAACTGTTTCATTCTTTGAGACACATAAAAACAATTTAGCCAATCACATCCAATAATTTTCATGGCTGAAAAATAAAATCACAAAATTCACTGAGTGACGTTAATCATGGTTGTGGTCAAAACTTTTGGTAAGTTATTTACAGTGTTCATGGCTGAGCATGCACTATTTATAGATACTTGCCAATTTATTACCATAGGAGACATATATCTATTGTAATACATACATAAACAAATATACAACATACATTACACATATATACCTCCTTTTAATAACTTTATGAGGAAAAGTATTTTTCCCAACCTGCAGATAGGGAAACTGACGACATACGGGTTAAACAACTTCTCCTAAGTTGTACTTTTTTAGCAAGGGTGGTACTGGTATTTGAATCCAGGTAGATTCATAATTCAAACTAATTATTTCATTACACTGACTTCCAACTGTGCATATATATAAAATTTCACATATGAATTTAATTGTCTCATTTTCTTAACTGAGTTTCTGTCACTTTGGGTTGTAAATGTTTCACTCTTAGGAACTAAGTTATTAACACATTGGGCTTCCCTGGTGGCTCATATGGTAAAGAGCCTGCCTGCAGTGCAGAAGACCCAGGTTTGATCCCTGGGTCGGGAAGATCCCCTGGAGAAGGAAATGGCAACCCACGCCAGTATTCTCGCCTGGAAAATCCCATGGATGGAGGAGCTTGGCAGGTGACAATTCATAGCGTCGCAAAGAGTCAGACATGACTGAGCAAATTCACTTTCTTTCATTTCTCATATCATTGCTAATAAAACTACCCACCAGCTCTTCTTTCTTTGTGGAGGCTGAAATGTTTTGAATTACTATTATATCTTTTCACTTTAACACTAAAAGGCAATTCAGGTTAATGTTTTAAAAAGTATCAATTTAATACTGAATACTTAGAAATACGGTACACACAGATGCCATAGAAATATAAAATGCATACAACTAGCAACTATTTTATGAAACTTTAACATGGAGGGTGACATTTTCCAACAAATAAAACTACAGACAAAAGTACCAGATATATTTGAGGTTTCATTTTAAATACCATTTAGTCATGCAGACAATTAGGAGGTTTTTAAAAAAATAAATATGACAAATATATGGATTTCTGAAGTATAAATTGACATACAAATCTATATATTTTCATAATATTTTTCATTAAAGCATCTTTAAAGAAGCATTCTGGAACATGAAGTTGAGAGCTCAAATTAGATGAAAGGCATGAGGTTTTATAGAATTGAGTAATTCACATACCAGATATCTACATAAAAGTAAAGACAAAATTGTTTTATCCTCCAAATTATCAACTTCATAAAAATTACTTACTGGAATAATTATTATAAGACAAAATTCCCAATTCTGAATGTTAGTAAGGAAACACATATAGGAACAATATTAGAGTTAATTCTTCCTTCTGAGAAGCCTATATAGAAGCACACAGGAACAATAATGAGTTAATTCTTCCTTCTGAGAAGCAGTGAAGGAAAGTGTAGCATAATTAACCCTTGGGGATTGTCAAAGCTTTCCTAGAACTCCACAGAGTAGGTTCTTTTGTAAAACAGCAAGAACTAAAACTACATCCTCTTACTAATACATAAACCTATGCTAAACTTTCTTTTCTATGATAAGCAAACTTACAGATGCTTACAACTCTGAAACAAGTTAGTGAACTGGGCTAAAATATCCCTACACCCCATTTCCTCAAAATGGCAGCTCCAAAGGAAAAAAATATTAATTCCCTTTTTCACTTGAACAGCTTGAATAAAATTTGTATTATGAATTTAAAGTGAAGAAATAATCTTATACATAAGCAAGCTTGATCGAACTTAAGATGAAATAAATACTAGGTATCAGAACATATTCCTTAGTGAAGTTAAAGCATCAGAACTTAATTGGATTATATCACTAGTTTAAAAGTTAACATGGGAGAGAGAAGAGGATTTTCTTGAACTAATTTAGACTAGTGATCCTTAACCCTCACTATGAATTAGAATCACTCTGAGAGCCTTTGGAGAAACTGAAGCACAGCTTGACAATAAGAAATTCAGACTGCACTGTTGTAGGCTGGGGTCTAGATGATTCTAATATGAAATGAAGGTTTAGAAACATGATTTGGAAAAATTAATTACAGTGAATTTGATTTAAATAAATTATTCAACATGATAGGCATTAAGTTCTAATATGGAGAACAATTTTTTTTCTGTAAAAATCATTAGATAATATTAATATATATTTTGAAATAGTTACATAATTTTATTAAAATATTATTCAAAGTTTTTATTCTGGTCTGCTGTCATAAAAGACTGCCTTCTACTTTTCACAACTATCCTCACTTGATATTATAAGAAGACATTAAACTGAAACTTCTCAAGATATGTGCAGAGAATGTAATAACAATTTCATTTTTCAAGTCATAGTATATGAGGTATTCTCCATCATATATCCCGAGTAACAAAGCTGTGATTTAAAAACTGAAAGTAGGTATTGCTTTAATGCTTTAGTGAATCAAAAATGCACTACCACTGTCGTCAGTGCTCGGTTTACATTGCCTAAGACATAATCTATGACAGAGCCTCAGAGGGCCTAGTAAGAGTGCGTCTCTAACGCAGACCATGTTTCTTATGATCTATTTATAAAACACTTAAGATAAAAGTTATGAGAATATGGTTTTTGAAACATTAGAAATTATCTCAAAGGAACAGAAATAGTTTTTGAAATGCTACATTAGAAGTTAGTTACTATAGTTTCCAGGATGATAGCTTGACCTTTAACATTTTAAACTAAAACCAACTATATTAGTATTATAAAATGCATTTGGATTTAAATTAATAAATTGGATTTGTATCTATCTTCAAACAATTTTCAGCTTTAAATGTGCTAAGACCAGCAGACTAATTTGCTAATCCTATATTAGGCTAATTACCATTTTTTCTAGCTGGACAGCAGGCCAAAAATGATGAAATTTTGGTTAAACTATACTAAATGCCCTGGAAGCCTGGCATGTTGCAGTCCATGGAGTCTCAAAGAGCTGGACATGACTGAGCAACTGAATGATAACAAATATGTATGCAGAGAAAAAATGCAATAGCAATTTATTTTCCATACTTGATGGAATTAAAAGTGTTAAAAATTTTATGAAAGCTCAGTAGTCAAAATAAATATTTAATAAAAATATACACCATAACAAGCTATCAAGAACTTAGTGTTTAAAAATAAACTTTGTCACACTGTTTTGCCTTCAGTTAAACAGAACTCAATTTAGGTATCTAATTAAGGTGTGTTTTGGAAACAAAATTAAAATTCAAGTAACTCTAGAAAGATAACACTAACGTGAAAGAGAATCTTACTACATTTTTAACTCAAAAGTTTAATGAAGTTATACTTACTGGGATTTCTCAATATGACTATGACCCTAAGAAACAGGACAGTTTGGGAAATAAAAGTCAGAGTCAATGATTATGTGGTGATTATGTGGTTCATGCTGTGAAACTCAGTACACAAAAGAAATCAAAGTTCAGTATAAATGAGCACCATAAGAAATGTGTGTGTATATACTTATTTAAAACTTTCCGTAATTAAAAATTGCCATATTAGATAGGGAAGTTAAGGACAAGTTATGAAAGTATTAACACATTCTAAAGCTAACATGTCATATGACTTATTTTAAAATGTTTCATCTGGCTTTCCTTCTAAAAATCAAAAAAGAATACAAAGTAAAGAAAGCCAGCCAGTATTCTTTTGTAGTGCCAAGTCCCTTGGTTAAATAGAAGGTTACAAAGGAAAAAGTATGTGTTCAATAGTGTTTTCAACTCACAGTCAGACTCCAATAGTTAAAGGAAAATGTGGTTAGCTAATCAATGTGAATTCACAGAATAAACCAGCACATGCTGGATTTGCCACCATGGGATTATCATTCAGACCTCAGATTATTTTTAATTGAGAGTAGTCAATATTATTCTGCTGAAAGAATCTACCTTCTATAAGAAAAGATACAGATTTGCCACCTGTGTTTACTATTTATGCTACAGTTCCCAAAACTCAAAAAACTACTGTCAAATATAAAACATATCCTGGGGTAATGAAAGCGTCTTTAATGAAAATCTTATTTTGATACTACGTAGAGGCAGCTCATGAGAGACTCTTAGTAAGCTCACTATTTTTCAAAGCTCTCAGTATAAGTAATCACATGATATAGACTGAAGTTCTTTGAAACCCTATCACATGATAAAGAGTGATGCTATTCACCATTTAAAATACGTTCAATCTCTTCTAGTCTTTTTAAAGCAGCAACTCTTTTCTTCTCAATTTCTTTGATTTCTTTTGTTGTTTTGTGGGGAATTTCTTTGTCTGTATTTTTTCCTAATTGTTTGCTGGCTTTAGATTGACTCTTATTATCATTTGTTTTTATTATCTGTGTAGGTCTGGGCTCGCTTTTTATTTCTTTTACATTTTCAGTTGGAATTTTATCTCCTTCGACACCTGAAGTCTTACCAGCTGGGAATATAGGTTGTTCTACAAAACTAGATGAAGAAATTTTATCCCTGACTATATTCAAGTGGCGTTGAATATATTCTTCATGTGGTGCTAATGCCAATGTTTCAACCAGGCATCTTTCAGCTTTTAATAAGTCCTTTTCTTCAAAATAAACAACACAGAGATTGTGTTTTCCTTGCACATTGCTTGGATCCATCTCCAAAATCTTTTCAAAACATTTTTTTGCTCCACGTATATCTTTCTTTTGATTCATCAGGATGTCTCCCTTTAAAATGAGACCCTTGATATGATCAGGATAGTATTTGAGTAATTCTTCCAAGACTGGCAAAGCCATTAATTCCTTTGCAGTCTGAGAATACAGGAGAGCCAGATTAAACAAAGCACTTCTGAAGTCGGCTTGTAATTTTATGGCTTTCTTCATCCACATCTCTGCTTCAGAGTCCTTTTTGTCATCCATAGCAAGCATTCCCAAATTGAAATAACCATTAGCATCTTGTGGCTCTTCATTTATATAGCTTAAAAGTCGTTTTCTAGCTTCAGGTCTGAGTCTAACTTCTCCTAAGAATTTTTTTAAAAAGAAAAAAAAAATATATATCATTAGCAAATGAGTAAGTCTGAGGTAAAAAATGGAGGTGCAGATATTTATCTAGATTATAAAAACATAGCATCAAAACAGGTAATGGACAGGGAAGCCTGGCGTGCAGCAGTCCATGGGGTCGCAAAGGGTCAGACACGACTGAGTGACTGAACTGAGCATCAAAACAACTAATTGGTGTATCTAAATTAAAAAGCAGAAAGCAAAACCCTCAAAGTTTTCATATGAAAAACAGTGTGTTCGATGCACTGGATTGATAGTGCATTACAAGTAGTAAGAGTTCCTCAAAAACTAAAAAAGGGTGAAATATTTCCTGATAAGTTTAGATTCTAACTGGGAGTTGAAAAAGAATAGAGAATTAAGAGGAAGGTGCATGGAATTTGAAAATAGAGACATATATTCAGTCATGATTCTGTTAATATTATGACTTTTACTCACTAAAATGATTACTTGTCTGGGTTAACCTATTGAATCTTCTAAGAATTACATGAGATATATACAAAATGCTCAACAAATAGTAACTATTTTGGATAAACAAAATGTTTCAGTCTTACTAAATTAGATATATTTTGTATGTTACTTAAAATTTTTTAGGAAATTTCAAATATAAAAAGAATACCATTATATCTAAAGCCTATAAATATCAATTAAGATTCAGGAAGCAAACATTTATTGAGATGATTTCTACTGCAACTAAGTACCAAAAAAATTTCAACTTCTACAACTATACACCCCAGGGTTTAATCTTGTGTTAAATTATAGGCACTTTTCATGATTACTAAGGTTAGCTAACTTTACAAAAACATTAGTTTTCTAAATTAAGCTTTTTTGAATGCCAAGCATAAAGATCTTTATCCTTTTATTTGATAACATGATGATTAAAGAAGTCTGAAATAAATCAGTAGGCTTAAGTTCTTGTCTTGGACTACTTACTAACCTAGCCATATGAAGTTAGGGTAGTTAATACATTTATTTGGTCCTCACTCTCTAATCTATAAAATAGATGACTGGTAGAAATAAACTCAAAGACTCTCTTTAATTATAAAATATGATTCTTACATTTTTTGCAGAAGTTTTATGAAAGTATTTAATAATTAATATAAAGATTTTTCCAAACATAAAAATTAAGAAAACCATAAATTATATATACTGCCTTCTGGAGCAGAACTAAAATTCTGATATATCAAATATCCTAGTTTATTGTGATGAATAATTTGGTTTTGCTAATTTATATAAAATACAGGAAATTATAATAATATCTCAGAAAACAGTAACACTGGATATAACATGATATTGAAAATATTTGGACTTATAGATCAAGGGAAAATAGAATACTATTTTGTTTAAAACATATAATGCTCTTGATATCCTAGAAATAATAACTTAAAACTTTTTTTTTTTTTTTTTTTACAAATTCAGATTATTTGAATAGTATGATATTTATGCATAAGAAATATACTTCCAGGCATAAAATGACAAAATAGATGAATAAAGTATTGTTAATAGACTGTCTGAGAAGTCATTTTTAGCATATACCAGAGAAATTAACATTTAGAATGACACATATGCTAGGGTACATTACCTGAAAGGTTTACGTCAAGTATTTAAAATATTCTTCTTATAACTATTTATGAAGTTTTGATAAAAACCATCCATTCATAAAATGTTTGCTGGGGTAACATAATATACGACTTTATTATATTTCAAACTAGAGTATGTTTAAATATAGAGAAATTTTGAGAAAACATACCTGATTCTTGCATTAATATAGCAGAATTGAATAATGCTAGTTTATGCTTTGGATTTAGTTCTAAAGCATGATTAAAGTTTTTCAGCGCATCATTTGGTTCCTTAAGTTCAATATGAACAATCGCCAAGTTGTACCAAAGATCTGCATTATTTCTGTCCAGCTCTAGGGCTTTAAGATATGCTTCTTTTGCTTTGGCAGGTTTATTCATTTTTAGAAGCAATTCTCCTCTGTGGAAAAACACAAGTTTTACTTATACTATCATGTCAGTCTGTAGATACTATTTTCACAAGTTTTAAGCTTTTCCACATATTCACAGCTTTCCTTTTAACTTAGGTTCTTAAATTTTTTTTTCCAAAAATAACTATCTGAAACTGTCCTTAAACCTAAACACATTAATTTTGAACATTTGGTTTGATATGTTTTCAAGTATTATTAAAGAAGGAAAAAACATGCCTGATTCTAGAGGCTAAGATATCAGGAGGTATCCAAAAAAGGGGAACAGAAAATATATCCTTTGAATATGTCTTGAAAAACAGCAGACTAGTCTGCATAAGAAAAATGGTAGCAACTAGAGTGGGAGATCAATTTGTCAGAAGATGAGTAGCATCTGGAGAAGGAAAATAAACATAGTAGTGATGGGGAAATTCCAGTATTCAAATCTTTGTTAGCAATGTCTAACTATAAAAAAAAGCTGAACATTTGAAATTGTTTACCCCTTATAATTATTTAGTTTTCTTCAATGAATTCTTAAAAGAAAGGAATTAAAAAGCTGATCTGGTAGCATGGAAGGGCAATACTGCCACCTGTAGATACTTTTGAGGAACACATCTGGAAATGATGATCAGTCTGAAAATCATTTAATAAGTTTATATTTTCTGTTACAGAACTTAAAAAGTCATTTTTACATATGTGCAAATCACTTTAAGTACTGATATAGAGTCAATTTTATTTTAATACTACTCTTTCCTAAAATATTAGCATAGGCATGAAGTCAAATGAACTATTAATATTCACACTTCCTAGAATGTGTCCAAAATATTATTTTTAAAATAAATGCAGATTATTAAGCAATTCTTTATAAGTTAACTTAAGACAGGTTTTATTTATTGATACAACCCCAGTAAACTTAGTGAATTTCAGCAAGTACTAGATAATGTTGAAGAAAGACAGCTTTCAGCTTATGAACAGATTTTATTTCAAAAACTTAAATTCTGAATGCATTTTCCATATAAACAATGTGATAAATTATAATTAGGTTTCTGGAGCAGGCTTCAAAACAAAGTTTAAAACAATTTTTTCTCAAGTATAACACAAATGATAACATTTACATGAGAAAATATCTAAGATTCTGACACTTATTGCCAAATTTTTTTTACTAGCAACTGAAGTGTCTTTGTAATAAAATCATAAATAACCAGTCAATTCTCTTGATAGTTGGATATTATATAATTATTTCTTATTTATTTTATATATAATGATTCCATAATTATACAATGATTTCTTAATCTATAATAATTAAGAAGTAATAACTTCTTGCAAAAATAAGAATTATTTTGTTACAATTAAGAAGCAATTATAAAAGGTAAATTTTGGTTGTTTTAGGTAAAAATGAATTTGGTGTTGAGAAGCAAAAGAAACCAATGAGCTTTTCCTACCCTTCCCTTTGTATAAATAAATCTAAGTTTGCTGCTTTAAGTTATGGATTCTCTTGTCAATTTAAAATAAATTAAATTTGTTAGTCTAAAACAAGCTATGTTTCTACGCTCTTGGTTGTCAACTAAGATTTACTAGAAGAAAAAAAAGCCAAATTAGTGAAGATAGCCTAAATGTATATGCAGATGAAGCTTCCATCTTTTATAGTGAAAACCTAAAGCAAACTACAATACCTGCTAATGTAAGCCTGCTTGAAGTCTGGCCTCATGCTTATTGCTTGTCGGTACAGCTGATCTGCTTCTTCCAGTCGGGACTCATTTGCTCGGATCAGGTTGGCCAGATTAATATAAACATTTAAATGGTTAGGTGCAATTCTGGCTGCATATTTTTTACCAGGAATAATCTGTTAATAAAAAAACAAACATTTCTACAAGTTGATATTTCAGTACCAAATAAAATCTGAAGTAAGAAGTCCTAGAGTCTTATTTAAAACTTACACAGAGCATAAAAAGCTAAACTGCTATATTAAAATAAAACATAAAAATATGAAATAACCTGCAGTATTCACAAAATATAAGTAAAATAATGCTTTGACACAATGACGGATGTATTTTTTCATTCATGTTATCTCAGTAGATTATCATTAGATTTTCATATATGTGTTATTTTATGAAGTCATATAAATCAGAACTTTCACAGGCTAAAGTCCCTTAGTATGCTTGAGTCAGACCAGGAACAGAACTCAGGTCTTTTTCCTCAGTATAGTATATTTGTTACACCATGTCAACTTTCAAGTTGTCAGCAAAATGTTTCCTGGTTGTGACAGTGGGGTAGTTAACTTTACTTCAGAGCTTTACTAATTCCTCACTTGTTTGCTGGAGTTAAGACATAAAAATATCTAATTAACTCTAAAAGTTATTAGGTATAATATATGTGAACCCCAATTCTCAATGAATATAATAAATTATATCTGATAAAAATCCGCTGAACACAATTTAACTTTAGAATCTTAGGACTCAAAGAATTCTTAATGTATCATGTGGTCTAAGTGTTTTAAAAACATTTATCAAACTATCAAAATCAAACTATCAACTCATTTCAATATTGCTACAGTATTAATACAAACTACTACTGAGAAAATTAGAGCCCAGTGTAAACTATCTTTTCTGATTACACACAGCTGATAAGGGCAGTGTAAGATTTTGTAACTTTGTCTTGTGATATCCAAGAAATCTGGTACTTGTGACATTATAGCAACTGACAGGCACAAATATGTATCTACTCATTTTATCACTTTGTTCATTTATTTTTTGATAGGAGTTAATGTTTACTGCTTAATGTACATAAATAAAATTCTTTTCATTTAAAGTCACTTAAAGTCATAGATAACTTATAATAAAAAATATCTAAAACTCATAATTTCATAGATTTAGTTTTCATGACTATGAACTTTTTAAATTAAGTGAGCTAGATAGGTAAATGCAATCTTTTATAACACAGTAATAGATGGTTCATTGGACACCTTAATTTTAATCCAAATTAAAGAAAAGATGAAGATTTTCCATCTGGATAATTCTATTCAATATAAATATCCAGCAGACATGACACAATAGGAATAATTTTTGACAACTTACCTGAGGCATCAGCGACTTAGCTGTCATATAAGATTCTTCAGCTTCTTTGGTTCTATTTAAATTTTTATAAGTTCTTCCTACATTCATGTGGGCACCAATATCATCTAAAATAAAAAAATCATTTGTTGGCAGATACACTAACTAGTGTCCAGTGTAAACTAAGAAGACACGTTTCGAGCCACAAACAACTAGGCAAAAAATGTGAAAGCAGGCAATAGGTCCTGCTTTCTCCTTAAAGCTCTTCTAACACAACTTACTATAACTTATGAGCAAGGCTACATAGAAGACTATTAAATAAAGTACTGGAAGAACAGAAAATACACATATGACATGAAAAAACTATCTGAATGGTTCCTGGAAGGGTTAAGAGACGAGACAGGAGAAATAAATATAATGAAGGAATTTACGTTTTTTTTTTTTTCTTCACTATATTTTACTGTCCTATACTAAGGTTTCTATTTCCTTAATCACATGGCTGTGGAATTCACTCAGAAAGTATGGCTCAACTCTAAAAGTGAAAAGGATCACCATAATTCCCAGAATAATCTCAAGTATTATAAATTGCAAATATGCATCCATGGTGGGAAGGGGGCAAAGAGACTGAAAAACTTTGAAACTTTTTAAAAATTTTTGTGAATATGGTTGGAGTGTAAGTTATCAGGTTCTATAGTATTATTTAAGATGCAGCAGCCCAGCTCCCTTAAATGATGATATATTACCATATAATTTAATTAAAACTTTTAAAAAGGTTGTGTTAGTATCAGAATGTCAGGAACTTTTGTCTCATTTTGTGATACAGAAAATTGAGCCTTCAGTAAATTTGTTCAGAGACAGAAAAATATGCAATTCAAATTACAAAGATATGAGGGTTCACGGTACACTAGTTTTAAGATATACTTTCCAGTAAATATTTCAAAGGTTTGGAATAAAGATAGAAAGAAGGATCTTAATTTAGACAAATTTTACTCAACATGAATCTCTAACAGACATGACAAGGTTTCAAATTATGATTACTACTTGCCTGTGACACCGATGATGATTTTGCAATTGTGGAATAGTTCTCTGCCTGCAACTCCCAGGACACATAGGGGCCAAGCATATATATCTTAGGCATTCCCCTAGGAGGAGAGTAACAGTCCTAAGATCTTGCTATATTATGTTTCAGGTTGGCAATTGTGTGTACTGCACAAAAGCTGTTAGATGCCATACAGCTTCAGTTAGAGAACTAAGGGACAAGATTGGGGAAAAAAGGTTGATTTTTTTGTTTTTAGATACATTACTGAATCTCTTGGGGTTTCAGTAGGGGGTCAAGTCAAAAAAAGAAAAAAATGCTTCCCAATACTGGCTGCATTCAGAACACTTGTGCAGCTTTGAAAAATTCAGATATCTTATCCCACTCAGTTCTATCAAAACAGCATCTTCAAAAACAGGGCTGTGAAAATGTTTTTTAAAGTTTCAGAGGCAATTCTGATGTAGAGCGAAGGTTGAAATATACCGCATTACCAAGAGTATATCGAGTTTTGCTCTTAAAAAGCTCTTTTTTAAAAATTTACTTTTTATTGAAGTATAATTGTATTACAATGTTGTCTTAATTACTGCTGTACAGCAAAGTGACTCAGTTACACATATATAAGCTTTCTTTTTCATATTCTTTTCCATTATGGTTTATAACAGGATATTGAATATAGTTTCCTATGCTATACAGTAGGATCTTGTTTATCCAAGCTCTTTATTTTTTTAAACATCAGATAAATCTATACCAATTACTCTAGAGATCAGAAAGTTACCCAGAAAAAACGAAAGAGTGTACAGAACCTGAAAAAATTAATTATACAGTGAAAATTTAATCTAAGAAAAGAATAAACTGAAAGTTTAAGTAAATAGTGCAATTAGGTCAGCTAAGTATTTAATATATCACTGAAAGGAGCTCCAGTTAATCTTAGAAAAGAAAGAGGTTATCCATTAGGATGAAAGACAAGGCAAATTACTACACACTGGTCAGGTTCTTAGAATTATGACAAGGAGATATAGATGAAGACTTCAGACACTCAGTAAGACATCCTTACTTTCTCAAGGAACAAAGATAGCAATTAGATAGCTTTTAGCATCAAAAGAACTACATGACACATCTAAAAGGAAAAAAACGAAAAAACACAATTTTTAAAGCAAATTTCTTTATAAGTTACAGTTTTAAGATTCCAGGAGGAAACAGCATTACTGTTAAAGTAAATTTAAATTTGGAAAAAAAAAAAGGTGAGCAAGCAGGCAAAATATAAAAATCAGTTACGTTTGAATGACTAAGAAGCTAGAGTCTCAAAAAACAACCCTGCTATTGTGAGTGCACTATCCAAACCAAAAGCAGCATGAATCTGGCAGTCTGTCTTTAATTCAACGTAAAGGAGGACTGGCAAATACCAGGCAACTCTGTGCCGAATAACTCTTCAGCCATAAACAGTAGAGCTACGTATTCTCGCACTGATAGCCTAGGCATCTGTGTTGCTTTCCCATTATTTCCCATGCACAAATTTGTCAATTTATTTAAAAAGATAAATTATAAACATCTGGAAACTTCTGAAAACTTAAAAAATCATTCCCTTCTTGATGGCATCAAATCTGAACTACAGGCCCATGATTGTTTTATGATATAAACTGTGTCAAAGATTTGTTGGAGTTAGATAAAAATGAAATTTTACTGATTTTAAGGCAAAAATAAACCATAGGGGAAATCTGGTGTTTCCTGAGAAAAATCCACTCTCATAATGTATTTATGGAAACTTTAATTCTATTTGCAAAAATTTTAGCTTGTGAATTGATTTTTTAAAAACACCCGTAACCATCGAAACAAACAAACAAAAACCCATCATCAATTGTTTGTCTAACATGCATGTCGCCTGGTCAAAGACCACTCTGCAGTTTATCTTCTTTTTCTGGCTAAGCAAGAAAAAGCCTTCAGATTGAATGTCTTCTTGTTTTTTTAAAGCTACTTAAATGTTAAGAGTCTCTACTCTCTGTGATCCCACACTTCTCTAGGGTTTTAAATACTACCTACATGCTTGTTACTTCAAATCTTATCTTTAGTCCTGACCATTCATTCCCCTTATCTCCAAACTTACAGATCTGTCTCCATCTGCACATCTAATAGGGACAAAAAGACTTGATTTCCTCCTCTCCATGTTGTTTCACCTGTCAAATCTATCTATGAAGAATATAGCTGAAAAACACAGAATGAGCCAGAAGTCTCTGAATGCCAAATTCAATGTTTCTAAGATTATGCACTTTTTCATTGTAATAAATGAAATACAATGAAAATACATTATAAGTGAAATACAATAAATCATTGTAATAAATCATTTGCCTATTTTTCTAGCTCATTGCTTATTATTAATAGAAATAGCAACTTTGAGAGGATGGTAGGTTAAGTCATACTAAAGGAGATAGGTTTAGTAAGTATCTCAAAAACAGCCAAAAGTGACAACTGACAATTAAAGGAAAAATGATTTTAAACTAAACATCCATAATTACATCCACTGGTGAAGAACCCGCCTGTCAATGCAGGAGATACCAAAGACATGGGTTCAATCCCTGGGTTGGGAAGATTCCCTGGAGGAGGGCATGGCAACACACTCCAGTATTCTTGCCCGGAGAATTCCATGGACAGAGGAGCCTGGCGGGCTACAGTCCATGGGGTCGCAAAGAGTTGGATATGAATGAAGCTACTTAGCACTAGCTGCTGCTGCTGCTAAGTTGCTTCAGTTGTGTCTGACTCTGTACGACTCCATAGATGGCAGCCCACCAGGCTCCCCCATCCCTGGGATTCTCCAGGCAAGAACACTGGAGTGGGTTGCCATTTCCTTCTCCAGTGCATGAAAGTGAAAAGTGAAAGTGAAGTTGCTCAGTCATGTCCGACTCTTAGTGACCACATGGAACATGGACTGCAGCCTACCAGGCTTCTCCATCCATGGGATTTTTCAGGCAAGAGTACTGGAGTGGGTTGCCATTGTCTTCTCCAACTTAGCAGACGCATGCAGCCCTAAACACAATTTCATTCCGTTTCAGCAATACAATGAGATAGAAATTACTATGCCAATTTAAGATAAGTCTGAAGGGGCCTAAATACCATCCTAAGTCTCAAAGTCCCTGCGTGCCTGACATAAAGATGACTTTGCTTCTCTAAAACTCCTAGAATGAACCAAAAATGCTTTAGAAAGCAATGAATTAAAACTGCCAGAGTTAGTGACTGCTGACTGTGTATAAAACTGTGCTAGATGATGCAGTAGGTACTAAGATGAGCCAGATGTTCATGCTACCCCTAGGGAGCCCCACAGTTTAAATATAACATACATATTTTAAATAAATAAATGTTTTAAAAAAACATTTAAATAACAGATATCACAGGAAAGATATTAAAGTTGTAAGGAGTCTTGAAGATGAGAAACATTTGCTTCTAATTTGAAAGACAGAAGGGTTTTTTTTCCCTCTAATAAGAGAAGCCATGTGAGATGGGTTGCCAAGAGATGCGTAGGATATGGTGGAAGGTAGATTGGAAGGAAAGGAGAAGAGAGAATTCTAGGTTCAAACATGTTCTAGGTTCAACATGAACAAATGCAAAGAGGTGAGGAAGCACACCACACATGCCCTATATTTCAAGAAAAAACTAAACTGCATGAAGAGCCAGGGGAGATAAAACTGGAAAGACGGCCAGACCATCAGTTCTATATTTCTACAACATTCTCTAACTAGAATTCAGCTTTGCCTTGGGGAAACTGGTAGTTTTTCCAAAGTGATGACTGTGATCTTTTTATCTTTTGCAACACTGGGCCTGGAGTTAAGTGTCCTCCTAGATCCATACCACTTGCAGACCACTGCCACTCCTTAAAACCACTCCTTTCTGAATTTCAGGTCATTAAAATCTGTTATCCACTATCTCTCCTTATTGTAGTGACCAATTGCAAGCTTCTGGTTCCTTGTTATTCTCGCCTTCTCTCCAACATCACACAGTTGTCAAAGTTCTTTAGTGGTTTCAAATCTATGTAAGGTGTATCTTCTAATACTTGCTTTGATATCCTTTCTTTCAATGATTTTCACCACCATTCTCCTGTAATTTGTCAGTTCAATGGTCACAGTCTTGTCCAGCAGAAACACAGCGGGCCATGCACAGCACTCCCCACCCCGCCAGTATATTCAGAAATGTGTGTGTGTGGAAGTACTTTCTGGTTATCATGCTGAATGGGAAGTAACTGGTAGGTGGGGGCCGTATTTGGTACATACCCTGGAATACAGACAGTTCTGCATACTTGAAATGCCAACAGCATTTCTACTGAAAACAGGCAATGCTCCAGCTAGACCCTCCTCAGAAGCCAACAATTTCAGATCTATAAACCACTGATCTGATCATCTTTTCCTCATGTTTCACCCTCTCTCACATCTCTTCATAACCAGCTTAGGCTATGTCTCAAAATTCCCTTAACCTTGTTTAGTAATACACATCTGACAAAATCCTAATCCTGTTAACCAAATTCTCTGTGCCTGCCTATACTATATATAAAGTAGTGGGAGAAAAACATAATCACATCAACCGGTTTAATTTGAATTAAGCACTGCTGACCTCAAGAAGTGGAGAAGGCAATGGCACCCCACTCCAGTACTCTTGCTTGGAAAATACCATGGACGGAGGAGCCTGTTAGGCTGCAATCCATGGGGTCGCTAAGAGTCGGACACGACTAAGCGACTTCACTTTCACTTTTCACTTTCATGCATTGGAGAAGGAAATGGCAACCCACTCCAGTATTCTTGCCTGGAGAATCCCAGGGATGGGGGAGCCTGGTGGGCTGCCGTCTATGGGGTCGCACAGAGTCGGACACGACTGAAGTGACTTAGCATAGGAACCTCAAGAAGGGTGTTACAGCTGCTTGGCAATCACACCGCATTTTCCTAGTCTATACATTTTCCTAGATCTTCGTTTCTCAACATGTGATTCATGGGCTAGGTATCACTTAGGAACTTATGAGAATGCAGAACTTCAGGCCCTACTCTAAATCGCTATACACCAGAACATGCACCATTAGATCTCCAGGTGACTCATACACACATTAAAGTTTCTGAAGCCATGTCCTAGATGACTACTTCAGACTCTCTCCTGGTCTTAGATCTCCAGAACGTCCTCTCCCTTCCCCACAATCTACTGTTGATTCTGCTTTCTATGTCACTGAGAAAACAAGCAAACAATAACTTTCAGAAGTTATTTGTCTATTATTCACCTGCCTATCTATATCCATGTTTCTACACTCTGCTTTCCCTGTTACTATATGGTAACTACTGGTTCAGCTGACTGAAATCCTCATCCTGAGTATCAGATCTTAATTATCTATTCTCATCTATTCAAGAACACTGATCCTTTACTCCATTCCCCAACCCTGAATTACTACTTTGCCCAGCTTCAATGCACTAGTCACATACATGCTTTGTTTCTTTCACCTTTAAAAAAAAAAAAAAAAAAAAAACCCAAAACCCCCCAGCATCCTACTACCCTCTCTTGACCCCACACTCAACACCAACATTTCTTACCAGTTTTTAATATCAACTGTCTCCAGTTCTTCTTCTACTCTAATAGGCCTTTGTATCTATCACTCCACCAAAACTGCTCATCACTGCCATCCAACAAATCTGTATTTAAAAACATCCCTAAATGTCTGATATAAATAGCTCTAACATATAACCCAATTCAAAAAATAAGCTAGCACCAAACATTATAGTATTCAAGTCAGCTGGAATAAAGCTTGAAAATAAACTCCACCTACTTTCTACTAAATATAATCAAATTTTCAAAAAGAAAACAAACTATTAACAATAGCTTTATTAATCAATAATGCCTACCTGGCTGAACATGCGTAGCCTGTAAGAAGTATTTCAAAGCTCTCTCAAAGTTTTTTTCATTTTCCAGAGCATGACCCACATTATTCCATAATTTGGCATTATTTTTATTTACCTTAAATACAGAAGTACAGATAGAAATTAGTTAAATTTTTAAAAATGAGTCTATTTAACACAGGTTTTATTTGGTATACTATTAGGAAAGGAGTACTCCACAGAAATGTCTATAAATGGATGAAGGTAGTTCAAAGGTACAAACTTCTGAGTTATAAGTAAGGTCTAAGGATGCAAATATATAGAACAGGGAATACAGTTAACAGTACTATATTGCATGTTTGAAAGTTGATAAGAAAGTAGATTTTAAAAGTTCTCATCACAAGAAAAAAAGTAACTAAATGAAGTTATGGATATTAATTTATTCTGGTAATTGTTTTATATATATATCTAAAAATAATTATATTATACACTTTAAAGTTAAGATGAAGTTATATGTCAATTATATCCCCCCAAAACTGGATGTCATTCAGATTTATTTCAGGGAAAAAAAAAGTGTATGTACATGTGTGTGTGTATATGTATATATATAACTCCATATATATAACTCCAATTAACACAGATAACTGTCTGATATATTATTAGGAATAGAGTTTTCCATGGAGATGAAGAAGAGGTCAAAATGAAAATTGCTTCATGAATTTAACCTCTCCTCCCTTTCAACATCAACATGCTAAAACTTCAGGTCATCTATTTTATATATTAAAATTTTACTTCATCAAAGCATAGAGTTGTTTGAAAATTCCTGCTCTATTATTTATAGTCTTTTGGGAAAGAAGGAATTTGCATGAGAGAATATGTTTAAACACTGCACTGATGACTTATTTTGAGGCTTGACATAAAGCTATTTATGTAGTCTATTAGAGTAATGGGAACTGTGTAGAGTACAGAAACAGCCAAAAAGGAAGTTAAGAGTTTAAAGATTTGAAGAAAAGGAGCAACTGAAAAAAACATCTTTGCTTATAACTTTTACAGAAAACAAATCATATGATTTTTAAAAAGAACTTTTCTCATTTATATTGTCCACTCCATAGAGATGCAACATCCCTCCTTTCTGCCAGTTCCTATCTTTCCTATAGTTTTATAACCATTGGTTATCCTCAGTATGATAGGGCGCCATTTTTTGCCATGTATTTTATTTCACTGAATCTAAGATGCCACCAGTTATAAGGCTCATGGTTATCTTATATATCATTAAGAAACAAAAAAGGTCATTAATTGTAAGATGCCTTTCACTGTAAGATTTATTCTGATTTCAGACATGTTAAAAGGTTAAAAAAAAAAAAAAGTACACCTTAAGAACAAATGAAACAAAGTATTCACATTTAAACATTTTATCATTTAGGCATCTAACAATTGTATAGCATTTGGGGAATTATTCATATATGCTCCAGACATACAACTAAGTACTATTCAGAGCACTGGTTATGGTATAGATTATACAAAGAACAAATTATTTTTATTAATTTTTTGGTGAAGTATTTAACATTGAGAATTAATTGTCAAGTTAAAAGTAAAGTTAACACTGTAGCAGAAATGGCAATAAGAAATAATTGGTGATATATTTTGAATAACATTTTACCTTCAAGGCTGACATAAACAGCGTATATTCAGACTCCCAATCCCAGTTCCTGTGGAGTGTTTTTAAGGCATGAGTGAATATCACCAAAGATAGACAAACCCAGGATAACTTTTTAAATACACTGTTTAAGGAAGAAAAAGCAGAACAAAAAAACATTGTCTTCATCACCAAAAAGAGGTAAGAAATATGTTAAATATCTCTAAATGTTGTGTTTGAATTCTAAAAACTAGGGACTGTTCTAATAATCATCCAGCTTGAGAGAGAATAACACCAAAAAAATTAATTATTATAAACACTACTGTATAAAGTTCAATGACAAAAAACTGATAAACCAAATTTTTAATTGTGACTTCTTAGAGTTCTTCTGTATCATTACCTATAACCTGAATATTCTTAGTGGTGTTTATAAAGGGTCAATCTCATCCCTGGCTATATTTAAAAACATTACCACTTACAATACACACCACAGGTTATCATGATATTCTCCAAAGAATCTTACTTTTTTGTGTGTGTGGCTGTGCTGGGTCTTCGTTGCTGCACACAGCTTTCTTTAGTTGTGGTGTGCAGGCTTCTCAATGTGGTGGCTATTCTTGCTGCAGAACATGGACTCCAGGGCACATGGGCTCAAAAGTTGCAGTGCACGGGCTTAGCTGCCCTGTGCACGTGGGATCTTAGTTCCTGAACCAGGGATTGAACGTGTCCCCTGCATTGGCTGAGGGATTCTTAACCAGTATACCACCAGGGAAGTCCCAGAATTTTACATTTTAAAAAGCTAGAATTATTCATTAAAAGTCATATTAAAATTAACCCTTTATAAAATAGATGCAAATTACTTACATAGCTTTAGGTTAATCACTTGGGACACAATTTGTCACTTACAAAATGATTGTTATACTTCGATAATCACTATGATCTTATTTGGTATTAGTAGTATTAATGTTCTTTGAGCTTTTGCTTTTTGCCTCAGTTACAGAGTTCTGTTTCTTTCATTTTGATAGATCCACTTAGCCAGGATAAGAGTGCATGGATCAGAAGAACCATGGACATGAGAGATAGTCAGATATAAATTTAAATCAAGACTCTGCTGTTTACTAGCTGTGTGTTCTTGCATAATTCAGGTAACTTATATGAGCTTCAATTTTCAAGTGTGCAAAATGAAGTTAAGGGATGTCTAGATTAAACGAGAAAACAAATCTACATAGTGTATTACAGAGCTGGCACACGGGAGGCACTACAAGATAGGCAGTGATTATAACTGGATACATCTATGAGAAAGTTTAGAATGAAAATTGTAGTCATGGATGAGATCGTCAGGGAGAACATGCAATGTGAGAAAAACAGCTATTTGTAAAACTGAGAAATAAAAAAACATTTAAAGAGCTGGTACAACAGGAAGAATCTGAAAAGAGGTTGAGCAGAAATGAGCACAGGTGGTGGAGAGTCAGGACAGAGACTTTTACAGCTGCCAGGGAGATACACTTTAAACCAAGCACTGATTGGATTTAGCCACAAGACTCAATGTGTTACACGACAGTAAAGTGATGAAGACAGAAGTCAATTCTGTGGGTTGAAAGGGGACAGCAAAGTAGGATAAAAGAAACAGTGACTATTTTTTCCATATACAGTCAGTGATTATTCTGTTCCTTAGCAGTGAGTTCAAACATGGTGGTTTCTATGAAGCAAGAAATTACATATTGCTTTCTATATGCATTTTACATGTATTAATCCAATATGACTCATTTAAGAAGACTGTATCTTAGTTCATTACATATGAAAGCAGCAATGATCATTTGAAGCTTTAGTCTCAATAATGTTCTTTGTAGCATCTGTGTCTGAATGAAAGTCTCTTATGTGTTAGACTGTAAAATAAAATTATATAAATATGAGGAAAAACATAGATAAGGTAGGAGTTAAGGAGCTAAGGAGACTATCAACGTGAAAAACAAAAAGGTTAAAAAGATGACATAAAAATAGAATAAACATTTTAAACACTTAAATGCATCATACTAAGTTCTACAGTTAGTAAGCATTAAATGCACTAACATTTTAATTCACCTTTTGTTTGATATTTTCTGCCATCCATGGGCTACCAAAATACAGAACCCCATGCTAGGAACATATAATACTCGCTCAGCAACAACAAATCCAACTGGGAAAAAAAGATTTGATGCAGGAATAAATGGTAATGCCATTAAACAAAGCGCCTACAAAGAGAAAAAAGATAATTTATTAAATTAAAAAATATATACACATCAACAGTCAAATCCAAATATTTTATCATTTAATCTGGATAATGTACTGGTGGATCAATTTTAATAACACTATAAAGAATACTGATTTAAACATAAAGAAGGAAACTTAAGGATGGTAACAATAAACATGAGGATGTATGTCAGCAAGGTGAGACGAAGTCTTCCCAAATAGTATTAGACCTTACACCTCAGCCTCATCAGATAAAAAATATTTTTTGAAAATATATCTAATTAGTAGTTTTTATATATCTAACTAATGTGCACAAAGAGTCAGACACGACTGAGTGATTAACGATTTACATAACTTATGTGCACGTGGTAAAAATAAACTGACAGGAAAAGATATTAGTACTGCTACTATGTGTAAGGAACACTGGAAATTGATAAGCTGCGTCTCAGCAAGACAGTAGACTACTTCTACAAGTTACTTCAGGGCTGCTCTGCATAGCATTCTGATGGGTCACATACATTTAAACGACTTAAAAATAAAACTGGCCCCTTTAAATCAACAGTCATTTATTCCATAAGAATTTCTAAATTTCCAACACTGTGCACTGTGTTAGAAATAAACATCACAAAATGCTTAGACGTTTTTGCCATTTTGAGAATGGGATGGCATATGGTTTCCAGATTACAGTCATTACAAAAGATAAGACAAAATAACTAGCACACAATTAACTTATGGAAAGAAATAGGCTGGTTGTCAGTAGGATATCTGTTTCCATGGATATCTGCTTCCATATTCTGTTACTCTGATTTGTT